>NC_090937.1:1451080251-1451705251 GCF_040938575.1 Ambystoma mexicanum | reverse complement strand
TGGCTGTATTGCTCTCCCCTGAAAAGTGCACGGAACAACCATAAATCACCAATGCAATTATAGAGCAAATACTTCAACCCATAAACAGACAGACACAATAACTCACAGCCACGCACTCTTTAGAAGATAATCAGCTCTTTACGGCTATTTATTCAAAGATTACAAGTACATAGAAATAACTCATAAAACTAACATGGACATAGATCACAGAAGTCAAAGAAGTCAAAAGAAATACATCACTGTGAGCGTAATCAAAGTCCTCATCTCATCCAGAAGAGGCTGGAAGACTCCGGGGGCAGCCAGGCCGAGAGTGCCACAGCTCACTGGAGTCCCAGATGAAGCGTCCTTCTCTGGCTGACGTCTCACCTGACCCCTCCGGATTTCCGCATATATAGGGACTCCACGAAAGGGGAGTTCATTCTCGAACCTTCTGGAATTGCAACTGCGCAGTTGAGGAACAGCCGTCGGTTGCCAGCTGGGTCAATTGAGAGCTCTCCCAAAGGAACTCTAAAAACATGCTCCACGGAGAACAGTAGCAAGTCATAACATTAGCTTTTCCCAGCAGAAATGGCCTTGACTGCATACCAAGTTTGAAAAAGCATGTTTGTCTCAGCACTGTGAATCTAACACTTCAGCAAAAATGTGTGCAGCCTTTCACTGCGGAGTGAAGTAAATATCCAACATGGCTCTGAGCGCTCCCAGAATGCATTGCGCGCCCGCGCCATTTTGAACCAAGCATAAACCAAGCAGAACAGTGGTGTAACGTTCCATCACCTCCAGGACATATTGTAGGTTCTCTTCTGCGTAGGCAAGTATAGCAAGATATCATCGGCGTACAATGACATCAGGTGCGGTCCTCCCTTCGGGTGGATCCCTATCTCCCCATACTGTTGTCTCAGGCAGATTGCCAGTGGTTCTAAAGCAAGGATGTACAGCATGGGCGACCAGGGGCAGCCCTGTCTGGTGCCCCTGCTAAATTGCCATTTGTCTAAGATTATTGCGCCAGTTTTGACCCTGGCCGTTGGGAAGCTATATATCATTTTGATCCACCTGAGGTACCCCGGCCCCATCCCATATTCTTTCAAGGCCGCTAACAACCACAGCCCCCTCACCGAGTCGAAGGCCTTTATGGCATCCAACGACACTATTGCCATTTCGCCGGGGTCCTTCTCTGTCTGTTCAGTGATGTGGTGAAGTCTCCTATGATTGTCGGTTATGTTCCTGCCTGGGACGTAACCCGTTTGATCGGGGTGTATAAGGTTACCAATAACTCGCTTGAGCCCGTTTGCCAACGTTGCAGTGAGAATTTTACTGTCTTGGTTGAGCATGGATAGGGGTCTTTAAGACCCACAATCCGTGCTTGGCTTGCCCGGTTTCAGGGGCGGGATAATCACCGCCTCCCTCAGAGACTCTGGCAGCCTCCCTCATTCAAGCGCTTCATTTAGCATTGCAAGCAGCTGGGGAGGGGTGCTGGGGGAGTACCTCCTGCTTATATACCTTGTAAAATTCACTTGGGAGCCCGTCAGACCCCAGAGCCTTACCCGTAGGTAAGTGCTGAATCACTAACTCTAATTCTTCTATTGTGATAGGGGCATCCGGCCCTCCCGTTCCTCATCGTTTTATTTGGGTAATCCTATATCTTCTAATGTTTCCTGGATCTCCCGGCCCATCTCCTCTCCCGTATCCGTGTAGAGGCGTTTGTAGAATCTAAGAAACCCCTTGTTGACTCCCTCCTGGGTGTCCCAGGTCTGGTCTTCCTCCCCCTTTATCTCTCTAACCACTGGTCTTGGTGTCTCTTTTTTGTATAACCATGCTAGAAGCCTTCCCGGTTTGTCTCCCCCTGCATGTTGCCTTTTGGTATATTTTTTATAGTTGTCCCAGTGCTCCCTGCTAGTTTGTTGTAATAGATCCACCCGTTTGGCGTCCTCCTGTGAGTTGCTCCCCCTCTTCATCATTTTCAGTTCCTTCTCGGTTTCCTGAAGCTCTCGTTCTATGCCCCCTTGGAGCCCTCTGGAATTGGATATGGCTGCACCTCGTACTACTACTTTAAACACCTCCCACAAGGTGCCTTCTGACTGCACGCACCCGGTGTTAATATCAAAATACTCACTAATCGTCTCCCTTAGATCCTCCCGGAATACTGAATCCTGCAGGGCCTCAGCTCTGAGCCTCAATGTCGGGATTCTCGCTGGTGCCTCCACTCCAAGATCAGGGGGGAGTGGTCCGATAGTATTCTGGCCTTATATTCTGAGCCTGTCATTTCTCATACCAACTCCGAGGCAACGAACATATAATCCAATCTTGTATGCAGATTGTGTGGGGCCATAAAGTGTGAATAATGCTTATCTTCCATGTGCAGCTGTCTCCAGATGTCCTCTAGTCAAAATCTCTCAGCAGGTCCTGTAATACCTTCGCCGCTGGTGTGGATCTATCTAGTTTACTATCTGACCTATCAATTTTGGGGTGTAGCGTACAATTGAAGTCCCCGCCCCATAAAATCGCGCCGCCCAATAGGGGGCTTATTTTACCGTATAGGCTCCTAAAATAGGCCCCAGTATCTTGGTACCACTATCATTCTGCCATCTGGATCTGCTGTGGCCTGAAGCAGCTGAAACGGCACATGAGGTGCCACCCACGTGACCACCCCCCTTGCATAAGCAGAATATGTCGCTCCCATGGTGGTCCCTCTCCACTTTTTCTTAACCACTTCTAGTTGCTCCTTAGTAAGATGGGTTTCCTGCAGTAATGCTATATCCACTTTCAGCCTTCTCAGGTACATCATTACCTTATTCCTTTTCAGATAGCTGTTGAGGCCTCTCACATTCCAGGTTACTATCCTAAGGCTACCCATTGCCATGCGTGGTTTGTCCCTCCCCCCCCTCCCGGGTATTTGTCCCAGTCCAATTTGGCTTGTATTTGGGCTCGTATCCCTCCCCCATTAAACAAACTCGGGGTGGCGCTGTGGAGCAGCCCAAGATGGCTGCCTAGCCTTTCAGCTCCGTGCGGCCTCGGCACTCATCTGCTCCCATCTGCGGTTCCCGATGTTGTGAAGGACTATAAGCTGGCCGAATTGCTCCTGCCACTGCACCGGACATTTTGTGCGATTTTGCTCTCGATCGGCCCACCTGGGACCTGGCTGGCGGCCCTGTCGGATTTGGGCCTAGCATTCCATCCGGCTCTAGCGGTTGCCTAACATCCGGCCCTCCTGCCTGGCCTGCCTGTCTCCTCCCCGCTCCCGCTGCCCACCGCTCTGTGAAATCGCGGCGGGTGCCGGGGGGTCCTGCTGCGGACGCCGCCACACCGTAGATACCACCTGCTGCGTCAGTGATCATCGCGACTCCCCCGGCGCCGACGACACGGGGGTTCCCATCGTCCGGCTACCGCGAACCAGGTGAACGGGGGCTGAAGCGGTGGGCGTCGAGACCTCCGCCCACTATCTACGACACTACGGGCCTGTACTGTCATAAAGAAGCGGCCCTCATCGTACTGCCTGCCCACCTTTCCGCTGACAGTATCGCCGCCTCTGCCCACGGCCCCCTGAGAAAGACCCCGCTGGCAACTCCACGCAACCTGTACACATAAGGGGGCCGCGATCACTCGCCATCGCAGCCTTGCCGCTCCACCGCTGACTCTCTGCTATCCACGGCAGTCCCCCACCTGCCTCTAACTGCCTACCGCCACCGAAGGACACTGCGTTTGAGCCTGCTGGTCCTGGCCCATCCCAGCTCTCCATCCTACCCATAAGCGGGCCCTCACTGCAACCGTGCCCACCACAACGACAATGCTTAGCAGAAATAAGGCGGGGGCCCAAGGAGGCACAATGGACAAATACACTAAAGCAGTCCCTCAAGATGACCCAGCCAGCACGTCATCGCCACAGGACGAGCCAGATTTAACCCAGCACCGCGCGGTCGAGGCCCCTGACCTCACCCTACTAATGGAATCCATGGCTAAAAACTTTACCTCCTTCCATGAAAAATTAGACGACATCAATGCTAACGTCGCCTCGCTTAAGGCTCGATTGGACCAGGCAGGATCGAGGATCACCGATGCCGAAAACAGGATCTCCGGGAACGAAGATAGCGTCACCGCGCTCCAGGACACTGTGGCCTCCCTAACGCGGGACATGAAAGGAGTCAAGGCGAAGTGTGACGATCTGGAGTCGCGCTCCCGTAGGAACAACCTGCGCATTATTGGGGTCCCGAAAATGCCCTCAAGGGGCGTATGGAGGACGCAGTGAAGAAACTCCTCAAGGACCTGCTGGACGACCCTGCTCTCTCTCCGTATTTCACGGTCGAGCGGGCTCACCGGGCCCTGGCTCCACGGCCCAGACCCGGCGACATCCCTAGACCCATTATCGCCAAGATTCTCAACTAGCGCGACAGAGATCTCATCCTCCGTCTGTCGCGGGAAAAGGGGGACCTGCGTTTTGAAGCCCATACGGTTAGAATCTTCCCGGACTTCTTGCTAGCGGTGCATCCGGAAAGGCGCCAGTTCCTAGGTGTCAAAAATCTGCTCCGGGAGTGCAAAGTCCCCTATGCCATCTTGTTCCCGGCACGACTAAAGATTACCCATGACGGAAAGATCATCTTCTTCACTGTCCCTGACGAAGCGGTGAAGTTTATTAAACTACATATACCTCTCCCCGGGCCGCGAGCCGACCACACGCCATAGACTACACAGCCTAGGATGTTCTCAAAGTGTCCACGGATCCGTGACTTTTGGATGTGTTGATAGCAACCCCACCATGTCCACTCAATAACGGCGGTCTCTTGCCATGTGTATGCGGGCCACGGGCTAGCTCCTGCACTGCTTCTTTGACTTCTCCTTCACCTGCCCACTGGAGCTATCCTTGTGCACTGCTCTTTCTTGCGATGTCATCTTGCCAGAGCGTCTTCTCTGCTTCTCGGAGGATGTCTACGATACCTGTTTTACTGCAACAATACACTCGGGACAGCGTCTGCTGCCCCACATGACGCCACGCATGCCGGCCGCACGGCACTAGCGCCCCCCGTTGCAGTTGCAATGTTTGCTTTCACTTTTATTTGGTTCTTCTTATTGACTGGCCCCTGTTGGGCTAGGATGTGGCCCTATCCACGTTGGATCTGGTCCTCCGACCTTTGGTTCCCGGTCGGAGCGAGCCCATGGGGCATTGGGTGTGTTTTGGGGTGTGGGAGCTGCACTGCATGTTGGGGTTGGGCAGTGAGGGTGGGGGGGTGTTGTAATTGGGGTTGTGTTAACAGTTAAAAACATGGCTGAGAGACGCATGACCTTAACTCAACGCTGCTGTGCACACGGCAGGTGCATGAGGGACAACCCTTATGGATACTACTACTGGGATGTTCCATAATATATTGCTATGGCTTTAAACATTGTCACATGGAATGTTCGCGGCCTAAGCAATTTCACTAAGGCCCGCAGGATAACTGCCTATGCCCAGCGACATGGCGCCAAAATCCTCTTTCTCCAAGAGACCCACGCTCTCGGGCACCTAGCAGCATGTCTCGCCCCCATGTGGTGGCAACAACAGATTCTACACGAAGTACTCCACCCAATCCAGGGGGGTTCTAACCCTAATCCATAAATCAGTCCAGTTCTTCCTGCGTTCCAGCCATATTGACTCTGAGGGTAGATATGTGATCCTCCATTGCTCACTCGCCAATATGGAATGCCTCCTAGTGAACACATATGCCCCGAACTTTGATGCCTCTGAGTTCTTTGACGCCATCGCCACCACGCTTCTTAAATACATTGGGATTCCCATCATCTGGGGCAGGGACATGAATTTGATCCTAGACAAAGACCTGGATAGATCTGGGACGGCCCGCAGATCCCCGTCACGCGCAGCCTACAGGCTACACGCCCATATCGACACACTGGATCTTAGGGATGCATGGAGAGCTCTCAACCCACAAGTTAGGGAGTACACTTTCTACTCATCGGTACACGATAGCCTCTCTAGGATCGACCTGTTCCTCGTATTGAGCTGCATGATGGGCAGAGTCATGGAGACCAAGATACTACCGCGCACACTATCGGACCATTCACCGGTAACACTCCAGATAACACTGGGGCACGACCAGCCCCCCCGCTCCTCTTGGAGATTTAAGTCGGAGCCCCTGCTAGACATAATCTTTAAAGCCGATATCTTAGCTGAAATCAACACCTTCTTCGAGTGCAACAACAGGCATGACACCTCTGATGGAGTGCGCTGGGAGGCATTCAAGGTCTTCATCAGAGGGATGTGCATATCTAGAGAGGCTGGGGTCCTCAAGGCCATATAAAATAGCTTGGAACAGTCAGAAGCGAAACTAAAAGAGCTAGAGAGGGCATATGTCTCCTTCCCTTCCCCGGCTGCACTCGCACAGATTACAGCGGAATTAGAAACATTCGAGTCCTACGCCCTGAGAGAGATTCGGTACCTCGCCCGCCCTGTGGCAGCCAGGAAGTATGGTGAGGGGGATAGGCCAGGTCGAACACTGTCCAGACTGGTCTGTACTGAGGGGGGCAGGAATCGCATCGACTGCGTCAAGGACACACGAGGCACCATGTGCTGGTCCGACCAGGAAATCCTAGGGACATTCACCACATTCTACACAAACTTATATGGCCCACAGCAAGAACACAGTCTGCAAGACACCGACGACCTATTAGATCAGATCCCCATGACCCTCCTCTCCCGCGCGACTAGTGACCTCCTTGAGGCCCCTATGACCCTTGATGAAATAACCACGGTCATCTTGAACTGCCCCAGGGGCAAAGTGCCGGGCCCCGACGGCCTCACCTCGGAGTTCTATTGGGAGCATGTAGCCATTCTGGCACCCAGACTCCTGGAGGTGTGGAACGAATCCCTAGAGTCAAACATCCTACCCCCATCCATGCGTGAGGTGCTTATAACTGTACTACCCAAGCCAGGTAAACCATTGGACGAATGTGGGTCTTATAGGCCCCTTTCTCTGATCAACACTGACACTAAAATATTCGCCAAGATCATTGCCAATAGGTTTCTCCCCATTATGCCCCACCTAGTCCACCCCGACCAAAGTGGTTTTGTGCCCGGCAGATCTACCGCCCTAAATATCCGTTGCCTTTTCAATGTTCTGGCTAGGATTGACCCCAACGCACAGGCCGTGGCAGTCACCCTCGATGCCCAGAAGGCATTTGATATGGTGTCCTGGCAATACATGTGGGCGGTGCTCCACAAAATGGGAATTGGCCCACGCATGAGGTCGTACATCAAACTCCTCTACACAAGCCCCGCTGCCAGAGTCCTGGTCAACTCCAGGGCCTCGGCCCCCTTTGCTCTCCACAGAGGTACCCGCCAGGGCTGCCCGTTTTCTCCGATACTCTTCGCGCTCGCCATAGAGCCCATGGCTGATAACGTAAAGGACAAACATACGTGCAAAGGTATACGTCTCTGTGATACTCCCGAGATAATTTCTCTATACGCCGACGACGTGCTCCTATATATTAGAGACCCGGCTGCCCACCTAGATCCGATATTAAGAGACATAACCAAAATTGGCACTTTCTCGGGCTTCACCATAAATTATTCCAAATCCGAAATCTTCCCGCTCACCCCTTCCACTACACAACCTTCCTGCGAATTCCCCCTTCGATGGTCACCGGGAGGCATCGGGTACCTTGGAGTGCAGGTGTACCTCACTAAAGATTCACTGTTGGCTGACAATTATGCAGCTGTGGCGCAGCTTGCTGAGGCTCAAATGTTGAAATGGCGCAGTCTCCCACTCTCTTTGTCGGGTAGACTATCTCTAATCAAAATGATTATGGTCCCTAAATTTCTCTACGTCTTTGCAAATGTGCCGATCTGGGCCGGAAAATGATATTTCAAGAATCTACACGCTGCGTGTGCCCAATTTCTGTGGCACTCGGGCGCGGTTCGCAAGAAATGGCAACACATGACTCTCCCCTACGGTAACGGGGGCTTCACCGCCCCCGATTTTGCCAAATATTAGACAGCTGCGCAGGCCCAACACGCCACACACTGGTACACGTTCTCCGACCCCCCCGCATGTGAAGCTCGAGAAACTAGCTAGCGAGAGCGTTAACACCCTCTCCCTAATCCTCCATCATACATATCATGCTGACGCCCCAGCAGACCCTGTGGCGGCCACTGTTAGGGCCTGGAAACATATCTTGCAGATACAACCTGATCACCACCCGTACTACAAATGGCTGCCCATCGGGAAGTTTATCACTCCGCAGACGTGGCGCCCCGGACACCTAGGTACTGCATTGGAACTGCTACAATACTACAGGCTGAGAGCAGCGTTTCCGCGCCTGGTGGCCCTTATACCCAGATGAGCCTCCAGACTCACCTCAGATCCAGTATATATCCAACTCGGCTGGTGCTAGGGGGATAGTATCCGCGCTGTACAAACTGTTGGTGGCCGACCCCACAGACGTGCCAATCAAGGCGCGAGATACCTGGATGGAGGAGCAGGGCCTCCCCATCACGGACACAATGTGGGGGAAAATGTGCA
Organism: Ambystoma mexicanum; assembly: GCF_040938575.1. Lineage (NCBI taxonomy): Eukaryota > Metazoa > Chordata > Amphibia > Caudata > Ambystomatidae > Ambystoma > Ambystoma mexicanum. The sequence continues at coordinate 1,451,696,747 of NC_090937.1, read as the reverse complement.
CACACACCCGGTCCACCTCTCTAAATGCCAGGCATAGGTGTATGCAATACAAGCTCCTTAACAGACTGTATTACACACCTCAAAGACTGGACAGGTTTGCACAAACCCAGCCCTAAGTGCGGTTCTCCTGCTGCAGATCATACACACATGTTCTGGTCCTGTGACGTGCGGGCCCATACTGGAAGGCCATAATTGATGCTCTCTCAGACATTACAGCGTCCCGTATTGTTACCGCTTACTGGATCCTTAGACTAGGTTCAATGGATCTTTATCAAACCCCCGATTAAATAGGTTTGGAGGTCTTACCTGAGCAGACTGACATTTTCAATGGGAAGCAAATGTTGAAATCAAGAATCTCCCCGACTAACGCGCCACCCTCTTACCCGGTAGGAAAACCCAGAGCGAGAGCGCCCCAGTCAGGGAAACCCTCTGGGGAAGAAAACCCTGGTCGAGCGCGGGATCCGAAGATTGGAGTGTGGTTCGCAGGATGATGTCGCCAATTCAACATGGCATTGAGTGTCGGATGACTTCTTCTGGAGAGGGAAGAAATAAGAAGCGAAGTGATGAATAGCAGAAGTACAGAAAGGGAAACGGAAAACAGGTAAGAGACTAATTCCCCTGACCTCTTAACCAGCCGGATTGGAAATACCAGGAGAGAAGCCGAGAATACGGGACACAGAGAGTGCGACTGGAACACAAGTCTGTCAGAAGGAAGTAAAGGTGAGTAAGCCCTTAGAATCAAAATCCCACAAATACTCGAAGAAAGGTTCAGAAAGGGACTTGGACGGGAGTTTTAATATTACCCGGAAGACAGTAGCTCGAGAACTCAAAAGCGGCGTTTCAGTATGAGACGCAAGATGAATCCGGGGGGTTTGTGTATGCAAAGAATGCTGAGTAGAGAATCTGGAAAGTTAAGAGAAAAGGGGTTAGTAATGGTCAGAGGTAAGAGGTTTCTGCTGAGGATTTGAATTGCCTAGTTGCGAACTCACGGAGCATCCGCTAGAACAGTAGCGACGCGAAGAGCTGGAAGTCTCCGTGTCCTATGAGGAGTCACGTGAGCGGTACGCCGTACCTCTGGCGAACGTGAGAGGACTGGAACGGTGATTGCAGAACCGTTCGCACTGCGATCCGCCATCTTGAAGGTACCACTCCGAATGGAGCCACAGAGCCGGCTTCTGGACCAAAGAGACCAGCGCTTCGTGAGTGTAACACATATCCCTGCAGAACCCCTAGCTGTACTGTTCGGCCTGTGGGATAGCCCAGAATTAAGGAAAAGGTCTAGGTTTCTCAATGTCGCCACCATAATAGCCAAAAAATGCATATTACAATGTTGGAAGCGCCGATCCCCCCCCCTCGTTTGAGATGTGGATGAGGGCCCTCACCTGGACTCAATCGTGCGAGGAGGACTAGATCAATACCCTCCCGCTGGCCTCCCGCCCCAGGAATGTGTGGACAGAATTTTGTACATATTTAAATAACAAGGATGACCTAGAACTATTGCCCTCCCCTCCTCCTGGTGATGTAATCTAATCCACTGCTGTGCTGCTTGGAGCTGGGCAATGGCCCCACCGATATCTACCTAACATTCCCATGTATTGCACTACTATGTATATACCTGTCACTTTTGCTATGCTGTACAGTGTGTTGATTGTCTGTTCTCTCACCATGCCAATAAAGAAAAGTTTTTTAAAAAATCAAACTCCCCAACTAACCCCCCTCCCTTCCTTCCTCAACTATTCACACAACACAACTCCCCTTCCCTCCCCCCTCCCTATCCGTCCCAAATTGGTGCCCAGCTCCATCCCTGGATCTCAGTCTCCCCTGCATTTGGTCCTGCCTTGGAATGCCGAGATTAGGAACCCAGCAGGGTGTCACCGACCTACCGGTAACCTAACTAGTCTATTCGTGGGGGTATGAGGGCTGGTTCCAATAGGCTCCTGCACCTTTCAAGAAGTTCCCGCGCTCAGAGGATCATATATATGCAGCCCTGGATGCCCTGGTCCAACAGTCTTTGCACTACCCTATATTCTAGTCCCAGTGTCTGATACTGCAACACTCTAGGTGCCACAGTCTCCATGTTACTTATCTGCGCCACCTTCTTTCTGGATACCTGATTTCGGGGGACAGCTCTGCGTGTCCAGCCATCCTGTCGCATCCTCAGGAGTATTGAAAAACAGTGCTCTGTTGTTGTGGAACACTTTCAGTTTCGCAGGGTTGATCAACATGTACTTTTAACCTGCTTCTCGCAATCTCCTTTTTACTGCACCGAAAATCATGCGCCGGCATTGTACCTGCAGGGTGTAATCCGGGTATGCCATTAAGTTTGCTGATTCCCTTTGTATAGTATCTCCCTTCGGGAAATGCTCCAGGATTTTTTCCCGGTCACGGTAATTCAGGATCTTGGCGATTACCGGCCTCGGGGGGCTCCCGGTGGAGGCTTCCTCATCAGGGCCCTGTGCGCCCGTTCCACCACAAACCCTTGAATCAGCGCTCCTCCAGTTATCTCTTGTAGTAGCATTGTTTCGATGTACTCCGTGGGGTTAGATCCCTCTGCTCCTTTAGGCAATCCTACAATCCGTAATATTGTTTCTCCAGGCGCATCCTTTCGCCTCCTCTGCTCTACTTTCCAAGTTGCCCACGCGTTGTTCTAAGACGTGGATCTCGCTTTTGTGGGATGCACATGTAGCTGTGTTTGGGGCCAGTACGTTCTGCTAGTGCTCTGCCGTCTTGCCGGAGTAGATTCACCTCCTCCTGTACGGCCCCTACTTTGAGCTCCAGTGCCGCCATCAGTTCAACCATGGCCGATTCTAACTTAGTCTCCCATGCCACTTTCAGGTCCGCAATTGCTTCAAGGATCTGCTGGTCTTTGCTTGTGGCATCAGTGCCCGCTGTGGAGGTTCTCTCCTTGCTCCTGGACCCTTCTGCCAAAAGCGATGCTCTGGTGTATTCTTCGAGCGTGGGTTGTTTGCCCTTTGTTTTAGTCAGTTTGTTGGCCATCTTGATATTACTGTGCGTGTGTGTCCGGAGCCACAGCGTCTGGTCTTTGGCTCTGCAGGATCGTTCCTCGGACGGCTGTGGGGCCTAGACGAACCTAGGTTGGGGGTTTCCCTATGCTGTTAGGTTTATACCAAAAGTGGCCTGTGTGCTCCCACGTAACTGTGCGCTGATGATACTTTTCCAACCATATACCGCGACTCCTGCTGGTTCAAGTCTGTGGCTGCACCCCCAAGTGTTCGCGAACCTTCCTGGGTGTCGCTATGGGCTTGGCGTTCTCCAACCGTGAGTGCCGTCTGGTCGCGGGTGCAGCCTGCTTATTTGATTTACTTTTTATTATGGCCGTGCACTGCTGTGGCTGGTTTAGTGTTGGCGGGCAAGCATGTGTTGGCCACGTGGTCTCAGGTCATCCGCTACTGCACGCCCCTCATTGTGCATCCTCCAATTGTCCAGCACCTCTGGTGTACCTTGGTCTGCACACTGCTCTCTAGCCTCTGCCCTGACAGCTCCTGTCTGGCTGTACGTTGTGGTTAACAACCTCTTTTATGCGCTCCTCCTCTTGTTTTGTTATCTCCTTGCTAGGGCCCCTCTGCGCAGCAACTCACATACACTCTGCTACTGTCTGTATTCCAACACAGACACAATGCCAAGGGACTAAGCTCTGTGTGTTGGAACGGGCTTCAGTCCCTCAGGAGTCGAATGCCCAACTCCTCCCTTGGTCTCAGCTGGGACTGCACGTGTTGTTCAGCACTCCATCTCCCTTTTGTGCGCGAATGCCACACCGTAAGCCCTATCAATTACGCTGTCCGTATGTGGGCCGGCTCCCTTCCTATGTCCACCACTCCGCCACCATGTCATTCCTTATCATAATCCCCCTGGAGTTAACAGTCTGGCGCTGCTCTAGCACGGCTGACTGGGGGGGGCAGTCCAGTTCTTAGCTGCCTTTTATTTATTTATTTTTAAATTCCAGTATACAATAATCCTCTGCAATCTTTTCCCGTCGGTGGGCCCTGCAGGGGGTGTATTTTCACATGCATTCGCTTGAGCAGTGGGGAATGAAATGCCTCTGGGTTTCCGTTACTCGCCTGTCAACCCTGGCAGCTGATCCCAGCATGTTTCTGCTCCCGTGCTGCATGTGCAAATATGTCTCACGTTTCAGCTTGTGCCCCACCTGGCAGCTTAAACCAACTCATGCCACTCCTCTGTTGCACTTGGTGAGCGATACAATACTCAATGCAAAACCCCTCCAAATTGAGAGTCCAACATAATGGGAGGGCCCATTTCTTCACTGATCCGGAGGCTGTACAGGAGTTAATTAAAACCCTGGCGAAATGACCCACCAGATCTCACAATATATGCGCCCAGAACGGTGCGATGACGGGACACTGCTCCCAAAGCTGCACGATCCTCGCTTAGACTGGTAGTTGGTTAAACAGAAGCTACAAGCAGGGAAGTCCCGATGGGTCTTGATAAACTTGTCCTAGAAATGTAATGAATCAGCCCGTCTGCAAGTGAAAGTAATGATATGCTTTAAGTCCTCCCCTCGAGGTCCGAAGAGGTCGAGGTCACTTGGATGGCGGCGTCCGACCCCCCGGGCCGTAGCCCATGGTCAATTGGTTATTGAGGGATCTTAGTTGGGGGGCTCCAGTCACTGCAGGTTGGAGGTGGGCAGTGTGGATGGGGGAGGTAGGGATGGGGTTTGTTGGGGTAGGAGGGGGATGAGTGGAGACAGTTGCCGGGATGGCAGATTTAAGTTAGTTAAAAAAGATTTGCTTCTCTCAAAAAATGGCCAAAAGCCAGAACTCCAGACGGTTGAGCACGCAGGGTGGAATAGCCTTTGTCTTCAGTCCTCATCCAAGTTATGGCAAATAAAGTAATCAGTTGGAATGTACGGGATCTTAATAACCCGCGTAAGGCCCGTAAGGTGGTGCAATATTGTGAGAGGCATGGGGCAAGGATATTTATGCTACAGGAAACCCACCTCAAGGGGAAGGGAAATGAAGGGGTCGCCAGAAGCTGGGGAAACTGCAAATACTTTACTACATATTCAGCATACTCAGCGGGGGTGATGACACTGGTGCACACGTCACTGGGGTTTCATGCTAGTGACACTGTAATTGACCCTAGAGGGAGATACGTAATTGTCTCAAGATGCCTGGGAACCACGATGCTCACGTTTGTTAACATATACGGGCCAAACGTGGATGACCCTGAATTCTTCAACACCATGGTAGGGCACTGTCAAAAATAGGTACATACTAACATTGTGTGGGCAGGAGACCTTAATGTGACACTAGACCCGTGAAAGGACAGAACAGGGGAGGAGAGAAGACGCTCCAGGGCGGTGGAAGCGGTTCTGAGCACCATGGACACACTAGAATTGGAGGATGTCTGGAGGCTGTTAAAACCGGAAGAGGAGGTGTTTTCACACCATTGAACAGCTCACAACACTTCGGCACGGATAGATAACATTCTGGCATGTCCCTACCTTGTGCATTGGACGGAGCACTGTGTGCTGCTCCCAAGAACTCTCTCAGACCATTCCACGGTGCTGCTGTGGCCATAAGCCTGGATCTGGCAACACCTCGCCCCCACTGGAGGTTCAAACCGGCGGCAATGTCAGATATAGTATTCAGGAGCGAGATCCAGAGCCTGGTCAAGGGCTACTTCCATGGAAATGTGGGCACGGTACTGGGGATGGGAACGGTGTGGGAGGCATTCAAGGTGGTGGTTCGCGGTGGGTGTATGTCACTAGAAATGGGAATGTTAAAACTGGTTTGTAGGCAAATAAACGAAGCCGAGCCTGAAATCAAGAGGCGGGAGGGGGAGGTGGACGGGGGGAGCAATCCGGATTCACTTGCTAAACTAAGGGAAGAACTAGATCTCTTCAACATGCTAGATGAACAGGTTGTAAAATATCTAGCTCAACCTGCGTTGGCACGCAGATACGGGGAGGAGGGCAGACCGGGCAGACACCTGGCGGCAATGGTGAGGCATGAACGAGGCTATAGGGAGATAACGGCAGTGAAAATAAAAGAGGGGCACACTGCCGAAAGCAGAGCTCGAGGATTATAGCAGCTCTTCCAAAGCTTAGCATCGAAGCTATAGAGGGCCTAGCACTTCCCATTACGGCTGATGAGATCCTCTGTGCGATAAGTGCTCTCCCCTCCTCCAAGGCGCCGGGTACAGACGGAATAACTGCCGAGTTTTATAAGGAGTGGGATCCTGAGGTAGCCCAGCAAATGCTGGGTGTGTGGGAGGAGGGGCTGACAGTGGGACATCACCCCCACACAATGCGTGAGGCAGTGATAACACTAATCCTTAAATCCAGAAAGGATTCCCTGGAGTGATCCTTGTATCATCCGATCTCCCTATTGAACCTGGATACAAAAATATTCGCCAAAATGCTGGCGGACCGATTGCTCCCACACGTCACACATATTATCCATATGGACCAATCTGGGTTTATCCCAGGGAGGTCGACCTCCATGAACCTCTGGCGACTGTTTGCAATATGTGCTCAGATAGATCCTAAAACACAGGCAGTGGCGGCACTGCTAGATATGGAAAAAGCATTCTATTCTGTGGAATGGAACTACTTATTCAACGTACTATCCCAGTTAGGGGTCCCAGCGTACTACCTGTCAACGGTACGGCTTTTGTATGAAGGCTCGAGCGCCCAGATAGGCATCAGCGGCACGCGATCCAACCTCTTTAAACTAGGGCGAGGAACCAGACAAGGGCGCCTGCTCTCGACATTACTCTCGCCATTACTTTTCACCATGTCAATCGAAGCGCTGGCAGCCCGGCTGTGGAGGTTTCATGGTCATCAAGGCCTGGCGATGGGGGCGAGGGGCAGGGAACTAATTTCACTGTACGCGGACGACACAATTTTTTATGTCAAGAACCCTGCAAGCAACTTAGCCCTGCTAACACAGGAAGTCACGGATTTCGGTGAAACAGGGCCAAGTCATCCCTATTTCTTCTAAATGAGGCTACTACGCGACCCCCGAACACCGAACGATACGGCTGGGAGCACCATGCGGTCACGTATCTGGGAGTACGGGTTAGTAGAGATGCCCGGACCCTGCTTGAGGACAATCATAATAAGTATTTACAAATCTTAAAGTCTAGTGTGGACAGATGGTGTAGGCTCCCTCTCACACTCATGGGTAGAATCGTGGTAGCTAAAATGATAGTAATCCCCAAACTCCTTTTCATGTTTCAGAATATACCGGTATGGCCCTGGGTGGGCTACTTTAAAGAAGTGCCTTCCCTACTGAATAAGTTAGCATGGAACCCGAAAAATCCACGTATTTGCTGGGAAGCACTAACACAGCCTTGGGAGAAGGGAGGAATTTGCGCCCCTGACGTGGAAGTGTACTTCCTGGCGGCACAATTATCTTTTACAAAATTTTGGATGCCAGGAGCACAGATGACTCCGCATGTGCGCATAGAATGTAGGTCGGTATATTCATTCTCCCTCCATTGAGTGCTGATCTCCGACAAAACCACAGAAAAATGTAGATTCGACCCAGTAGCCTGCACGGTGCATGCATGGAGGCGAGCTCTGAAAAGGCTAGGGGTAGAACGTCCATTTAACCCTGGCATCTCACTTTGGAATATAGAGACTCTGGCACTGACCTGCGATAAGGCCATCATACAGGACTGGGGGGGGGGGGGCCATTGCCTGGTTGGACGACATGTACCCGAACGGGGTATTCGTCTCTCAGGAACTGTTTGTAGACAAAATGGGAAACAGTTAACAGCACACACTGCAATACTTTAGAATGAAAGCGGTTTTTAGAAAGTAGTCCCCAGTGTTCTCGGAAATCTAACACACAACACTGTTGCTTCAATACCTCACGAGTTCTCCCGGGTACAAAGGAATGGTTTCCGCAATATATAAGCTAATTCAGACTGAGTCACCCAGGGAACCCCTGAAATGTAAAAGCAAATGAGAAGACGACTCTGGGGGGCCCCTCACAGACAAAAAGTGGGTGGTGATATGTGTCACGACACACAACAGCGCTTTTAGCTCTCGGCTGCAGCAAATCCAACTCAAGACCCTGCATAGAGCATACATCTCCCCTTCACGCACACACTAGTATGACAGTACAAAAACCGCTAATTGCCCGAGATGCAATGCAATCCCAGCTGACCTGTTACATATGCTGTGGTCCTGTGTTAAACTGTGATCCTTTTATGAGGAAGTAGTGGATATCATGACAGTAAAACAGTCTAGTCAGTACAGTCAAAACAAAAGGTTCTAAACCTAATGCCTGCTCTAATTCTAATACAAAAAGGTGCAAGGGAAATGTACACAAAATGAAAAGGACGGTGTTCTCAACAAAAGGATCAGGGTTGCAAGGGGTTTGAAGCAATGATGAATCCCTTCCCCACAATTTCACCTTGGGACAATGGGATTCGAGGGCATAGGGACTTAGGCAGCACAGTTTTTCTCAGTGAGGCACACTCTGGCTTACTGGGGCAGGTCAACAGAATGTTCAGGCTTCTTTCATAATCAAATGTTAGTTTGGACTTTCCAAAAACAAAGGTTGCAAATGTTTTCCACAAATAGACTGCTTTGTCTTGAAACAAAAACCTTAATAGTCACAATCTTTCGTAAAGGTCTCAGCGATACCGTTCCCCAAGCTTTCTTGGTTGAAGACTTTCGATCGGCATAGGTTTGGCTTCTGACTATGTCTGTCCACTTCAACAACCGTTACCTTGACTTTCTCCCAATGCTTTCTGGAACTTGTAGTTGCAAGATTATGGGCTTCTCTCCGTCGGGCTCGAGCCATTCATAATATTACTGGCTTCCTTCAGTCTGGCTCGGACCTCTTACCTTTCACATCAGCATCCTTCAGTGGGGCTCAGGCCTTCAATACCTTTTCCACAGTTTACACAAGCCTCCCCGAGTCTGGCTCATGCTTGAAATGCATTTCTCCAGCTCACACAAGCTCCCCTCGATTGGGTGCAAGTTTCAATACACGTTATTTTCTGTTTCCAACAATCCATTTTTGCCTCAGGACTTTGAATGGTCAGGCATTTTACTACAGAGACTTTCGAATGTGCTGTATACAACAGCAGGACCACTCTGTGTACATTGTATCAGAGTGTCTCTTTAAATCGTTGATCTTTCTTTACTCGCGGTTGCTGTATTACGCACAACCTTGTCTTGATACAGTTACTTTCAAGCAAAAACAACCAGACCTTTGCTCTTCTCTTTTGTTAATTCATCGATTGTGTTTTAATATTGTTCACGTGTCCGAGTTCAAGGTTCCTTTACTCGCAGCTTTATCGAACCTCCCCAATTCAATCATTCACCGGGAGGGGAGCGGGCTTCTCATTAAAGTTCCCAAGTTCCCTAGAAGGACGACTTCCAGCTCGGGTTATCAGCTGCTTGTTGCAAGTGCAGTTCTTCTGCCTGGCTTTCTTGAGATTTCTCCACAGCTCGTAAAGTCATCTGGCTTTATTATTTATTCGGATTTGTAGAGCGCACGCCAGCCCGGGGGCATCATGGCGCTTGTTACAGACATGTCTTGGTTACAGATAATACAATACAGATAAAGCAATGTTAACAAGGAATGACAAATATTTACAGTGGGAAATATGGTATTTGTACAGTAGCAATGCAGAATATTTACATGGAATCTCAGGGGTCACCTTATTGTGCAAGGAAAGAGGTCTTCAATTTCCTACGGGAAATCGGGAGCAAGTTTTCCGCCCTGATGTCTGCAGGGAGAGCTTTCCAGGTCTTGGCAGCAATGTAGGGGAAGCTTAAGCCACCGGTTTTGGCTTTATTGATGCGTGGGATGCAGAGTAGGTTGGTGTATTGCGTTCTGGTGGGACGGGCAGAGTTGGGTTTGGAGACGGGACGGAGAGAGAGATGCATTTGTGGGTGAGGGTGAGGATTTTGAGCGTGATACGTTCTTTAACCGGGTGCCATTGGGCTGACAGTCTGGCATGGGAGATGTGCTCTCTTCTTGGGATGCTGAGAGCGGCCCGGAGCGCATTGTTCTGTGTGACTTGGAGTCTGTTCAGGTTTTTAGTTGATGTGCCCGCTAGGAGGGCATTGCAATAGTCCAGTTTGGCTCCAACGGTTGCTCTGGCTATGGAGAGGCAGTTGGGCTTGGAGAGGTAAGGCGTAATGGTGTTTATGAGTTTAGTGGTATGGGCAGATGAGGAGGTGATGGCGCTGACTTGTCTGTTCATAGAGAGAGAGGAGTCTATGTATACCCTATGTATACCCCCAGTGTCTTTACCGCTGCGGAGACGGGGATGATGGAGTTGTCAATGGCGAAGCTAGCGTACAGTGTGTCCAGTTTGTCTAGGGTGCTCTATTGACCCAGTATCATGATTTCTGTCTTGTCTCCATTTAGGCAGAGGCCGTTTACTGCCATCCAGGCCTGGATGATGGCGTAGATCGAGTGGAGTGCCTTTGCGTCGTCGTGGTATGAGCCTGAGAGGGGTAGAAGTACTTGTGTGTCGTCTGCGTAGTTCGTGTATGTGATGCCGTAGGAGTCGAGTTTGTCAAAAAGACGGTTAGTGAACAGGTTGTAGAGAGTGGGAGCAGTGCAGGAACCTTGAGGGACCCCGCAGTGGATTGTCGTGGGAGTGGCGTTGGCGATGTCCGACAAGACTTTCATGGCTCTACCCTCTAGGAAGGAGGTGACCCATAGAGCTGATTCTTTGGAGAAGCGGGCAGAGGGTGTGAGGTGAGGGTCTTGTGATCAACTAGATCGAAAGTGGCCGAGAGATCTAGGAGGAGCAAGAGAGCTGGCTTGCCCTTGTCCATGATTTGGGGGATCTGATTTTTTAGGTCCACCAGGGCTGTTTCTGTGCCGTGTCCTTTCCGGAAGCCTGATTGCCTGTCAGATATATGAACCTTAATAGGGTGAGCGCCTGGAGAAAAGGTGCTGTTGAACCCGTAGTGCAGTGGTATATTCTTTCCACCAATGTAACACTCAGTCGTGTAAAAGTAAACAATCTGAGCGGTCAATTGGTTGAAAGATGTTTGATGAGAATTAGAACCCTCTGGAACTCCTGAAGGCTGCAACTCCCTTTTTTGAACGATTGACGGTTTCACAGGACCGATTAACGGCTCACTGATGTCAGTAGGGTAGGTGCAGCACACTCCGATTAGATAATGACAAACATCGGGAAGTAGACAGGTTCTGTGAATATACAAGGACCAGATAAGACAAGGAAAAGCAAAGGAACAGATGACTATAGAAGGAACAACAGACAACAGGGATTCTTACTTGTATCTCCGTAAGACAGAAAACAGCGAAGATGAAAAGGTTGATCCCACGGAAGTCCAGATGAGCAAGAAGAATGCTGTTCGTTGCAAGTCCTATTCCCGCCGGCACGCGTACGCCTAGGCAGTTCCAATAATCCAGAAGTGCTAAAGGCAGTCTCTAGTCCAGCACTTGTAACCTATTCCCGCCGGCACGCGTACGCCTAGGTGTGTTGATCCTTCCTCGGGTAGACTGAGAGAAATAGCTGAGTGTTCCGGGTAGGATCCAGGAAAGCAGCCAAAAGCAACGTGGGAGACAAGAATCGAGGCCAAGGAAGTCCGGGTCAGCCAGGTGAGTAGCAAAGTTCCGAAGCAAAGGTACCAAGGGCAAGACAAGAGCAAAATCCAAAGACAGGCAGGGGGTCAAGAAGGGACAAGATCCAAAATATATCAAGCGCCAAAGAAGTAATCCTAAGAAAACGATCAGAAGCACCGAAGCAGCAACCGGGGCGGAGTTAAATATGCGTGACCACAACGCGGGAGTCACGTGACCGGGAAACCGGAGCGACCCGTGACTGCAGACGAAGTAGCGGCCATCGTCGCCATGGCAACCCCCAATGCCTTCGAAATAAACCTTGAGAACGCGTATTGCTGTCCCTCGTTACTCTAACCCCCGAAAGTCTGTCGGGTAATCGGGAACGTGTCCCCGGAATCGGTGTCCTGACAGTATCCTCCCCCAAAGGTCCCCCCAGACCTTGCGAATTCAGAAAGTCGGACAATAGCTCCGGAGCATGGAGGTTGGATTCAGGTTCCCATGTACGATCCTCCGGACCGTAACCCCTCCAATCCACCAAAAACAAACGTACACCACGGGATAGTTTAGTATCCAAAATAGCATTGACCTCGTATTCCTCCACCCCTTGTACCAACAGGGGGGGGGGACGGGCAGGTAACCTCACCTGCTCTGAGCAAGGCTTGACCAAAGATACATGGAAAACGGGATGTATTTTCCAGGTAGAGGGTAGTTCCAACTTGACCACAAGAGGATTAATCACCTCCTTGACAACATAAGGACCTACAAAGCGAGGTAACAAGGTCTTGCGACCTGGGAATCTGAGATTCTTGGTAGATAGCCAAACACGCATGCCTGTAGTATACCGAGGTGCTGGCTGGCGATGACGATCGGCATACCTCTTAGCCTGTTCCTGGGCATGTGTCAGATGTTCCAAAACGCTCCTGCGCAACGATGTCAGGTCTCTAAGACAAGATTGGACCGCTGGACAATCCGAAGATATACAGAAATCCAAGGGTAGGGAGCGTGGATGTTGTCCATACATGGCATAGAAAGGGGAGACCCCCGTAGAAGAATGCATGGAATTATTATAAGCGAATTCAGCCATAGGTAAAATGGAAAACCAGGACTCTTGGTGTTGTAGGATAAGACATCTTAAGTACTGTTCCATGGTGGCATTGAGTCGCTCTGTTTGGCCATCAGTTTGTGGGTGGTAGGCCGTAGAATACCTCTCGTCGATACCCAAGGACTGAGTAAGATGTCTCCAAAAGCGAGAAGTGAACTGTGTGCCCCTGTCAGTTATTATGATTTCTGGAAGACCAAAGAATCTGAAGACATGGCGTAAAAACAGATCAGCTAGGATAGTGGCGGAAGGAAGACCCCGGCAAGGCACAAAAAGAGCTAGCTTCGTAAAACTGTCGACTACGACCCAAATAGTGTCGAAACCACCAACCAAAGGTAATTCCACAACAAAGTCCATGGAGAGCATCACCCAGGGTTTGGCAGGTACTGGCAGAGGTTGAAGAAGACCCATAGGTTTGGCCGGAACAATTTTACATTGAGCGCAAACTGCGCAGTTTGCGATGTACAAGGCGATGTCTTTTGACATGCCAGGCCACCAACACCAGCGCTTGAGTAGTTCCAATGTTTTTCGATGACCAGGATGTGCGGCCAACATGGAGTCATGGCACCAAGATATGGCTATTCTGCGGGTATTAGAGTCTGGTATATAAATTTTACCTTGAACATATGGCAAAGACTGAATAACATCCAGATTAAGTTCCTCTAATTCGGGGTGTTTTTCTATGACCCATTGCTGAATGGCTGTCTTAAGGGATGGTTGCAACGTGCAACCACAGACGACCTGGTTGGGTAAGAGTAGCCGACCCTCTTGTGGCCGATGCACTGGGTCTTCATGCAGTCTCGATAGGGCGTCTGCCTTGGAGTGCAACGTCCCAGGACGGTATGTCAGTACAAAGTTGTACATCGAGAAGAATTCATGCCAACGTGCATGGCGCGCAGTAGTGCATTTCAATGATTGAAGGGCTAGTAGATTTCTGTGATCAGTGAACACTTGAATCGGTGCTTCTGCTCCCAAGAGATGATGTCTCCAAACAGTAAAGGCCTCCCTAACAGCTAGTAGTTCACGTTCGGTGATAGTGTAGTTCACTTCATACGGAGTCAGTTTGCGTGAGTGATAAGCCACAGGATGAAGAACCCCTGTGTCCGGACAAAACTGGGAGAGAACAGCCCCCACAGCCACATCAGAAGCATCGGCCTCTACTACAAACGGTTGATTGACATTCGGATGTTGAAGGACCGGAGCTGAAGTAAAGGCTTCCTTGAGGGTTTCAAATGATTTTTGTGCTTCAGGATTCCATCGGAACGGATGTTTATTACTAGTTAAAGCAGTAAGTGGAGCCACAATGCTAGAGAAATGCCTGATAAAGCGCCGATAAAAGTTTGCGAACCCCAAAAAGGACTGCAAGGCTTTTAGAGTAACTGGAACGGGCCATTCCAACACCGCCTTGACCTTAGTTTGGCTCATCTGAACACCCTGGTTGGTGATGTCATAGCCCAAAAACTCCACTGAAGTAGAATGGAAAATGCACTTCTCTAATTTTGCATATAGTTTGTTTTTACGCAGGCGTCGAAGTACTTCCGTAACATGTTGAATGTGCAGTTCCCTAGAAGGGGAATAAATCAGAATATCATCTAAATAGACGATCACAAAGCGATCAATCATGTCCCGAAAGACATCATTGATGAAATGTTGAAATGTGGCAGGGGCGTTACATAGCCCAAATGGCATGACCAAATATTCAAAGAGGCCGTATCTGGTTTTGAACGCAGTTTTCCATTCGTCCCCCTCTCTTATCCTCACTAGATTGTAAGCACCCCTGAGGTCTAATTTGGTGTATATCACGGAGGATCCTAGCTGATCTAGAAGAACTGAAATCAGTGGTATGGGATACTGATTCCGTATCGTGACTGCATTCAGATCCCGATAATCAATACAGGGTCTCAGATCCCCCTCTTTTTTCGGGACAAAAAACAGGGGAGATGCAGCAGGCGAACGGGAGGGGCGTATGAAACCAGAAGCCATAGATTTGTCTAAATATCCTTTCAATACCGCATCTTCCTTCAAGGTAAGGGAGTAAATCCTCCCAGAGGGGATTCTAGCTCCCTCCTTCAGGTCTATGGGACAATCATACATACGGTGAGGTGGTAGTTTTTCTGCCTCACCTTTGTCAAAGACATCAGCAAAAGTCTTGTATTCAGGGGGTAAAACAGTATTGACAGTACCCCCTATTATTGAAACAGCTTCCAATAAGGCTTGAGATGGGTTGTTGCTCTCTTGGGTAGATGGACTACAATGTCCTGAACAATAAGCTGATGTAAACGAAACAGACTCAGCAACCCAATCCACTAAAGGATTATGAAGCCGAAGCCATGGTAGACCCAATATTAGTCGAAACTGAGGTGCAGTAATGACATCAAATGAAATGTTTTCGCTGTGACAATCGTCTATGACTAGATTCAAGGGCACTGTAGACTCCGTTACCAACCCTGAGATTAGTGTGGTCCCATCAACTGCGTTGACCACTTCGGGTTGTTCTTTTGGTATCAGGGGAATGTTCCAGTCTTTCACATACTGGAGATCAACATAATTTCCCGTAGCCCCCGAGTCTAAAACCGCTTCAGACGACCAGTTTTCGCCGTCCGGAGAAGCAAGGACGACCTTAATAGTGAAAGGAACTGAGAAGGTGAAGCCCGGAAGACCAATGCTCGACATAGGGGCTCCCTCTATTGTCGGGCCTTGGAGTTTCCCGACTTAGCGGGTTTCTTGGGACATAGACTCAAGAAATGATCAGAAGCACCACAGTAAAAGCATAACTTGTTTCTTTTACGCTTTTCTCTTTCTGCACTAGAGAGTGGTCCTCTTATCGCCCCTATTTGCATCGGTTCCCCATTGCTTGAAGCCGGATTTGGCAGACTCATAGGAACCGGGGGTGATATCTTCTTCTCCCCCTTCCTTTCTGCTCTACGGGCGTCGATCTGGAGAACCAGATCCAAAAAGTCAGAAAAGGTGACGGGGACCACAGGTACCGTAGCAATAACGTCCTTGAGCGAGTCTGACAAACCTTTATAGAATAAGGCTGCCTTCTTTTCTTCTGGCCAGTTGGTTTCAGCAACCAATTGGTTGAATCTGGCCAGATACGTCAATAACGAAGAATCGCCCTGCTGCAAATTCAGTAACTCCAAATCAGTTGTCTGAGACTTATATCGGTTGTCAAAAACTCTCGTAAGCGCCTCTATGAGAGCGTCGCAGTCAAACAACAAATGACTACCTTGCTCCAAAAGAGGATTAGCCCAGACTGCAGCAGTACCCCCTAAATTAGACAATATAAAAGCAGCCTTAGTAGTTGAATCGGGAAACGATGTGGGTCTACAAAGGAAATGCAATCTGCATTGATTGATGAACGTTCTAAAGTTTTTTGGATCGCCCAAAAAACGTTCGGGAGGAGCCAATGGAAATTGTGCAGTCACGACTACCGGGACCGAGTCTCCCCTGGCCTGAGCACCGGCCATACCAGACCCGGAAGCCACTGCAATGGATGGAGGTTCAATGGCGCCAACCCTTAATCCCGCTTGAATATCATCAATACGGCGATGAGTAGCATCATGGGCAGTTTGCATGTCAGCACGTAAATCAGCCACTAACTGAACCAACGTAGCCAAAGGATCATTGGCAGTGTCCATTTTTTAAGGCTTCTGATTCTGTCAGATATATGAACCTTAATAGGGTGAGCGCCTGGAGAAAAGGTGCTGTTGAACCCGTAGTGCAGTGGTATATTCTTTCCACCAATGTAACACTCAGTCGTGTAAAAGTAAACAATCTGAGCGGTCAATTGGTTGAAAGATGTTTGATGAGAATTAGAACCCTCTGGAACTCCTGAAGGCTGCAACTCCCTTTTTTGAACGATTGACGGTTTCACAGGACCGATTAACGGCTCACTGATGTCAGTAGGGTAGGTGCAGCACACTCCGATTAGATAATGACAAACATCGGGAAGTAGACAGGTTCTGTGAATATACAAGGACCAGATAAGACAAGGAAAAGCAAAGGAACAGATGACTATAGAAGGAACAACAGACAACAGGGATTCTTACTTGTATCTCCGTAAGACAGAAAACAGCGAAGATGAAAAGGTTGATCCCACGGAAGTCCAGATGAGCAAGAAGAATGCTGTTCGTTGCAAGTCCTATTCCCGCCGGCACGCGTACGCCTAGGCAGTTCCAATAATCCAGAAGTGCTAAAGGCAGTCTCTAGTCCAGCACTTGTAACCTATTCCCGCCGGCACGCGTACGCCTAGGTGTGTTGATCCTTCCTCGGGTAGACTGAGAGAAATAGCTGATTGTTCCGGGTAGGATCCAGGAAAGCAGCCAAAAGCAACGTGGGAGACAAGAATCGAGGCCAAGGAAGTCCGGGTCAGCCAGGTGAGTAGCAAAGTTCCGAAGCAAAGGTACCAAGGGCAAGACAAGAGCAAAATCCAAAGACAGGCAGGGGGTCAAGAAGGGACAAGATCCAAAATATATCAAGCGCCAAAGAAGTAATCCTAAGAAAACGATCAGAAGCACCGAAGCAGCAACCGGGGCGGAGTTAAATATGCGTGACCACAACGCGGGAGTCACGTGACCGGGAAACCGGAGCGACCCGTGACTGCAGACGAAGTAGCGGCCATCGTCGCCATGGCAACCCCCAATGCCTTCGAAATAAACCTTGAGAACGCGTATTGCTGTCCCTCGTTACTCTAACCCCCGAAAGTCTGTCGGGTAATCGGGAACGTGTCCCCGGAATCGGTGTCCTGACATTGCCTTGTTCCAAGGATGGAGTGGGTTTCCAGAAAGTGTTGGAATTGGCAGTGTGCGGCTTTGTCCAGTAATTTCAGGAGAAATGGCACTGTGGTTATTGGTCTGTAGTTGTTGGGTTGTAGGGGGTCGAGGGTGTTTTTTTTTTTAGGAGGGGCCGGACCCATGCCTCTTTGAGGCTAGCAGGGATAATGCCTGTTTTAAAAGACGCATTGATGAAAGCTGTAAAGAGCGGCGCAAAGCAATCTGCGCAGTCTTTGACTAGTTTAGGTGGGCAGATGTCGCCTTTGCAGGGGGATGGTTTGAGATTTTTTAGTAGATTGATAACTTCTGTTTCAGTGACATCCCTGAAGGAGAAGTCAGGTATGGTGGGTTTCGATGAGGAGCGTGAGGCGTTAGAAAGCTTGGTACCTGTCTGTTTAGGTAGTGCTTCGCAATGGTCTTTGATTTTTTTTTGGAGAAGGTCAATTTTATGTAGCATGGCCGAATGAATGCTGGTGCACCACGCTTCATCTTTGATTATTTCATCTGGGGTATTGGGGGGGGGGATGAGCTCGTTGAAGATGGTGAAAATCTCTTTAGTGTGCGATTTGGCATTAGAGATTCGCGCGTTGAATGCTTTGGCTTTAGCATCAGTGGTAGCTATTTTGTATTGCTTGGAGATTAAGTTGAACTCATTTTTGGTGCTGTTGCATGGGTTGGATTGCCAGCTTTTTAGAGCTGCTCTTTTGTGGGATTGCATTGAGTGCAGTTCTTCAGTGAACCAGGCGTTGGCGTGTAGTGATTTCTTTTCTTTTTTCCATTCGAGAGGTGCTATTTTATTGATATCTTTAGTGATGACATCTTTGTAAATGTCTGCCAGAATATTGGGGTCATTAGAGAAAGGGGGTGCTAGTTTGGGGGTGTTGAGGTATAGGCGCAGGTTATCCTCTTTGAGTTTTTTTGAGCTTCTGACCTGTGAAGTGATGGCAGAGGTCAGGGTTTTGTGATTTTTGGTGATAGGAATCGAGAATCTGATGCAGTTGTGGTCGGTCCATGGCAAAGAAGAGATCGAGGTGATAGTGGAGAGGCAATTATGGTCTGCGACCCAGTCTAGAATACGACCTTTGGCATGAGTGGGATATTCTATTTTTTGGGTGAAGCCTAGGTCGGTAAGATCTTTGGAGAGGGCGACTGCAGATTTGTCCATTGCTTGGAGATTAAGTTGAACTCATTTTTGGTGCTGTTGCATGGGTTGGATTGCCAGCTTTTTAGAGCTGCTCTTTTGTGGGATTGCATTGAGTGCAGTTCTTCAGTGAACCAGGCGTTGGCGTGTAGTGATTTCTTTTCTTTTTTCCATTCGAGAGGTGCTATTTTATTGATATCTTTAGTGATGACATCTTTGTAAATGTCTGCCAGAATATTGGGGTCATTAGAGAAAGGGGGTGCTAGTTTGGGGGTGTTGAGGTATAGGCGCAGGTTATCCTCTTTGAGTTTTTTTGAGCTTCTGACCTGTGAAGTGATGGCAGAGGTCAGGGTTTTGTGATTTTTGGTGATAGGAATCGAGAATCTGATGCAGTTGTGGTCGGTCCATGGCAAAGAAGAGATCGAGGTGATAGTGGAGAGGCAATTATGGTCTGCGACCCAGTCTAGAATACGACCTTTGGCATGAGTGGGATATTCTATTTTTTGGGTGAAGCCTAGGTCGGTAAGATCTTTGGAGAGGGCGACTGCAGATTTGTCTTTAGTATCATTAAATCCCAGTTTGAGGTCTCCTAGGAGAAGGGTTTTGGTGGAGCTTTTGATATTATTGCTGAGGATGTGGGTGATGCTTTACTGAGAGTCAGGGGTGGGGACTGGGGGGGCGATATAGTAGGTGGATGTTGATAGTGCTGTTGGGCAACAGTGTGAGTTTGGTCGATAAGAGGTCAGAGTTGTTGGTCGAGGAGTGGCTAACAAGTCGGAGCTGAAGATTTTCCTTGTAGATGAAGGCTACTCCGCCTCCTATTCGTTCAGGTCTGTCTTGTCTGAGTATGGTGAAACCAGGTGGTAGTGCAAGAGTGACGGCCGGGCCTTATGCTTCATGTAACCATGTTTCTGTGATGGCTAGTAGGTCAATGTTGTTATTGGTTATGAGGTCATGAATATCAGATGCGTGAGCTGGGAGGGATTGAACATTGAGGAGGGCACATTTGATGTGAGGCATGATTGTGGAGGTGAGGGTAGTAGATGTGACTAATGTGTTATGTGTGGTTATATTGAGGGGTGTGGTTTGGTTAGTGGGTGGTTGCTTGTGGGTGAGAGGGTGTTCAATGTGGGGGATGCGGGAGCTCAATCTGTAGTTTCTAAGTTCAGTGGGTGGGGGTTGTGTGCTGAATATTGTGGTCTGTGTGCGAGCTCCGAGTCTATCCAGTCTATGCATTCTGGCAGTGAAGGGTGCAGAGGGTGTGTTACTGCGATGTGCATGAGTTTGTGAGGTAACCGGGTCAGCGGGTTGTGTTGGATTAGGGGGTGGGCTGTGTGGCATGAGTTCGAAATGGGGGCGGGTTGATGTGTGGGGTTTGTGAGCAATGAGTGTGACAAGGAAAGTGAGCAGTGTGGTGGTGGCGGCGAACTTGCAGATGGCTATGGGCATGATTGTGTGCTAGGTGGGGCACAGGGAGATGGCAGGTGGTCAATAAGCGACCATAGGGCACAACAAAATGTAGTGTGGTCAATAAGCGACCATAAGCGATAGCCGTTGCTGTTGCAGTAGGGGGTCACTTAAATTCGAGTATTCACAATGAGGGTTAGATCGGCATTTTTCAAATTGGTGCATTAGAGCACTAGGCCACCTAAATTCCAATTTGCACAGTCAGGGCTAGATCGTCATTTTTCCCAACAGTTGCTATTGTTCGTCTATATATGTGCGTCGCAATGAGATTAGATGTAGCGTGCAGACAGAGGTGCTGGAATGGAGTGGTCTGAGAATCTTACCGATTGTCTGATAGGTGGTAGGAGAGATCAGAGTAGTTGTATTCAGGCGGGCAGGGGTTCTGGCCCTTGGCACTGTCAGCACTGGACAGTCACGGGACAGTTACTGGCCTTACCCTCAGGGCCTTTCCAGGAAGGGCCGGCTCACGCCTGCCGGCACCTGATTGGTGGAGATGTAGGGTGGATGAGCCAATCATCCGACGCCTCTGGGTGAGGAAGCACAGAGGAGAGGAGGCTTTACAGGGCACGGGCGGCCATCTTAGCTTTCTCTCCTCCAATCTCGCATTTGCAGCAGCTCCTGAAGACCGGTCCTTTCTCGCTCCCAGCCTCGCTCAGAGTGTACCTGTGTGCTCTGCATTTTATCCCAGATGGAAAAATTAACAGGTTTCAGGTGGGGATGACTGGAAAGGGAGGCCTGACCTTGCCTGGCCTCATTACCGGGACAGAGTAATTGAAAAGAGTCAGTCATCTTCATGGCTCTATCCCTGATCTTCCTCGGCCCAGTAGTACTGATAGAGTAGCCAGAGTAGCAAGGGTGAGGATCATGGGAGTTGTAGTGTCCCACAATGTATGTTGGGATTGGGAAGGTGTCAGGAAAAGGGGGATACGCTGGTGGGATACGCTGGTGGGTGTTCTACCCCCTACTCCCCGAGGATCCTTTACCCAGGTGATCCTCCCTCGCTTTTCCACCCCCAGGGTCGGGATCCAAAAGCAATGGCCCTCCCTTGTCCACCTGAGCAATGGATCCCCAGGGTTTAGGTAGAGAAACACTCCTTGGTTATTCTCATATCCTTCCCCAATGCGAAGCTGATTGGTCTTTTTCACAGGGAAATCACAAAAGGAAGTCTACGTTTCCTTGGTCTTTACCTTTGCCATGTTCTACTGAGAAACAGTACTGTTGCAAGTCTAGAAACCATCGTATTACATATGGGTTTGATTTCTTTCTTTGACTTATCCAAACAAGGGGAGAATGATCTGTAACAAGGGTAAACTTTCTTTCTACCAGATAGTATTTGAGATGAAGAATAGCCCACTTAATAGCTAAGGCTTCTAGCTCCAATACGGTGTAGTTTTTCTCCCTTGGGAATAGCTTCCAGCTAGCAAATAATAGGGGATGTTCTAGGCCGTCGTAGATTTGAGATAAAACGCTCCTAAGCCAGTCGGAGAGGCATCATTCTGGAGAATAAACTCCTTGGAGAAGTCTGCTACTTTAGGAACGGGGTTCTAACAAAGGGGGTCATCACGAGTTTGGCGGTAACCCTTAAATGTGGTGGTAATGCTTTTACTGCTGCATTTAAGGGTCCCCCAAATCACGGGTTTGGCAGGATTTACCCCCAACTCTGAGCTGGCGGTAAATCTGCAGCAAATTTTCCAATTTTCATCGCAATTACCGCGTGGTAATATCGCCGATGGTAGTCACGCCGAAAATACCCCATTGGGCCTAGTGGGGAATGGGGAATTCCTGAATGGGCCCAATGGGGAATGGGGGATTCCCGTTCTGCCAAACCCGTGATCTGGCGCTAATAGCGGTGGGGGGTTTGGAAGTAATGCTATTAGCCCCAGTGGTATCCCGGTGGTAATTCCACCGGGATACCGCCCAACTCGTGATGAGGCCCATAGTGTCTGCTTTAGGTTGTGATAACAGATATCACCTTCCTCAGTTCAATGTATTTTCTGGGGCTCTGCGTTCTTTAAGCCAGCTAAACTGGCTGTTTTTTCTGAAAAATTGAGAATAAATCAGCGATAATATCCGATTAAACCTAGAAATGCCCTTAGATCTCTTTTTGTTTTGGGTGTTAGAGCATTAGGGACAGCCTTTACTTTTTTCTGCTGTGGGTGTATATTGCCATTTCCTATAAAGAATCCCAGGGATTTAACTGCTGACTGGGTTACCCTATACTTCTAAGGGTTTGCGGTTAGTCCTGACTTTCTCAGAGCTCTCATAATCATGTATAAGTGATTGAGGTGGTCCACCCAGGTCTTACTATAAATCACTATATCATCGATACAGGCTCCGCAAAAGTCAGCATAAGGTCTTAGAATTCTGTCCATGAGTCTTTGGAATTTGCAGGGGCTCCATGAAGGCCAAAAAGTAGGACTTTAAAATGATATAGTCCACTAGGTGTTGCGAAAGCATTTTTTTCTTTATCAGGACCCCAGAGAGGACCCTGCCAATACCCCTTGTTTAAATCTCAGGGAGATACAAAAACTGTGTTTCCTAGTTTATCGATCAAGTCATCAATACGTGGCATGGGATATGCATCAAAAGCTGAGATTTGATTAACCTGTCTAAAGTCAATACAAAATCTCCAAGTTTGGTCAGGTTTTGTCACTAGTACAATACGAGATAACCATGGACTTGAAGATGGCTCTATAACATTGGCTTTTAGCATATTTTCAACCTCTTGCATAATACTCTTCTTTAGGCCCTCAGGTTTTACATTTACTACTTCCCCTTTGGAGTCTGTATGTAATGGTATTTTACTCTCCCTGCCTTCTCATAGAACACATCTGGAAAGGATGTAACAAGGTCAGTAAGATTAGCTCTTTTATTCCCAGGAAGCTCTTGGGGAATAAGTTCCAGGTTATCTACTTCTTGAGAAATTAAACAAGATAGAATGGAAGTCTGAGGGGATGAAGGACTTTCCTTCCATAAGATTGATGTGATAGATGTGAGTTTTTTTCTTCTATCAGATTGGGCCACTCGATAATTACAGGTTCTTGTTTCTTCAAGGATTTCATATGGTCCATGACATTTTGAGACCATTTTATTTTCTGAAGTTGGTAAAAGGACCTAAAGACCGGAAGTCCCTGCCAGTCCCTGCAAGTGCCCTGCAAGTGCTGTTGGGCTGTACTTGCTGTACTGGCTGGTGACTTTGCCTCATTTTGAAGTTTATCTACGCTTTCAGAGGTTTCCATGCGCAAGAGGAAATCTGCTTTCAATATTTACAGCGAAACTGTGCTCACCGAACTCTACCTACCAGAATCCATTGCGTGTTGTCACGCCCCCTGCTTCCCGCAACCAGCCGCTGTGTATATAATCGCGGGTGCACGCGCACCCGGAAATGTCCTACAAGTGCTGTTGGGCTGTACTTGCTGTATGTGATGAGTGAAAGCTTCCCAGCAAATGACAGTGGGAGAGAGCGCCATCGTACCATTTTGGACTCGGCTTGCTGTGCCATGGCCAGGTAGTTGTCCACTAGCAATGTGTCTTTAGTTAGGGACACGTGGACTCCCAGGTACTTAATCCCGCCGGGTGACCAGTGGAGTGGGTATTCAGTGGCCAGTTGTTGGGTGGAGCTAGTGAGCGGAAAGACCTCAGATTTGGAGTAATTGATTGTGATTCCCGAGTGGATGCCTATACGAGTGATATCTCTTAGAATTGGATCGAGTTGGGCTGTACTTGCTGTACTGGCTGGTGACTTTGCCTCATTTTGAAGTTTATCTACACTTTCAGAGGTCTCCATGCGCAAGAGGAAGTTTGCTTTCAATATTTACAGCAAAACTGTGCTCTCCGGATTCTACCTACCAGAGTAAATATTGGGACTGCTCATTGAATTTACTAGGTGCTCGTGTTTCTTCTGAGTTTCTCTTGCTGGCTGCGTTTGCTGTTAGTGTTCGCCGTACCGTGTCTTGTGTGTTGTGTGTGACGTGTCCTGCTACTGCTCCCACAAGCTTTTTCAAGCTGGTAAACACACGCTTACTGTTTCTTTTTTTTTCCAGATACATTGCGTGCGTGCCACGCCCCCTGCTTCCCGCAACCAGCTGTTGTGTATATAATCACGGGATCACGCGCATTCGCGCGCGCACCCGGAAGTGTCTTGCAAGTGCTGTTGGGCTGTTCAGCATGGTCGGGCGGCGAGGGCGGGCGTGGTGATGGTACAGTAACTTTAACTTAGACCTACTGATTAAGCTTGCTGATATTCTCTCTTTTCCAGTGTATTCTTATGTAGATACTGTGCCCAGTTTTTAAAACATTTTTGGGGCACTTCATAAGTCTAGTTCATCTTGAGTTTGTAGTGCTCATTTTTCAGTAGCAGGGTATTTACGCTCATGCCTTTGGTGTGAGGAGAAAGAAGCGTGAGATATATACATACAAAAGGACTGTACCACTTACAAGGAGAGAATCTAGGGTGGTGGTAGGCCCTTTTGACGATATTCTATCTGCCCCTTTGGTTTTTACACCAGTTAAAGGTACCATGAGCATGGCTTGTAAGCTACCTCTACCACCCTCGCCCCCATCTCCTGCGAAAATGGTTGTCCTGAATCCGAATGAGTGTGGGGGTGTAGTAGATGAATCAATCTTGTTAATTGGCTCGGGGGAAGTAATCAAGATCACAGAAGATGTTTATAAACCTGTAGAACCCTCTCTTCCAGTCCATAACAAGAATGATCATAGTCCTGAAGCTATAAACAGCTCCCTCCTGGCACTGTCCCAGTACCCATTGGGGAAGGCGGCGGAATGGGAGGTTTCATCGGCACAAACTTTGGGTAGAGAGGATATGGGGGGGCGGCCCAAGAAGAGTCCTTTAATGGTCTGGTACTAAATGAACTTACACTACACACCATCCTTTTAAAACAACTTATCGCTGCAGTGGAAAGACAAAATTGCTCAAGCGGTAGTTGTGGGAAGGCTAGTATGAACCTGTTGGATCCTGTGGGGACCCCGTTGGTATCTATTGGGCCTTCACGGGGAGAAATGATAGCTTCTCCCACTGCCTTACCAAAGTTAAAGGTGTCCGAAAATACTGGATCCCCAGGTAACTTAGCTGCAGCAAAGAATGATGCCTTTGAGAATGGCGTTACTAGTAACAGAAGTGTTAAGGCATTGGAGAATGGAGGTAGTCTTCCAAAACAGACAAAACAGAACCAAAATAAAAATAAAAATAACAGAAAGAAATTATATCTGGAGAATAGAAAGAATGCTTCTGGATATAAACGGAAGAATGATAAAGTTGGTAGGAATAATTGGCGCTGGTTATTAAGAGGTGAAGCAGAAGATTCTGAAATTGAAAATATTGAAGTTGGAGAGGGAGCGGTTGTGATACTGTGTAGAGGGTCGGGGGGACTGTTGCCCTAGACTCATTGTCTGAGAATCTAAAAACACAAGGGCTCGAAGTGCTCGCTGAGAGGCCCTCCTAGTAACATTGCGGGTGCTTCGCTGCCTGCAGTAAATATGCCAGGGAACCTCTTACATTTTTTCCTTAAAAAAACAAAAATGATGGATCCAACTATGGCTGCGCTTGTACCTAATAGGCTGAAATCCCGAGAGGCAGATGTCTGTGTTCAAACGACATCTGGGGAACTCCATGGTAACCTGACAAGTTCATTTGTAGGGAACGGGGGCGGTGGTGCATGATCAGGCCTCAGTAAATCCATTGGGTCTTGGTCAATCCGCAGTTAGTGGTGTTTACCTTCAACCCATGCATTATACTAATGGTCTTAAGGCTTCTGATCTGTGCTTTCAGTCAAATGGTCCAGGGCACAATAGATTTTTGCAACCCCTGCTTAAAGAGGGGTTATGGAAACTCAGGTATGTGATAACCCCACTAAGGGTGTGGAACTTAAGGGAGCGGAAGCAGAAGTAAACTCCTCGGAAGGTGGCCCAATGATGGAACGGGTCATTTGAAGGGTTATAAAAATAATGCTTGATGGTCATGAGAATGATTCAATAGCCAAAAGTAGTAATGTCCTTAAGGAAAGTACAGCACCAAGACCAGCAAATAGTCTTGATGCAAATGACTTATGTCAAAATCAGGCTATAAATACTATCGAAACAACCTGGGGCCCTTTGCCTAATGGTGAGCAATTTGATGCTGGTGTGAATGAAGGTACAAATGTGCCACTGATGGATGATAAATTGGGTCTTGACTGCCAGGATTTTTGTCCTCGTACAGTGTTGCCTACATCGGGGCCCACTAGGTGTACGGCCAGCGGTGATCAACTATCGGCCCTTTGGCTACACTGAATACCCTAGCATATTTTTACATTGCCTATTTAACAATGGAGGTCCCCAGTCCCTAAATAGAGCAACTGTTCTGGCACTGTTTGGGGAAATTTCCAGCGTATCCCTTATTACTTCAGGGGATGTTAAGCTGGTTGATTTTGTGCAGCCCAATAGATATGATTATGTGGGGTGGCAGTTTTTAAAGAAAGTTGCACATTTCACAAGCTGGGATATGATTTGGAGAGAGTGGTTATAGATAAGGGAAATCTTGTACAGGAGGGCAGGGGGCAGAATGTGGTTGAGAATGTATGCCCAAATATTAATAAAACTAGTAGTAGTTTTGGGGATCCTAACCTCAGGTGGCTGGCTTTAACACTGAGAGACTCCATTTCACAACTACAGGGTTTGAAGCCCAATAGTTAGCAGACCTTCAACTCTGTCTCTTGTAAACTGGAATTCAAGGGGGAATTGGTCACTGAGGAACTCCGTTGAAATCTGTGCCTTACTGAAAGGGTGTACTATCATATGCTTACAGGAAACCTGGTTTACATCCGACTTTATATTGGATGGTTTTATTGTTCATTCAAGTGTGGCTAAACAGGGTCCCAAGGGCAGACCAGCAGGAGGTTTACTTATTGCAGTTGCAACTACTTTGGGGCCTAATGTCATAAAATCCTATAAGATGCCTTTTATTATTTATACGGTTTGACTCCAGTATGTTATTGGAAAATGTAATCTCCTGATTGTTAACATCTACTGGAGCTTGAAACTGAATATTGATAATGAGCTCACAAAATTGGGGGACTTGACGATGAAATGCCAAGAAATTTCTACTAACTTGGTAGTAATAATTGTGGGGGATTTCAATGTCGAAATCATTTGTGACTCCTACTTTTCTAAGGGTGAAGGCACAGGTTTTCCACTCTGGAATCAGGGGCAAAAAGCCTCGCAGGGGCTCCATTGGAAAGATTTTCTAGATTTGTGGGGTTTGTTGAATGCTATGGGTCACCTGAGAAGTAAAGAAATATACACAACATGGTTTATAGGAGGCCAAACCAGTGCTATTGATTATATATTTTTTACGGATTCACTTAGAGGTCTTGTGAAGGAGCTTAAGCTACTGAAGATGGATTGTAGTGATCACAAGATGTTACATCTGAATTTTGAGGGGGGCAGGGGCTTGAGTGGAGTTCATACATGCCAAGCAAACCTAGAAATAAATCTGGCAAAAACTAGGATTGTGTGGCATAAGGGTAACGTGGAGAAAACTAATGCGGTTTTCTTAACTGATTTTAACTCCTCTAGTCTTGGGGAAAAACATCTATTGTACAGCAAAGACTCCTTCTCTCATTATGTCAGTAATGTAATCTCACAAGCGACAGTGGCTTCTAAGCCAGGTTTGGTTAGGAACAAACACACCCATTGTTATGACTCGGTTATTAGAATATTTAAAAACAACAGATCCAGGGACCTGAGGCTCCTGGATAAAGCCACACTCCCATTGGCAGGGAAATTAGCATTAACAAAAAAAGATTGGTAACTATTGGAAAAGTAAGATCAAGGAATGTAGAGCAATACTGTATCAGATAGATGGGGAAAATATTCTCTCTGCGTTGAAGGATAATAAATCCAGATCTTTTTGGGCATTGGTCAACAACAAAGCTACTCTGAAGTCTTTCTACTGCTATATCAGAGCACCAGTGGATTGGGCATTTTGGTAACCTCTATCAAGCGGGACAGTGTAATCAGCAAATTCCATCGCTTCTGTATGACACTGAATGGAATATAGAGGGTAGCCAGGAGGACATTGGTATCTTGATAGATAAGGCCTCCATGTCAAGGGCAGCGGGACCCAATGGACTGGCTAACGCTATTTTTAAGCATAATAAGCAATTGTGGTCAAATATACTGTATGTACTGTTTAAGGATATTCTCCTGACTTGCACTATTCCTACCTCCTGGCATATTTCATATGTGGTACCTATTTATAAAAAGGGTGACCGCTCAAATCCGCACAATTATAGGCCAATAGACCTATTGGATGCGGATTCGCAAATCTTCTCCGGAATCATCCTAAATCATATACATCGCTGGATTAATAGTAAAGGTATCATATCTAGGCTCCAATTTGGGTTTAGGAAAAATGTGGGGACGGACGTGGGGGGACATTTGTTGACTGTCATGCACGGCAAGGCATGGAGAAAGGAGGCGTGGCGATTTATATCGCATCCATTGACTTTTCAATGGCGTTTGACAAAGTCGATAGAACTTTGCTTTGGGGAAAGCTGAAACATCTGGGTATGCCATTGGCCCTTCTCTCCGTTCTTTTTTTTTTTTTCGTCGGCAGAGGCATCCAGCAAACACATACATCAGAGCAAACATCATATTCAATGTGGATATGAAACAATACAGTGACTGCATGAGTAACTTTACAACAGGTGGGGGAGCAATGGCTCGTGATGCTCCACAACATATAAACCCCTCATTGTGAGATCAAAGAAGAGCCACTTACGGAGGAGCTCTCCTATTGGCTGGGAAGGTAGCTGTTGAATGCAGTCCAAATGCTCTGGGGGTGTGAGTGAATGGGAAGCATGTCCAGGTACTCTTCTTCGCAGTTTCGAGACCATGTAAGCACATTTAACCACTTCTGAAATGTAAGGGGGGGGAACTCTTCCAGCTTTGAAGAATGCATTTCTTGGCCACTATGCAACTTATATTTAAAATGTTTGCCATACGTTTAGCCTCGTCAGTTTTCTATACCCCAAACAGGACTCCCAATGATTCAGGGTCAAGAACAGTGTCACTGATCTCAGATAGTATCCCCAGGATTCTCTGACAGAATTTCCCCAGTTTATGGCATGTCAAGAACATATGCAGATTCAGTGCGGAGTTATACGGGCAAATTTAGAGATCCTGAGAGGGGTGTAGTACAGCCTCTTCATTCATATTGCATGGCATGGTAGCGGAAGTTAAGGGAGATTGGTGTGTGAGCACATTTTCCCCCATAGATGGTCAGAAACATCAAGGCCCAGTTCAACCGCCCATTCGCAGCGTGCCCTAGAGGGTCGAGTCGGGGCACTCGTCAATAACAGTTTGTATAATGAAGAGACATGGCCACGGGCTCCCCCTGAATTAGCTATGTAAGCAATCCCTGGAGAGTTCGGGGCCCCGTTGGGGAAATCCGGCCAGGCGGCGTGGAAGGCAGCGCGGGGCCTATAGTATTGCAGAAATTCTAGTGCCGACCCGGAATGGCCCGGCCTCTATGTCTGTGGGTTTATGAACTGCCCATCGGGATAGAAGTCTGTTAGTGCATGATAGCCCAGGGTGCCCCAATGTCGTGCCAGGGCCATGTCGTGTGTAGGCTCCAGCCCAGGGAACCCCCAAACGGGAAGCCACTTGTAGTAGGGGTGCTGTTCTGCCGTGGTGCTGAACAGTCGGGCCCAAGCATGTACGGTGGTTCTGACTGGGTCAATGGGAGAGCCCGGTGTATACCGTTGGTGCAATATGAGTGTCAAAACATTAACACTGGCTGCAGCCAGGGTTTCCAGCTTAACATGCGGGCGGCGGGAAACCAGGATACCAATGAGAGGCGTATTGAGCCTGTGCCGCTAACCAATACAACGTCAGGTCAGGGGCGGTAAATCCCCCTCTCTCGTATGGGAGCGTCATATCTGACCATTTTTTGCGTACCGCACCAGAGTGCCAAAGGAACTGCGTGCACAGTTATGCAGTCTTGTAAAGTATTTCCCCCCTGGCCAGATGGGAATGTTACTAAATGTGTACATAACTTGGGAAGCAGTACCATCATGATGAGTGAAAGCTTCCCAGCAAATGACAGTGGGAGAGAGCGCCATCGTACCATTTTGGACTCGGCTTGCTGTGCCATGGCCAGGTAGTTGTCCACTAGCAATGTGTCTTTAGTTAGGGACACGTGGACTCCCAGGTACTTAATCCCGCCGGGTGACCAGTGGAGTGGGTATTCAGTGGCCAGTTGTTGGGTGGAGCTAGTGAGCGGAAAGACCTCAGATTTGGAGTAATTGATTGTGATTCCCAAGTGGATGCCTATACGAGTGATATCTCTTAGAATTGGATCGAGATGGATAGCGGGGTCCCTAATATACAATAATACATCATCTGCGTAGAGAGATATGATTTCGGGGGTGTCTTTCAGACGTATTCCCCCGCGAGAGTGGTGCGCTCTGATGTGGTCCGCCATTGGCTCTATCGTCAGAGCGAAGAGAATCGGGAAGAATGAGCAGCCCTGTCAGGTGCCTCTGAAGAGCGGGATAAAAGCGGACGTCAGGGAGTTGGCTCGGACCCTGGCCACTGGAGAGGTGTATAGTAGGTTGATGTATCTGATCATACCAGGGTCAATGCCCATCGTCTCCAGCACTAGCCACATGTACTTCCAGGATACCATATCAAACGCTTTTTGAGCATCAAGTGTAACTGCAACCGCACTCGCGCCCTGGTCGATTCGTGCCATAACGTTGAGCAGCCGCCTAATGTTGTGGGAAGTGGATCTCCCTGGTACAAAGCCTGCTTGGTCCTCGTAGACCATGTGTGTCATAACTGGGAGGAAACGGTTCACGATTACTTTGGCGAAGATCTTGGTGTCTAGATTCATGAGCGAAAGGGGCCTGTATGAGCTGCGTTCATCGCTGGGTTTACCGGGTTTAAGTAGCACCGTTATAATGGCCTTGCGCATTTAGATACGTTGAGTGACTCATCCCATACCTCCAATAGCTTGGGGGCCAGTATAACTATGTGTTCCTGGTAGAACTCGGCCGTGAGCCCGTCGGGGCCCGGTGATTTACCTTTAGGGAGATGAGATATGGCATCTACTATTTCGTCTAGTAGGATCGGGGAGCCCAGCTGGTCCCTAGTTGTGGGGGAGATACAAGTCATGGGTATCTGATCTAGGAGCTCCCGCATATGCCGTTCACTATGTTCGGAGGGTTGGGAATAGAGATTTGCATAGAAGTCAGTAAAGATGTCCAGTATTTGCTGGTCCGACCATTGTGTAACGCCTCATCCGTCCTTGACACAGCCAATCTGGGCCTGACCCTACTCTGCCCTCGTTAAAGTGGCCAGTGTTTTACCGGGTCTATCGCCCTTTCCATACTTCCATGCGGCCTGTGGATGGCTAAAGTATTGGACTCCTCTAGCGGCATGTGCGTTGAACGACTGAAGTTCCTCACTAATTAGGGCAAGAGTGGCTGGGTCACTTGATGTCGAACAATCCCGTCCCAGCTCTCGCAGTCTGGACTCGGAGCGACTGAGGTCTGTTCTTATTGTCTTCAGTACTCCCGCCTCCTTAGATATGGACATTCCTCTGATGTAGGCTTTGAAGGCGTCCCAACGGACACCAATAGTAGTGGCCTGAGGAGTGTTGTGCTTGAAATCGGACTCTATGGCCCTCATTACAACCCCGGCGTTAAAGCATGGCGCTATTAGCACCATGGTTGGTGCCGGTGTTGTAACGAGTCCGCCATGGTGGAATGGGGAAATACCGCCCCATTCCAAGGTTGGCGGGGCGGAATTTCCCCATTTCACCATGGCCCTTCTCCATTCCCATTTTCGGCCCATAGGGCTCAATGGGACTGGGGAAAGCACTAAGTACGGTACTGCAAATTGCGGTACCGTAATTAGCACTGAGGTCCCTTTGCGGCACCCTACTTTAACGGCTGGTAAAACCAGCCGTTAAGGTCGGGTCCCGCAAAGGGACCTCGTAATCAGGCGTTAAGGGTTTAACGGCGCCAACACCTTTTACGGCGCCGTTAAACCCTTAACGCCAGGGTCGTAATGACCCCCTATATCCGCTAAGATGTCAGCCTGAAACACAATATCCCGAAGGGTAGCAGATTTGAATCGCCATGTGTAACATGTTGGGGCAGGAATCCCCAATTCCAACGACAGGACATGGTCAGAAAGGGTCAAAGATACTATTTGCGCTCCCCCCACCCTTCCCATCGCCCCGTTTGACACTAGAAACAGATCTATTCTGGCGGAGCTATCGTGGACAGAAGAGTAATGGGTATATTCACATAGTTGTGGATGTAATATCCTCCAGGTGTCTTGGAGGTCAAGTGTTGCACTGTGTACCTGCAGCCTGCGTGCTGCACCAGACAGTGGTCTGGGGGCAGTCCCAGTCCTATCCAGCCTTGTGTCTAGTTTCAAGTTCATATCCCCTCCCCAGATGATCTGGACTCCCACATAACCCAGCAGTATAGATACCACTGTGTCCACAAAGTCAGGGGTATCCACATTGGGACCATATGTATTCACAAGAAGGTATTCTCTGTTTGCAATTGTGGAGTGTAGTACAACGTATCTGCCTTAGGGGTCAATGTAGCTCTTGTGTAGTATTCATTTAATGGATTTATGAATCAGAGTCAACATGCCTCTGGCCCGAGTGGAATAGGCAGTAGAGTATCTTTTGGGTCCCCATGATGGTGCCATACTCATTGCCAGAGGGCCCTTAGAATGTGTTTCTTGTAGAAGTAGTATTTTGCAACCGTGTCTGTGAGCATAAGCCATAATTTTGCAGACCTCTGTGTGATTACTCAAACCCTGAACATTCCAGACATTATTGTAGTGGGCATTTCATTTGTCTAAGGCACATCCCAGCTCCATTGTCGTTGTAAGTGTTTGCAGCCAGAGTTGCTACTCTGAAGGTACCCCAATGTAACGTGATATGCTGGTCTGCCTCTGCCATTTCCGATACAACTTCCCCAATCAGCTCTTTCCCCCTCCCCCACAACCCCTTCCTGGCAGGTAGTGTCCCCAACCTCCTCCCTCCCCATTACAGCAAACCTTCCCTCAGAACAGGAGTTAGCAGGCAAATCCCAACATGGATCTACCATGCCACTGGCTCAACAGGGGCCAACACCCACCAACAACCCTATGAACATGTTCATTGTAACTGCAATGGGGCGCGCTGTTGCCGTGTGGTCGGCACATGAGCAAGCAAGGAACATTGAGTACCAAATCGGTATGTGAGTTAGCGGTACACATAACAATCGCATATTACATATCGCAGGTGAGCGTAGCGAAAACAGGGCTTGATCGAAGAGTTAAACAACATAAGCAGTCGGTTCCTAGCATCATGAGACCAATTGGTTAAAGCTTAGAGGTAAGTACAAGCCTGTGTCAAATTGAACAAAATTGGGTGAGGAGCAAATCGTGGCAGCAATGCGGGAACTGTCTGGGCGCAACTGCTGCAGGTAATGGGTATATATGCGAAGTTTGATTAATGAGTCATTATTACCATCAAACTCATTCGGAAGCAAACCTTAATGACCAAACAAAGGTTACATGAAAATAAGCAGGCTAATGCTATGCTCAGTTGTTGTCCATAGAGTCCCCATAGAGTCCTCCGGGACGGTAAAAAAGTACAAGTTTTCCTTGTAAGTAATCTTGAGCCATGCCGGGAACAATATTGCGTAGGGGACGTTACGCTCTCTCAGCAGTTTTTTGACGCCGAGGAATTGGTGCCTCTCCTGTTCCACGCCAACAGAGAAGTCAGGGAATATCCTGACTGTATGTGAGACGAGGGGCAGGTCACCCTTCTCGCGTGACAGGCGGAGGATAAGGTCTCTGTCCCTATAATTGAGGATTCTAGCGATGAT
The DNA here is from genome assembly GCF_040938575.1 of Ambystoma mexicanum. Classification (NCBI taxonomy): domain Eukaryota; kingdom Metazoa; phylum Chordata; class Amphibia; order Caudata; family Ambystomatidae; genus Ambystoma; species Ambystoma mexicanum. The sequence goes on along the minus strand of NC_090937.1, from coordinate 1,451,662,815 downwards.
AGGTCTGGGGAAGTCTCCCGGTTTAGGGCGCAGAAAGGGCCCGGTGGGCTCGCTCAACCGTGAAGTATGGGGAGAACTCAGGATTGCCCAGAAGCTCTTTAAGTAAGTTCTCGACTGCCACCTCCATGCACCCCTTAAGGGCATTCTCCGGGACCCCAATGATGCGTAGGTTATTCCTGCATGAACGGGACTCCAAATCGTCGCACTTCGCCTTCACGATCTTCACGTCTCGGGTCAGGGTGGCAACTGTGTCCTGAAGGGTGTGCAGGCCATCCTCGTACGCGCCAATTCTGTTTTCTGCCTCTGTGATCCTAGTTCCAGCTTGGTCAACCCGCGATTTAAGTGAAGCGAAATTGGCATTGATATCATCCAGCTTCTCGTGGAAGGAGGCAAAGTGCTTGGCCATTGATTCCATCATTGTGGTGAGATCAGGGCTAAATGTGCCGGGGTGCGATTCGGACTCAGGTTCCTCCTGGATGGACGATGCAGACCCTGGCTCAGCTCTCTGCGCTGCCTTTGTGAACTTATGCATAGCCCCCACCTTATTGGCCCCCTGGGAACAGGTATACATTTTTTGGTGAAGCACGAGGCACTAGGGTGCCCTAGAGGGCGATGCCTGGGGCGAAGTGAAGAACAGAGCTGCATCTCAGCGTGGCGGTACCCAGCAGGTGCAGAGAGGGACAATGGGGTACCAAGCCGGGACACTGGGGGTTGGCAGCGTCGGGGTCCAAAGTTAGAGTGTTGATAGGGCTGTAGTGGGATCACAGTGGGGCTAGTAGCTGCCTTAGCCCTCCAGCGTTGAGCCTTGAGGAGTAGCGATGAGAAGTACCATCTCCACACAAGAGTAATGGCTGAGGTTAAACATGCACCAGTCTATCAGCCCCCGGCCGTTGGAGAGCGGGATCGGGGACCGTCAGGCCGTTCAGTACTAAGGCAGATGGAACCCCAGGACCCTGCCAAACCAGCCACGCATCAGTGGTTATGGGGGCGCAGGGTGTCCAAATAAAGAAGCACCACCCACAGCCCAGCCCAGTCTGCAGGGGCCAAATAGTGCGGAGAGGCTGGCCAGGATCCCTCACGGCCCGTGCACAGTTCAAAGGTGTAGGCTGGTGTTGTGTTGGGGCCACGCCAGGGCTGGTGCCATGTGGATTGGAGGACTAGTGAGGGGCCGGCAGCACAGGCAGCAAACGTACATTGAGGTGAAGCCCCCCCAGCTCCTCACATGCCCCGCGGGCGTGCAGTCCCAGCCCTCGGTGAGCGACCTCCCGGATCAGCTGGTGTGCTTGGTGTCGGGGACACGGGGCAGTCGGCCCATATGGGCAGGCCCAGGCCCAGGCTCTGTGTAAGGTGCGGCCGAGGCAGCTCACACAGATGTGGCGTAGGGCACCGACGGGCAGGTCACCAGCGGGCCGCCGGCAGCAGGCGCAGCCCAGAGCGGTGGTAGCAGAGAGTCGTTCTGGGCCAGATGGACAGAGGGGCTGTGAGCCGCACACGCGGCCAGGAAGCAAACTGCAATCGATCGCGGCAGGTCTCCCAGGGTCCAGATTTGTACGAAATTGGCAACAAGCATCCAGCAGGGTGTCATGTACACTCCAAGTCAATATTAGTTGGTGGTGCCAAGGAAGACCGCTGATGCAGCCGGATTCGTGTCGGAACATGTGGAGCTCGAAGGCTAGGCAGCCATTTTCGGGCTGCTCAACAGCGCCCCCTTCTCTCTGTTCTAATACACCTACATGAGGGATCCCAATTGCAGGTCCGACTTAATAACCAGGGTAGTCTCTCCACTCTAATCGATGCTCCGAATGGTTTGCGTCAGGGGTGCGTGTTTGCGCCAACTATATTCAATTTGTATGTATCAGACGCAAAGAAGGGGCTGGAAGAGGCTGCCTTTGTGTCTCCGGTAAATCTGCTGGTCTGCATATGCAGATGAATTCATGCTCTTCGATCATACGCCCATTGGACTGCAGCGTTTGATGTGCAGGTTTCAAGAATACACTGATAAAAATCATCTATTGATTAATGAAAACTAAACAGTTGTTTTACGCCTAAATCTGCACCCTTATGTAAAACATTTCTCCTGGTTTTTTAACCATATAAAACTTGTGGTAAGGCCTAATCTGCGATATTTGGGTTATCCCATTTTTGGAAACAAGCAGAAGTCTCATTATAGAGACTATTTGGATGCCAAAATTAAACCTTTAATGCTACAATTAAAAACAATCGATAGCAAATTTGGCAAGTTTTCAATTATACCTGCCTTACGTTTCTATAAGCAGAAACTCCTACCACAACTCTGCTATGGACTGGAGCTGTTCCCTAGATAGTTCATGGAAGAACTGCCTAAATGTGAGGGACGTCTATTAAGGACAATCTTTTTGTGTCTACCGAAGACCGAAGTGCTTACCGCTGGCAGTACTACGGTATAAACTACGATTACATTCTCTGGCGTATATGATAATATGGAAAAAACTTGCACTCCTTAGGAAATTGGTCACAACCGCCAGAGGAACTTTGTATGATCGCTTGGGCTCGGGTATACGAAGTCATAATATTGCCTCGGTTTATATCCTTTAGCTTAAAGAAGAATGTATGAGTTATTTGAAAATCCTGGGCCTCTCACTGGAATTTTTAATGTTCAATCCTTTTACAGTAAAAAAAAACGTTTGGAATGGTGGGGTGTGGATATTACAATGAGTGCTGTTGTGGCTACACACTTTCATAAACACATGGTATCGCATCATAAAAAGCTGGGAAGCGTGGAACCCTATTTAATCTTGTTCCCTGATAAATCGGCCAGGCATATGTTTATACGGTTTAGGTGCAATGTTCTCCCTACAAGAGAAATCTTATATGCGCGGAGGACAGAGTTAGGGATGGTGCAAAGTTGCATATATTGTCAGATAATAGGAGAAATAGAGTCTTTAGAGCATTTGATGATAGACTGTCCAATAATGAGACCCAATCGGATCCAGTACTTTAGCAAATTTGTTGTTTCTACTGGTTTAGTCAATTTGCATTCACTTTGGTGGAAAATGCTACATGGAATGGACAAATCATTACAAATGGCGATTGTCAGCTATCTGGGAAAAGTATGTAAATTGGGGGTATAAAGGGAATTGAGTAATGAGTTAGGAAAATAATGAACTGCATAAGAGGAGGTTGTTACTTGGAATTGTGTCTTATGTTATGTGATCATGATACGCTTATTTTTTTTATTCTATTCATATATGATCTAATGTTTGTTTTGTATTACTTTTTTAAAATGTATTTATTTAATTTTTTATTTTTATTGGTTTAATTAAACCTTTAAAAAAGACAAAACAGAATACATAACAAATCACAAAGGAACCCTATCCTATCAACATCAAGTCAGCCACTTAATCGTCATTTTGCTGAGACTTGTCTTTAGGTATTTTTATGGAATTGGTGTGGTTCTCACACAGTTACTTCTTTCAAAGTCGTTTTCTCCGCGTTCTTTTAGGACTCGAAGGAACATCACAATGCACGCATCAGCGGTCTGTGTGATCCATCAAACAGGGCTTTCCACCATTCTTCTATGGTTCGAGTTGGTTGGTTGCTGATAATTGGTTTGAAGTTGGTTTTTCTGTGTTGAAGAAACGCAGAGGAGTACATCGTCAAATGTTTCAGAGTCTCTTTAGGGCACCACATAATCTACATGTTAAAGGCATATCAGCAAATTGAGTCCAGGTGCTTAAGCGTTCCTTAGTTTGCATTATATTGAGCCTGAAAAACATATAAAGAGCTCTCGAGAGATGATCGGGAAAGCAAGTCAGGTAGGTTTGCAGCTTACCGTATGCTCTTGCTTCCCCAGGTGCATCTGTCATCAACTTTGCTTTCGTCCTTTTTTCACAGGTGTTAATCCAGTCCGCTCGCCACCGTTGGCCATCTCTGGATTGTCGATCAGAGTTTGTAAGGTGATGCCATACTGCTCTAGGACATCAAGACATCAAGACAGAGTGCATTCCATTTAGATAGAATCGTATACTTTTTATCTAGATGCGGTTTGTGTAGTATACGGATTTGATGCCCTGGAACCACTAGCATCATTTTTCTAAAGAGGCTCAGCAGGTTCCACGATACTCTTTCTTGTATTGAGATGTATCCCAGTTCGTATCTTATGCAGACCGTTGAAGAACTCTTTGGCAAATGCAGTACTCTTGTCCAAAAGATATTTTCAAGGGAGTTCCATAGTGAGTTCCATAGTGAGCCTGAACATCCGAAAGCATTTTCCTCGCCGTAAATAAGGGCTGGAATAGCTTTTTGTTGGAAGAAGGTAATCGTTGGCTTCAATGAGAATTTACCATATTTTTTGTTTACGCATGCCAGCTGACAACATTTACTTTTAGAAACATCAGCTAATGGTGCATCATTTCTACTTGCACTAAATTTCATGCCCAAATAGATGGTATTTTTCACAATCTTAACTTGTTCATTGGCGAGATACCAGTTAAATTATTTCTTGTTTAGTCTGGTGCTTGTTGATTTTTCAAGGATTATTATTTCACATTTTTGTTTTTTTATAATCAGCCCATTTGTTGTTAGATAGGTTTGAAGAATCGTAAGCTTCCGTTGGAGGCCTGGTGTGAGATCAATTAAGATAAGATTATCTGCATATGTCAAATAATTGATGTCAGTACCATGTATTCTTGCCGGAAACACCTTTGCACCATTGAAGTTATTAATGTCCGATATAAACAAGTTAAAAATTATAGCTGCCAAAGGGCATCCCTGTTTAACACCTTTAAAGGTGTTAATTGGAGCAGATAGCGTGCCTTTTCTATCTAATCTGATCTTGATAGTATTGTTCGAGTATAACTCACAGATGACGGCTAACAGGCTGGGGGGACAATTCCATGCATTTAATTATTTCCACAGCAGCTCTCTATTTATGCTATCAAATGCGTATGAAAGATCTATTAGGGCTAAATAGACTTTGGTGTTGGCTCTGTGCGCTTCCATTTTCAGCAGGTTTAAGAGTAGCAGGTTCACTCCACAACCTACCCCCTTAACAAATCCTGCTTGTCTTGGGTCCACATGAGTTGATTCGTTGACCCATTGTAGTAATTTTTGTTGGAGGAGGATTGTGTAAATTTTCCCCAGCACGTCAAGCAAGGCTATCGGTCTGTAATTTTTTGGGTTCAATCCATCTCCTCTTTTGAAAATTGGAACAATCACAGCGCTCTTCCATGATTTTGGAGTAGTACAACACTTGAATATTCTGTCAAACAAGGTAACACAAAAGTCGGACCATTGTTCAGGATGTCGCTTGATGGTATAATTCGTTAGGCCGTCCGGGCCCGGGGCTCGAGAGACATTCACACTTTTAATTACTTGAAGGATGTTGTGTCTTTCGAACACTAGGTCCCAATGAGTCAGTGTTGGCGCTTTCCATGCCTCAGTTACTTCATCCTTACAAAAGAGGTTATTATAAAATGACGCCCATTCAGTTTTTGGAACTGAGTTTGACTGTAGTGCTTTTTGTGGGGCTAAGCTGTTATTTATCAGCCTCCATAAGTTGGCAGTTTTTTTATTAGCCATTTTCGATAGCATAAGTTCTGAGTCGTTTTGAAGTATAATGATCTTGTGCAATCAGTCTTTTGCGTTCACGGCTATTAGCGCTCGTGGTTTTTTGGGCTTTCCTTAGCTCTTGTCGCATCAATCGTTTTCTTTGTAATATTTCAAGATCAAATTTGTGCTTTGGATTAAAGTACACATGTTTTACGATGTTTTTATGTTCTTTGAATTGAAACAACAAGTGATCATATTCAACAGATCGCAATGTCGATTGAAACTCTGAGGTAATTGCATTTACCTCATCATCTTGTAAATGTAGACGAAGCCTACACGCTCCAGTTCTAACAGCGTGTGACCTCGACTCTTGTTCACGTTGAGTGAGATAGTTAAATTTTACCTTCACCATATCATGATCACTGTAAGCCATTTTAATGACTTCGAGGTGGATGGTCTTTGTGTGAATAGTTTCGGATACAAATATATAGTCCAGTATCAAGCTTTGTCCAGATCTACGCCAGGTCGCTTGAGCTGGAATGTCGCCAGTGGGGTTACCATTCAGCATCATTAGCCCACGCAAGTCCATCTCCAGACACCATTGATTTGATAACTGGACTTGACGGACAGTCAGATTGTTGTTGCCATTCGCGCGATCCTGCTGTGTAATACAATCAATATTCAGGTCACCAGATATGATTATCTCATCAGGATTTTCTTTGTCAGTCAGATCATCAATCGTAGCTGAGACTTGATCAATAAATGTCACGCCTCCTGTTGCCGAGTGGTTCCAATATAGATTTATAATATAAAGCAAGGGAACCTGAGGATTGTCTGAGTTAGTTGAGCTGACCACAAAAACCTGGATATATGGAGAAATGTTCACCGATCTCTCGATCCTAAATCCAGAGGCTTTCTTCACCGCCAAAAGCAGGCCAGCCATGGGTCTACCCTTTGCTTGCTTTATGGCTGGGGTAAGAGCTGTCTCAAAGCCTTCAATGCCTGGAAGTTCGGATAACCAAGTTTCTTGTAAACAGATTATGTCCAGATCTTCTGTCCAAGAAGTCGAGAAAAGATACGAGAAGCCTCTCGTATTCCAGGAACCCATAGTGCAGACAATGGGCCTGGCGTTACTTATCCTGGTTCAAATTCAGGGCCTCTGCTACCCAGGTCCAGTCGTTGGCTTGTTTTTCTGAGTTATCGGCAAGCTCTTTGCCATCACGTTCAGAGCCTGATCTTTGGGCCCCTTGGATTGTTATCCTTATAAGATCTTCCATCTGAGAGTTCGCAGATGAGAGAGTTTTTGGTGTCAGAACTCAAAACTGTCGCCGAAATCTTTGCAACATCTAAGTCTTTTGCTAGTGAAATTTCTGCCCTTTCGGCTTCACTAGCCGGCACCTTGAATGTGGCGTTTTGTATGGGTCCAGATAAAGAACGTTCTGCCACTTTGGAGATGTCAAATCCCAATGACATCAATACTGGGCCTGCCTCAAGGAAAGTTTCCACAATCAATTTGGATTGGACGTGTAATATCACAGCATAATTTTTGTTGTCATTAAAGAATTCCACCACTTTCAGGTCCTCATATTCGATCGCTCTGAGTGAAGGAACAAGATGGCATAGCCACAATACATGATGGCGGTTCGGTATTAGATCGTCTGAGGACTCAATGCGTGCTAGTAATACTTGAAATGTTGCATTCTGTGGAAAGACAAGTTAGCCTTTGGTCTGACACTTGTTGCTAGAGGCGAGATTCTCTTCGTATCAAATGATTTGGCTTTATTGTGCGTAGTAGCTTGTGTGATCTCCACTGGTTTAAGTGTATCATGTCGAGCATTCCACCACAAACCCTCACTCCCATGTGGCTTTCTATTGATGGGGTCATTGAGATGTTCATTTGTGACACATGTAGCTCTAAGCTTCAGAAGTGAAGAGGCAGCCAATTTCTTTCTTTTCTCGTCAAGCGTCATGAACATTATAGGTTGAGGACATTCTTCTTGTCCTGCAGACGGATGAGGTATCACTTGACACACTTTTCTCTGCGTATTCGCTGGAGGTAAACTCTTTATATCACTCAGAATGCCCTTCTCAGGCAGCTTCGGGATTGCTAGTTCAATTTTAGCATTGTGGATCTTGGGCAAAGGTTGTTGCGATTCTGCGGGATTTGCTCCTATAATATGCGGAAGCACTCCTCTATCCATACTTGCACCCTCAAGTCTTGGATTGTCGTGAAGTTCAATTCTAGCGGGTTGCAGAGTAGGTTCGTCTTCAGTTGGATCAACCTTGTCATCCACTTCATAAGTTGACATATTCAGTAGGTCCACGGAAGTATCGCTGGAACTTGGGATGACTGTTGGAGCCTCACTATACCCAGAGGTACCTTCCTTAGCAGTCGTTTTCAATCTGTTGCTTTTTCCATTTACGACTATTTTGTTTAGGGTCACATTTACTGATTTGATGTTACGTAAAAATGTACGCAAATCAATTCCTCTTTTCCTTCTCTTTAGAGGTTGATTTTTGGATTTTTTTAGACTTGCACCCGTCAAGTGAGATTGTGTTGATTGCTGGCCTTGATTTTTTGCCGTTTTTTTTAATATGTCATAAAGCTCAGGTGTCTGATCAATGCCATCAATCATTGAGGGCAAGTTGGATATAATAGAGCTCTGAGGATTTAGGCTGGTGAGTTGGGGAGACCGATACAAGACCGGTCTGTGTTGAAACCAAGGTTGCAAGCGGCAGTACTGTATGGCGAGTGCTGGAACCAACATTATTGAAATACGTGTGATAAAAGACGCAAGTAAATTAAAACTGCTAATGAGAGATTGAACTTTGAAACAAAGTCACAATTCCCTTTACAGAGTGGTGCGCACCACGTAGGTGCTCAATCGAAGATCTCTGTAAGGTATCCAGCTGAAAAGTGAAAGTAGAGAATTGTGAATCGAAGTGGTCCTGCAACGGGTCAAGCAAAACCCTGTGCACAGTCAAAAGTCTCAAATGTTGATACAGTAAAGAACATTTGTGGTACAGTTGGTCGGAGCTCAGCAAAAGGAGATCAATTGAAGGTTATGCAGTGGGTCTGAGCACGACAGAGAGGGATCCGGGGTGAATTGAAAATCACCCGAGAATTTGTAGGTGTCAAATCCTAAGAAAGTGGATCTGAGCCCGACGGAGGGGGATCCAGGGCGAACAGAAAATCACCTGAGAATTTGTACATGTGAAAACCTAAGGAAAACTTTGTTGTTTGACATATTGCATCAGGCCCTCTGGAAAAGAGACTTTGAATGGTAAAGAGACTTTGGCACAGAAGGCCATGATGTTGAAGTTTTGAAATGCACCCTTGTGCTAGAGAAGCCAGAGACTGTGCTAAGCTCGACTGTGCCGCCTTGTCCCATGCTGAAAACGTGGGGAAGGGAAGCCAACGGCTTGAATATCCAGACATATTATTTCTTGAAAACATTTCTTGAACACGTCTTGTGCATAACATTGTTTCCCACATTATTTGTATTTAAATATAAGTATTGGCAATAGGTTTATTAGTATAGGCCTTTTTGTTTTCATAAGACAACAATAGGACTACGTTATTATTTAATGGTTGTAAACACCCTTGAACTGCGATCACTTTTGTCTGTCTTACTGCTTGATACTATTACGACTCACTGCCAATACTGGCCCGCAGTGTGGAGGGAACTCTGACCAGAGGAACAGGACACAAAAGTAGCTGACGAATTCTTCCTACTATTGTAGCCCTCTGCTGTGTAGAACTAAAAGACAGAGGGGTCTAATAGTTGGAAGATGGGACACAGACCCACAACACACTTGCTGTGGAAGCAAAAACAATCTGATTAATTCACAGCTTGGTTCTCAGAAGCAAACCACAAAAGAACAGAGACTACAGATAGAACCCACCTCTCAGTATGTAGTAATTCCCTGACTGTTAACTGGTAACGGAGTGGATCAGGTGATACAGAGTACCTGTGGTCTCCCACTGAGACAGGTTGTTCCTGAACAACAAACCCCACACTATTGATACTCTGAATAGGATAATTGGGCTTTAATCGACAAGACTGAGGAATGCTCTTACCAGCAATTGGTCTAGATGTCGGCAGGAATTCCTGGAGTCCCAATGAGGCACAAGTAACTACCCCGACGGCACGAGGACGCCTAGAGTAATCCTTTGGGAGAGAAGGAAGCCCAGAATCCAAGTTCATACAGCGGACCTACCCCAACGGCAGAAGGATGCCTGGAAGAAACCAGCTCAAAGCAGCAAGCGTCTCTAGTTCGTGGGCAATTCGGTTTCAAGAAATGATGCTGTGAAATTATCCAAATTCGTGATGATCAAGGGCGCGCAACAGAACAGTCCGGGAGGACAAGAGAAACCAGATGAAGCGCGATTCAAATCGAAAGGTAGAGAAGTCCATAAGGCAGGCTGGGTTGGCAACGGGTGGGCAGCGAGGAAATGAAAACATATGACAAGGCAGTCCATTAGGCAGGCAGGGTCCGCAATAGTCAGACGATGAACAAAGCAATGGGGTCAGGTGAAGGCAGATCAGGCAGGATCGTAGCAAGATTCAAGAACACAGAGAAACTTGAATCAAGCAGTAACGTAGGAGTCCGGAAACACTTCAATTAGAAGCGCCGGATAATTGGGCTTTAATCGACAAGACTGAGGAATGCTCTTACCAGCAATTGGTCTAGATGTCGGCAGGAATTCCTGGAGTCCCAATGAGGCACAAGTAACTACCCCGACGGCACGAGGACGCCTAGAGTAATCCTTTGGGAGAGGACGAAGCCCAGAATCCAAGTTCATACAGCGGACCTACCCCAACGGCAGAAGGATGCCTGGAAGAAACCAGCTCAAAGCAGCAAGCGTCTCTAGTTCGTGGGCAATTCGGTTTCAAGAAATGATGCTGTGAAATTATCCAAATTCGTGATGATCAAGGGCGCGCAACAGAACAGTCCGGGAGGACAAGAGAAACCAGATGAAGCGCGATTCAAATCGAAAGGTAGAGAAGTCCATAAGGCAGGCTGGGTTGGCAACGGGTGGGCAGCAAGGAAATTAAAACATATGACAAGGCAGTCCATTAGGCAGGCAGGGTCCGCAATAGTCAGACGATGAACAAAGCAATGGGGTCAGGTGAAGGCAGATCAGGCAGGATCGTAGCAAGATTCAAGAACACAGAGAAACTTGAATCAAGCAGTAACGTAGGAGTCCGGAAACACTTCAATTAGAAGCGCCGGCAGAACATGGAGGCAGTCTATTTCCCTTGTGTCACGTGTCTGCGTGTCACGTAAACGGGATGCGTGTGCCTCCTTCTGGTATGGCGACAAGCCAGGAAGGGCTTCCATCATCTCCACGGCAACCGCGAGCCAGAAATGGTGTTCGTTTCTGCAGCGAATGTCGTGCTGACAACCCGGATGTTCGAGATCAGGATACCAAGGGTGGATTTATCGTCCTGGATGGCGGCACCCCAAGCACAGGCGTACTCCCCTGAAAGGCCGATACCTGACTGCATCCTCCCCCAAAGAGCCATACTCCCCTGAGATGCAAGGAACCGAGGAAGAAGGCAGGGAGCATGGACGTTACCAGCAGTCTCCCAGGTTCGATCCTCCGGACCATAACCCTTCCAGTCAATCAGATAATACCGGATTCCCCTACGGACCTTAGTATCCAGAATGGCACGCACCTCAAATTCATCCGAACCCTGAACAGACACAGGAGACGGGAGAGCCGGAAGACGAGTCCCAGGGAGAAACGGTTTCAAGAGAGACATGTGATATACGGGATGCACATGCCAAAATGGGGGCAGCGCCAACTTTATGAACAGGGGATTGATGACCTCTATGATCTCGTAAGGGCCCAAAAAGTGTGGCAATAGCATCCTGTACCCGGTAAGTGGAGGTGCTTAGCGGACAACCATTCCCGCATTCCTGCCTGGTAATCCGAAGCTGGCAAGCGACAGAGTTCGCAAACGTTTTGGCACAGACCTGCGCTTGACGCAGTGCTAGGGAGAATTTTCATTCTATGGCTAATTTCCCTTACCCATAGAGTCCCCCAGCAGCTTTGCTGGATTTGAAGGGTTTGTTTCTTTTTCCTGCTAAGAGTGGGACTCTTTTTCCCACTCTTAGGCATTTTTGCTATGTGTGTTCTAGGCTATTTTTGTGTTTAATGTCTATGGGATTTTCTCACCCCCATAGAAAACATCTTTACTCACATGTGTTACACAGAACCCTCAGTGCAGTGACACAGGGGTGTCGTAGCGACCCCCAAACATAGACTCCATACCCTGGGACTGACTACTGTCTACCAGGGCATGTAAAGTCCCAATTGACTTTACTAGTCAATTTTTATGAACTAAAACAGTACAAACCATCTTACTATGGAGGTACTGGAAAGGGTTAATAGTTTTTCCCTTATGTTCATTTTCGAGAGGGTACCGTACAGTCCCTCTCTCAAAGGTTTCTGGCTGGTGGCAGTGGTTACTACCATAAATATTCAATTGCAAATATTTTTCTATGGGATTTTCCCATTGTTCGAGGCTACCACTTTTTCTGGCAGCCTCTAACATACCGCCGGTGTATTTTAATATTAACTTTACTCCGGTAGGTTTTTATTACCAGAACTTTTATATAACTTCTTTCTCATGTCTTTCTCTACACTCCTAACCCAGGTCGGGGATCCTTTGTTCGTTCTTTTGGCGGGCTTCTGCCGAGAAGCCCTCATTTCGGCGCCACTGAGTCTGGGGTGGGTCCATTGTGTGGGAGGGGGAGTAGGACCCCTGGACAGGGTTGCCTCAGCAACCCAGGTCGCACTCTATCCTGGTAGGTTGGAGGGTCTCCCGCCAAGAAGACCACTCCACTGTGTGAGTGACAACTAGGCTGTATTAATGGGGATCTTTTTGCATAAAAGCAGGGTCCTGAGGACTGGAAGAGCAAGACGTCGCCACTGGAACTAAGAAGCCGAAGAGGAGAGAAGCCAAAGACATCTGCAACGACTGAACCACCGGTGAAGCCCTGCTGCAGCGTCTCACCACTTTTCTCCACACGACGAGAGAAGATCTTCCTCTGCAAGAGCCTTCTTCCCTTGAGCTGGTGGGGCCAACCAGTTTGTCAATCGCCTTCCCAGACCTGCCTTGGTCGAATCTCCTGTACCCTGTACCTGGAGGCCGGATAGCCAGGCACCAGTCCACCCAGACCGCGATTTAAAGGAGCGTCCCTTTTATTCATCGGGCAACAACGCGGCTGGTTTCATCCCTGGGTAGTGCAGTAACTCGAGCCTTCCTCCACGACGAGAGCCTCTCTTCCTCTGCTGTATCACGCGAACTGCAGGAACTACCAGGAACAACCGCCACCGCAGGAGCCACTTCTTCATTTAAACGTACATTGTTCCGCCAGGCCGCCCTTTCTTCGCGGTAGCACTAAAGGTGTTTTAAATCCTATTCCTACCTGTTGGGTTGGCTGCCCATCTCTCTTAACATTGTCTTTTCAACTTCTGCATCCACCTCTTCAAAATCGTTAACCAAAGACTTGACTGCAGCTACGAGAACATTTTGCTCCTGGGCCCTTGCCCTGTACCAACTGACATTGGCACAGGCCTACTGACTCTGGTTATATTTGTTAGACCTGCCTTCCTTAGATTGATTTTCATCTAGAACTGTGTGGTGCACCTAATCTTACAACTACCCTTTACTTCCCATTTTTAAACCTTGTGTAATGCCATTTTGCTCAGTTTTCATTTAAGTATTGCCTATACTGATGCACTGTCTTGCTTAAACTGGTCCACAAACTTATGGGAAGTATTGCTAGGGTGTGGAGGAAACTATTTCTAAATAACTTGTGCTTTCCCTCCCTTGTAAGGAATTGTTAGAGTATCCCTTGTCTGTAGTTTTCACTGTGCCATTTTGCCCAGTTTTCACTCTGGTTCACTTGGTCTACAATTTAACTTGGGAGTGTGTATATTTTTCCTTTGACTTAATTTAACTTGCTTGATGACTGTGATACACGTGTTTTATTAGAAGTGTATAAAATAAATATATAACTACTTTTTAATACAAAGCTTTGGTCAGTGTTTCCTTGTGCCATAGTAGTGTAGACCTATTGTGTAAACCCTGAATACTGCTCATCTCCCTCTTGAGATAAGTCTGACTGCTCAGCCACAGCTACCAACTAAATCTTTGTGGTACAGACTGATACCAAAGGGGATTTATTGCTCTCACCTGTAGTCCCAATCTTGTGTAGTGCTCCCTAAGGGAACTGCACAGGATTCTGCCTAACACGCAGGTGATGTTCAGCATTCCTGTGGACATCCGTCAGTTCCCTGATGCAGTCAAGAGCAGCAGGATTTGTGCTGGGGAAGCGGCGTGTCCAGAGGCAGAGCTCGTGGATATTGACCGTAGAGGGCATAGAAAGGTGAGGAACCGGTCGAGGTGTGGATCGAGATATTGTATGCGAACTCGGCTGCCACCAACACTGACAACCATGACTCCTGGTGTTGGAGGGTGAGACAGCGGAGAAACTGTTCAAGGGTGGCATCAACCCTCTCTGTCTGACCATCCATCTGTGGGTGGTATGCGCTGGAGTAGCGGTCGTCGATACGGAAGGAAGCCGCAAGTGCCTTCCAAAATTGAGAAGTGAACTGCGTGCCCCTATCGGATACAATGATAGAGGGGAGGCCGAAAAAACAGAAGATATGTATCAAAAACAGATCGGCAAGAACTGGGCTGTAGGAAGACCGCGACAGGGAATGAAGAGAGCCATTTTAGTGAAAACAACAACCACAACCCAGATGGTGTTGTATTCCTGTACCAAAAGCAACTCCACAATGAAATCCATGGATATCATCCAAGGACGCTCGGGTACAGGTAGTGGTTGAAGAAGACCCATGGGTTTGGCTGGGTTGGTCTTCCATTGAGCACATATGGCACAAGAGGAGATGTACTCCACCACATCCCGCTGCAAAGAGGGCCACCAGCACCACCTGCGTAAGAGGTCCAGAGTCTTCCTCCTACCAGGGTTTTGCTGAGAACAACAAATCGTGACACCATTGAAGAACTGTATGACGGGATCCGACATCAGGCATAGAAATGCGGCCCTGAATGTATGGCAGGGAGTTAACCACATCCAGGTTGAAAGAGTAGCTTTGAGGGATGGCTGTGGTGTACACCCACATACAACCTGATAAGGCAAAAGAGGGGCGCCCTCGGATTTGACAGGAGGGGGTATCCCGTGCAGACAGGAAAGCGTATCCGCCTTGGAATGCAAGTGACCAGGGCAATACGATATCATGAAATCGAACATTGAGAAGAATTCATGCCAGCGGGCATGCCGGGTTGTTGAACACTGGACGGACTTCATAGCTAGAAGATTCCGATTATCCGTATACACCTGGACAGGATGAGTTTCCCCTAACAGAGATGGTGTCTCTATTCATTGAAAGCATCACATACCACCAGTAACTCACGTTCAGTAACGGCATAGTTCCATTCATATGGAGTGAGCTTCCTGGAGAAGTATGCAACTGGATGGAGAGCTCCCGTGTCAGCGCATTGCTGGGACCGAATAGCACCTATTGAGATGCCCGATGCACCTGCCTCTACATGAAAAGGTAATGCTGGATTGGGATGTTGCAGTATGGGTGATGTGGTGAAAGCGGATTTTCAGAGTATCAAAGGCTTGTTATGCCTCAGTGGACCATACAAACTACCGTTTGCTGCTGGTAAGGTGGTAAAGACAGTTGGTGGAGCCACCACCTCAGAAAGGGACCTAACAAAACACCTTTAAAAATTAACGAAACCTAGAAAAGACTATAGCTCTTTCACAGTGGTGGGACTAGGCCAGTCAAGGCCCGCTCTGACCTTGGATTGGTTCATTCTGACTCCTTCATTGGTCAGGTCGTAACCAGGGAATTCCACCTCAGTTACATGAAAAACACACTTTTCTGCCTTAGCGAACAGATGGTTCTCCGGCAGACGCTGGAGGACAGTCGTCACGTTCTCTACGTGCTGTTGGTATGATGATGAGTAGATCAATATATCATCCAAGTATACCACCACATATTGGTCCAACATGCCCCAGAACACGTAATTCATGACATTTTGGAACGTGGCCGGGGCGTTGCAAAGCCCAAACAGCATGACACAGTATTAAAATAAGCTATATCATATTTTAAATGCCGTTTTCCATTCGTCGCCCTCGCAGATCCTTACTAAGTTGTAGGCCGCACGCAAATCCAGCTAAGTGAATATTACTGAGGCACCCAATTGATCCAGTAAAATGGATATCAGGGGTAGAGGGTACTGGTTTTGAATGTTTACGGCATTAAGGGCCCTGTAATCGATGCATGGTCTCAGGTCCCCATTTTGTCACGTATCTGTGTGACACGTGAACAGGATGCGTGTGCCTCCTTCTGATATGGTGACGTGTCATATCCTGCGGGACGAAAAATAGTCTATGCGGGACAGAGACCTATGCGCATTGGAGAAGGAGAAACCGGGGTCTGTGGGGTGCAAAGTTTACCATACATCCACCCACCCAAATGCCGTTGCGAAGTAATTAAGTTTGGTTGGGTGACCAGGATTCCTATTACCCAAGTGCGTTCTGTCCTTAACCACATTTCCATCACCTCATTAAAATCGCCACCCAGCACCCAATTGTCTGGGTTTTTTCCCAGCATTACCTCCTGGAGGTCATTCAAGGGTAAGCATGTAGAAGGGGGGTGCCTGCACAGCCACTATCCCCCATGAGACCCCTCCGATAACTCCAGTTACTACCAAAAAGCGCTCACTCTGGTCCGTCTGACCTAATGCGAATAACGCATAAAAATGTATAAGGGCATCTCTGGTGTAATCATGCACTCATTATTTGCAGGGTAACTAGAAATATCCATTTGGAAAAGATTTAAGAAAAGTGAGATAGTGATCTTTATAGTCCTGATGTGAATTGACGGTTCTTGAGAGGTAAGGACTAGTGCTTATTCAGATCTAACACCCACAGGTATTTGAATGAAAGGAGATTGATATTCATATTTTGTTGTAGATTATCTTACCAGAAAATTGGCTCATTCAAATTCAATACTAGAATAGTATTGGAGGTGGCGCCTCATAGTGAAGAAGAGAGGTAAGATGATTAGAGAACTTGGGATATTTGTAAAATCACTGATTTCTGGTGATAAGAACTCAGTGATCGACAAATGAATTGGTGTTATGTGAATTGGATTTCACATGGTGCCAGGGGGTTAATATTTGTGCTCTCTGGCCTGCTTCCCTTGGCCCTCCTCCTACCCCCTAAGGTTCCTAGGCTAAGAACCTCGGGGTCATCTTTGACTCCACCCTTTCCTTCGCCACCTACATCTCTGAGGTCTCTAAAAAGTCAGACTTCCTACTGCAACTCCTCAGATGTACTCTGCCTTTCCTCTCCTTCCCCCAGAGGCTCATGGTTCTCTCTAGGTTGGACTATTTTAACAGCCTCTTTCTAAATCTACCTGCCTCTACTCTCCGCCCTCTGCAACTAATCCAGAACAGGACTGCAAGACTTGTCCTTGGCCTCAAGCCCTGGGATCGTATCTCTCCAGCTCCGAAATCTCTCAATTGGCTCCCAGTGGATGCGAGGATTAAATTCAAAACCCTCTGCATTGTCCACAAGGTTTTCTGGGGCCTGGGTCTAGAATAACTTCAGCTATCCCTCCGCAAATACCTCCACTCTCGAGCTCTTCGCTCCCCTACCTCTAACTCCCTCAGGGTCATTTGTTTTTCAAAGAAACAGGCTGGAGGTAGATCTCTGTCTTCGGCTGGGGCCTCCCTCTGGAATAGCCTCACTGCTACTCTAAAACTTGAGGAGAACCATCTCCGGAAAAACCTCAAGACCTTTTATTTATTTATTTATTTATTTATTTATTATTATTTATCTGTTTCTCCTCTGCTTCGCACTTTCCACTTCTCCCCGCTTCCATGCACTTTTCCCCTCCCCCTCTCCCATGCACTTGCGCGTTCTCAATGTCACTGGGCCTAGTAAGATCACCGTTTTGTTCTCCCCTGTTCCCATCTCTTGCCTTGTCGCGCTCTGAAACACATGTGTACTAGCGCGATAGAAATAAAATATCAATATCAATAAGGAATTAGTAGTACAAATGGCATTTAAGATGGTGGTGGGCACACCGATGCACTGCGGGAGAACTTTTTGAACTCACAATTTAAATTAAGTGTACAGGTCAAGAGGAATTTCTTGCTATATACATAAGGATAAGTGTATGGCTGTTGCTGTGGGAGGATAACAATGCAATATGAATTAAGTTGAATTTGATGACTGGCTGCTCAATATCCTTAATTACCCTCTGCAACTAATCCAGAACAGGACTGCTAGACTTGTCCTTGGCCTCAAGCCCTGGGATCGTATCTCTCCAGCTCTAAAATCTCTCCATTGGCTCCCAGTGGATGCAAGGATTACATTCAAAACCATCTGCATTGTCCACAAGGCTTTCTGAGGCCTGGGTCCAAAATACCTTCAGCTATCCCTCCGCAAATACCTCCCTGCTCGAGCTCTTCCCTCCTCTACCTCTAACTCCCTCAGGATCAGTCGTTTTTCAAAGAAACGAGCTGGGGTAGATCTCTGTCTTCGGCTGGGGCCTCCCTCTGGAATAGCCTCACTGCTACTCTAAAACTTGAGGATAACCATCTCCGGAAAAACCTCAAGACCTTTCTCTTTGCTTCTGCCTTCGCTCCCTCTCTCCCCTGCTGATCTGCTCTCTCTTGGCACTGTGCACCTGGCCACCCTCTGTTCCCCTGGGCCCAGGTACCTGCTCACCCTGCTACCCTCCTGCACTTCCTCCTGGCCACCCCTTGTACTTGGGACTGTATCTGTACCCATACAGTCCCCAACCCACCCCCTACCCCCATTTTCTCTTTTTCTGCACTTATTAGACTTACTCAGTCTGCTGCCGTAAACACAGCACTTGCCACTTCCTGGATGCACTAGCACTGTTTATTGCCTCTGTTATCTATATATTTTTATTTATTATTATTTATCTGTTTCTCCTCTGCTCCACACTTTCCATTCTCCCCCTTCCATGCACTTTTCCCCGTTCCTTTTCCCATGCACTTGCACGTTCTCAAGGGGCCTGGGGCCAAAATACCTTCAACTCTCTCTCCCTAAATATCTTCCTTCCCGAGCCCTTCGCTCATCCGTCTCCAACTCCCTCAGGGTCAGCCGCTTCTCAAAGCAACGAGCTGGGGGTAGATCTCTCTCTGCGGCAGGGGCCTCCCTCTGGAACAGCCTTCCTGCCTCACTGAAACTTGAGGAGAACCATCTCTGGTTCCGGAAGCACCTCAAAACCTTCCTCTTTGCCTCTGCCTTCTCTGTCCCTCTCCCCTGCTAAATTCTACACTGAAATTGCACTGAATCTGCAACTGGGCCACTCTCACCGACCTCGGTCCTGGGCCCAGCCACTCTCCACCTGCACTGCCTCCCTGGCATTGCATCCCCTGCACTGCGGGACTGTCTCTGTATCCCTAGAGCCCCCCCTTCCCAGCACTTGCCTGCACTTACCTTGCACTTGCCACCAGCTGGCCCTATTTATTTATTTATTTTTATTCTTCTTACTTGTACTGCACTTCCCCCTCCCCTTCCCCTTGCACTTTTCCCTTCCCCTACCCCTGCACTTGCGCGGTCTGAATGATACCTGGCCTAGTAGGATCGTTGTCTGTCTTCCCCTTGTCCCCCCCCCTGCCTCGTCGCGCCTTGAAACACTTGTGTATAGGCGCGTTACAAATGCCATATCATATCATATCAATGTCACTGGGCCTAGTAAGATCGTTGTTGTGTTCTCCCCTGTTTCACCTCCCTTGCGCTCTGAAACACTTGTGTACGAACACGATACAAATAAAATATATCATATCATATCATATATGTTCCATTTTTTGTTCTATTTTTTGTTTTAATTTGCCCTCCCCATGATGTGGAACGACCCCTGGTACGTGACCTGGTCGGTACTTAATTTTTAATATGATTAGTTTTCTTAACTCAATTTAGTTCAATGTAATTTTTTGTTATTACAAATTAAATGTGACAAATGTTTGTTATATTGATGTGATAAAATGAATGTAATACATTGTGTTATATATAACCTGATGAAGACCTATGTATTGCAAGGTCAAAACACGTATTGGTAGGAACATGAAAATCACCAGAATGGAATAAAAGTTTGGAAGAATAACATATTTGAGATAATATTTGATCATTACCCAGTAGGAGTTAATTAGTCATTTGTAGAGTACGTTAATCAAAGGTCATATAATATTATTTCTAGTAGGAAATTGATGGGTTATGCGCAGTGGACAGACCACAAATATTTCAATGCACACTCTAGAGTAAGACTCTTGAGGGTACTTTTGAGTCTGTTTTGGTACTCCTTGTAGCAGCTGTTTCACACACTTTAAATTCAACTATTTGATTTGAAAAACAAAAACCAATAATATAGTGGTATGGCCAGGAAAGTATAGGTTCCAGCATTCCCAGGTTTGGGAGGTCGCATTGGTTAGTATTATGTTCTACCTTTGCCCTTAAGATGTTGGAAACTGCATTTTCTCCCCCCCCTGGACTGAATTTGCGAGGAATTTCTCTAGCGAAGGGGTTTTAGGCTTCCCATGCCAAAGGTAATGGGATTTTAGTAGATCTTCCAATTCCGATGTTGTGTGTTTTGGGCCTTCTGGGGAAAGGAAGGGATGGTCTTTCTGAGACTCATTCAACCTGCTAGGGTTCAGAGCGGTTTCCTTAAATGGGGAACACCCCATGTGTCATATTTGAGGGTTCCCAGTATTTCGCCTTGGTCAGGATTGGAGGATCTTCTTTCTCAGCACTGGCCCGACTCTGTGGAACTCGCTTCCACCTCACATCCGACACACCCAAGACTATATGACATTCTGCAAATTACTAAAAACATGGCTCTTTCTATAACATCAGGCTCTGCCCTCCTTTTAGTGATCCCAACCACCAACTCCGTCAGGATTGGAGGACCTTCTTTCTCAGCATTGGCCCTGACTCTGTGGAACACGCTTCCACCTCACATCCGACACACCCATGACTATATGACATTCCGCAAATTACTAAAAACATGGCTCTTTCCATAACACCAATCGACAACACAATGATAAATACACAATGAGACTCTCTGCCAGGCGTTCAATGACCTCTGAGCCTACCCATATGATAGGATGAATGGATGTAGTGGATGAAGGGAATGGATTGAGGGAATGGACGGAATGATAGAGGGAATGGATTGACGAAATGGGCGGATGGAACGGATGCTGTGGATCCATGTACGAAGTGGCAGATGGTGCAAACGGATGGAGTGGATGGAGAGGATGGATTGAATGGAACAGATAGACGCATGTGAAATGAAGGGATTGAATGTATGGCACGGATGCAGGTGGAATGAATGGAGGGTATGTATATAGAGTGGATAGAATAGATGAACTAGAGAGAATAGACGAAATTAATAGAACTGATGGAAGAAGTAGATGGAGTGGATGGAAAGATCGGACAAGTGAAACGGCGGATGAATGAATAGATGGAATGGATGGAGAGGAATGACTAGATGGAGTGGACAGATGGATAGAGGGGATTGATGGAATGGATGCTAAATGGAATGGATGGACACAATAGATAAAAGACAGATGGATGGATGGAAAGGATGGATGGAGTGGATAGACGCATGTGGGGGAGTGGATGGAATGAATACCGTGGATGCATGTGGAATGATTGGAAGATATGTCTCGAGAGGACAGCTCAGGGGCAACGTGCTCGCCTTGGAAGCAAGACAACCCAGAGCCCCACAGGTTCGATCCCCGGGTCCGCGCTTAGAAACCTCTGGGTATTAAGCGCATTATAAATAACCTACCATATCATATCATATCATGTACAGAGAATTAACGATTGAATGGATAGAATGGTCGGAATATGTGTACATGGAACTTATAGATGGAATGGATGGAATTCTCTTTCCTTAGAGGGCCTGATGTATTCAACAACAAAGTAAATGTTTCTTTCTCAATGAACTTTGGTGAGGTCTTTTCACCCCTGAATTTCCCTTGACCGGGCTCGAACCCACTTGACAAGAGGGTCAATTTACTCCCCCTGGTCTTCCAATAGGTCTTACTTTCACAAGTCTAAATGTCTTTTTAAACAGTTCTTCAGGCTTTATCCCCGATGGTCGACTTCCCTCTGCTGGGTTCACCCTTGCCAACTTTTGCTGACAGTTCACTGTGGACACTCCTTGGTCGGTTCACTTCGATCAACACACTATTGTCGGCTTCCTGTGGCCGAGTTCACTTTCATCAACTGCTACTGTACTTTGGGAATTTAGACTTCGCCCCTTCTCGTTAGCATCCCTCCGCAGTGTTCATTCTTGCCAACTTTTATCAAACACACTGTTAATTTTCCTCTGCTTCACAATCATCTGTCGGTCAAAGACTTTCGACGGTACAGAGGATTTTACAAGACCACTTTGGCCTTTCTTCGCCTCTTCCCAAGGCCTTCTGGTTACATTAGTCTCTACCGCTGGGTAATCACCCATAGTTTCCTGCGTGAACACCCACATGGTGCCAGATGCCTCTGTTGCTGGTTTTCCCCCTCTTTTCACAATAGTTCCTTTAAACGTTTCAAAGTTCAAATTAGCTCCTGCTAGTTTTTGTTGAACACAGTTACATTTCTTATCGACTCTCCCCTCGACTCACCGGCTGTGATGAACCGCTTGGCTTTGCTTTTCTTTGGAGTCAAGGTTGGTACCACTGAGGCAAGCGTCTCTCCCAGACTCGGTAATCAGCAGAGGAGGGTCTCGTGTACCATTGACATCTTCTGCAACACACGCTGGCCTTTGTTCGCAGTCTTATGTTTCTGTCTGCAGAGGTTTCACGGTCTTCATCGGAAAGGGCAAGGTCACTTCTCTCCTTGTCACCCTCTCGCTATTCGCCGTCTTATGCCTCCTCTTGAACTGTTGAGGTAGCTCTCACGTCGTGCGGTCTAACTTGCTCATCTCGTGCTCTTGTGATCCATCTTTTATCCCTGTGAGGAAAGGAAAGGGCCGTTAGGTGTATGTGATTCTGGTCAATTGCCTAACTTTGCCTGACCCTTGTGTCGGGACATGTCAAGTAAACAGCTCTAGGGTTAGTCTCAAATAGGGGGCTGGTAAATTCAGAAGGGTGAGATTGGTGGGGTTTGTAAAGCAAATGGGAATGATGAGGATTATTATCATGAAATAAACAAGGGGGGGTTTGTGGGAACGGTAGTGTTTTATCTGAGAAGGTTGGGAATGCAGCAAATGATAATCAGAAGGACGGGAAGGAGAATAACCGGGTGCATTCAGGTATGTAACAGAAAGATAGAGATTCTGGGAGGTGTAGTTTCTCATGGCACTAGAGTTTGAGTTCTTAAAGAGTTTACTATAGACGGATGGTTTGTTGGCTCTGGCTAAGGGAGATTCATTGAGAGGAAGGGGGTAGATCTGGAGCAACCTACAAAAGCTTCCTGGACTTCACCCTCCTCACCTTCTGGTCTGGTAAAATACTGTGTCTGCCTTAGGTTATTTCCCCAAGCAAGTTGGGATATAAGAGAGCCAGCCCTTCTCTGGCTACCTGAATAAGGGACTCCCGAGGTCCACTCCCTCAGGTTTCTCACACTCTTCCCAGGAGGGATGGACCCTTCTCTACTACTACACATACTACATATATCAAAACGGATAGACCCCTTTGTGGCTGTAGTAGAATTGGAGTCTCGGTTACTACGTTTTTTTAAGTTTAGGGTTCCCCAACTTGTTTCAATTGAGTTTCGTCCCACTCCTGACACCATATGTGAGGAACTCATGGTATCAAAAGGAGAGTCACAAACAAGAGATGGAGGTTCAACAGCTTTACTTATAACTTTGCAAGGGGTTGGAGACGTCCTAACTGGCCCTAAATCTAAAGTGGGAGTAAACTCGACCATAAAGTAAAAGTAAAACAGTCCTAGTCAGCACAGTCAAAACAATAGGTTCTAAACCTAATGCCTGCCTTAATTCTAATACAAAAAGGTGCAAGGGAAATGTACACAAAATGAAAAGGATAATGTTCTCAACAAAAAAGATCAGGATAGCAAGGGGTTTGAAGCAATGATGAATCCATTCCTCACAATTTCACCTTGGGACAATGGGATTCGAGGGCATAGGGACGTAGGCAGCACAGTGTTTCCCAGTGAGGCATACTTGGGCGAGTCAACAGAATGCTCAGGCTTCTTTCATAATCAAATGTTAGTTTGGACTTTCCAAAAACAAAAATCTTAATAGTCATAATCTTTCATAAAGGTCTCAGGGATACCCTTCCCCAAGCGTTCTTGGTCGAAGACTTTCGAGACGGCATAGGTTTGGCTTCTGACTATGCCTGGCCACTTGGACAACCGTTACCTTAACTTTCTCCCAATGCTTTCTGGTACTTGTAATTGCATGATTATGGGCTTCTCTCCGTCGCGCTTTAGACACTCATAATATTATTGGTTTCCCCCAGTCTGGCTCAGACCTCTCATCTTTCACATCATACTCCCTCAGTCGGGCTCAGGCCTTCAATACCTTTTCCACAGTTTACACAAGCCTCCCTCAGTCGGGCGCAGGCTTGAAATGCGTTTCTCCAGCTCACATAAGCTCCCATCGATCGGGCGCACGCTTCAATCCACGTTATCTTCAATTTCCAACAATCCCTTTGGCCAAGGGACTTTGAATAGTCAAGAATGTTGCGACAGAGACTTTCAACTAGCCGGTATCCAACAGCAGGACCACTCTGTGTACATTGTATCACCCTGTCTCTTTTAAGTGTTCATCTTTTTATACTCGCAGTTGCCGTATTACGCACAACCTTGTCTTGATACAGTTACTTTCAAGCAAAAACAACCGGCCCTTTGTTCTTCTGTTTTCTTAATTCACCGGCTGTGTTTTAATATTTTTCACATGTCCGAGTTCAAGGTTCCTTTACTCGTAGCTTTATCGAACCTCCCCAATTCAATCATTCACCGGGAAGGAAGTAAGCTTCTCATCAAGGTTCCCCTGAAGGACGACTTCCAGCTTTGATTATCAACTGCTTGTTGAAAGTGCAGTTCTTTTGCCTGGCTTTCTTGAGACTTCTCTACAGCTCGTAAAGTCCTATGGCTTTCTGCCCTCAAATCTTGCATTCTCAGCAGCTTGTGAAGTCTGGTCCCTTCTCGCTCCCAGCCTTGCTCAGAGTGTACTTCTGTGCTCCGCATTTTATCCCAGGTAGGGAAGTTAACAGGTTTCAGGTGAGGATCATTGGAAAGGGAGGCCTGACCTTTCCTGGCCTCATTACCGCAACAGAGCCGTTGAAAAGAGTCAGAGGTAATCCTCAAGACTCTGTATCTGATCTTCCTCGGCCCAGTAGTACTGATAGTCTAGGAAGGGCGAGGATCATAGGAGTTTTAGTGTCTTACAAAGTAGGTTGGGATAGGGGTAGGGAAGGTGTCAGGAAAAGGGGGATACCATGTCTTGCTAGTGGGTGTTCCACCCCCACTCTCCAAGCACCCCTTACTCAGGTGACATCCCTCGCCTGTCCACCCCTAGGGTCAGGATCCAAAAGCGATAGCCCTCCCCGGGCGACCTGAGCAATGGATATCCAGGGTTTAGGTAGTGAAACACTCCCTAGTTTTTCACAGCTTGCTGCTCCACATCACATTGATGACCCCCCCTCCTAACCTCACCCGCCTCCGGCAGCCACTCACAACACCCGCATAGGACTGTGCTCTTCTACGCCTAGGTTCCCTGCCCCCACCCCAATTACAAAAGACGTCCAGCACTACGTTGCACCACCACGACTTGCCACCCCCACCCGACTTAGTATGTGCACTGATTAACGCACAGTCACTTATCACCCATGCACCGGACATCCTCATTGTTGCCAACAACCTCAACCTGCAAGCTGTAACTGAGACCTGCCTCCACAAAATCTCTGGCCCTGCTTTCTCCATTGACATTCCACACACCTACGCCATTCTCTGCAATGATTGGATTGCACAGAAAGGTGGCAGGGTCCCTCCCAAATTGCCAATCGCTCTCTGTCAAGTTGTCCATGGTGCCCACATACACGATCACGATGAACATTGTCTACCGCCCTCCTGGTCCACCCACCACATTTGAATATGACCTCACACACCTTCTCATGAGCAACTTGAAAACCAACTCCAAAGTTATCGTACTAGGGGATTTCAACCGCATCTACACTGACTCCCTGGACAAAGAAGCCACATCGTTCGACAGTGCTACCTCCGCCCTCAACTTCACTCAAAACATTCTGAAGAGCACACATGCTCATGGGTGCACACTTGGGTACTTGATCACAATTGTGACATACCAACCTCTCTAACACTGCTTGCGCCTGGTCTGATCATCACTTCATTACGTTCACCATCCCACCCACTGACCACCCCTGCCCCTCTCCCACTGGCACCCCCCCGCCACCTCTCGCTGTACCCGCAACATCACCAGTGACTCCCTCTGGCCACTGCTCGAAAAAAGCGGCACCCCGCCCCTAGTGTTTTTGACGTTGACAGCCTAGCTAACTACTATAATGCTACCCTAAATGCAGCCATTCACAAACTGGCCATTCTGAAAAAACACCCTCCTAAATGAGCCACAGGCACCAACTCCTGGTTCACTCCAGTGCTCTTTGCCCTGCGGGCCGAAAAACATTCTAGTGAATGCACCTGGAGCCTATGCCCGACGACAATAAACAAATCAAGCCATCCAAAAGGCCAAAGCATCCTCCTACAGTACCCGGATTGCCAATGCAGACGCCTGCAGATTATTTACCATCCTACAGTAACTAGAATCCCCCATCTCACCCTCCTCCACAGTCATCAAGAACGACTCCTGGTGCAATGATGTCCAGAAAGTCCTCTAGGAGAAAATAGCTGGTCTACAGAGCAAGATCCAGCTTAAGCGTACCACCATCGACACCAGCCCCAGACCACTACCAGCCCTCGCCCACATCTAAAATCTACTCCTCTATTCAGCTGCCACTCAGTCACGACACCAGAGGTCACTGACACCCTCAAGGCTCTCAAACATTCCAAGTGCAAAGCTGACATCTGCCTGGCACCCCTTGTCAAAGAATGCACAGACCTCCTAGTGCCGCAAATCATGTTAATTATTACAGCCTCATTTGCCTCCTGCTCTGTCCCACACTCACTAAAAGAATTGTGGATTTCACCCCTCCTTAAGAAGCCTTGTCTCGACCCCTCCATCCCCACTAACTACCGGACCATCACCACATTTCGCTTCCTCTTGAAGATCATAGACCAATCTGCCTACCTCCAAATGCAACACCTTGAGCAACACCACATCCTAAGCCCACGTCAATCTGGCTTCGGCCGTGGCCACGGAACTGAGTCAGCACTCCTTCTCCTCAAGAATCAGCTGGGCGTTGCCAGAGACTCAGGAAACCTCTCACTCCTCATGCTTTTCAACCTATATTTAGCCTTCGACTTGGTTAATCACTCCTTCCTCTGCCACCTCTTAACTGCAAAAGCCTCCTTCTCGCCAGAAGCCACCAAATGGGTCACATCCTTCCTGGCATACCGTACCTCATGAGCCTTTGCTGACAACCACTCCTCTACACCCACAGTAGTCACCTGTTGAGTTCCCTAAGGTTCCTGCATCTCCCACAAACTCTAAAATATGAATACCAAACCCCTATTTGACCTCCTTGATTCTTTCAATATCAAATACACAAATTACGCCGATGATACCCAGATCCTCATCCCCCTCATTGGTGATAATGGCCGGGACTCCAAACAAAATCAACGCCAAATATGAAACCATCCAAGGCTGGATGGCCTCTCATCGATTGTTTTTCAATGTCAAGAAAACCAAACTCCTTCTTGTTGGCAATCCCTTTCACCTCACCAAACTCAGACCAGACTACCCGCTGTTAACCATTGACAAGCACACCATTCACATCTTGCCGGTCGTCAAAATGCTTGGATTTTATTCTTTTTTTTTTTAAACACACTTTATTGATAGTCCCAAAAACTTCCCTCTGTCCCCCCTTATCCCCCTGATGTCAGTTTTCCCATTCCCAATACCAAACCATAATCAAACTATTCAGCAATTTCCCATACTCGCCCACACCCCTTCTATCCCCCCACTCCTCCATCCAGATTTGGATTTCATCTTGATGCCATGCTCACACTATCCCGGCATGTCAATGCCATTGCCTCCTCGACTGCTTATGTGACCAAAGTTATCAACGTGAGATGACCCTTTCTCTCAACTGACAATTGCCAGAACATTGCAAGGGCCATTATTGCCGCAAAATTAGGTTATTGTAATGCCCTCTTGGGAGGCACCTCAGAGCGAAACCTGAACAAGTTACAAACCATCCAGAATAACACTGAGAGCCGCACTGGGACTAAAAAAACATGAACGCATCCCTGCAGCCAGGAGAGCGGCACACTGGCTCCCAGTCAGAGAACGGATCAAATTCAAGATCCTCACCATCACCCACAAACTGCCCCGGGCTACCTGCCCGAGAGACCATCCAGACCAGCCATTGCCCAGACCACTCAGTGTGCTTAACTTAACCGCCTATGTACTCCCAGATTCAAGCAGGATCAAAGGCTCCAGCTTCCCCGTCTCTGCGGCCACGTTGTGGAACTCCCTTCTGCCTGCATTGAGATCAGAGCCCTCCTGCACTGTGTTCTGTAACAAACTGAAAACCTATCTATTTCATTAGCAGTCCTTATACTGCTAAGTGTTTGTAACATACTAAGCTGTAACCAGCGTCGAGAAAGCCATGGGTTTAGTGTGCTACAGAAGTGTATAAATAAATAAGTTGTGAATGGTGGAGTAGTTAGAGTACCTGTGAGTGTACAGAGGCAAGTACCTGGAAGGGTTCTGCTGGGAAATAACCTCTGAGACTTAGGTCTTGCGGAAGATACAGCAGAACGACACTGCACAAGGTCTCAGACCAAAGTTGCACTGGTCAAGTCCAAGGCTGAGCCAAAGCCAGAGGGGAAACGCAAGGCTAAGGGATTCAAAAAACAGAAAAGAGGGAAAGGAAATATCATCCCCAACTCCCCTACCACTGAGGTGGAGGCAGTTGGCCAAGCCCTTGAACCTGACGAGGAAGAGGGGATGCCTGAAATTCTTAACACTCATGACCACCCTGAATTTCATTTTCTTTTTTTTAGCATCTTTTTATTCACATTTTTAAAACATAAAACATCCCCAACAGTCCCTCCTACCCCTCCCAGAAAAACAAACAAGCCACACCCCCAGTGTTCCATAATCCTCCAGCAAGTCGACAATCCCCTCTTTGTTTACAAAAGGTCCAAGAGTCTGAGACTCAGCGGGCACCACCCAATCCTAAAATCATCTCTAAGAAAGGCCAATACTTCGCCCCACTGACTTGCAAAGCTCTGTAATGCATTGTTCATAGCATACGTCCAACTGCCGAGGTGACCCCTGCCCAGCTCCCATCATTAAGGACTCTGCACATGACTTGGCCCAATCATTACGGTGTTAGACGATCCTCTGCACACCAGAACACTACTAACATCTCCACAACACCTTCTCCGGTTTCCCACACGACTCCCTCCAGGGTTCGAGACTCACGTGATTTGGTTACCTCAAAGGACCGAAAGTTCCGTACCAGGTTCAATTTACGTGCCCGGTTGCAGCCCTTCCTGCATTGGAAGTTGCCATGGAGAACATACAGCAGAAGGGGCGGCGGAACAACTCCGCGTCGATCATTCATTTGCTCACGTGATTCAGAGCGGCGTTTCCCACGTGATCTTGGTGGACGTCACATGACCCAGAAGCGCACAGTATATACAGCCTGATGCACGGAGCACTCATCGCTTCTCAGCTGTCTTCTGACCCTGTTTGGCGCTACGTTTGATAAACTCTGTTGGTTTACCTTGATCTTGGATCTCTCACCTGGACTCCCTCGGATTACCCTTTTGTACATTTGCTTGGAACTGTTTACCTATTGCTGAATCTCGACACGACCCTCACCTGTCTTCGGATCATCCCTTGCTACCTTGTTGGATTTCTACGCCATTGCCCTTTTTGGGAAATCAAGTTACGTCTTCAGCTCTACAGGTGGTCTATCCTGTGTCCATGCTTATCTGCGTTCCCTCTTGTTCTGGGGACCGACTCTCATCTGAGTCTCGAACCTCCTTCCTAGGTTTCCCGGGTTTTGGTTCTTGTGATATATTGTATTTGCCAGGTACTTAACCTCGTTCTTTTTTCAGCAGCATCGGTTTTCCAGAGGTTCCGTGGATCCGGGAAGTAACATCTCCCACCTGTGGCCCCAAAGGTCGCACAGCGGGGTTCTTTTGATTCCCCTGTGCATCACTTGGGGACGGAGGTCTCAACGGTCTACACGGCACTCAAGTCAGAACAGACTGAGAAGCCGTATAGTCGTGTTAGATAATGCAGGGGTCCACGGAAGAACCCATAGCTGCTTTAGTTCAGGCAATTACAGTATTAAGGGCAGATATGGCCGCTGCCAACATGGTGATTCACCAAAGGCTAGATTCCATACAGAGTGTCCAGCATTCCCTCCCTGCAGACTCTGAATTCGGGGATGCTGCCACTTCAACCACACCTCCTCCGTTGGCAAGTACCCCAGCTCCAACCCCGGTGGTCCTCCCAACCCCTTCTCCCTTGGCCGCTCCTGAACGTTATCAAGGCGACCCCAAGAAGTTCAGGACCTTCATCAATCAGTGCAAGTTACACTTCCTGTGTAGACCCTTGGCCTTTCCTAATTCCACTGCTAAAGCGGCCTTTACCCTTTCCCACCTGGCCGGAACGGCTGCCGCTTGGGCTAATCCTTTACTGGAGAACAATAGCCCGGTTCTCTATGATTTCGATTTGTTAGTTACAGAGATGACTTGAGTCTTCGACACCCGACACAAGGCACAATCTAGGGATCTGGAGTTGTTAGAGCTAACCCAGGGTAGAGGGACCTTGATAGAGTACATCACCCGCTTCAACCATTTGGTCGCCGAGACATCATGGCCAGAAAGCAAGCGGGCGGTCATGTTCTATAGGGGGTTGAATAATCCAATGAAAGATGCCTTAGCAGTGATTCCTTCCGTGCCCACTCAGTATCAAGAACTAGTGGATCTTGCCCTGCAGGCAGATGCACGTAGTTTAGAGCGCAGGGCTGAGTTGGGTTTTTCTCATCCTACAGTTGTCAGTACTCCCGCTTCCAGCACTGAGGAACCTATGCAAGTGGGAGGTTTACGTAGTCCTATCACGACATCCGAGAGAGAATGTAGGAGGGTGGATTTATTGTGGCACCACAGGACATTATGTTAAGGAATGCCCTCTGCGTCCCATGAAGTCTCAGGTTTTTCGGACAGCTCGTCCTTAGATCCAGAGTAAAGGTCGAGTTTCCAGTCCTCATCTCCGGGTGCCACTCCTGCTTTCGCTCGTGTCCAGCCCATCTTTGTACAGGCCACTCTTTGTCCCTCTACGGGTATCTCTCACGCAGTCACAATCATCATTGACTCTGGTGCCACTGGGAACTACATAGACATTGCTTTAGCCCATTCTCTCAATCTACCTTTAGTGGTCAAAACCCGACCTGAACCGGTTCAGGCTGTAGATGGCACCGCCCTAGTCTCTGGTCCCGTTAGACACCAAACTGCTCCTCTATTATTGACTATACAAGACGTTCACACAGAGACGCTAAGTTTTGACTTGATCACCATATCCCAGTTCGGTATCATATTAGGAATACCATGGTTGGGTGAACACAATCCTCCGATTAATTGGCAAACAGGCACGGTGCTCTTTGAGTCGGATATCTGTCAGAACTTTTGTCTCCCAACCCATCAAGAAACAGATACTCCTTCACGGGCCTTGGGAGCTCTTGCTCAACTCACATTGAATGATGGTGGATCAGAGGTTGTTAATTCCCATACCGTCGGAGGGGTAGTTACTGGGATTCCCTCTGAGTACAAAGCATTTGAGTCAGTTTTCGATTGCGGTTCTTCCGAGGTGCTTCCTCCACACAGACCATATGACTGCCCGATTGAACTAATCCCGGATTCTACCATTCCTTCGGGCAGGATTTATTCTCTGTCCCCCTCGGAAGAACAAGCTCTGAAACAGTATGTACAGAATGCCCTACGACTAGGACACATCCGCCCCTCTACTTCACCAGCTGCAAGTCCCATTTTCTTTGTACCCAAGAAAGAGGGCTACTTACGTCCCTGTGTGGATTACCGGCGCCTTAACGCCATCACGAAAAAGGATAGATATCCAATCCCTTTGATCACCCCTCTTCTGGACCGCTTAGCCCATGCCTCCGTTTTTACCAAGCTGGATCTTCGCGGCGCATACAATCTAGTGTGTGTCCGCGAGGGTGATGAGTGGAAAACTGCCTTTTGCACCCGTTACGGCTTGTATGAATATCTAGTCATGCCCTTTGGTCTATGCAACGCCCCGGCAACATTCCAGCGATTTATGAATGACATATTCAGGGACATTCTGGACGTATACATGGTTGTTTATTTGGACGACATCTTTATCTTTTCACGGAATCTTGGGGACCATGTAAAGCATGTTCGGGAGGTCTTATCCCGTCTGAGGGAACATTCGCTATTTGCCAAACCCGAGAAATGTCAATTCCATAAAACGTCTGTTGAGTTTCATGGCTTCCACATTACCCCTGGGGCACTATCTATGAACGAATCCAAGGTTAAGGCAGTCCTAGATTGGCCAGTTCCTCAGACACTCAAGGCCTTGCAGGCCTTTTTGGGCTTCGCCAACTTTTACAGGCGCTTTATTTCGTCCTTTTCCACAATTGTGGCCCCACTTATGGCTCTGACCAGCCCTCAAGTACCCTATCAGCGGCAAAAGGAACATCAGGAATCCTTTGAGGCTTTGAAAACCGCTTTCACCACCGCACCGATTCTTCAGCATCCCAATCCCGAACTTCCATTCATAGTCGAGGCGGATGCCTCTTCTTTTGCCCTCGGTGCGGTGTTGTCTCAGACATGTCCTACGACAGGCAAGTTACACCCGGTGGCATACCACTCCCGCAAGTTTTCCAATACTGAGACCCATTATACTGTAACGGAGAAGGAACTTCTGGCTGTCATGGACGCCTTTCGTGTCTGGCGCCATCATCTCCTGGGGGCTAAGCATCCAATCACTGTCTACTCCGATCATCAGAATCTACAGGATCTGGCCTCCTTAAAGTGCATCAACAGCAGACAGGTCCGGTGGCATCTCTTCTTTTCCGCCTTTCATTTTCACATTACTCATCGTCCTGGAATCACTCATGGAAAAGCGGAAGCCTTGTCACGCTCTCCGGGTGGAGTCGCATTGCCAACCTTCCCTGATACTGTTCTAGGTAAGAGTCATGTGATTTGTCTCTGCACTCCCTCTCTGTCACTGTTGGATTCTGTGCGAGCATGGACGAGCAATCATTCTGACCAGTTGCAGGATTGGGATCCCGTATATTGTGATGGTTTGCCTTTTGTGCATGATCGCCTGTTCCTCCCCACGCCTGACACCCGTAACCTGGCCCTTGAATGGTCTCACGATGCCCCCTTTAATGCCCATCCCGGCCAGGAGCGTACCATGCATCTCATAAAGCGCTGGTGCTGGAGGCCCTCTATGAAGCGCGACGTGGAATGCTATGTCAACTCTTGCTCTGTCTGCGCTCAGGCCAAACATCGAAGAGGTCGTCCAATCGGCCTGCTGCTTCCGCTACCGGTACCCCCAAGACCTTGGCATACATTGACTATGGATTTCGTGACCGATCTCCCCAAAGTACGGGGCTTTGATACCATCTGGGTGGTGGTGGACACATTCACAAAAATGGCTCGCTTTGGTCCCTTCGCTTTGTAAGGGGATCCCTTCGGCCCCGGTCCTGGCTGAGTTGTTTTTTGAATCTGTGTTCATGTTGTTTGGGCTTCCTTCTGTCAATATTTCCGATCGTGGGTCGCAGTTCACCTCTCGTTTTTGGAGATCTTTGACTAAGCTACTGTCATCCGCAATCGCTACCGCGGGTGGCGGCTCCTTCCACGTTGGAGGCTAACCGGCAGGTAGATAGGTTTTAGTCTTTTCTTTGTGTCTGGTAACAAGTCATGGCCAATCACAGCACTGCCGGGTGTTTATCTGCCCTTCTAGCCCGGCAGTCCCTGCATTTCAACCCATTGCTGGTTCTTGCACCAGCGGCTCTGGTTTTTGCGCTCCCAGCGTTTGCCCTCTGCTCGCCTCGGCGTGTGGCGGGTTTTCTCTGTTTGCTTTTCCCTTCTCCTTGGGATAAGTTCCTTCTACTTACCTGGCGGCCGTTTCAGTTTCAGCGGTGGCCTTCTTTTCTGCAGCCTCTTCCTTGCCGATCCATCGGCACTACTTCGCTTTTTCCTTCTAGTCTCGCCGCTCCGGCGGCAGGCGTGTTTTTCTCTCCTCTTTGCCGCTCTTTTCTCTCGCGGCTCTCCAGTTTTCCCTTGTTTTCGCTGTCCATTGTTTTCTCTCCTGTATTTTCTCTCTTTCTTACCGCGCCTGGTAGGTCCTTGGGCCGGTGGTGGCTTCGGCTCCCTTCACCTCTCATTGGTGTCGCTTTGGACTTCTCTCCTGTGTTCAACCCTGTGGACCTCGCATCTGCTTCCAGTCCTACTGGTTACAAGCTTGGATCTTCACCTACCTCATTGCCAGAAGTATCCTAAGGGTTTTTCCCACGTGTGGGTTTTTTCCCTTTATTCCGGCCTGTTCCTGGGAACGGGGCCCCAGGACGGCTGTCTATTCAGTTGTCACTGTGGCTTCCCACCGAGACAGGCAAGTGCTACCTAAAAAAGAACGGGACTACCTGAGCCGGCGGAATCTACGGAACGCAGGCAACTCTGAAGACTCAGGTGAGGAGAGTGTGGAGGGACGGGAAGAAGAAGGGGTTCTGCAGCTTACACAGTCACAGCTACTTGGCATCGATACCAGGTATTCCTCGGCCTATCACCCTGAGACTGATGGGCAGACTGAAAGGACAAATCAATCTATGGAGCAGAATCTTCGGTGTCTTATCCTGCAGCAGCAGTCCTCTTGGTTGAGTGCTTTACGGCTTGCCAAGTTCGCATACAGTAACGCGGCTCTCTCTGCTACAGGTTTTTCTCCTTTCTACGCCCTCTATGGCCAACACCCCAAGGTCTTGCCTGTTCCTGACGCCTCTATCTCTTTGAATCCTGCGGCCACGGCCTGTTTTAGGGATCTGTCTGCTGTTCATGCTCGTACTTTGGTCCATCTTACTGAAGCAAAGGCCTCTATGAAGTCCCGTGTTGACAGCAAGCACTTGGCTGCTCCTCCCCTTGCGGTGGGTTCCAGGGTGTGGTTGTCTTCCCGTCACCTTCGCCTGATTGGTTGTCGGAAACTTCTGCCTCGCTTTGTTGGCCCGTATGTAATCTCTCAGGTTGTGAATCCAGTGGCTTTTCATCTGGTTCTCCCGAACTCTTGGCGAATCCATCCTGTTTTTCATGTCTCTCTCCTCAAGCCATGCCCTGATTCCTCCCGCCTTCGGGCCCCAGCAGCCCCGGTGTCCCTGGCCTCCCCTGGTGTTTTTGAGGTGTCAGCTATTTTGGGTTCCCGTTGGTTTAGGGGTGGGCTCCAGTAGTTGGTGGATTGGAAGGGTTATGGCCCGGAGGAGCGTTCTTGGGTTTCCGCCTTGGATGTTAAAGCTCCTCGGTTGGTAGCCCGGTTCCATAGGGATCACCCATCCTGCCCACGAGGTCGTGGGCCGTTGGGGGGGGGCTATGTTAGACGATCCTCTGCACACCAGAACACTGCTAACATCTCCACAACATCTTCCCCACACGACTCCCTCCAGGGTTCGAGACTCACGTGATTTGGTTACCCCAAAGGACCGAAAGTTCCGTACCAGGTACAGTTTACGTGCCCGGTTACAGCCCTTCCTGCATTGGCAGTTGCCATGGAGAACATACAGCAGAAGGGGCGGCGGAACACCTCCGCGTCGATCATTCATTTGCTCACGTGATTCAGAGCGGCGTTTCCCACGTGATCTTGGTGGACGTCACATGACCCAGAAGCGCACAGTATATAAAGCCTGATGCACGGAGCACTCATCGCTTCTCAGCTGTCTTCTGACCCTGTTTGGCGCTACGTTTGATAAACTCTGTTGGTTTACCTTGATCTTGGATCTCTCACCTGGACTCCCTCGGATTACCCTTTTGTACCTTTGCTTGGAACTGTTTACCTATTGCTGAATCTCGACACGACCCTCACCTGTCTTCGGATCATCCCTTGGTACCTTGTTGGATTTCTACGCCATTGCCCTTTTTGGGAAATCAAGTTACGTCTTCAGCTCTACAGGTGGTCTATCCTGTGTCCACGCTTATCTGCTTTCCCTCTTGTTCTGGGGACCGCCTCTCACCTGAGTCTCGAACCTCCTTCCTAGGTTTCCCGGGTTTTCCAAACACCGGATAGGTAAGATTATTCAGATCCTTTGGTTCTTGTGATATATTGTATTTGCCTGGTACTTAACCTCGTTCTTTTTTCAGCAGCATCGGTGTTCCAGAGGTTCCGTGGATCCGGGAAGTAACATCTCCCACCTGTGGCCCCAAAGGTCGCACAGCGGGGTTCTTTTGATTTCCCTGTGCATCACTTGGGGACGGAGGTCTCAGCGGTCTACACGACACTCAAGTCAGAACATACGGCCTTTATCAACTCCTCCTTTAGTACAGGTATTGTCCCAGACAACCTTAAGGACGCTTGGGTGATCCCTTTGCTCAAAAAACCATCCCTAAATCCAAGCATACCTACTACCTTCCGACCTATCACCACGGTTCCGTTTTTGCTTAAGATTCTAGACCGCGCAGCATACCTTCAGATCCAAAATCTAACAACCTGCTAGGTCTACGACAATCCGGATTTTGCCCCAGACACGGGACGGAAACTGCTTTAATAGACCTAAAAACCCAAATTGAGGTATTGAAGGATCAGGGCAAACTAGCAATGCTATTACTTCTCGACCTCTCAGCCGCATTTGATCTGGTCAACCACCAGATCCTTTGCAAGCACCTCCACTCTGCTACCAACTTCTCGTCCTCAGCTGCGTCTTGGATCTAATCCTTTTTGAGCAATAGATCCATGAGGGTCTTTGCCCCTTCTGCAGCTGCAGACCCTTCCCCAATTCATTGCGGCATACCTCAGGGATCTTGCGTGTCACCTACACTTTATAACATCTTCACAAAACCTCTATTTGATGTGCTTGACTATCTGGGTGTCTCCTACACTAACAATGCGGATGACACCCAGATACTCATACCCATCACAGGTGATTATCTAGTTGACACCAAGGCCCTTAACAACGTCAACCTGGTCATCCAAGCCTGGATGTCCCAACACCAGTTATGCCTAAACGATGACAAGACGAAGCTCTTGATCCTGGGCACCGCACAACGCCTGAGCAAACAAGAGCCGTCCTATCAATCATTCACCATTGACGGTAACACCATACGAGTCTCGAAAGATACTAAAACATTAGGTTTCTACCTTGACGCCACCCTATCACTATCCCGACAAATAAATGCAGTCAGATCTGCCTCGGCATATACCTGCAAACTTATTGCAGCTTGCAGACCGTTTGTTACCACCCCTAACAGTGTCACACTAGCTAGAACCCTCATTATAGCTAAAATTGATTATTGCAGTGCTCTTTACTTAGGTACCAGCCAAGAGAACCTGAATAAACTCCAAACAACCCAGAACAATGCCTTTCGTGCTGCCCTAAACATTCCCCGCAATCACCACATTTCAGAATCTAGAACCAACCTAAAGTGGCTACCTGTCAAGCAGAGAATTTCACTCAAAACACTCACCCTTACGCACAAATGCTTGGCTAACAAGGCCCCTATCTACTTCTGCAGTCGGCTGTCGTGCCAGTCGACCTCCCGACCACTAAGAACTGCCCAGTCCCACTGTCTATCGATCCCTAGGTTTAAACTGCAAAAAGCGGGGGGCTCGAACTTCCCTGTCCTAGCTTCTAAGCTATGGAACTCCCTCCCCGCTACAATCAGAGCTGAAGACTCTTTCAACACATTCAATGCCAAAACTAAATCTTGGCTTTTCGACCAACTTTAAGACATGCTAAGTACCCCTGTCTTACTTGCTCTGACCTGCCGACCTCCGGTACTATCTTCTGCTGTACACCCTATGAGTATATTTACTGATAACCCTTAGAGGCACTGAAACCAGTGTAATATTTGTAGATAGGAACCCTGTTAATGTTAATTTCTGTAATTTTTATGTCTGTATATATGCATTCTTGTAACTTTGTACAAATTGCGCCCCGATGCCCCCAGGCCTGATGGTTTGCGCGTTATAAATAAACAAATACAAATACGTTGTCCATTCCACCGCAACCATCTCCCAGACCTTCCGGAGCCAGTCCTGAAATGTTGGGACTGTTGGGCTTTTCCAGTTCTTGGCAATCAGCATCGTACCAGCCAGGATAAGCATCACCTGTGCTCTTTCCCTAGTGCCTGAGGCACCTTCCATGTCTTTGCGCTGAATGCCCAACAAAATCCACTCCGGGGGCCTGGTTTCCCCTGGACCAAAAGCCTGTTGTTGAGCCTTCCGGATTTCCTCCCAGAAGGGCACTATTTGAGGGCATTCCCACCAAATATGCTCAGCAGTTCCCACCGCTCCACACCCTCTCCAACAGTCCTTCGACTTCCCAGGGTATAACCTGTGTAGGCGGGCTTGAGTGTAGTGCCAACTGTATATAAGTTTATACCAAGCCTCCTGGGTCTGGGATGCTCTTGCTACTTTAGGGATTATTCTCCATAACCTCTCCCATTCCTTCTTCTCTATTCCTCTTCTCAGTGTCTTTTCCCATTTACCCATAAAGGCACAACTTGGCTTTGGTTTAGCCTCCTCTAGAATCCCATACAGCTGTGAGATTAAGCCTTTTGAGCCATGGTAGGGTCTCTAGTATCCGCCCCTCTATTCACTGGGTGCATCAACCAATGACGTAGTTGATAGTACCGCAATTGTTCCTCCTCCCCCAGGGCAGAATCCCTTTTACAGTCGAGGAAGGAACTGATATCCTTCCCAAGAAACATGTCCCGCATCCTTCTACACCGCCCTTGCTTCCATTTTCCAAAGACCCCCCTCTAGCCCCGGTGTGAAATCCCCATTTCCGAATATTGGTGTAAATGGGGAAGGAAAGGAAGTGATACCTCTTTGCCTAGTTAATCTATCCCAGTTATCTGCCATTAATATGACCACCCTGAATTTCAAAGCTTGACTAATAGGGAAGAGTTTAGTAAGGGCCAACATGAGTGCCCATCTTTGGAAGGCCTCAGGAGCCAAGCCTGTTCCCAGCTTGAGCGTGAACCTCCTGGGAAGCATAGGTCTTCATTATAAGCCTGGCGGTCTGGAAATAAGTGTTCCGGTAGCAGCGTACCGGCACCCTTTCCTGACCGACCAAACTACAAGTATGCCTACAGGGGCCGTTGCTCCCGGCAGGTCTGACCTGCCCGCGGCACCAGCCCATTCAGGCATGGTTTTCACAGAAGCACGGGCAAAGTTAGCAATGGTGCCAGTGCTTCCATGTCCCATTGAACTCCACGGGAATGGAGACTTAAACTTTCCACTTCGTGACCTCCCAGGCTGCCAAGACTTGTAATGCTCCAGTGGCACCGAAATATCCGGCGGCAGAACAGTGTTACGAGTTCTGTGGCAACACGCCGGCCCATAGAATTTATTGGGAAGGTGGGCTCCTGTATAGTGAGCCCACAGAGTCCACTGAAAGAGACCATAGGAGGTTGGTGATTTAAGTCACATGAAGTCCCCCTTGCAGGTCTCCTTGGGCTCACAAATACTAAGGATAGGTTATTCATGCACTTGTACTGGCTCAAGATGGGGGTCCAGCCAGATAGAAATCCACTGCAGGAGGTGTGCCACTTGACGGATCTCTGGGAAAAGTGGTGCAACATTTCAGGCTCCACTGATACCATACCCTGTAGTGGGTGTACCATCTGGGAGGGTAGGTATTGACATTGTTGGTACCCTGGACCCTCCATCATCCTCTGGCAGCAGGTTTATTCTGGTGTTGGTTGACCATGCCACCAGATATCCTGAAGTCATCCCACTCAAAACACTAACAACCAGTTCAGTTTCAAAAGCACTGCTTAGCGTCACCTGACTCTTAAACAACCTAACAAGGGGAGAACTTTGCTGAGGTAATTCTTCCCCCTGTTTTCACTTACTCCAGGTTTGACACCTTGGTGCAAACACGAAATAAATACAGGGTATAGTGTGCCTACCAAAAGTACTAGTTATAGGATATCAGACAAAGTAAGATCACACATCAAGTCGTAGTTCAACAAGACGGTGGATCTAGGGGTGATTGAGCTCTCAAGTAGTTTATGGTCCAGTCCAGTGGTTCTGGTGCCAAAGGTAGGTACTTCTGGTTTGAGTTTCTGTGTGGATTACAGGGCTCTGAATGCTGTCAGCAAGACAGATGCACACTGCCAACCAAGAATAGACAAATTGGTAGACAAGCTGGGTGGTTCCAAGGATCTCATCATTTTTGATCTCACTGCAGGATATTGGCAATATTGCGGTCAGAAAATGCCAAGGAGAAGACCACATTCTCGATTCCAGAAGGGCAATACCCGTTGAGGGTAATGTTGTTTGGATTAAAGAATGCACCTGCCACTTCAAAGGCTAGTGAACCATGTTCCGAATGGGTTGGATGAATTCTGCCTTGCATATATCTGGACGCTATAGCACTCTTCTGCCCTACTTGGGAGGAACATGTCAGACACCTTCAGATGGTGAT
This sequence comes from Ambystoma mexicanum, assembly GCF_040938575.1. Taxonomy (NCBI): domain Eukaryota; kingdom Metazoa; phylum Chordata; class Amphibia; order Caudata; family Ambystomatidae; genus Ambystoma; species Ambystoma mexicanum. The sequence continues at coordinate 1,451,622,451 of NC_090937.1, read as the reverse complement.
GGAGGCCCTTTAGAAGGCCCATCTGACCATAAAGGTCAACAAGTGTCAAATTGGTCAGGGTTCAGTGGTCTACCTTGGGCATGAGGTTGGTGGAGGAAAGATCCAACCTCTTCCCAGTAAAGTACCAGCAGTATATGACTTGCCTATCCCCACTACCCAAACCCAAGTGAGAGCTTTTGTGGGCCTCGTTTGGTAGTACAGGAACTTCATAGCAGACTATGGGACCATAGCTGCCCCTCTGACTGTTCTCACAGCTCCAAAGAATTCCAAAAGGATTACTTGGTTTGTGGAGTATGAAAAGGCCTTCATAGGCTTAAAAGACTCCATGTGCCAGGCCCCTGTTCTTAGTGACTATCAGAGACCTTGTATAGTGCAGACAGATGTCTCCGACACTGGAATAGGTGCAGTTCTATCACAGCTAGATGAGAAAGGCAGGGGACATCAGCCACCAGCTTAAGGACATACATTTCAGGTAATTCACCATGGAAAAGGAATGTTTTCCCATCATGTAGCCACTTTGGAAGCTGGGGCCCTACCTCTGTGGGACCCACTTCACTGTGTAGACTCATCATAGGCCCTTAAAGTGGCTGATTAACATGAAAGGGAAGAATCCCAAATTGCTCAGGTAGCCCATTAGCCTGCAAGGCTTTAACTTCACTATATTGTACAGACCAGGTAACCAACATTGCAATGCTGATGGGCTGTCCATAATATTTAACAGATCTGAAAATTAGACTTATCCAGGGGCGGATTAGTTCCCCCTGTCCTTGGTCTGACGGGGGTTGGGGGGGAGTGAGTGTTTGAAAAGATTTCTCAGAAGCATATTTTCCTCCATAGTCCTTGGACCCCCAATCATTTTGCTTTTGTTATTGAATCCTAGCCTGACTTGTACGCAGAGGAGTGTAGCCTTCAGCTGCACTCCCCTGGCTTTTGCTCATTGTTTTGGGGAAAATTGCACATCCTTCAGGCTGTCAGTACTGAGAAACGTAGTTTCTTTAAGTCGTTCCACTAGTTGCCACTTTTTGGTAAAAATGTTGCATTGCGCAAAGTACCTTACAGTACTGCGCAATGGGGCCGTTGTGTTCTAAGGCCCTAGACACCCTGTAAGGATGTTTTTGGTGATTGCACAATGTGTCTGGGGACAGACTGGTGGCAGCAGTAGCTTTTTCTTTCCTTTTGGTAACTTTTTACCAGGCCTTACCGCATTTGGCTCACACTGGTGGCTAGTGTCTAAAATAGCTGTGCCACAAGATCTTTTGTTTGTCCCTTTGGCCATTTTGTCCCATTGCCTTCACCCGGCTTTTCCAAGGCCAGGGTTTCCTTATTTGGGCATGCAGTTGTGTGCGAAAGCTGCGCCTTTCGCAAGCTACTGCAAATCTTGTGTTTGGGTACCCGAAAATAGGCTATCCTCACTACTGGTGCCAGAGTGTCTGGTGTGCATGCAATTCTTTGATTGGACCACTGCTGGTGTGCATGCATGGAGCAGATCTTGCCATTGTAGGCTGGGTGCACGCACTCGCCTAACCTTGGATAAGAGGAAGGGTCCTGCAGCCGTTCACCAGAAATCTAGAGGCGGAAAACCAGATGAAGATCCACACTGCAGAATGGAACCAAGTATTCTGAAAAAACTGAGCAGACGAAGGACGATCCTGAGACACACTTGACAAAGGTGGCACCTGAGTCCCACTGTTGTCCCAGTGGAACCCTGCTTTATGCTTAATCTCAGAAGGCCTGCTGGGACCAGTCACTCTTGACGTCTCCAGGTAGCCCTGCAAAAGTGTCTTTTCAGAAGTGTCCCTGGGCCAACAGGTGCGCTGTCTAGCTCAAACCCAGGTTACTGCTTCAGAGAGTCACTGTTAGTTTCAACCCGAGACGTGTTGGAGACTTAGCTTGTGCTACAATCGGCTTTGAGATAGAGGTTTGCGTCAAACGTCGCTTTGTTTCACTGTGTTGCTGGGACAGTCGTTGAAGACAGTTTTCCTCTGTTTCTTCCTGTGCTTCGAGGTCAGCTGCATCGGTGTTGTCTCTTCATTCCACTCGGAGACGAGTTCAGCAGTTCCTGTGACAAACCAGACCTGTATCTGCACCCGCAGTGCGTCAGAAATTCGAACAAAGGGTGGAAAATCGTGCCTCAGATGACCACTTCTAGACCTGCCAAGTCTGGACCAAAAGCGAGCTAAGGGCGGTGAGTAGTAATGTAATTTACCAGTGCCCCTTTGTTTATCCAATCCTTTTTATGCATTGGAACTCACTTCACCCCTTCAAAACCTTTCACCTAACTTTATCCTGCCTTGCCAGAACTGTGTTCCAGACTTTAAACACGACTGCGTACTTTTTACACATACATCGAACATAAGGCTCATCACATTGTAGGGCTGGACTTCAAAAGTTAGGATTGTGATATTTGAAGACTGTTGGTGCAACCAAAAGTATCTGTCTCTTTTTCTTTTACAGGAATTAGAGCAATTATTAAATTTTCCACACTCACTCCAGTGCCTGTGTATATATATATATATATATATATATATATATATATATATATATATATTACAAAGTGTGTTTGTGTGTGTGAGGCATTTTACTAAGTACATTTCATTATTCATTGTGTGTTATTGGGCCTATGTTAAATAGTATATATTCTGTCTAATAGTAATTCTTGGTGGTTCACTGTGTGTGCTCATTGGGGACTCCTGATCACCCTCACTCCCCCTGAGACTTAGCCTTGACTGTGTTACGTTCCGTCATCACCTTTGGAACCTCTGGCATCACTGGAAGGCAAATCGTAGCTGGCTGAGTCCTCGGCGACGATGTGCAGTGACCAACCTTTCAATGGCCACTTTGTCTTCTCAGGGGTGTTTTTCAGTCAATCCGAAGATGGTCGCCACGCCAATCACACAGCACATGTAAGCAGAGGCAGAGCTTCTGGATCCACAAACAAATACAGAAAACAATGCAGGCTCCTTGCATTGCAACTTTGTTTCCTTGTAACGCTTGTCTGCTTTCATCGTATTACTACTCTGTGTCTCTCCTTACCGCTGATTCCCATCAGAGCTGTCACTGCCTCACCACATTCCTCTGCATCTTTCCTTCCTGTCCTGAGCTGCTATTCTGCTCAGCACTCGCTGCAATACCTATCTTGGGGAATCCTCTGCCTTACCTCCGTCTGCTCAGCTGCTGGTTACATCTCTGTTCACGTTGCAGAGCCTGCTTGGAAGCCTCTGCCACCTACCTCAACTGGCCTCAAGCCTCACTGTTCTGTATTGGGTCCAGACTATGGAAAGGTTTTTTCCCTACAGGGTTTTTTTCTCCTTCGGGGGCTGGCCTCTCTGGCAATCGGCCCCCCTGTCTCTCCTTAGGGTGTCCTGGCAGCCAGAGAGGATCGTTCTTATTTGTACAACATGAAGAGCAAGACTCTAAAATACTACTACTGTGAATTGGTCTGGCTAACCTCCCAAAAGTGTCCCTTGTTCATCTGCTAAGGGTGGCCTCATAAACATCTGTCCACCAGGGCAGAGTTTAGAAATCCAGTCTACCGCTGGGGCTTCCCTTCACTCAGCTGTTGTAGTGCCGTTCTTCGGTATCCTTGCTTGTATAGTTATAGACGTCGGCTTGGTTTCAGTACAGCATGAGCGCTGTGCTTCCCGGTAGCAGTTAGATGTGCTGCATGCTACAAGATTGCTCCAGGCTACTGTACCCTCAGCACTCCAAGTTCATCAGTGCCAGATCCCCCGACCCCCATTTTACCCTTTTCAAACACGAGGGCCCAGTTGCCAGTTCAATCAGTGCAGTCGAACATGTGGCGACCCGCGTTATTGGGTTCCTGCTAGTGGGAACCGCTCCCTCAGGCACGCGGGTGGCACTCGGGACCGTCACCACTCGGTGTTGCGACAGAGGTGTCCCATTGCACCGGTCCACTCTGTAACAGAAAAGGATCCAGCTGTGGAGGAGTTACAGGTTCAATTTTATTCTTCTCTGTTGCAGTGAAGGCTCTTTTTTTTGCGGCTTTCGGGTGGTGCAGAAACATTCATGTCTGCTTCGTGCGTGGGGCCCTCTTTGAATCTTGCAGAGTCATGTTTTATGCTGTAGAAACATGTTTGTAATGTCTTGCTGTGCTGGGATCAAAGTGTTATTTTCCCAAAGCTAAATTCATATTAACTAGAATCTGAGTGCTACTGTATGTACTCATTCATTCCTTTTGGAGCATGGGTGGAGATATGATGTAAAACTGACATCATATTCTCTCTCCATCCTCCAAAAGGAATGAATGACCTGGTTAGATCATATTATATTATGTTGAGGTTTTGTTATAATGTTTTGCTTTAAATGTCTGATTTTCAAGCGCTTTTGAAGGAGCCACAAGATACCCGGTAGCAACCCCCTGAATATGCACACAAACAAAAAAACAAAAGGTAGACATGGAAATGTAATATTTTAACTAGGTCATCCACTCCTGTTTTGACCTAACATTTGCCCGATGCCCTCTATTAAAAGTATACAGTAACTGCAGCCCAGGGTGAGAAGGTTAGTCAAAGGCTGGGTTATGGAACTTAACTCCCATAAGCGCCACGCCTCAGCCTAAGAGAATTTCTGCATCATACGCCAATATAACGATTACCTTAAAGGTCCCTGCAGCACTCAGGAACCTCCAGGAAGGCCGGTTGGGCTTCTGCTCCCAAGAAGCCATGGTCAAAATCCCACCCTTGGTTAAATGCTTTGATATTTCCTTCCAGCTTTCCCACATATAGAACCTGGCCATTCATGCTGCTTGTGCTTAAGGGAGCAGCTAGACGTGCTTTGCACAATGTGTTTTTTACATGCCTTGGCTCACCATGACACTGTGGAAAGCTCAGATTCTGGCCATAGAAAGGCTTTCTGTCATTAAGCACTTTGTACACAAGCCTAGGGTTTTGGTAACAACGAGGAAGCCAAAAAATGTGAGGTTATTTTGCTTGCAAACTTGGTATATTCGGATTTCTGACATAAAACCCCTCCCAAATGTTGTTGCGGGCCTAGGAAAGTAAGCCTAATGGCTTTGCCGTCTGTTTTCTTGGACATGGGTTCAACATCTCTCTATCAAACACCTCACACTGTACTGTGAAAGTCTGAAAGATCTCAGATCTGTTCACTTAGGAAGCTTGGTACTGCAGTATGACACTTTATGTGGAGAGGATTTATGGCGCAAATTCCACAACCCCAGGGAAAAAGAAATCTTTGGGTTAACAAATTTTCTACAAAAACTGGAAATACTACTCAAAGCTGGACAAGAAAGATGATAAACAGCGGGGCCTAAGACGATGGTGTGTCGGAGAAGCTGTGAGGCGAAAACAGGATAAAAAAGCATCCTGGGACATTGCCGAACGAATGGGATCTGAGAGTCCAGAAGCGGCTGCTACCTGATTTTAAGTAGCCCCACACAGCAGCTACTCTTCGCGGCTTGTTGACACCATGGAACTTCTCCGACACTCTGTGAGAGGGGCATGGGAAATCTCTTTTCAAAAGGTTTTGTACAAACTAAATGAAATAAACAAAAAAAAAAAACATCTCTCTATCTCTCCTCGTGGCATTGGGCTGCGCCCTTTGGAATACAGTTGAGTCCCATGATACATTTGGTCCAATTGTACACATAGGTCCACTACCTTTTCGTTCTCATTCCTTTCTGTGCATCATATCTATCCCTCACCCTAACTTTGTTTCTCCCTACCATTATTAAATGTTCTATCATATAACATACCTGGGTACATTATTGTACTAGACTGTTGTTTATCCATTCTGGCAAAAAGGAGGTCAGGTACAGTTATCAGTGTCACTCACATATGGTGACGTTTGATTAATTTCGAATTATAATACTGATCATGTGTGCACAGACTGCATCGTCAGCAAAGTGAGAGGGAAACATCCCTCACAGAAAAATTATACACATTCTTTATTACTCTATTCAGTGTCAAGTGTATTCTAAATGTAGAGGTACTCACAAATACATACTCTTTGTACTTTGAAATCAGCCCTTTTTTGGTCGTTGGCCATGGTGGCCTCCTAGTTTTGTCTGTTGCTCCCCGGCAATGTCTGTCTAGATAAAACACTGCCTTCTCCATCTGTCCAATGCCTCTCAACTTTGTGTCTCCAAAGAGGGTAATGACAAATGTACTGCAGTGTAAGCCCGTTGAAGTCACAGGAACGGCAAAATATTTGGAGGGTTCTGAAGAACTAGTGGGGGTCTCTATTACGCTCACATATGGCGCTGTCACCGTCTTAAATAAAACACTCGTTTCTCTTCTCTCTTCTCTAATAGCTCCGCCCCGTATGAAGGGGTTCGCCAATAGAAAGGCAGGGGTCGTTCGTTCAGGAAGTCAGTGTTGAGCGTAGAAGGCGTGGGTTAGGTCTGTGGAAGCTACACATGCGCAATACGAATCGGTTACGTTTATGTCACATGACGCATGCAAGTCTATCGTCAAGTCGTTTCCTGTGATGGGTAGTAGTCACTGTCAGAGCGTCTTCTCCCATTCCAAGATGGCGGTGCAGGAATCAGCTGCTCAGCTCTCAATGGCTCTGAAGGTGCAGGAATACCCCACTCTCAAGGTGTGTCATTTGTGTTCGAACCCACCTGCTTCAAGCCCCCAAACCCATGGAGACACTGCACTTGAACTAGATAGAGACCAACCCTTTGAAAAGACAAAACATATTATGATGTTATGTGGAATCCCCCATGCAAGATGTAGGGCTCGTGCCAAAATGCTTTTACTTTTTCTTCCATTCTTTCCTCCTGGGTGTTAAGGTAGGTAGCGAGATTTGTAGGATTCATTGTATTTGAGTGAGTGACCAAGCAACCCGTGATAACAGTCAGGGCGACTCTAATTCCACCACATTCTACAATGCGGCACAGTACCCGTCTGTTCATGTCTATTGACTGATTAGGGCTGTCGTTTTTCTGTGTGTTTATTCAGCTTCTGGATTGTGTCTCGGCCTTTATCAATCTTTAAACGATTTATATGAAGCAATACATGCTAATGTGTGTCTAGAATGCCTTTAGAAAGTGTAAGGCGTTCAGTAGTAAACACGCATACCATTTAATGCAGGGTCTCTCTTTGAACCAACATTGCAGATGTCTATACGTGGGATGCTCTTTTTAGTTGGCCATTCAGGCGCTCTGATTATCGGTGCTGGCTTTCTGCAGTGGGCTGGAATCTGCTTGTGGGTTCAGCACTCCCCCAAGCAAGTACACCTTAGAATCACAGAGAGGAACCCCAAAAGCAGACCGCTTATATTTAAATGTATTGCTTTGCAAAACCACAACTAAGTCATTCCTCATTCCCTCGAGTGTTCACTGTGTTTGAGTGACGCAATTTTTTTACATTGGTTTGTCGGATCTTTGTTTTTTTTTTTTACTTTACTTTGCGCTGTATAAACTTAATTTAACACACTCCCAGACTTAGCTGCAAACCCCTATAATGCCATTTTATATATATTTTTTTATCTCCAGAGGTAGACTGGTAAGCCTATAGGCTGTCTGTGTATTTAGGGGCTCCAAGTCGGTTAGAAAACTGTTATATTATTCCCTTTACTAAACACTAATGAGAATGCTTCAGCTCATGCAGTGGTCGAAGTGTAAAATAAAAAGTAGTGGAACTATGATCCCGTTGGCTCGCCATCTTTTCTGCATCCCCTCCCCCCAAATCAAAAACCTTACAAGGTCCTTCCTTTCCTCCCCTCCACCCTGCTACACTGCGTTTTACAACAGTTCTAGCAAGACAGTGCAGGAAAATGACCACCATTAGTGTCATTGGGCCTCATTCCGAGATTGGTGGTAGTCATGGCGCTATTTGCGCCATGACTGCCACCAATAACTGGTCCGGCACCGGTGTTGTGCAATGGGGACCTACCGGTGTAGTCCGACCCTGGTGGGACCGGTAAGTCCCCATTGCACAAACCATTCCCCATTCCCTTTGAGCCCCCATAGGGCTCAATGGGAATGGGGAGGGGGCTAATAACGGGCTTGCGACTTGCAAGCTGATAATGTATATAGCTGATATGTTTTATATAGTGCTGCTTGGCCTGCTTTACAACACTGGTTCTAATATTAGTCATTCGTGCTGTAAATGAGGAATTGTAAGAAGCTGTTTTCATCCTTCGGGTCTTTATTTGAGATACGCTATAATGATGTGAGCCATTCAAAGAAAGATCAAGATCATACTTTACCTCTTTTATATGCCGCCCGTTCGGTCTTTTTGGAGGAGTGTGTTGATTTTAGTGAATTAATGTGGATATCATTTTATGGATGATTTGTATTTTTTTTCTCTCCCTTTTTTTTAAAGGTTTGTAATAAACCATATACAAAAAAAAGGGACACATTTTTTCATCCTCGGATGAGAAAATGTTTTGCCCTTTCCTGGGCTTTTATTGTATTTATTGCGTGCAGACCTAGCTTTGGGAAGCTATGACGCGCTTTACAATCATGGGGGAAGAAAGAGCCGTTCCTTGAAGAGGAGGGTCTTGAGCTCTTTCCTGAACTGTAGCAGTGATGGGGCAAGTCTGATGGCTAGGAGGTCCAAGAGTCTTGGAGCGTAGACAGAGAAGACCTGTCTTCTGTTTCTTTCCTTCCTACACTGTCATAATTCAAGTCTGCACATTTCCTTAAATTTGGTGGATCGCAGGCCTCCGAAGATGCTGAGTTTCTCAGTGAGGTAGCTTGGGGTTTTCAGGATGACAGCTTTGTAGATGATATAACAGGATTTGAAGATGATACAGGTTTGCAGTGGGAGCCAGTGCAGTTCGATGAGGACTGGTCGAATTAGCATTGTCATTTAGTGAGTCTTGCTGCAGCAGGCAGGACACATTTTAGGGAAGTCGCTTGAAGGCCTTCCAAAAGGGTATTGCCGCCATACAGGTGGGAGAGGACCAAGGCTTGGACAGCAAATCTGAAGTTGTTTTGAAGGGTTTGATTCTTTTGCATAGGTAAAGTTAGTACCAGGCCGCTTATGTCTTGATTGCAATGTGCTGTTTGAATGAGAGGTGTCTATGTTGTACCCACGTGACTTGGCACATGGAGTTAGTTGGGTGTGAATCCCTCAAGGTTCATAGCAGAGAGCAAGGTATGGATGTCTGGGTTGTTGGAATTCAGTCTTGGAGTGGTTGAGCTTCAGGTAAGCACTGGACATCCAAAATTGGATCAATGTGAGGCAGGCCTTGAGCCTGTAGATGTCTTTGATGGAGGATATTGTGAGGTAGACCTACATATTGGTGGATGTTGTTTAGCGAGAGGAGGGTTCTTAGCGATTCCATGTAAATATTGAAGATCATACCGGACAGGATGGACCCTTGCAGGACTCCACAGGTGATGGGTAGAGTTGGTGATCTGGAATTGTCCAAACGTTTGGTGGTTCGCAAGGTAGGATTTGAACCAGCTGAGGACAATCTCGCGACTCCCCAGGCAGCAATGTAGATTGTCGGTGAGTGCCTGGTGGTCTAGTGTCTAATGCTGCTGAGAGGTCAAGGAGAACTAGGAGGCAAGGGTGCTCATCGAGGATTTTAAGGGCATCGTCGATCACCTGATGGTAGCCGTTTCTGTGCTGCATCTGGGTCTGAAACCAGATTGGTAGGACTGAAGAAGGTTATTGGCTTTGAGGAGTTGTGTGGCTACTGCTTCCTCAAGGATCTTACCTAGGATAATGGGGTGGTAGTTGCTGAGATCACCAGGGTCCAGTGTTGGTTTCTTAAGAAGTAGGAAGATTTGTCAGGTCTTGTGGTTCGAGGGAAAGGTGTCTTCAGTTAGGAAGCTGTTGATAAGGGAGGAATGCTTTAGTTGGTAGAGTCTTGAGTAAGGAGGCAGGGATGTGTTTTGCTTTATCTTGGCCATGTGGGGAGTCCTCGTACTTAAGCTTCCCGGACCCTCGCAAAATCAGTCATTGGTCTCAGATAGGCAAAGAATTGCACATAAAACATTGGTTGTAGATATAATAAAAATGGCACATTAGAGGTCCTTTTATTCCACTCGTAGCATGCATGAAGAAAAATTAACACACAGTCATACGTAGACAAAGGAAAAAAATGCATCACTGTTAAGAAAGTTGCAGAAGACACCTTCATCTCGACCACTACGACACTGCTTAGTACCACAGCAGGTAGGCAAAGAGATTGCTTGTCCAAACGGGTTCTGGAGCGGAGCGTCCTCCCTCTCAGCGAGACTGCATGACCTAAGAGGAAAACCTTGTCTCTTTATGGGGCTTTCGAACCCCGCCCCTCATGGGTTACCATGATGGCCTCTGCCAAAGAGCAGACAATAAGCATGAGGCACAAAAATAGTGGAATATTCCAGCTAGAAGTGGAAAAATCCCAGCTTCTCTACTTGCTTTCGTTCCCATTACCCCTTATCACTGCACCCGCAGAGCGCTCCGACTCCCTTTCTGGCTTCTCCTTCGGTGGACAATACAACAAGTATTCTCCCTGGCTTGGTCATCTGACATAAATATGTGACCTTGTCTTCACTGCAGAAATGCATGGTTACTTGCTGAGCCCACGAAAATGTAGGCTTTTGTTGCGGTTTCATTGTGGTGAATGTCCAAGATGGCCGCACATCAGCGCCATGTATTCTGGCTCATTTTGCACACGCACTACAGTATGATGTCATCCAAATACAATATGTCCTTGAGGGATGCTAAGGTAGCATTGAGGTGTTCCATAGTTCGTGTCTTGAAAGTTATCCAGGTAGTTGTGGTTTTGCGAGAAGGGAGGTGTAGTTTTCTGTCATTTGTGGCATTGGTGTCTGTGTTGGTGGTTCATGTTGATCTTGTTGCTGAAGAAAGAATTGATGATGGGGTATCTTTCGTTGGAGTGTGCTACGGGTAGGTCGTGCAGAGGGTTGATGCAGTGCTTGATGGCTTTCAAGAGAGCTCTGCTTTCATTGTTGGCCTTGGCTCTGGTGTTTTGGTAGTAGCTGCAGAGTTCAAAATTGCTGGGAGCTATTTATCTCCTGGTTATAGCCAAGGGGAGCCTGGTTGGCTTGAAACCAAGAACTATCAAGAGCTACTTGCGACTCCCCAGGCAAATAGTGCCATACAAACATAGCTATGTGATATTAGCTGTATAAGATTGGGAATGCGTGTAAAAGAGAATGAAGGACAAAAAGCATATTGGATACTATATAATGGAGAAACAGTTAGTTTTCATCTCATGCACAAGTAAGACCTGCTGTGCTGGTTCCCGAGACGTAGCTACAGCATAACGGGTGATTTCCTGGACCCAGGGGCTGCTTTTACACATGCTAATTTCAACCCCTGAGCCGGTCTTGGCAGTGTATGATCAGTCATCTGCGTGTAGCACAGAGTTCCTTGAGCAGGGCAAAGTCGGATGCGCTGCAGGATTTTTGCCAATTCTTTGGTTTTCTGATGGTTCATTTCTTGGGTGTACCAGGGTGCTGAAGGTTTAGGCTTGAGGTTGCGCATTTTCACTGGGGCATGGTGGTTGATGTTTGTGAGGGCGTTGATGAGTTCTTGGAGAAGCGAGTTGCAGTTCTGGTTCGTAGAGGTACATCAGCCCATGTCAGCTGGAGTTTGGTGAGGTCTTCTGTGAGATCCTCCATGGGGATGTTCTTGAATGACCGGAAGGCATTTTTGTTTGGTTTCCAATGGGTTTGCTTGAGAGGTGTTGTGTGACTAATCTCAAAGGGGTTGCCAGATGGTCCGACCAGTCGAGCAGAATAGGAGAGCTGTGATGAAGGGTGGGCAGTGTGGTGATAATGAGGTCGAGGAAATGACCTTTCCCTGTGAGTTGGTTCTTTTGTATGCTGTGTGAGGTTCAGTGTGTTGTAGGCAGTGGCAATCTTTCTTCATTGATTTGGTTGCTGGGTTTGCAGGCTTGGACATGTTATCAGTATTGTAAGCGAGATCTCAGCAACACGCACCTAATGTAGTGAGGTATACGTCCTCCAGAGTAACATGAGCTATGCATGTGCAAATAACTAGTGTTTACACTGATGAGGGAGGCTGCTCCATAATGTCTTACAAGTCCTTAAGTTAGGCTAATGTGTTTTTTAAAAAATTGTCTCTGGTGAAGTGGCCCTTCCTTGCCTGAAGATGGAGGGTAGTGATCACACACAGCGGGGCAGCTTAAACCAAAAGGGGAGCAGCCCTGGAGTTTTTGATCCTGCTGCCTCATCGGGCGAACACCCATTTTGTTTAATCCCTGGCCTACCCATGATCTGGGGGCTAACTCGGCATCTCTTTCCATGATGGTGATAGTTTAACTATACTCTACACGCATCTAGGTTGCTTTAGTTAATGGTGACCCAGAAGGATGGGTGCTCTTGCAACAGAAACACCATTGATTTTGCAGTCTGTTTCAATACACTTTAATCTAGATGGTACCTGTCTTGGTTGTTCCTTTGCTCCGCTGTTCCTCTTTTGTGTAGGCTATTACCTACTCCTTTAAGGTCATACAACCAGTAAAGTCACTAGTTCGAATACTAATGTGAGAGTTCCTGCTTTTTTGTTAATTTATGAAACATATGAGTGCCTAGTAAAGCAAACGTCAAACATATCTAAATAATAGTTTTTTAAAAAAAAGTATTGGTTTTTATATATATTAGCAATAACCACATAGAGCAACATGCTCTAATACCAACACAACATTTCAAACACCTTCTACATCTATTCAGCTTGCTATTATCCTCCCCTAACAACTCCCTCAACCTGCATGTTGATCCGTCAGTCGATCACAATTGTTACATCTACAACCTCCTGTTGCTGTGCACCTAAACCATGTTACAGTCAGCGCTATCCATTGCAGTGTATCCATCCCAGGCTCTGCATTTTGCGCCTTAAGTGCCTTCTCCACACGCCCGTCTCTGCTGTGCACCACTTTTCCAACATCTATATACACTTGTCCTCTCGTCTTTCCACCCCATGGCTATGCTACGCTTGGCCAATATATACATCAGTCCTCTGAGTTTATTCAGTGGCCTGTCTCTCACATTTATCCTATATCTCCCCAGCATGCAGGCTTCCGGCGTCGTGATATCTAATGCAATGCCCCCTTGGGCTACCCTGGTTGCAACCTGCTCCCAAAACCCTTGTACGACCAGGCATCCCCAGAACATGTGCGTGAGCCCCGCTCCCTCCCCCTTGCATTTGGGGCACACTTGTGTCCCAGCCCCTCTGAATGTGGAGATAGCTGGTGTGAGGTATGCCCTTTGTACTATATACATTGTATCAGATGTAGTCTAGCATTTCGGGACACCTTTTTGTGATCTCGCTTTATTGCTCCCCATTCTTTCTCCTTGAACATCCTCTCCCATTTACTTTTATTATTCAGCTCACTCCAGGCAGTGCTGCCCAACAAGACCTCATAGATCCTGGACACCATGTGTCCACCTTCTGCTGTTGTAAACAACATCTCAGTATTCCCCTCCATAGCACTCGGCCATCTCCTTCGCAGCGCCCCCTGGACGGCATTGTGTAGCAAGAACTGTCCCGTCTGTATCCTAGCATTCTCTTGCAACTCCTCAAACTTTTTCCACCGTCCCTCGGGTACCCCACCGTAGCCACACCACACATCTCCCATCTTGCTTATACCATGATCCTGTCATCCGCCCTACACTTCAGAACCCCCACTCTGTGTCTGCGGAGAGAGCAGGTCTGTCATTCCCTCGACTCTGCAGGCCCTATGCCAGAGTAGGATGCCCAGCCTCACCAAGTAACCGCTCTCCCGCTGCTCCCTAGCAGGAGCCCAGAGTAGGTCTCTTAAGAGTCGTCTTCTCAGTGTGGGCTGTAGTCATACCGTCTCTATCGTGGGTTTGCCAGCCATCCACTTCACCAGGTGATGTAGTTGACACGCTAGGAAATGCAGCTCAAAGTTTGGTACTCGTAACCCTCCCTGGTCGTACGGCCTCTGCAATGTGTTCAGGGCTACCCTATTCCACCCGTTTTGCCACAGAAACCCTCTGCAGAACTTCTCCAGTTCCCGGAAGAAGCGCCCCGGTATATCATATGTGACATTTCCAAATCAATGCATAAGTCGTGGTAGAGCCACCATTTATAACAATGCCTCCCTTCCCATCATTGATAGGGGAAGTTTACTCCAAAACCCCATGGACGCAACTAGTCCAGCCCTGGCTCGCACTGTTATTATTTACGTGCTCCTGGGAGGGGTCCGGATGAATGATAATACCAAGGTATCTAAAAGAAGTCCCGCTCCAGGGCAAAGGGAGTACTGGGGAGGTCCCTTCCTCCATCTGTGCAGTGGCTACAGAAACAAACATGATTTCCCCTTGTTTATTTTAATACCTCTGAACCTGCTCTAGTTATCTAGCACCTCCTAATATGAATGGTAGATTCACCTCAGGATCTCTCGCGTACAATAGCACGTCATCCGTATACATAGATATCATGTGTCTCATCCCATCTGTCTATGCCCACATCTCCGTATTCCTGCCTCAGATATGCCGTCATGGGCTCCGCTGCCAGGATATACAACATCGGGGACAATGGGCACCCCTGCCTAGTGCCTCTATATAGCTGCTGAGTACGCACTTTCCGTCCTAACCTTAGCTATTGGTTCCGTGTTTATTAAGCGTATCCATTTCATATACAGTGGGCCAATTCCCATCTTCCCCATCATGCCATACAACCAGCCCAGTGTACGGCGACAAATGCCTTCGTTGCATCTAAGGCCCTTGCAGGGCGTAGTCGCCTCCTATCTGCCATGCTGTAAATAACATGGTGGAGCCGTCTTAAGTTCTCCGAGATGTCTCTCCCAGTTACATACCCTGTCTGGTCGGAGTGGATCAACATGTGAATCACCCGCCGAAGTCTGCTCGCCAAGATAGCTCTGAGGATCTTACCCCCCTGATTCAATAGGGACAAGGGTCTATAGGATCCGCAACCCGTGCTCGCCTTTTCCGGTTTAAGCAGTGTCACAATCGGGGCCTCTCTCAGGTTGGCAGGCAGGACGCCGTCCTCAAACGCTTTATTATACACCCTAGCGAGCAGTGGCACCAATATACCCGAGTATGCTTTATAAAACGCGCTCAGGAGCCCGTACGTTCCCGGTGCTTTAACCGTCGGCAGGGATCTAATAGGGACCTCCACCTATGGGGGCTTCCAGCACCTCCGCTTGGGGAGCATCTAAGCTGGGTAAGTTTATTTGGGTAAGTATAACCTGTATGTCGTCTTCCGTGCTGCTCTGAGGGGCCGCGTACAACGCTCTGTAGTAATCCGTACCCACTTCCTCCTTCTCAGCGTTCCTAATGGAGCAAATCAGAGACCTGGCAACCTCTCATTTACACAGTGTTAAACGAATCTTCACGGGATCGTGGTTTACCTCTTTTTCCTGTAGACCGTGGAGTTGAGGTTGCCAGTCTGTCGAAGTCTTGATAGCCGATGAAAGAGTAACGCGAGAAATTAGCCCAATCCCTTCCTGACGGTATATGACAGGACGGCACTGAACCAACTCCCAACGCCACGGGTGGCACTTCTCAGGATTAGCGTGACGTCGGGACAGTGTTTCCACTGGCTGAGAAGGCTTGATGAAATCACCGATGAAAACGGGGAGGAACTCGGGAACTTCCAAGGCAGTAAGGCACAGGTACCGGCAGGGCACAAGACATTCAAAGGAAGGCAAACTGCAAGAAGAAGCAGTACTGACAGGGGGCCCCCCTACAACTAGGAACCCAGACTAACCTCCTCCACCCTGAACCAGGGACTGGCTAGTAACAAAATAAGGGAAGAAAGGGTAGGAGGACCAGGAAGCAAGAAGAAGTAAAGAGAAGAGGCAGGACTGAGCAGGAACAGGTAGACCTGGAAACTGGAGGACTGAAAACCGAGCACCAGGGCTCCAGCAGCGCATACACAGTAACAACCGCGTTGAGACGCGCTGTCCCTGTGTATGCGGTGCCTATTTATGGTCCGGGGTCAAAACGAGGCTTGGAACGCATGTTCCGATGCTGCGCATGCGCGGGACGTCGAATACTGACGATCCGCGCATGCGCAGATCCTCGCAAGATGGTGGCGTCCACGGCGCCCATCCGAACCGCGGGTCGGCGTGAAGAGAGTCGCCACCGCGGGTACAGCCTCCAAGAAGGAGGAGATCGCTGTGGCCGTGGACCAGGGACCCAGGTAAGTGGCGCCGACGCCCGCGAGCGAGCGCGCGGCGTGACACACAGCCATGCCAGCGTCCTTGCCGGCTTATCCCTTTGCGTATGACTCATCTCTAAATACTTTGCATATTTAAACTTCCCAAGCCTATCCCATTGTGCTAGGCCAGTTTGCCTCCTCCTCCCACCACCTTTTTAATTACCTCTCTGTCTTCTCTAATTCTACGGTATCATCACTTCCCTGATAACCACTTTGTATGCTTCCCAGACTGTGCCCACGTTTGGGAAACTCCCTTCATTTATCTCTATGTATTCGACAGTGTTTTTCCTGACATGTTCAGCGAATGCAGTGTCCTGTCACATTCGCTTCCCAATTTCCACGTGGGAATCGGTGGTCTAGTGGGAGATACTCTCCACCAGTGGCAAGTGGTCCGACATTATTCTATCCAGATATTCCATCTCTGAGAATTCTGGACTGCTTTTTCCCCCGTAAGCATATAATCTATTCTGGTGTACACTTTATGCGGCGCAGAATAGTAGGAGTATCCTCTCGCATCCCCATGCTCAGCCTGCCATATTTTGCGTAAGTGGAAGTGGTCTACTACCAAGTTCAATACCTTAGCCTGGGGGGATGGGCGCTTATGCTTGGTGTCAGACCTATCCAAAACTGGGTCCATTGTGCAGTTGAAGTCCCCTCCCCAAATCAAAGTGCTGTTTCTGTATGGGCCCATATAATGATTTAAAGAACACTGTAGCGTCATGATTGGGGGTGTACGTATTCACTACACAGACCTCGCAGTTTTCAAGGAGCCCATGCACCATCCGACCTAGTTTTCATTGTCAATACTTTGAATGGTATATTGGGGGCTCTCGCGTATGTCGAATACGTTGAGCCTACCATCACACACCCCCACGCCCTTTCCAAGTTCTTTTGCCTCTGCCCGTCTGTGTGTTTCTTGTAGTTGCTTGGTCCCAACCTTGTTCCTTCGCATATACATTATCACTCTTTCGTTTTACACAATTAAGACCTCACATTCTAAGTCATGATTCGGACTGTTAGCCATTATTGTGTGTCGGAGAGTTAGATAGGCCACCAGCCTGTAGCCCACCTGAGCAGGAGTTCGGTGTAATCCGCTATTGACCGTAACAGGTTCCCATTTACATCCCACCCTCCCCACCTACACACACCCCACTTCAAACATAACTATTCCCGCTATGCCATGCCATGCATGCTGGGATAATTCTGTTTCCGCTCCATGCCACCTCGTCATAAGACTGGCTTCCTGGTACCCTACGGGCGGGCCCTGAATCTCGGCCCTCAACTACCTAAGGGGAGGTGGGGTATAGTGCTTGCGTACGCGTGCACTATACCGGTTGTCCATCGTCTCCGTTCTGCTCCAGCACTATTAACTTATATACAGCCATTACATTCCATTGTCACCAAATAGTGCAGCATGAGGTCCCCATCACTGCCTGGTCACTTGATTGTCATATGACGTCCCCGTTCTGTATCTCTTCCATCAACTTTGTCCGGGTCCCTGGCTGGTCTCCGGCACATCGGTGTCATGGCCACTAGTCGAGGGCCATTACCCTTCGTCTCCAAAGGGTCCAGATGGACCCAGTTCTGGCGCCTTTGGCGCCAGGCTCATAGGAAAATGTGCTCTGCACACTTTGTCTAGGGCATGTGCATACAGGCCGGGGTGTGGCCGTTAAGAAGCAATGGAGGGCACGTGCAGAAGTCTATGGGAGTGGCAAGGTGGAACCACAAGGCGGGGATAAAGGAGAGTGGCTGGGAAAGAGGAACCAGCTGAGATGCGGGCAAGTCCTTCCGGTCGAAAAAAGAATCGACAGACGCCGACAGAGGCGATAGAACGCTGGCAGCGACCCACAAGACGGAGCGATCCAGCCCTCGAGATGGAAATGGTTGTTTGCCTGGGATAGGAATCCCAGAAGCTGATTAAATATATCGTGGGAACCCGGGACAAGGTTGCGACCTCAAAAATAAAAGGAGGAACCTACCTCTAGCAAAGAGCCTTGGGGAGCCAGGACTAGCTGGACACTGTCAACGCGGTTGACTGAAAAAATAGGAGCACACAACTAAGATGAATACAGAAATCTAACAAGTACCATGAAGAAAGGAGCGCCCAGAGACATAAACCTGGATGGATGATAATAAACAACTTGCATACCAGAGCTAAGAGATATCCTTTTGGAACTCTGGCCCAGATATGAAATTGATGGGAGTTGAACATAAGAGCCTTGACCAAGAAGTCTAAAGAATACAAGAAGACCAAATGGTCAATACATAACAGACTGTTGTAATACCGAAATAAACCCCTGAAGAATTTCCTGGAATTGTGAAAATCTATAAAGGAAAGAAACATGTTGGGTAGTGTGGATTGTAGAACTATAGGATGTATGAATGAAATAAGTGTGAATGAATAGAACGTTGCATTGGGGAATATAGAGTACCCAGTTAGGATAGGTGAGGATATAAAAACAAACTGCTAATGAAAAGCTTGTCTTTTTTGAGGAACTAATTAACAGTGAATCTATGTATTAGGTAACAGAGTGTTATGTATGTTGTTCTGGGTTCAATAATGCCAAAAGCAGTGATAAATGTGCAATAATTGGTCTTAGAAAAAAGTGCAATATTTTGTATTAGAGAAAATGATGAATGTATTTTTATTGTTTTTATTGTAAGAAAATAAATTGATATTTTTGATTAAAAAAACCTGTGGGGAAGTGTATGTTGTCATCTAATGAGTTAAACAGCATAAATGACTGGGTCAGAATAAGGTACTGGAGAAGCAAGGGATCCTTTAAGCATTAGTGTGGTATGTTTAGTCACCAGGCTATTTAAACCAGCCCCACCCGCATGCAGGTGCTGTAGTCTGCTGTGTGCAGCGTAACGGTTACTGCCGTCTGAAGCTTTCTTACCTGTTTCCAGCTCAGCTCGCATCTCATCAGGTTCTGGAACATCTTGCTCAGCGCGCACCTTCCTGATTCCAGCCACACCATCGCTCGGAGCGCAGCTTACCTGATTCCAACTATGCATCTTCAGCGCTTGTTACCTGTCTCTGCAAACCCATTGTCTGCAGCGTGTAGCATCTTGCCTGATTACCGGAGCCATCAGAGTCTGGTCGCATCCTCACCTGTTCAGAGCGTCCAAAAACGTGGGCGTCTTCTCACCCAGTATCCTCACGGATCTATGTGGCACCCGCCGACAGGTCCTCGGATAGCCGCTCCCCATCAGACGCTGTCAGGCCATCCCTGCAAGAGAAAAGGAATGCACAAGGTTAGAAACTGCATAAAACATCTTACGCTTGGCCGCGCAACACATAAGCCTTGCGTACAACCTTGAAACCCTACTTACCTTCTAGTGGGGTCCGCTCAATCCTCCCCTGGCACCGTTTGGACCAGCTTTCAACACTGCAACTCCGCATGGCCATCTTCACACCTATTGGGGAGGGAAAAGACATTACAAGAATTAGACAATAATCATTGGGAAAAGACATTTGCAAAAGGATATGGGCAATAATCATTGTTTCGAACACTTAACTTCAAAGTGGATTGGTCCGGCCGGTCTGGCCCGCCACAAATGCGTACCAGTGAAGAAACTAGGTCCATCAATGGCGCCCCTGCTGATGAGAAGCAGGACGGAGAGCTCATCCTTACAAGACAACAGGTGAGACCATATAGGAAAACGCATGCTCATCTCATTCTGGAACGAAGGGTTCGAGAGGGATCGCAATTCAAACGCAGCTTTCTCACTGCCTCTTGCCTTGTCCCAAGGGCAGTGCTAGCAACCAGAGCAGTCCAAACTACAACAGCTGGGGGTAAAGGCTGATCCAGGGGAGCCAAGTCCAGGGAGGGCTCCAACCGTGCCCCAACGTCCCCGCAGAGACCAGGTGAGCATAACAATCGGGCAGTTGCGTCCTGTCCAGCAATTCTGCGTATCCTCCGGCTAATCGAAGAACATGGATTTGCCATTGTAAATCACTTTCAATCTCACAGGGTATATGAGCATATACTTGAGACCCACCTTTCGTAGTCTAACCTTAGTGGGGATGAACTGTGCCTTCCGCTTCTTTACTTGAAATGTATAGTCCGGGTACATGACAACTTAAGCTGAGTCTCTTTGTATTGTTCCCCCCAGCTCGGAGAAAGCCAGTATCTTTTCTCTATCTCTATAATTAAGCACCCTGGCTATCATTGGCCTGGGCGGGGCGCCCGGGGGAGGTCTTCTTATGAGGGAGCAATGCGCTCTTGATTGTGAACCCCTGAGAGGGTTCTCCTGCTCCAACTTCTTGCAACAGTAGTTTTTCCACATATGTGGTGGGGTCCGCTCCCTCAATTCCTTCCGGCAGGCCAACAATGCAAATGTTGTTTCTGCGGGCCCACTCTTCTGCCTCCTATGCCCTGTCCTCCAGTAGCTTCACTCTTTGCTTGTGGACATCCAAAACTGTCTTGGTCTGCTCTCTCACTTGAGTGTTCTCTTTCACCTGTTCCTCCAGCTTGCTAGTTGGTTCGGCAATTGCACAGACATCTTGGTGCAGCAGTGCCAAGTCGATTGCCATTGCATCTATCTTGGTCTCTAACTTTGCAGGCTTGCAATCACCTCTGGAATCCGCCGATTGTCCGGTTCAGAGTCCTCCTGGCATCTGTTCCTTCAGTTTGTCTTCTGCTTTGTCTGTATGGGGCGTTTAGCGTGATGTGAACATTTTGAGCGTGGTTTGTTTGATCTTAGCTTTACCACCACTGGCCACCATTGTCTTTGAGTTTCGTGGGGTCCTGATTCCCACGGAATTCTGTGGGTTCCCTTTCGACGGGATGGCGTCCCACTCGTGCGCAGCTCGGATGTGTTTGTGATGTCCTGCCCTGGGTGAGCACCTCGCTGTTGCTACAGCTCCGTGAGAGGCCTCCAGTTGCCACTACGTCGTCAGTCATGTGATCCATTATGCTTTTTGGGTCCTTTCCTTTTAATCAGGCAAATTTACGAGCAGCAGGCTATAAAGCTATTTTAATAATTTCAATCCCTGTTCTCACAACAGTTGCAGTCTCTTTTGACCATGAACCTGTGTATCCAGTCTTCATTCAGGTATTTAGTTTTAGGTAATTATTCAGGGCCTGGGTCATTATCTGGTATTCTCAGACACTAGAAGCTTTCAAGTTATGGGTAAGAACCTTAATTGCAACTAACGGTGAATTATGGCATTGTTGGGGGTTAGCACTGCAATTTGGCTTCCATGGAATTCCGAGTTGTCCACGGAAGGTATGACAGATTGTGAGAACCTCTGTTTCCTTCGGAGTTGGACGCTCCAGGTGGAGGTGGCCACTTCCAGTCAAGAGTAAGCGGTTCTCTTTCAGTCGATGTCAGTTCTACAGGAACAGCGAACAAAAAAATCCCTTCTTCTAGTACACCTTGGGGTGCTGCGGGAGGGGCTTCTTCTCGTTCAGACTTTAAACCGGTTCTTACTCCGGCCACCCTACCTCCTCCAGGAGCCGCCCCAAACATTCCCTTGCCTCCAATGCCCCTAAATATGTATGTGATCCTGTGTACGTTGGATCCTTCCTCACGCTTTGTTGCATACATTATCCCACTCGACCCGCAATTGTAGTCTTCAGCTCAAGCCAAGGTATTGTTGAATCTAGAGAAAACCGTCCTAGCCTGGGCCACTCCTTATGTAGATGGGAACAGTCCCCTCTTTAATGACTATGATCGTCTTTTAGATGAAGACCTTAAACATACACTTAGTCAAATCGTAGTGCTCCCTAACAACCTTTCTGACTTCCTTTCCTTAATGATCCGTATCGTTCAAAGAGCAATTGCGAGAAGGGGAGAACGGAAGTTGACTGAATTTAGGAGAACGTCTCCTCGATTGGCAAAAATGTTTCTCTACCCGACCCGGAACCCATGCAGTTGGAGAGTACCAGAGGGCCTGTCTCCTTAAATGAAAGAGAATGATGCATTCTCCTGAGTCTTTGTTTTTATTGTGGAGACTCAAGACATTCTGTCTGGGAGTACCTGAAAAGAAAACCTCCCCCGGAAAACTCTCAAGCTCGTCCCCAGCAGGGAGTCCTTGGAAGAGCCCCTTTCTTACTGATTCCCCCTGAGTGCTATGTTCAACTATGACCAGCCAATCAATATTGTCGACCTAGCTTTTGCTCATAAACGAGGATTTCCATTGTTGTTAAGGATCCCAATGACCGAGTTCGTGTTCTAGGTCTCTGGAATCAATTCCATCTTCTGACTACAACCCTAGAAGTACTGTCGTAACCTCCATGCCTTCCCACCAAGCATTGGTTACCTTACAGCAAATACCTAGAGAATACAGTGAATACCTTGATGTGTTTGATCCCAAGGAAGCCAACACCCTTCCACCTCATCATGATTACGATTGTCGTATTGATTTAGTGCCTAATGCTGAAATACCTCATGGGAGAATGTGTGCCTTGTCGGAACAGGAGAATAAAATCCTCAAAGAATACATTGACTACCTCCGGAAGGTTTTATTCGGCATTCTGCCTCTCATACCCAAGAAGGAGGAAGACTAGTTCAGACCCTGTGTGGACTACTGTCAACTAAATGCAGGTCACTGTTAAAAAAATAAAATAAAAAAAAGAAACACTTTACTCCCTTGTTGGATCAAGTCATGGATAGCCATAGCTATACCAAATTAGACTTGATTAAAGCTGGCAAAGGGAGACGAGTGGAAGATGGCCTTCCGTTTCAAGTTTGGGCATTTCGAATATCTCATTATGCCATTCTTTAAAAAAATAAATCTTTTATTTGAGTGCTGACATTAAAACAGATATAGAAATACACCTTTTTGAGAAGAATTGTATTTGCTTTTCTCAATCATTATTAACTGTACAGAGATTACAACATAAAAAATGATGAGGGAGGAGAGGTGATCATACCAGAGCAACAAAACGGGCACTGGGCCCGAGGATCATTAGTCATGGCGTACCTTTTGAGGTATTGGTCCGGCTCTGGAGTTGAAAGCAGAAAGTTGCGGAAGGAGGGCCATATGTCTCTTGGTTTGCAGTCCATGGGCTGCAGTAAGAACCAACATTCCTCACTATCCGACGCCCATGCAACAGCCTGCAACCATTGCGTCACAGTGGGAATGGTAGGGTGGAGCCAAAGTAACAGGATTTCGCGGACAGCCAAAAGTGAACAAAGGCTAGCCTGTTTACGAGAGTTGCATGGTAATTGGTCATATTGATGGAACAGACACTTGTGTAGGTTCAAAAGTAATGTTGAATATCTCCGACAGGATCTCGCAGACCCTACCCCAGTAGTCACCCAACCTAGGGCAGCTCCAGAGCATGTGAAAGCTCTGCATGGTATCTGAGACCTAGATCGGGATGGGAATGAGAAAATAGATGTAATCTGGCTGCTGTATAATGAAACCTAATGTAGAACTTTTTCATGTATTAGCCGAAACCTAGAATTGAAGGACACTGCCCTGGCCTGCGAACACATGGATTCCCAAATTTCATCTGTAATGTTCATTCTGAGATCCAGGTATCCCGAAGCTTTGTCAATGGTTTACTATTGCGGTTCTGCAGAACGTTTTATAATGTAGTTACACGTCCTTGTGAAGTGTTTCCCCACGCCCCCTCCCCTCATTATGGTTTCTAGTATCGGTTTGTTGGTTGTATGGGGTACTGGGACCAGGTTTTTTTAGTAGCTTGGCGGAGCCTTGCATTTTGCAACAACTGCTACGCACGTTTATGTGAGGGACCAGGTAAGTCTTGAAAAGAAAGAGTCTATCCTATACATGCCACCTATGGGTATCCGTCTGAGGCCCACCGGGTTGATTCTATCCCGCTTATACTGGGGAGGGATGGAAGTTCCACAAGGGTAGATTCCTGTGATAAGGGTGGGGGTTGCCCACCGACTTCCATATCATCAACCTGGCAAGTGAAGTCACCAGAGCGGGGTCTGAGGTGTCAGCGTCAACGTGTTTTCATGCTAGTGTCTATGAGCGGACATCGCGTGTACCTGCCGAGAGTTGTTCAGTCTATAAGTGTGGATGTTTTTGAGTCTTTTTCGAACCAGTAGGCAGCATACTGTGCCTGCGCCGCCATCCATTATTTTATGAACAACGCAAATACTGATGTAGACCTGTGCCAGTGGAATTTTTATCATCAATATTTAATGGAAAAATTCATCACAGTGTGCCTTCAGTGATGACACGTGTTTCGTCAATCTCCTTTTTCAAATTAGGGCATTGGACCTAACAACAAGTCAACGCAAGGAATTAGAATGCGGAGTACCAGGATCTAACCCTCAAAATGGACACTTGAATCAACTATTACAAGAAGACCAATGAGTTTTCTTTTGTAAGTTCAAACAATGCTACATGCCCTCATTTGAAAAAGGCGATTTCTGAAACGTGTGTCAACACTCATGATGATTTTTTTCCATTAAATATTGATGATAACATTTCAACTGGCGCAGGTCTACTTGAGTATTTGTGGTGTTCCAATTATCTTTGCGGTTCTTTGGCTTTTTACCGCCTTACTCACCGAGACGCGACGGTCGAGAGAATTAATGTAATGCCATAAGATAACGAAATATACAACAGCAAAATAAGCAGAACGGTGTTGCCAAGCAGACCAGCCTTTAAAAAAGCCAAGATGTTAGTTTCAGTATTTTATGAAGTCTGGGGCAGCTAGTCCTCCCTGTGCATATGACGTGTCAGAGTATCCCATTGGAGTCGAACTGCACCCACATGCCACATAGTTACTAATCGCTATTTTAAGTGTGTCAAAGAACTTCTTCCAAGGCCATAACTCAATATTTGAGAAATAGTATAATAGCTTAGGGAGGATAATCATCCTAAGAAGAGCCACGCGACCCGCAATGCCAGGTGGCAGACTAGTCCAAGCTTTGAGTTTGACCTCCAGTTTAGGTAGATATACCCCATAGTTTAAGTATAAAGGGAGGAGTTGTGCCGTGTTACAGGCACCCCGAAATATTTCATATCAAACGGACACCAGGAAAAACCCATCAGGGGAGGCGGTAGAATCAGTAAGCGGGAACAATTCCAATTTAGCACAATTTACCTGCAGCCCGACAGGACACCAAAGGAGTTTACTTCCTGCATGATCAGCGCCAGTGCCTAGCCGGGTCACGGATAAATAGCGGTGTATCATCAGCATGCAGCTAGATGATCTCAGGCGGATTCATCTACACGAGTGTCTACTGCGGATGACGCCGGCAAATGGCTCCATTACTATTGCAAACAAGAAGGGAGACAGTGGGCAGCCCTGTCGGGTCCTGCTACTTATATTGATGTGGGGTGGGGTGGAGAAAGCCATTCACATTAATTTTTGCGGTGGGAATCGTATACAGAAGGTGAACCCGTGATATAAATCATGTCCCGAAATTGCATTTATCGAGCACCGCCCACATAAATTGCCATGCGACCGAGTCAAAGGCTTTTTGCACATCTAGGGCAGCGGCCACTGTCTGAGAATCAGGGTCGATTTGTGCTAGAATGTTAAAAAGGTGTCTCAAGGTTAGGGCAGTGGAGCGTCCAGGGACGGACAGATTGGTCGTGGTGGACAATGTGGACCATATACGGGGCTAGGCGCATTTCCAGCACTGTGGAAAAGATTCGAACATCATAATTCATAAGTGAGAGAGGGGCGGTATGATCCACATTACTCTGGAGGCTTATGTGGCTTAAGCAATACAGTAATCGCTGCCTCCCGAAGGGTAGGGGGGGAAGAGCCCCTGTGGTGCATGTTTCTTCCCATAGTGAGAGCAACCTGGGAACTAAGGAGGATTTGAAGTGTTTATAAAACTGCATTGTGAGACCATCGGTACCGGGGGCGTTACTAGGTGGGAGGCCATCAATAGCGCAAGATATTTCATCTAGGGCAATTGGGAGATCTATGTTTATTTTATAAATAATATAACCGATAATATAGACACCGGGTGGTTATCAAGGAATGTTGTTATTTCAGAGAGGGTAGAGGTGTCTGAATTGGAATACAACACAGTATAGAAAGCATGAAACCCTTTGTTCACGTCAGATGTGGAATAGACCACCCGGCCCGACATGTCCGGGACTGACAGGGTCTGTTGGTAACCGTGTGCTTATTTGACTATCCCAGCCAGTAACTTCCCATGACGTTCTCCTTCACCATATTTCCTAGCTAGGCGTGAGCTGTTAAGGAACTTCAGCTCCCTGTCAGCATATCCCTGGAATTTGTCAAGCTCGGGTTTAACGTCTCCTTGTCTGGATACGCATGTCTGCTCAAGGAGGCGTAGTTTGGATTAGCTGGAGTGATGTCCCTACGTATCATTTTGAGTATACGTGATAGCATTGCTAGAGCAAAGCCACGTATATAAGCCTTAAAGGCTTCCCAGAGGGTCGCAAGGCTGTCCACAGAACCCGTGTTTGTTTCAAAGTATATTGGCCGCATAGACTGGGTACAACAGTGACTGCGGCTTGAACCTCCATGGTCTGTGTCGCTCTATTGCATCCCTCAATGACAGCGCACTGGTGATGGGGGAGTGATCCGATAATGTCCTGGGCAAAATATCAGTTTCTGTAAGGTAACCAACTGGCAAAATATCAGTTTCTGTAAGGTAACCAATTACTGTATCCCAGCGTAGGATTTGAGTGTGCTACCGGGTGTCTACTATCCACGTTTCCCTGAGGACCGGCTGCAGCATTTGGGCAGATTTTGTGAGGTGTCGGAGTTTGGAACCAGACCTATCGAGGGCGACGTTCATTATAGTGTTGACATGGCCTCCACATAGCATAGGGACCAGGGAATAAAGTGTGAGTAGTCCCACCAGTTCAGAATAGAAATCAGGGGGTTGTCAATATTCGGGCCGTACGTATTATGCAATGGGAGTTCTCGGGCCAAGAGGATACCCCGGAGTAGCACATATCGCCCCAAGGGGTCTAAGTGAGATATAATGTGAGTGAATTGTAGCGATTTATGGATGATGGTCATGACACCCCTACTTTGAGAAGAATATGTGGTGTAGTAGTGCTGTTTTCCACAATTTTTGGCAAATCTCTCATTCTATGCTGTCAGTGCGTGTGTTTCCTGCAGAAATAATATATGGACCTTGTGCCTTTCGGCATAAAGCTGGACACAACACATATTTGTCGGGCTACCCAACCCCCGTACATTCCAATTCATAAATTGAAAAGTATCAACTGCCAACGGGCCAGGGTTCCATATAGTAGTCGGGTCTCGTCATCCCGGGTGGACTAGGTATACAACTCTCCTGTTTGATGTCAATATATACACATGTGTCAAGCACATTTTCATTACCTAAAACATAACTCCCACACCCATCTCCCAAACAGAGAAGTGATTGTCCCCATTGGCACAACCCAACAACAATTGCAACATTACAGAGGGCGCGTGAGGGCTGACTGCAGCCCAGCATCTGATTAGCTTAAAATTGCATATTCATCATAGTATTGGGTGCAGTATCACAGTTGTGAAGCAACCATAATGGCTGCAAAGTTTCGTCACTCAGGGTAAAAGAAACTTAACACTGTGAGGCATCTTTCATGGCATTTCGGTAGTAAGATCTGTGTATAAAGGTTAATCGAGGAGAACGAGCATTGATTGGGGTCACCCCGGGAAGTGTTCATCCATGAATCTCATTGCCTCTTGTGACATAGTAAAGAAGTAGACCTTGTTGCAGTATTCGATTCTCAGTTTTGCCGGAAAAAGCATGTCATATTTCATGTTCATGGTCACAAAGCCTCTTTTTGGTGGCCATGAAGGATTTTCGCTCCTGCTGCACACTGGATGAGAAATCGGGGTACACATGGATCCTGCTGGAGCTGGATCCTTTGGCTCTGGCCGCTCGAAGCAAGGCCTGTCAGTCTCTGTAATTAAGCTCCCGAACAATAATTGGGTAGGGTGGGGTGCCGGGATTTGGTTTTGGGGGGCAAGCGTACGGTGGGCTCTCTCGATTGTAAAATGTGGAGACAATTTGGGATTGTCTAATAATGACAATAGGGTGCGTTCCACTAACTCCTCTATCGGCTCAGGGGTACCTGAAGACACTATCACTATGATCTGTAGGTTATTCCATCGGGATCTAGATTTGAGATCGTAGTTCTTTTTACCTATATGGAGCCGACATCTGCTCTTAGAGTGCGCACCGCATCTTCAGTAGTTCCAACTCTTAATTCCACTTCTGTGATCTGGGCGTCAGATCTATCCATACATGATTTTATTGAACTGATTGTACCGCTCGTTATCATCCAGTTTGGCGTGGAGAGCAGTGAATCCATCCCGCATGTACTCCATCAGCCGATGCAGTTCGCCGGGTTCATTATGAGCTGCTGTGCTGCATGATGCCTCATCAGCACCAGTGTTATCCTCAGTGGATTTGGACGCAGCTTTCGCGAAAATAGTGATGGAGCTCTGTTTTTTACCTGCACCTTCTGTCCTGTGTTGGCTGACGCAGCGGGTGCGAAGCACAGTAGTCACAGCTACGGGGGATCCTCCACAGTATCTTGAGGTAGGAAGGTCTTCATTACTAAAGGGACGACCATGTAAGGCCCTGGTGCTTTTGTAAGGGGCTGGATTTAGAACACTGGTGTTTGTACCTGGGGGGGAGGGGGTCTCAATAGGAGGTTGTGAGGTATTGCTTCTTGTCGTGTGGGGTAGTTACACCAGCGGTCGTAGCAATCACTGCCATGGGCAGAGGATAAATGGAACAGCGATAACCAGGCAGCTGAGGCAGATCGGGTTAGGAGATAGAAAGGCACTGCAGGTACCAGGTGGGACTGTACCAGGTGGGACTGGGACAGCTGGGGGCTGGCGCCGGAATTGTGCCAGATCGGGGTACCACTCACTGCGCAAGTCTTATGTCCAGTTGGGTGTGCAAATGTCGCTGTGACCTATATGTTTCCCCCTGAGCAGAAGTAGATGGCATCAGGCCGATTACAGGGAACCCCACATCTGACCGTTACAGACGGAAACGGTGTGCAGCAGCATCCTTGCGCTGCCGCTTGCCCTGGGGTGCGGGGGAGGATGAATGGGGTAGTTCAAGAAGTAGGGTGTGGTATGATAGAGGCAGAAGCCCCACTGGACTCCAGCATGGAATCTTGGCAGGGTAGGACAAGAATGCTTCAAGATACTAGGAGAGCATGTGTTGGCGTGACTCGTATCTCCAAAGGATTGTTGCCAGAGGGATAAGTGCAAATGTCCGTGAGGTCAAGCGTGTAAAAATTGAAGCTGTGTCACCACAAAAGAGTATCAAGCAAATATGGCTCAGGATGCTACACAGGAGGGCCACCCTAAAGGCATTGTGTTCACCTTCTAGGTCATTATACTTCCAGCAGGAACAGAGGTACCGCCTACATAGGATCACCGCAGCACGTAAAAGCAAAGAGCCTCGGGGGAGCTGGGGCTGATTGCCTCCAATGTATCCTAGGTGAACGCCGGGGCTTGTCGCGGGCATGTAGTCTGAGCTGCCACAACCTGGAGCGCACAGTCAGTGGGGGTTGGGGCGTCAAAATAGATGGCAGCTGCGGAGAGTGGTCCTGGCACAGGAAACGCACTGGTCGCTCCAGCGGTGAGGGGCGCAGGCAAGGGTGGCCGCGTCGCCACGCTGCGACCACTCGGGTACAGCCCCAGGGGGGCGAGCTGGGTAGAGTGCACCACGGGAGGAGTGCCAGGGTGCACCCTCAGTAGTGGTGAAGTGCCGGGCAGCTGGGTACCCACACAGCACGATGAGGGCGTGCCAAACTATACTGTAGCCTGCAACAGCTCCCAGCCGGGGCGGGGACAAGGCCTCACTGGGCTGTCCAAAGGGCCACGGAAAAAACAACGTCCTGCGGCAGTCCCGGGATGAGAGCTGCAGGGATCAGCCCAAGCGGTCCCGTTCCTATATTCTCTCAGACGGTGAATGGCACATTTTATCCCAATGTTGGCACCCTTGGGACAAGGATCTGTGAAGAAAGCAACGCCGGGCTGCGGAACGCAGGAATCGGGCGGCCATCTTCCATGAGCGCAACAGCACCCCACCCTCCTCATTATGCCATTAGGTTTATGTAAAGCTTCTGCATTTTATTTTTTGTTAAAATGTATTTTTATTACATTTTTACAGGTTTACGTAAGGAAATTATGCATTAGTCCAAATATGGGGTTAGGTGCCGGCTCCTATGGCCATCCCTCCCATTTCTCCCTCGCCACCTTCCGGACCGTCCGGTACCACAAGAACTGCCCTCCAGGTAGCCCCTCTCTTCCTCGCAGTGATTGAAACTCCCTGAAGGTTCCTCCGTTGTAAAGATCGCAGGTGTAGATACCCCACCGTTCCCAGTGTCTCACCACTGTCAAGTCTGTGCGGAGCTTGCAGACATCTGCTGCAATTGGAGGCTCAGGCGAGTAGGGGCACGCAATTTCCAACAGGGTCGTAGCCCTGTTCTACACCTTTCTGCCCAGTGTCGCTAACATGGGGACACTCCCCAGGCAATCCAGAGGCACCCATAGAATTTCTTTTAAGCGTGCTGGCGCCACCAGGCACCGTAAAAGCATGTTTCCAATGTGGCCTCATCTGACAACTAGTTGATGACAAAACTGAGCTAAGCTGCAAGGTAATATTTCTCTAAATTTGGCAATTGCACCACCCCACCCTCTTTGTATGGTAGGCACAATGTGACAAGTGAGTTTGTGGCGGGCAGCGCCCCACAGGAATTCGCGCAGGAGCGCCTCTAGTAAGCTAAAGAAGGAAGCCTTGTAGTAATGAACATTTTGGAACTGATATATGAATCTTGGTAAAATAATAATTTTGGTAATGGTCACCTTACCCATTAAAGATAGTGGCAGTTAAGACAGCAAAATATTAACGGCGGTCTTAGAAAGCAGATTGAGGGTCATAGAAAAGCTAATGCACCCTGACCAGACAGGTTATGGCCCCAATAGAAACATATCGCACAATCTTGGGCGTCTTCACCGAGTCATTGAGTATACGAAGGAGGAGGCGGGAGAGATGGCGGTTGTATCGCTGGATACGATAAAGGCGTTTGACTCGGTCAGATGGCCCTGGCTGATCGTGGCACTGGCCAATTATGGCATAGGACCCCGGGATACCTTCAGTGGGCTAAGCTATTATATAGTGCGCCATTGGCCAGGGTCAAGACAGGGGCTGTTATATCGCAGAGGTGGCAACTAAGCAGGGGTACTAGGCAGGGATGCCCTTGGTCCCCCATGCTGTATATTCTGGCACTAGAGCCCTTGGCAATATACCTAAGGCAGCAGTATGAAGTGATGGGTATATCTTTGGGAGGTGAACCGCATTTAATCTCCCTGTATGCCGGCGATATGTTGTTGTTTGTTGTACCTACGCTACCCAGAGAGAACCTCCAATATATATATATATATATATATATATATATATATATATATATATATATATATATATATATATATATATATATATATATATATATATATAGGAGGTGATGGAACGATTTGCGCGGCTCTCTGGCATAGCAGTGAACCCTGGAAAGTCCTGTGTGTTCCCATTAGGTGGGTACAGGGGGGGATCCCTGCAGAGCAGCTGCCGATCCTGCAGGTACCATGGGAGGTTAACACTTTTAGATATCTGGGAATAAATATATACCACACGGTAGAAGCAGAACATGAACACAAATATGGAGATAGTAGTTAAGAAAATGGAGAACAGTATGAAGTTTTGGGCAAAGCTCCCCCTGGCCATGGTGGGACGGTGGGCAATGCTTAAAATGGTAGTATTGCCCAGGCTGTTGCACTGCTTTACGAATATTCCATACTTAATACCTAGGGGGTTCTTTGCTAGGTGGGACAGCGTATGCAGGGAATTCTTATGCCACAGGACAAGGCACAGAGTGGCCCTATGGAAGCTACAAAACCCATACGAGAAAGGGGGCATTAAACTACCAAACTTTGAAGTTTCTATATAGCAAGCCAACTACAATATGTAGCTAAATGGCTCTCTGATGAGCCGACTTCGGAATTTAGACTGTTCCAAATGGATAGCGCCCCATTCTTTTTAAAGGAAGTGATTTGGTTACCCAAGCAGGAAATGGGGGAGGGAGGGGAACGCCCGGGGATGATGAAGCTCGGGTGGGAGATATGGCAGAAAGCTTGTAAGTTAATGGGGAACCCAGCCCCATGTTCCTCGCAGATCCCATTGGTTGTTGTGGTGGGAAAGGACAGACAATTGAGATTGGCTATTAGGAGGTACTTGGAAATGGTAGGACTATCAATAATGGGGGATGTATTGCAGGAAGGGAATATACAGGATTTTGAAGAGCTGGCATAGGACACAGGGCTGTATGCGGGACAGTACATTGCATATCATGGGATGGTGTGGCGAATTAAAGAGACCTGGTCAGAGGTAGTACTAGCAGAGGAACCGGATACCACCATAGACATGACATGATATGATATAGCGGAAGGAGGGCATGAAACATTTAGATTATATGAGATGATAATGACCAAAGTGGGGAAAGAGGTGGTGCAATGGGATGTGGGAGCGAGCTCAAGGGTACCATAAAAGTGTCAAATGCCAGATTACAACCAATACAATTATATATAACACATAGGCTGTATATGACACCTCAAAGAATAGCCAAATTCAGAAATGCAGGACGTCCAGCATGCCCGAAGTGTAATGAAGAAAATGTGGGGATGACGCACATGTTCTGGTCGTGTCCAATAATAGAGACATTTTGGGGGGAAATAGCACAAAAGATGGATGGAAAAGGAATTAGAATGGGGGTGGACGTAGTGTGGGCTTGCCTAATAGGAGGGTTCCCCAGCAGAACGTTAGCAAGCTGAAAGACCTGGCGTATGTTATTGCAAAGAGAAGAATTGCTATGGGATGGAAAGCGTGTTACAAACCCGAACTGGAGCTATGGTGGAAGGATCTGCAACAATGGGCAGATGCAGAGACTGTGGTGTGGCAGGAAGCGTGCAGAGGCAGGGGGGAGGAAGAGGCGGGTACTTTAGCGAGCTGGATGCAATTGATAACAGAACTTTTTGGGCCCACGTACGAAGAATCTAGTGGCCGGGATTCAATGAGTACAAAGGATGAAGAAGCCCTAACGCAGGAAGCAGAAGCGGATACGGAGGGAAGTAGGCCGGGGGATGGGACCGGAGAAGCAGTGGACCTGGATGTAACATTGTGAATTTGATTATTTTTCTTTCTTGCACTCTAAGTTTGGTTTGTATTGTGTGTTGAAAAAGTTAATAACATACGTTTAAAAAAATAAATAAAAAGCGTCAGTTTGGACCAAAATTGCATGTATTTCTGCAGGCCCTGCACTACCGTTGTCGTGTTGCTCTCATGTATCTGCTCTAGTGTGTGTCTGATGTTCACCCCCAAGTATTTGAATGATTCTAGTTCCCATTTGAGCCCCACCTCCGGTACTTCACCCATGTCTTTCCCCTTTAGGTCCGCTATAGGAAAAATGCAAGATTTATTTTTGCTGAAGCAAATCCCACATATTTTAGCGTAATTATCTAGGACATCGAGTATCGTCGGAACATTAAGGTGTGGGCCCTTTATGTGTAGTAGTACATCGTCCGCGTATAGCGAAACCAGGTGGTTTGCTTTCGTAGGTAGATGGCTATTGGTTCAACACCTATTATAAATAACCTGGGTGATAACAGGCATCCTTGCCTGGTACCTCTTTCAATGTTCCAGACCGATGACACCACCCTCCCAGATTTCACCTTCTCCATTGGCTTGGTTTACAGTGTCCATACCCATTTGACAAATTGTTCTCCCAACCCGAATTCTTTCATTACTGCCAGCAGCCATTCCCACTATAGCGAGTCAAACGGTTTTATGGCATCTAGCGAAATTAAGGTGTAGTGCGCCTGTGAGACTGCCGTCTGTGCTAGTACATGCTATAGTCTGCGAAGGTTTAGTGCCGTATTGCAGTCTGGAACAAGACTGTTCTGGTCTTTATCTACAAGACCTCCAATAACCCTGGTTAGCAGCTGAGCTAGTACAGTTGTGAGGAACTTAATATCATAGTTTAGCATTGCTAGTGGCCTATACTAGTCACATTCATCAGTGGGCTTCCCTGGTTTGGGGATTGGTATTACTAAGGTTTCTCTCATGGTTCCTGGCAGTACCTCCTTCTCGTATGTCTCTTTGAATACCTTGAGCAGTATGGGAGTTATAAATGGATCATATGCCTTGTAGAACTCTGGGGGGAGTCCATCACTCCCCAGTGTTTTGCTAGTGATCTAAACGCTTCAGTTATATCCCCGGCTGGAATGTCCTTCTCTAACGCCTCTCGCTGCGCAGAGTCCAACTTGGATAGGTCTATTTCATCTAATGTACCCAATATATCTTCCTGGGGGCCTGATGTTTGTGGCTATATAGGGAAGAGTAGAAACCCGTGAAGGTGTCATTGATCACTTGTGTTTTGTTTGCTTTACCTATCCTGTCTTTAAGTTCTGTAGTCAAGTGCTGCGGGTGTTCCCTCTTACACTGCAAAGCTAGTAGCCTGCCTGGCTTATCTCCTTCCACATGAGCCGTAGTTGTTTTAGTTTTGTAATCAAATTTTGCTAACATCCTCCAGGCGTCTTGGCAGTTACGTCTTAGGTCCATTTGCCTCTCCCCCCCCCCCCCCCCCCGGGGCTTTTGCTTCTATTTCTCTTATTTCTTCCTCCCATTTCCCCAGTTCCACTCTGTGTCTTCCTGACGCCACCCGCCTTAGCGATAACCTCCCCTCGCACCACTACATTCATTGCTTCCCACACCGTGCCCCACTCCTTAACACTACCCACATTATTTTTTATATATTCTTCTAGTTTATTTTGCAATTCTCCCTTAAAGGCCTGGTCTGTTGGGGCGTCTGTAGGCATGTACCACATTGATATTGGGGGCGGGGAGGGAGGGGGCGCGGTCCTAGCATTTTCCATTTCGTCATCGGTGGTGAGTGGTCTGAAACTGACCTGCCAAGGTATTGTATTGATTCCACTCGTGCAGGTGGGTTCTTGTCATGAATAGATAGTCAATTCTGGTATGTAGATTATGGGGAGAGGAAAAGTAAGAGTAACTCCTGTCTTCAGGGCTCCGTTCCCTCCACACATCAGTTAAGTCCAAGTGTTTAAGCGTGGCATTCAGTGCCTCAGCGGGAGCTATTGTTCGCGTAGTTGGTGGGATGGATCTGTCTAGACTTAGATCTCGCACACAGTTAAAGTCCCCACCCCAGATGAAAAAGCGGTTTAAGTGGGGGGCTATCTTGGCACATATTCTGTCAAGGTGTGCCGGGATCCCATGGTTAGGGAAGTAGGAATTAACTATGCATAGTTCAACTTGTTCTATATGGCCCCTCAGAATCAGATGCCTCCCCTCTGGTTCAGCCTCTATCCCCAGTAATTGGAAGGGAACTGCTGCGCTTATCCAGGTAAAGACAGCCCTGGTGTATTTGGAGTAGGCCCCCCCCATAATCCTGCCCCACCCCAGTGGTCTTTAACTCTAGCCATAGTGCTCTGCGTTAGATGGGTTTCTTCCTCTGTAAGTGCGTACCCAGGCCGCGGATATTCCATGTCGGTAGCCTAATATCAGCTGCCATGGCAATGTGTGGTAGTAAAAGTGTTCTCCCTTTCCACTCTCTGCCCCTCGCAATTTGCACACATTCCTGTCACTCATCCGTTTGGGAGACATCGGCCTCAGAGTGCTTCCTCCGCTTCGCCAGTGTTTGATTTACACCATGTGTCATACAACATTCCAACTAACAAAAACACCAGGTAACTACGCCCAGCTACCGCATTCCCACTGCTGCGCTCAGGCACCCCAGCACTGTATTGACCCATCCGGGCCGTTGTGTCAGCAACAGGCCGACGCCAACCAATCCGTGGAGTGGGTCCAGTTCCTCAGGTTGAGCGGATTGATTCTACCCCCGTCAATCGTAAGTAACTTAGTTTTAACTACGGTGTCTTCCAATTTCACTGCAGCTTGTTCCCAGCAGTCAATATGTGTATAATGTTAGCACCGGTCCCAGTACCCCTGTTTCGCTGGGCGCCTTTCATGTGACTGCCTGCTCACCCTCAGCCAAGTTGTAGTGTTCCATCCACATTGTGGCCGCCGCTGTTGTTTCGAGGAAGACAGGCCGCCCCTTATAGATCACTTTTAGTTTAGACGGGTACATCAGCATGTATTTAAGGCTTAGCTGTCTGAGCCTAGCTTTGATTGGCACAAAGGAATTTCTTGCCCTCTGGACTGCGGGTGTATAGATCGGGTATATAGCTATTTTAACGTTGTTGCGTTGTATCTCTTCCCCCTTCTCTTGAGTAATGCAAAATGACCTATATATCTCAAATTCAGAATTCTAGCTATCATCGGGCGGGGGTGCAAGCCCGGGGAGTGGTCGTTTTTGCAACGATCTGTGGGCCCTCTCCACCACAAAGCCCTGTTAGAGGTTGCCTGCCCCCACCTCCTGCAATATTATGTTCTCCACAAAGTCTGTGTGGTTCGGGCCCTCCATCCCTTCCGGGATTCCTAGTAGGCGCATGTTGTTTCACCGATCGCACCCTTCGGCGTCTTCAGCGCAAACTTCCAGTGCCGCATTTCTCTTCTCCAGCTCCGACAGTCTCATCTCAAGGTCTTTGGTGGTCTCCATCATTTCCTTCAATTCGGTGTTGGTAGTTGTCACCCTTTCTGTAAGGGTGCAGAGATCCTGACGCATCAGTTCCATGTCAACTTCAAACTCCTCAATCATGGTGTCTATGAATGACCTCAGCGCTGCTATCGCTTCTAGTACTTGGTTCACTTTAGTTCCAGATTCGGGGTCCGATTGCCCCTGTTGTGTCGGAGCGTTGCAGTGTGGTTGCTCCCAAGGTTTGGATGCATTGAAGGAATCCATGATCGTGGGGTCCTTTTTTCGGGGCCCTTTCCGCACTGTTGGAGCCAGAGCGGCTTGGTGGTTGCTGTCTTCCGGGCATCTAACATGCCTCTCTGTGGTCACTGCTGTGTGCGTGGGTTAAGGTTCCCTAGACAAGGCAGTGTCTAGCAAGATTAGTTGCTGCCCTTTGTTGATTTAGCTCTGCACCCTGTGTTGTGACCAGACGTTGGGTTCTAATGCAGCATGGTATCTGTGGGTCCCCCTGGACCTTGTTGTGGGTGTTGTTTTTGCCTGCAGTGATCCTCGCACTGGCTATAGGGTGCATCTGCTTGCATTCACCGTGGCCACCTCATCAGGCGGTGCATGGTCTTGTGTAGCATATTCCTGCCCAGTGCATTTGCGAGTGTCTTTCCGGGGGCTACTTATACCCCTTTTCTGTTCGTCTCACTCAAGGGTTTTGTGCCCAGTTTGGCAGCCTTCCGGCGGTAATGTCTTACTGTTCGCTATACTGCAGGAGCAACCCTCTCTTTCGGTTTGTGTTGCCATGTGCGTCCCCGGCACCTCCGGTGGTTGTCCACTCCGGTCTGTCCTTGCGCAGACTGTGTAATTGTTGTAGCAAACTGTGTGACCTCGGCGTAGTGCGCGTTGTGTGAGTGTTCGTTTTACAGCTCGGCTCAATCAACGTTGTTGCTCCACTACGACTTGTGTTGCTTTGCCCGCCCAATTTACTTCACCTATCAGGGTGTGCTTAACAGGCGGGGGCTTTGGTATATGGTGGGTCAGCGCTCCTTCCTGTATCTGCTGTGTGCTGACAATTCAGTTCGCTGCCCCTGCCCAGCCTGGATTCATGCGGGTTGGGTGTATTTCTGCGCATTTATGGCCGTACTTATTATGTCACCATGCGATGGTGGCGGGGGCCCGTCGCACCACAGCACTTCTCCCCAGCAGGAGCATAGATTCCATCCCTCCCACGCAGCACCCTTGTGTTTGTATGTGTCATCCAGTGTTACACGTTGCTGGGGCGTGCGTTGTCCCCCCCCCCCACCCCTCAGTCTGGATTGGTTTACTTTCAGTCCAGACACTTTCTCCATAGTGACAAGTTTGCATACCAGGGTGGGAATTGAAGTACTTGGAGCAGTCAAGGTCATTAGTATGTCATCAGTGAAGGCCACCAACTTATGCTTCTCCTCACCAAACCTAATCCCCTGTATTGCCGGGTTGTTTCGAATAGATATTATTTTAGATAGATTGCGTATAGAGGTAGTCATAAGGGGCATCCCGGTCTCGTTCCGCTGGTGATTCGCACTGTTTGATAATTGAGAATTAATTGAGAGATGCATTGATGGGTCCCTATAATTGGCCTGCACCATGTTCAAAAACCTCTGACCCAACCCCATACCTTTTCATTGTCTTGAGCAGGCAGGACCACTTGACCCGGGCAAAGGCTTTCTCGGCATTGAGAGCTATCTATGCCACCAGGATCCGGCAGATAACCACCTTCTCAATTTAATGTGCCTCCTTCCTCTAGTTTGACGCCCTTTTATGAAAATCTGATCGGAATGATTCAATCAGTGTGGGAAGGAGGGGTTGGTCAATCTGGCCGCCAACACGCTTGTATATATATCTTCGCGTCCAGATTTAGAACTGCAATAGGGCGGTAAGATCCATATAGCGTTAAATCCTTGTTGGGCTTTCCAAATAGTACCTCTCTCGCCTCTGTCATCGATCATGTCACTACCCCCCTTTATCCAAAGATGTTAGGCGTGAAATATTTGCCGGGAACCCATCAGATCCCGGAGCTTGGTTACGTGGTAGGTTTTTTTATTATTGCCTCGACCTCCTTAGCGGGTGATGTCTTCTTCCACGCGGTTCCTCTCAGATGGTGCAATATGTAAAATGACTAAAGAATTATGTCACAGCTAAATGGTCTGGGTTATCCGATGTAACTTGTAATTATCCTTCCCGACACTCTAGCTAGAGAACCATCTGGCTGTTTTATACCCAATATATAGCGTTTCGATTCAGTCTTCCGTACCTGCTGAGCCAAGAGTCTAATAGCCTTGCTGGCACTAACGTAGTAGAGTTGTCTGGTGTGTAGTATGATTTTTCAGCTCTACGCTTACAGATTACCTCTAGCTGGCTCCTGACTTTTACCCTCTTGTATGTGGTTTTACGTTTATTTTCTTAGTCAGTTCCTGCATTGCCTTGCTCGGCTGGCCTTCTAGCCCTAATTCTACAATTGTCCTCTGTTTTTGTTTTTGGGGCCTGGTGCGTTCTAATCGCTTCTCGAATGACCACTTTAAATGTTTCCCATATAGTTTCTTGTGATACTTCTTGGAAAGTATGTCGATGGAGATCGTCCCCATTGACTATTACTCTCGCTCCTATCGAAGTCTGGGTCCCATGCCAAATTAAAAATCTCCTGAATTAAGGATATCCCCAACTGCAAACCCCTCCAATTTCAACAATGTGTCAATTAGAAACCTCTCTTGGCCAGTATTAGGGGCAAATGCTGTTCCCAACGTCGGAGTCCTATGGCCAAGCTGCGCCTGGACACACATGAACCTCCCCTGATGGTCAGCCAGGATCTGCATAACCTTCACAACAAGTGAGGCCTTCAAACCAATCGGCACACCTGCTGTTTTCCTCTGAGCATTCGCCTAGTACAACTGCATAAAGTATTGAAACTGAGGATAAGCGGGGGATAAGCTTATCAGACTTTATGTGAGTTTCTTGAAGTAGGATTATGTCCACCTTACTGCATCTCACCTGCCTTTCCACTTTTTTGCGTTTCACAGGGGAGTTTAACCCCCTGACGTTAGGAGATAATATAGTAATCAACATGTTCTATAACGGTTGCTTCAATGGTCATCCTTCATTACAACCCTCTTCCTCCAGGCGTGAGCTTCTTCCCTTCCCCATCCTAATCCCCTGTCTCTCTCTCCCCCCCCCTTCTTCCAACTATGTGCCCATAAAGTCCCCCCAAAGCTCTCCCCACCCCGGTCTGTGCAAGGTTCCCTGGAACCACCCCAGATACTATCCTGGGGCATTGGACCAAATATGACCTCAGGGTCCCCTCGTGCGGGAGCACCTTACTCCCTCTGATAGATTCCATATGATCCTTTGCCTTCCCTCCCTCCCATAAGGCCCATTCCGGCCCCATCCTCTAGGCAAATGGTATTTTTGGCAGTATCTTCATAGTAATAATGCCTTCCCTTAACTCTGTCAACACAAGAGATGTGCTCGAGTAAAGTTCTTATGCAGATGACATGGTCCGCCATTTCGCTCGGTGGGCCCCTTTTAGTTTCAGCGCTCTGCTTCCCCAGCGACCCTGACTCTTTGACAATTCCCAGGGTCTTGGGCTTTTCAGGGTTTCTGCACTAGAAGATTGCATTGTCTCTTAACCTTCCTCTTCCAAATGCACGATTGCCAATCCCTCCTCACAAGTAGTCACACATGCCTGCTCTCTCATGAGAAGAGGAGCCCAAACGGCAATGTCTATTTGTAGGGGATTTGCTTAGCAGTAAGAACTTTTGTCACTGGGTGCTTTGCTCTCTCCGTTTCTGTAGTGTAGATAATGGCAGGTATCGGAATAATTATATTTGAGTCCTGTTTACCTTGATGTGTGGGTGGGTGCGGGCTGCTCGCAGTATAGCCCCCTTCATTGGGTACGAGGAGGAAGCGGCTAGGAGATCTCGTGGTCTCCTGGGTCCCACTCTATAATCTATTTGCACCTTTCCGGCTGTGTATCAGTCGGGAGACTACTAAAGCATTGCTGGACAGTCATTTGTCTAAGTCCCGGAATCATGCCTCTGAGACCCTTCATATCTTGTTCGATCTTCGGGAACGATTTTCCAGTCCTCTACCTGCAGTTCAAGATTATGGGTGGCGCTGGCCACCTGTTTCAGAAGTTCTCTGTTCTGCTTAACAACTTCAGACACTTCTGACAGTCTATGTTCAGTTTTGTCTACTCTGGTGCCCAATTCTGTTATTTCCTGGTGCGACTCCTGTAAGGAATTGTATAGGTCTTCTTTCATTGTCTCCAGCTGGTCCTGGAGGGAGGTCACCATCCAAGTCCTTGGAGGCACTCCAACAATTTTTTTTAAATTATTTTTTTAAAACCATTTTTATTAATTCCAACAACAAAAAAACCAAACCGTGAACAGCAATTATATATTCCAAGTCTCCTGTACAATTTCGTGATGCGTCCACCGCCCTCCGTTACCCTGCTCCCCTATCCCAAGCCTACCCCAAATCACTGCCATCCACCTCGCTTTCTGAGGGCACCCCCCTTTTCTTTTTTTTTTAAAGTCTTTTTTTTTTAAAACCTCTTTATTCAGTTGCATAACAAATAACACATCAGGTAATGTCAATACAACCTTACTAACAAGATAAAAAAAAGGACAAGCAACAACTCCCCACATAGGAACAGAACCCCCCACCAGGTCGTCAATGCATGCGACAACATATCCAGATGACAAGAGTTCCACCTAGGATACAGTGACCTAGACTATCTTCATCAAGACAACGCACCAGCCATGTAGCTCTAAAAGAGTGCCAATAGTCCTTGGGTCTACTATTAAGGGGGAGCGTTTGGTTGTATTGTGACTCTCTACACTCGTACATTGACATGTGGTTCACCCATTGATGTATTGACGGGGCCCTAGCAAACCCCCATGCACGTGCCACCAGATACTTGGCGACCACCGAAGCCATCCCAAACAGTTTTCTGTCGCTGCTTACAGGTAGATCTACCCATGATAGCACCCACGTTTCCGGAGTGAAAGGGATTGTGATAACCAACACCCTCCCCATCACCTGAGCAACAGCACCCCAGAAAGTGTGGACATGGGAACAGGACCAAGCTACATGGTAAAAGTCGGCAGGGGACAGGTGACATCTCTTGCACTCCGAAGACCGAAGGGGAAACAGTTTATGCAAAGTCAGAGGAGAATAATACAGTTGATGCAAGAATTTAAAGTGAATCGGGTGAAATCTGTTATTACTAGAAATCGACTGATCTGAGTCTGAGCAAGTATGCCTTCCCACTGACCGTCAGGTAAAGAACGAGCCATACTAGCTTCCCATTTGGCCCTATAGGAAGGAGGAGAGCCCCCAAGTACCCGATCCAGACAATACAGGGA
This sequence comes from Ambystoma mexicanum, assembly GCF_040938575.1. Classification (NCBI taxonomy): domain Eukaryota; kingdom Metazoa; phylum Chordata; class Amphibia; order Caudata; family Ambystomatidae; genus Ambystoma; species Ambystoma mexicanum. The sequence continues at coordinate 1,451,580,368 of NC_090937.1, read as the reverse complement.
AGAGACCACTTTTCTAGAAGAGGGCGGGGCCACAATAAACTCTAAGACGGGGGAAGTCTCTGGTGCAACAGGCAAGTCAGGCTATTTCGATTTCAGTACCTATCATATAACAACTGGGTAATCGGAGTCCAGTCGCCTCTCGCCTTAAGGTTTTCCCAAGTTATGAATCTCCCTTGTGGTGCTACATCGCCCTGACTCTGGAATAGACTCTGGAAATGCTGAATAAAGATGTGTTCACATGTAAGCGGGATCCCACGGACCCTATATATGGCCATCTTGGGTGAATACCATGAGCCCTCCCCCCCACCAGCTTCGCCAAGCTGTCCCAGGCCCTGAGCGTAATCTCCAACGGCTGTATCTCCGTCCTCAAATGGCGCTCCCGAACAGCCCAAAGGTAGCCTCTAAGGTCCTCCATTTGAGCGATTGACCTCTCCAGCTGCCAGTGTGGCAGATCGTTCATTGGGGACCACCACCAAATCGAGTACTGGATCTGTGCCACTGGAAAATAGAGGTACAGGTTAGGAACCTCAAAACCACCCTGGGCATATGACCTGTACATTAAACGCAGGGAAATGCGGGATCGTTTCCCCGCCCAGATCAATCTAGTCAGCATAGACTCTATACGATTCCAGAATGATACCGGGGGCCATACCGGAACGTTGTTAAAAACATACAAAAGTTTCGGTAAGACAATCATTTTGGCTAGGGAGATGTGGGCCGCCTGGGAGATGGGAAGCCGGACCCAAGAATCCACCCGATGTTCCAAATGTTGCAAGGTAGAAACATAATTTTCCTGATACAAAAGTGCAGGGGAAGTGGATACCCTGATACCCAAATATCGGATCCCCTTTGGACACCACGCGAAGGCCTCGCCCACATCTGTGGGGTGACTCCCGGTGTAAGCGGAAGTACCTCCGACTTGTACCAGTTTATCTGTAGCCCAGACAGAGCACCATACACAACTATCTCCTCCATCACCGGTTGCAAGTTTATTCGAGGATGCTTTATGTATAAAAGCATGTCATCCGCGTAAAGTGAGATGATGGATACATGCGACCGGCGTATCACACCACGATGAGAGTGGAATTCTCTCAATACACAGGCCACCGGCTCAATAGCCAGGGAAAATAGGAGAGGGGAACAGGGACAGCCCTACCTAGTGCCACGGGAAGGATAGATGGGAGCGGATTGAACCCCATTCGTGTAGACCTGTGCCCGTGGAGCTGCGTATAGAAGGCGAATCCAGGCTAGATACGTAGAGCCGATACCCGAGCAGCGCAAGACCTCGAACAGGAAATTCCATTCGAAAGAATCAAACGCCTTTTCCGCGTCCAAGGCTACCAGCGCGATCGGGACCTCCGGATTCACATTGTGCATCATAGTAAATAATCCACGCAGATTGTTCTGAGTGGATCGTCCCCGAATAAAACCCGCCTGGTCGGTAAGGTTTAGTGCTGGCATTTGGGGGAGAAGCCGATTTGCAAGTATAGCTATGATTTTATTATCAGTGTTTATCAATGAAAGTGGGCGATAGGAGGAGCATCGTTTAGGATCTTTATTGGGTAAGTAATACCATGACCAGGGTAGTACGTGTACATTCCGGGAGTACCCCGGAGGATGCCGCTTCCTCAAACATTTTACGTAAGTGGGAAATGAGCAAATCGGGGTGAACTTTGTATAATTCAGCTGATATCCCGTCCGTTCCCGTGGCTTTCCCGTTCGGAAAAGACATAATCACCCTATGGAATTCCTCTGCCGAGGGGGTTCATTAAGAAGTCCACCAATCTCCAAATCCAGCCAACCCAAGGCGACCCTATCAAGAAAATCTGTGATATCGTCATGCCCAGCTGAGCCAGTAGCGGTGTACAACTGCTCATAGTATTGACGAAATACCTTGTTTATCTCAAGCACATCCCTGGCAAGAGGGCCACCCTGAGACTCCACTTCTAGAATAGGCTCCAAATCGTTCTCCTGTCTGACAGCCCAGGCCAGGGCACATAAATGTGGAGAGGAGAATGCGGGACTGGTGCACATGTTCTGCGCATGCCCGGAAATGAGGAGATTCTGGAGGGAGGTAGCTGGTGGGGAAAGAGATAAGTCTGGAGGTGGAATCTATGTGGTTGTGCATGGTAGGGGGTTCCCTAGGCCACGTAGATTGAAACACAAACTCAAAGACTTGGCTTAAATACTCGCTAAGCGCAGAATTGCTATGAGCTGGAAGCAAGCAATAGACCGAAATTGGCACGATCTTCGGAAATGGGCAGATGCTGAGATGGTGGTGTTGTCACGACCCTCACCCCGAAGCCCCCCTGGCCTACCCATGTGCTAGGGGGAGCCTTGACCCCAGTCTCCACTAAATCCCAACCTAGGCCTTCTTGGGGCCAGTCCTGGCGCCTTTGGCGCCAGGCTTATACTTAATGAGTTTGTGCTTGGGAACTACTTTTTGTTACTGTCATTCAATGTGAAAGCATCCACAGAATCAGGCTTCTTGGAACCTGGCTTGCAGAAGGATGGTTTGGGTGTGGCACCTTGGAAGTTTTACCTGGACTTCTTTCTTGAAGCTATTTAAACCACGCCCGACTGGACTGACACGCTTTGCGTTAGTTTGCAATTCTGCAACGTGACGCTCAACGCGTTCAGCTTCAGCCACGATCCTCGGATAAACGGCATCTGCAAAAAAGAAAGACATCGTTAGAAAAGGTTGCAGCTTACCTGAATTCCATCATTAGCGGTCCTCCGCTCTTCCGACCGGCATCCTGGAACCAACGCTCCTTCGGATCGACGGACCTGCAGAAAGAAGACAAGGCATTAGACATTTTACACAATTAACGAACTCCGCCAAAAGGCTTACCTTCCCACTCGCATTTCATTCAGCAACATCTCTGGAATTCTACACTCCGGCGGAGCACCGCGACCTGTGAAAACAAAAGATAACAGGTTAGCAAAGGCAAGGCACCTTAGCGCTGCGTTAAGCGCCAAATTGCCGTGTCTAGGCGCTCCAAAAACGCTAATACTTATCAGCGAACCCCAAATCCAATCTTCGCCACGAATTGGACTTCCACATAACTAAGGAAGAGAAAAAAGACATTGTTAATTCTAGAAAGGCATGCTAGGACAGCAGAACATCATAGCAATAAGGCCTACCTGAAAGACTCACGTCAGGCTGGCATCAGTGAAGTAACTCGACCGCCATAGCCCGCAAAGCACCACGTGCCCCTGCCGAGACAGCAGGACGGAGAACCCGCCAACATCAAGAAAAGGTGAGAGGAAGCCCAGAGGGACCGCAGACATACCGGGTGGTGGAAGGCTGTTAATCCCAGTTACCCGGTCCTAAACATTGTTTACCTGTATTTCTGGCAGGGTTCTTCCGCCGGTCACTACTGGGCATCGCAGGGAGGGATACCTGGACACCGATTGCTGGGTGGCGCCCCCGTGGAACCACGTGAGCGTAACAGGTGTGGAGTGAAGCAGTAAATAGAGATGGAAATGAAGAAGTGGCGACGTCGATAGCATGGAGGCAACTAGTAGCCACACTGTCTGGGTCTGACCAGACATGCCTGAGGACGATGGTTCTTCGGGGTGATAGAAAAGGGGGGTATCAGGGGGCGCTGTTGCGCGGCATCGTAGATGGCCGCAGCCTGAGAGCGCTCTGCTGGAGGCTGAGGATCCTTCGCCCACCAGAGCTGATTTACATGTGGATGAGGCTCGGATTCTGCTCCAAGTCATAGCGGAGCACTTGGGGAATATTTGGACCGCGGCTCGAGGGTTGCGGGCGGCTGGTCGCAGTGTCTGCCCTTGGGGCCCTGAACTGTTCTGACCGCGTGGACCTGGTGTGCCCCTCCCCCACGCCTCGTGGAGATCTAACGGGCGGTCCCGGCTGCTACTAGGAGTGTTGTGGCACCCGGCTTGGGGCGGTTGGGGCTGGTGGACGCGTCCCGCGGTGCCTGCTCCTGCCCTTCTTGAGGACGGGTGCCAGCTCCGACGTCTGCTCCGCGGTGCTGGCGCCCCGGCTTGGTGCCGAAGCCCTTGCTGTCGGCGGATTGCCTGCCTGGGATATTGGTTGGGGTGGGGGGGTCGTGGCCCCCATGTAGGTGAGTGGAGTGGCCCCTCTGTGATTATTCACGCCTGTGCTTTGGGGGCCCCCCTCACGGCAGCGAGTGACTTTGGGCACATATGTGCAGCTGGTGGTGACTTCCTGTGAACTGTGGTGCAGACTGGGGGCATTTGGGACTGGTGGCAAGTGGCACCCTCTAAAGTGAAGCATTGACTCTGTAGAAGACGTGGCGGGATACCCTTCCGGCCTCCCTCTTTGGAGTGTAGTGAGGTGCCCCCTCCCCGTGGATGTATATTTTTTTTTTTCTTTTTTTTTCCCTTCTTTTCTGGGTTTTGGCCTCTATACTCTCTGGGGCACTTCTGAATTGGACTTCTGATGGGATGGTCTGCGGGCTGGCTGTTGGCACCCCCCTCCAACCCCCCACCTGTGTGGGCTAAATAAGGAAAAATATAGCTACGGGGGAGCGGGGTCCTTTTCCCTCAAGTTGTGCTTTTACGCCCTTAAGTCTGGCAAAATCTGGACTTAAAGAGTTTATCCTCCCTGTGTCTGAAGCCGGTGTGGCTTGCGTGTGGCCGCTGTTGGTGGTTCCCTGTATTCCCCTAGAATGGGCAACCCTAAGAAACAATCCAAGATGGAGCAATTCGCAAAGGCGGATAGAATAATTGCCGGCCAGGGAGAGAAGTCTGGGGCTGCTCATATTGACATGTCTGCCTTAAATAAAATCCTACTGGCCCTCAAGGGAAGTACTGACAGCTTGGGAGCTATGATCGATGCTCTCACCTGTAAGGTGGATGTATCGGCAATTCAAATTGAGAAGCTGTGTGGTCGGATGACTGAGGCGGTGCAGAGGATTGGGAATGGGGAGGACAAGATCCTCCGCTCTCCAAAGAGAGGTGACCTCTTTGCAACAGGCAATTAAGAAAATAACGGTGAAGAATGACGACTTGGAATGGAGATCAAGGAGGAACAATATAAGGATTACCGGGTTGGCTGAGACCACTCGTATTGATAACATGGAACTCTTTGTCGAACAGCTTCTGAAGGTGGTTCTGGACGATCCACCGGTTTCAAATATGTTTATGGTTGAAAGGGCCCATCATTCATTGGCGTTTTGGCCACCCCCGGGGGCCCCAGAAAGGGCCATTATAGTCTGAATTTTCAGCTACAGGGATCGGGATACCCTGTTGCGCGTGGCCAGGCAAAAGAAGATCTGCAATGGGGCTCATCAACAATTTGTTTATTTCCTGACTTTAACCAGCAGGTGCAGGATCAGAGCAAAACGTTTCTAAGCGTTAAGGCATGTTGCGGAAGAAGAGGGTCCGCTATGCTATGATGTATCCTGCTAAACTTAGGGTGGTGCATGATGGTAAGGTATCCTCCTTCATTAACCCTGAAACAGCTGAGAGGTTCGCCTTGAGCATTCCGGACCCCGTGCCTCCTGCTCCGATGTCCCCTTGATTGGGAGCAAATTGGTGTGCTTATGGGGCTGCTCAAGGATGCATGATGAGTCTTGTGGATGGCTTTGTAAACATTACTTTGAGTGGTCACTGTACCGGCTAACCTTGTCATGGTGGGTGATCGAATTGTGACATGTAACCATGGTATTGAGCCTCCAAGCTTTATGAGCTGCAGACGCCGCCAGCTTCCCCCGAGCCCAGCGGCCACTTAGCTTGGACTTGCATATTGTTTGTGGGGATGTGGGGGCCAGTAGATTGGGGTTTCTGGCATGTGTGGAGGGAGGGGTTTGGGGTATGGTTTGTTCTTTTGTTGGTATCATGTGGGTGTTGTTTGGGTGGGGGGGGGGGTTCCAGGTTATTGTATGCACAGACGGAGAATTCAACAGGAGTTTATTTGGTGGTATTACCTGTCTAGTAATTAACTTTGACCTGACTTTACAACCTCTGTGGTTCTTTCATGGTCTCCGGTGTGGTCATCCTGATATATTCATACACAAAGAATGGGAGGGGTGAGCTCTCTTGCTGGCGGGGGTGGCGCTCTGGATCCGTCCGGACAGACACGGTTTTCCTATGGCTGTGCCCCGGTTGATATTTTGGCGACTGCAGCTCCTTTGGTGGGTGACATGAGTTCTTCCTCGTGGCCGGGTTCCCCTGTCCCTTTGGACATAACTCTACTTACATGGAATATTCGGGGCCTCACAAATGCGAAAAAGGTGCGACTCATATCCAATTTTGCCAGGAATCATCAGATTAACGTGTTATGTTTGCAAGAGACACACCTGAGAAGGGGTTGCAAGCTCCCTGCCCTTTCTGGCTGGGGAATACATAGGTATGGCTCTTCTTACTCCACACATTCCCGGGGAATTGTTACTTACATCCATCGCTCTTTAGGATTTAAATTTCACAAGCAAGCGGCGGACGATGAGGGACGATTTTTGCTGGTGGCTGGGGAGATTGCGAACCATCCTATTGTATTTATTAACCTCTATGGCCATAATTATGATTCTCCCGATTTCTTTCAAAAAATTTCGGAGCATCTATGACTATTCCCGGGTTACGAGATAGTGTGGCCGGGGGACTTTAACGTGGCCCTTTCCCCCCATGTGGGACAGGTCGGCATCGACTCAACGGTCGATTTCCCATGCTGTGCAAAAATGGCAATCCATTATAGTTGATTATCCCTTGTTTGACGTATGGCGATGGTGTCACCCTGATGCACGGGAATTCACGTTTCACTCTAGGGTACACAGGAGTTTGTCCAGAATTGATTGTTTGTCCCCGGGCCCGGTCCGCAGGGTGGTCAGGGCGGATATTCTCCCGCGTACCCTTTCGGACCATTCCCCAGTGCTGGTAAAATTTAAGGGACCCTTCGCTGGAGGTTTCGCGCCCGAGCGTTGGAAGACTTGGTGTTCCGGGAGGGGATTCGCCATGCCATCAGAGTTTTATCAATTTATTCCTACGTTCATACGCTCTATGGGTAACATATAACTGGATTGGTTGCAACCTCACGTTCCTGGACACTTTTTTTGTGGTATCACTGAACCCTCCCCCACAGCCCGTCATCCATAGGTTCTCCGGCTTCCTCTTCCCAATCCCATCACAACTGGATCACCTCCCCCCCCACTCTTGACATCAGAAGTTCGTAAATTCAGGAGACCTCGTGGCCTCCGTCTGACATATCATAAAATGTTTCTATGGCAGTGTCGGGCTGACTCTCCAGCACTATTTCCGACCAAGTATCTTTTTATCTTCCGCACCAGCTTAGTATAAGTGATGTACTGTCCCCGGTGTAGACTGGTGTCTTCCACCGGTGTGTCAAACTCTGCTGCCTTCCCATCCTGCCACACATCCCCCAGCATTGCTGTACCAATCTGTTCCCAATGCTTCCGGACCATCTTCCTCAATTGCTCATCCACTCCATTCATTGCCACTAGCGGCATCTGTGGGGAACACGGGAACGGGTTCTCCATGACCCGGCAAGCCCTCTGCCTCATCTTCCATCCCAAATCTAGCATTCTTGTACCCCCCCCCCCCGTCCCGTTGCGATATTGGCAACCGTTTCCATTCTCAAAGTTAGGCAATTTATTGCCCCTTTTTTATATGCATTTTGCAGTTTCCATAATGCTATTGTTTCTAGAATTGTGCCATATGAGCCCCCTACAAATACTCTGGATTTTAGCAAAGAATCACTTGGGTATCATGTATGGTCTATTTAGAAAGTAGTGCAACAGCCTAGGCAGCACCACCATCTTTAACGGTGCCACTCTCCCCATCATGGTCAAAGGGAGCTTGGCCCAGAACCTCCTGCTGTTTTCAATGTTGGCCACGGCCTTCTCTGTATTTTGTTTGTGTTCCACCTCAACACTGTGATGTACATCAATCCCCAGGTATCTAAAGGGCCAGGTCTCCCATTGTACATGTATTACCGGCAGTTTATCTTGTGGTATCCCTTTATACCTACCAAGGGGAAATATACATTTCTTGGGGTTCACTGTTATACCAGACAGCACCGCGTATCTCTCCATTACTTCCAGAATATATTGTAGGTTCTCTTCAGGGTATCTCAAATACAGCAGCATATCATCAGCATAGGATGGGGAGGCTAGCTCAGCGGCAACGTGCTTGCCTTGGAAGCAAGACGACCCGGAGCAACACAGGTTCGATCCCGGGTCCATGCTTCGAAACCTCTGGGTATTAAGCGTGTTATAACTAACCCATCATATCATATATCATACATTGATATCAGGTGTTGCCCTCCCTTCGTGCTGATCCCCACCTCTCCATATTGATGCCTCAAGTATATCGCCAGAGATTCTAGTGCTAAAATAAACCGCATCGGGGACCATGGGTACCCCTGTCTTGTACCCCTGTGTTGCCAAAGATCTGAAATGGTCGCTCCCGTCTTGACTCGGGCCAGTGATTTACTGTACAGCAACTGGACCCACCTCAAGTACGTGGGCCCGACCCCCCCCCCCCCATATTCCTTCTGGGCCGCCATAAACCAAGGCCATTTGACAGTCTTCCCTGCATCTAATGAAATTATTGCAACCTCCTGGGGGTCCCTTTCCGTTTGTTCTGGGACAAGGAGCCTTCTAAGATTGTCGGATGTGCTTCTGCGCGGAACATACCCGGTCTGGTCAGGATGTATGAGTTTATTGATAACCAGTCTCAGCCTGTTCGCCAGCACTGCCGCGAGTATCTTGATTAAGCATGGAAAGTGGTCTATATGACCCGCAGGGTTTATAGTCAAAAGTCGAATCCAATAATGTTGAAAGTCAAAAAGTCGAAAACAAAAAGTCGAAAACAAAAATGTCGAATTTTTTTTTTGGTTGCTTTTTTTTCGAAATGGGGGGTCCCCCCCAAACCCCCTTTTTTAATTTTTTCTTTGTTTTACCCCCGGAGCCCAAAAAAAATATAGAAATAAAAATTCGACATTTTTGTTTTCGACTTTTTGGATTCGACATTTTTGTAATTCGACATTGACTGGACACCGACCCGCAGTCCATGCATGGCTTAAGGAGCGGTATGATGATTGCCTCCCTCCGAGACTCCAGCAGTGTCCCCCTATCTAGCGCCTCATTTAAAAGTGATAGTAATGGGGGGAGCAACTCTGCCTTGTCCGTTTTGTAGAACTCGCTGGGGTGTCCATCCACCCCTGGAGCTTTACTAGTAGGTAAGAGCTTGATCACTGCTTCTAATTCCTCTAACATAATTGGGACTTCTAAGTTCTCCCTCTCCGCTGCCTCCAGTTTGGGTAGGCCGATGTCCATCGAATCAATCTCCTCTCCCTCGTCAACATCCATATACAGTCGCTGGTAGAACTCTAGTAAGCCTTTGTTAACTCCTTCCTGAGTAGCTATTATTTGTCCATCCATCTGTCATGATGCCTACCTCCAAGGAGCAAGGTCCAACCCAGCAACCCCAGAGGCAGGCATCATTCCCCCCAGGGAAGTGCCAGCGGGCCCAAGCTGGGGCCCTTTGGACACCGTCCTGGCGCCTTAGGCGCCAGGCTCATGTTGGACCCCTGTCCTGGCGCCTTAGGCGCCAGGCTCATAAAGCTAGACATGTGTTCAAGTGTTTTAATGTGCACTTACCTGGGGCAGACCATGCTGCTACATCCAGGGCCTCTTGAGGCCTGAATGGAACTACTTTACCTGTGGGACTACTTTCCACCTGGGTGTGGTTGGGAAAGGATACATACCTGATCGGTGGAAGGATACATACCTGGAACTTCTTCCAAAGCTTTTTAAACCACGCCCGATCAGCAACTCACGCTTCGCGTTGTTCTGCTCCTCGCAGCTGGACGCTCACCGTGTCAGCTCCTGCATCTGGACTGTAGCCACGCCTGTCAGCATCCTGGGTCGCCTGCAAAGGGAGATAAGAGAGAATTGGAGATAAAGAAGACCTTACCTGCTAAAGCTGCATCATGGAGACATCACACCGACGATCCTGAAAGGGAAGACATCATTTTAAAAGCATTTCGCTTCGATCGCTGCAGCGCTGCATTTCACTTACCTTTCCTGGGCGCCACCATCTTCAGCAGCGATCATCCGGATCCGCACCCACTTCCCAGAGCCTAGAGAGCAAAAGACAAGAAAACAAGGTGAGAGAAGGAAGGGAATAGGAAAGGCTCAGTTTCCTTCTAAGACTTACCTGTTGGGTCATTCCCATTTCATTTCGGGTCCTGCCGCTTCCTGGCATTCCGGACCCCGGCTCCTATGGGGAAAAAAAGACAAAGTCATTGAATGAGCGAATGCAAAGACATTACCTGAACGCTCATCCAGAATTTACCTGTCATTTACTGGAACTGCACGTTTCACTTCGGGTCGGCGCCATATCTCCGGCATTCCGAACCCCGGCCCCTAAGGGGAAAAAGACATAAGCATTAGTGCTTGCTGCAATAAGACAATGAACATTATTATTAAGCTTGAACTTTTGAACTTGCAACAGAACTCTTACAGCGCCTCACCTGAATAGTCAAGCTTATTTTGAACTCCCATCAAACCTCAATCCAGTGAAGTAACTGGGTTTCAACGCGCCCCTGCATCAGAAGCAGGATGGAGAACTCATCCTTCCAGACCCTAAGGTGAGACTTCACAGGGAATCGTGGAAGGGTATCGTGGAGGGTTGGAAGGGAGTGGGAGGCTTGAGCATTATTCCGTCAGTAGGTAATACTCCCTTTTCACGCACAGGGGAATATTCCTGCGAGCCAGAAAAGCCAGAGTAGAGGGGCCCTTCCTGTCCATCTTCAGAGTCCTGCGCTTCACCATTGAAGAAGCATCAGCACTCGAAGCCAGACCTGCGCCTCTGAGGGAATCGGGTGAGCGTGACACCATCCCCCGTACCGCTCTAATTGTTTGTATGGGTGTCTCACTCTTGTACAACCAGGCCAACAACCTGCCCGGCTTATCTCCCTCCGTGTGCTGCCTGTCAATGTATTTTTTTGAGTTCTGGTTGCATAATCTCTCCCTGTACTACCCAACCTCCTCTGGGGAATGCCCACCCCTGCGCATTGTCTCTAATTTCTTTTCTGCTGTAACTCATGCATTATTCCACCTTCTAGGCCTTTGGATTTAGATATTGCCGCCCCCCTCACCACCACCTTAAATGCCTCCCATAGTGCGCCAGCCAATTCCATGCTTCCGGTGTTGTGTTCAAAGTATTTCCTTATTTCCTTCTTCAGGTCCTCCCTGAAAACCATGTCTTTCAAGGCTTCGGCCCGAAGTCTACATGTCGGGATCCGCATTCTGGGAGGACCCTCGTTTTGTATTCGGACTGCACTAGTTGCCCTGTCAACTCCGGTGCAGCAAATATATAGTCCAACCGCGTGTGCAGATTTTGTGTGGCCGAGTAGTGAGAGTATCCCCTATCTTGTGGGTGGTGCATCTTTCCTACATCCACTAGTCAAAAAACACTTAATAGGATCTTCAGAGCTTTGGCTAATGGGGTGGACTTCTCCATCTTCTCATCTGATCTGTCAACCCTGGGATCTAGCGTGCATTTAAAGTCCCCCTCCCCATATAACTGTCCCTCCACCCCCGATATATATGGGCTGATCTTGCTGTATAGAGTTCTGAAATAGCCGGTAGTGTCTTGGTTCGGGTAGAAGTTTGATAATGCTCAGCTCTCTATTTTCTACTAGCCCTCTTTTTAGCACCATCCTCCCATCTGACTCTAAGGTAGACTGTAATAGCTTAAAAGGGACTTGCAGTGCTATCCACGCAATTACCCCTCTGGCATACGCTGAATAGGTTGCTCCTGTGGTGGTTCCTCTCCGTTTCCTCCGCACCACCTCCTGTTTTTCTTGGGTCAGTTGAGTTTCTTGTAACAACGCAATATCAATTGTCTGTCTTCAGACGCATCATGAGCTTCTATATTTTTTTTTTTTCATTTGTCTCCAGTTTTGCGAGGTTTCCTTTCAATTCTTTACATATTTGCCAAGATTTAGGATTTCCTGTAGGAATTGGCATATTGTGAAAATGAGTTTGTTTGATCTGCCATTTAGCATCTCCGTCCATCTTTCTTCAGTCCCCATCGTCTGTTCTCTGATCTTGTAGTAAGTACCAGTCTAGAAAAATGGATACCTCTCATGATTGACGGCAAACGTATTTTGGTGGCCGTGGGTCAACCGTCTCGTGCACGATATGATAGAAATACAGGTTTCCAAGTTTACCAATGAACGGCCATTTTGATGTAACAAGGATCGCCATTTTGTTTTCTAACAATTGCTCATTGCTTTCTGTTGAAATTGCTTCACAGCACATTTTCTGCTTACGCTGCTCGACTGTTAATATTGTTGTCTGAACGTGAAAGGACAAGGCCGCAGTGCCGCAAGGCTAATAAGAGTTTGTTGAAACACAAGGTAGGCAGCGCCGGGAAGGAATGTCCGGCTCCCTCCCGAATGTAGCCTTGAAGCAGAGCCGCAGGGCATTTAATCATTTCACAGCTGCCAGCCAGTCTCGTTATATGGTAGAATATGTTAGAATAAAGCAGCTAAAGGCTTGAATTATGCTCTTCTCATGGCCCCCCTTTACTGAGCCCTGTAGAGCGTGTCGGCTCCCAGGACACGAATAGCACCTCATAGATAGCAAGGTCTGGAATGTGACTCTTCCTCCGTATGCAGCTTGCTTCCAAGAACAGAAGCACTGTGTTTTGTTCAACAAGTAAAAGATGTCTCCGGACTTGCAAAATTGCATATTGTTACTAGAATAGATTTTTGAAGGTGTCCATCACACAGAGTTCAAAGAAACCCAATAAAGGGGGGTGTTAAACATGTCACAGCTGATTGTATGATATGCATTTTGTATATATGTAACTGATGTACGTAATTCGCTCTCTTGCGTCCCTCGAGGTCTAGAGATACACGTCGGGGGGGCATGAGACCGAGTTAGCCTACTCAGACTATTTGCTTTGCAATAAACCCTAGCTTTGGGAATACAACCTCGTGTCTGGCGTATCTATCGTGTGTGGTGACTTGCCTTGTTTCCATAGACGTGAGGGACCCCTAGGGGCCCCTTTCAAAGTCTGGATCTTTGTTCAGAGAGTTCATTACATTCCATTAATAGATGGAAAATCGTTTCTGACTTTTGTGTGTCTGAGCAAAAGCGGCAGAAATGTTCTGTCGGTTGAATTTGTCTAGTTTTGGCCAGGTAGAAGCACATTGGGATTGTATTCATTCGGATTTTCAGGTATATAGCTTGCATTTTGGTGTCAAGAAAGATAGTCAAGTAGGCTGGCAGTTCGTTGATAGATCTGATGGCTGTCTTACATTGAATATTCAAGTTGTATTTTGTTTTTTCTTCGATGGTTTTTATTCAGTCATTTCTCATTATTTTTATTCTTGCGTGTTGGGGACGTAACGTGAGCATTTCGTGAGAAATTTCTATTTTCATAAGTTGTTCAAGATTGTCTTTCTACTTGGTAAGGATTGTGTTGTTCATTGCTCCTTCATGAGACCTTAGGATTTGAATTGCTAGAGTTTTCTGGTCCGAGAGTAGCTTGCAGTATAAATCTAGTTGTTTCCATAGGACAATTGAGCCGATGGACTCTATTGCTACTTCATGTCTGATTTTGGGCATAGGGAAAGAGGGTGGGAGCTGTAGGATTTTGTGCCAGAAGGAGGCTTCTAGTTTTGTCCAGCCGTAATCTGTTGCACGTAGCATAGCTTCTGTTCCATAAAGTATTGTTGGAATCACTTTTTGCTTGTAGTTTGTTATGGGTTTAAATGAATATTTGCCGTACTTTCTATGGATCATGCAACCTTGTCTTGCGAGGGATTGGATCTTTTGTTCTAGTTTGCTGTCCATTCTTTTTCCAATTTAGATTGATTAATATGAATTCCCAGATATTTAAATGTTGTAACTTCCTCAAGCTGGTTTCCGTTTAGATTAATTTTTAGTTGTTTTCCATTGTTTTTGGTCGTTCTGGTTAGTTGCAGGATTTTTGTCTTCTTTGTATTGATAGTAAGTTCATTAAGATTCATGTAGTGGTTTAGCTGAGAGAGACTGTTTTGTAGGGCTGACAGTGTCTTATCCAGGCGAATGATGTTGTCCGCACATGTCATGATTTTAACTGGTATTAAATTGAGCTTTGGAGGGTTGAGGGCATCTGTTTGCAGGTGAATGTCAATGTCTGCGGTAAAGAGGTTGTATAATGTGGCTGCTAGAGGGCAACCTTGCTTTAATCCATTTTCAACTGGTATTTTCGGTGTTGTATGACCTTTTGTTAGTCTTATTGGTATTGATGTGTTTGAGTAAAGTTGTCTGATTGTTTCCCAAGATGTCGATAGGAATAAACTTGAAAAATGGAAAGTCCTAAGTTTTTGCCGGGATATTCCATCGAAGGCTATGTGAAGATCTATAGGGCCACGAGGATTCTTGTTTTGTGGTAATTTGCTTCGTGTTTAATCAGGTTTAGGAGAAGTAGGTTGATATTTGTGCCCACGTTTGGGGTGAAACCAGTTTGTCTTGTAGAAAATCATTGTGTGTCGTTTGCCCACTGGCTCAGTTTTTTTAGGAGGATCGATTCAAACAACTTCCCAAGTGGGTCAAGTAGCGCAATTGGGCGGTAATTTTCTGGATTGTCTCGGTCCTTGTTTGTGGATGGGCACAATGGTAGCAGTTTTCCATGACAACGGTATCCGGTTGAGCTTGTTGATGAGTGTAATGAGGGTGATCCTGGTAGCCCTCTTTCTTATCGTCCAATTTCCCTCTTGGATACCTCATTCAAAATTTTTGGTAGGGTAGTTTTGGCACGGCTCGAACAGCGGATTTCTGACTCGGGGGTTCTCGCAGAGACCCAATATGGTTTCCGTCCAGGCCTGGGAACCAGGGACTAGGCTCTGAATTTATATTTGGTGGGTGCTTCATCAATATATGTTAGGGGCGAGCCACTTTACTTGGCCTTCATGGACCTAAGCATCACATTCGATAAAGTGGACAGGGCGATGCTCTGGGCCGTGCTCAGGTCCATGGGCTGCCCGGAAGATCTGGTCAAGGTGCTCCAAATAATACATGAAAACACATCAGCTTGTGTGAGGTTTGGTGACCAGGGACAGTGTACAGCTTTTTTCGAGACCTTTTTGCGTGTACGCCAGGGTTGTTGTGGCACCGGTGCTTTTTGAATTGTATATAAAAGGTGTATACCAGGCCCTCGTTAACTCTGTCGACTTCATTAGAATAGGAGGTGTTCCTCTACCTGTCCTATGCTACGCCGATGACATGGTTCTTATAGCACGTACCCCTATAGCCATACAACGCCTGCTGGATGTTTACACTGAATTTATGGCCACTCACAAACTCTGTGAACTCCCAAAAATCTGCCGTTATGGCTTGCCGTAGAACAGGCGTCCGATCCCTCAAGATGCAGAGGATATTGAGTGGTGAAGAACCCATTCCCAGGGTTACTAGTTTTGTATATTTGGTAATCGGCTTTACCGAGAACTGGCGAGGGCTTGGCCACGTGGACAAACGATGTACGAGGATGAGACAGGACTTGGGTGGCATATCCCGTTTTCAAAATGACTGTCTAGGGCATCCACTCAAGCTTATCTTTGAAGTCTACAGGGCACAAACCAAAACGGCCACTAACTATGGGGCTGCACTGTGGGGCATTGAAAAGATTCCAAGCATCGAAAAAGTTGAGATTAGTTTCTTAAAAAAACTACTTGGGCTTCCGCAGTCAGCGCAAAATTATGGCACCCATTTGGAACTAGGGTGCCCCCATATTGGTGATGAATGGTTACTGCCCCCCCCCCCCCCCCTTCCGCATTGACTGGCGTTATGGTCAAATGAGAAAGCCATTCGTTCACATAAAATCATATCTGCATTGGTAAGAAGTCCGGCTGCCAAGAAAATACTGTGGCTCATTTATATTGATAAATGGGTGAATCAGTTAAACTGTGCAAGCCTCATCTGCCCTCCAGCCTGTCTGACTCCGTGTGTTGTAAGGGCCCACAAGCAATTGTATAAATCCATCCTTGAGTCAGAGAGTCTGTTGCACTAGGCACTTGTGCTAATAGAAGGCATGTTGTTTTAACTATCGCAGACACTATCCAGCCGTACTTGTTATTTAGTAATAAACCTTATGACCTTTGGGCACTTACAAGAGCACGATTTGACTGTTTATGGCTGGGGGCCCGTACAAAAAACTGGTCTCACAATGCTCGACCTCCGGCTTGTTCTTGCTGTCAGTACCCAGTGGAGGACCTTTTGCACTTTGTGTTGTTTTGTCCAACATATGGACCTAAGGAGGCAAACACTTGCCACTATTGAGGTCAGCTGGATTGTCCCAGCCCTCTGCCATTTACTCTCAGCTGCCACGTTGCCAGTGGCATGGGGCTCGGTGGACTATTTGAGAAAGGCCTGGCACAGGAGAACTAAAATCATCTCTCAAAATCTGACTGAATATTGACAATCTAACGACTTATCAGGCATTCCCTTGGAGGATATTAATCGCCATTCACACATGCACTTTTAAAGTTCTGCCATTTTTTATTTAATGTGTTTCTTTTTATGTCATGTATTTTGTATTTTATCTTGTATTGTTGTTTATGGAAATTTGTTTCCGAATAAAGGTGTTGATGATGATATTACTCATGAGATTCGCCCATGATTGCGGATTTCTTTTGATTATCGCGTTTGAAGTCCCGTCAGGGCCCGAAGCATGGGATATGTTAAGTTTTTGTATCATGTCTAGAATGTCTTGGTGGTTACAGATTACTGTCCACTTTGCCTTCTGTGGGTTTTATTTCTTTTTGGTTTCTGAGGGCACTTTTATGTTTGTGTAGTGATGAATCCATCGTTGTTCTGTCACATTTCCTGTCATTTTTTGTTGGTGAGCTGAGTTGTTATTCAACAGATTCCATAGTTCTCGGAGGTTATGCGTTTTATACGTTTCTAGAATTGCCTCTGCATCTGCTTGTAGTAGAGTCATACGATGCGTTTTGGTCCAGTTGTTGTAGTTTTGTTTGGCCGCTTTTATTTTGTTGAACAAGTCCTTGTCTTTGCTTTTCTTTAATTGTCGCACAGTATTTCCCAGCACCCTTTTCCTTTCAGTAAGCTCCTTGTTGTAGCAGTGTCGATGAGATTTCATAATTTGCTGGCTAGCTGGGTTATAGTGCAGTTGGAGTAGCCATTGATAGTCTAGTTTCTGGTCGTCAGGTAGAGTGGTTTGCACGAATTGTCTTGAGTAGGATTGTTGCTTGATCAGTTATGCAAAGCTTTCTGCCAGCTGTGCAGACTTCTAGCTGAGTGGGTCGTATGGGCTGGGGTTTACGTAGAATATTTTGCCCATGTATCACTAGCTGGTTGTGATCTCTGTTTGTCGTTGTAATTATAATGGCTGTTTGTACTGTGGTTCTCAGTTCTTTCGAGAGGTAGATGTAGTCAATTATGGCAGACAATTTGCCTCGGGACCAGGTGGGTAGTAGCTTGCTTGTCTTGTCCATCGGGTAATCGATAATGAGAAGGTTACGGATGTTAGTTTCTGTTGTCCATTTTTTAGCTCGGATTGTTAGTTTTCCATTAGGTATAGGTTGTCCGTCTTTATCCCATAGATGTAGGTTTAAATCACCGCATAATATGAATTCAATTCTTGGATACTTGAGGGTAAGGTTGTACATTGTTAAGAAGACACCATCTAAGAAGACTTCGCCATTGATTGCAGCAGGGTTCCAGTACAAGTTCTTAATTGAGATTTTTTTTTCATGGTGGAGATTTGAGGAGTCAGAGTTTGAGCCTCCTTTTATTTTTATGACTGTGTTTTGTATCCATGGGTTGATATTTGTGGCTCGCAGTATAGACCATGCAGGGTCGATCTTGATTAGCGTTAACAGACCTGATGTTGGTCTTCCTTTTGATCTTGATGGGACTGGGTTTAGGAATGCCAGGAAGCAGTGTCAGCATGGGGAGTTGGAAAGCCAGGTTTCTTGAAAGCAGAGGATCTTGTACAAGTCGAATTCAGGTGATGGCTCATTAAACCGGTGAGTGTTACCCTGTGTATTCCATGAGCACAGGGTCCAGGTGTTTGTTGGATCGGTTGGTGGTTATGAGATATTGCTCAGCGCTGTTTCGTCAGAGTAGTAAACTCTTCTGATGCGTACTGGCGTCTGATCGGGCGATTGTTGTCGTAGGTCACCTTTGTTTCATTCATCTGGATGGTTTAGACTGTCTTCTGGAGTATACTGTGGTTTAATTTGTGGATTCTCATTGTTGTGGGTTCTGTCAATATGCTCGGTTTCCGAGTTGGAGTTCAGAGGATTCTTGGGATGGCTGGTGGGCACGGTTGCAAAGTCGTTTGCACCATTTTGTTCGTTTTGCCGCTTCTTAGGATGTTGATGGCTTTTGGTCAGTATAGAAGCATTCCTAGGATTTTCCTTTAGGATGATGTCCTCCTTCGTTAGTTTTGTACCAAGTGTACAGCTGAAACCAAGTTTTTCTCCAGCATGGGGTCTGGCATGGATTCACATGCTCATGAATATTCCCCGTCGTCAGGCTGGGAATCCTCGGTAAAGAAAAAACCAGTATCAGTTTCGTTTCTGATCTGTCTTTCGTAGTAATAACCAATCACTGGTCTCTGCGTCATACTGACCACAGCCAATGACTGCCCTCTACATAAGCACCGCCTCTGGCAGCCATCTTCAGATTTTGTACCGCACGTTCATGTGTTGGGATCCTCGTGCTATTGCTCTCGAGCGTTAGTGCTATTTTTTCGCGCTTTTTTCACAAAAAACTTCGATTCTTTCGGTCAAAGAGCCTCAAGCTCCACCGATCCTACATCCGATCAACGGGGACCCGTGTCGGATTCATCTGTGCCCCTCAAGGGTGAAGATTCGTCGAGCTACACTTCGGAGGAATCCAGAAGCTTCTCAGGCCCGGTCTCGGAGATGGCCCAGGAGAAGGGAAGCTCGACGCCCGGAAAGCTGTTCAGGGTCTGCCCTGGATGCCAGCTGCAGAACGTCTTCAAGGAGGACGAACACTCTTTCTGCCTTTACTGCCTTCATGAGGACAAGACGCACGTGGAGAAGGACTGTGCGTTTTGCGGCAACATGTCGGAACGGACCATGAAGGACCGCCATCAACGTCTCGCCAACTGGCTGGAGGGTAAGAGCCCGTCTGGCGAGAAGAAGAAGAAATCCGAGCGGTCTTCTAAGACCTTTGAGGGCGCCCCGGCGACGGGGGCCCAACATAAGGCCAAGCACCGCGAGTCCGCTGGCACCGGGAGCGCCGAACGGTCGGGCTCTACGGGCGCCAGGCAGGGCGCACCCTCCCCGGCACCATCAACCACGAGCCAACGCTCTGGGTCGGGTAAGGGGAAGGCCGAGCACCCGGCGAAGCTCCTGGAGAGGCCCCGGTCGAGCTCTAAGGCAGAGGAGGAGCGTGGCAGTGCCCCCTCCCTCAAGGATAAGGCGGTGAGCGCACCTAAGGTGGTGAAGGCCTTGATCCATCCGACCAAGCCCTCTATCGAAACGGTCGCGGCGGCCCTGGCTCAGCCTGTGGTGGCTGCACCAGTGGTGGCGACCTCAGGGCCCAGAATCTCCCTGCTTCCTCGGAGGGAGTCTTCCTTTGTGCCCATCGATAGGACCCCCCTGAAACCCTCCGTGGGGAAGAAGGGGGGCAGGGCGTCGTCGTCGGAGACTCAGCCTCAACCTCAGAAGAGGAGCTGATCGAGGTCTTAAGCCACGGCCTAGGCGTGGAAGAAGGCCAGCCCGTCGGAATGGACCCCGACGCAGGTGACGACGACATCGTCGAGGATACCGACGGGGCCCCTACTCGCCCGTCGGATTCCCCTCTGCCAGCGCCGCAAGACAACTCGGCGGCCATTTTGTTGGCCATACAGTCCTTATGCTCCGAGATAAGGACGAGGCTACCGTTACCGACGGAGGAACCTCTCCCGTCGGGGGATCCAGAACCGGGACCTTCTGGTGTTCCCCCTACCAAGAAAAGAAGGATCCATCCACCACCTCCTTTTCAACCGTCGCGCCCCTTCCAGCCCTCCTCCCCGTCCACCCGAGGGGATGATACGGGGACTGACACGGCAGCGACGGGTACGGACGACGAGGCATACGACGAGGATATTCCGTCGTCGCCTCCCACCAGGGCTTCTCCGCCCGACGAGATCGGATCTTTCCACTCCATGATCTCCAGGGCTTCCGAGCTTTTCCAACTCTGCCCTGAGGAGAAGAAAAAGGAAGGCTTCCTTTATCAGCGGCGCGAGGCCAAGAGGAAGACGGTCCTCTCAGTGCCTCTGTTGGACGACATTTGGGATGAGGGCCTTTCCCTCCTCAAGAACCCTTCCACGACGCCAGCTAGAAGAGACCGGTACGAGAAGAAGTACCGGGTCCCGGACACGGCCCCCCTGTGCCTCCGGGCGCAGCCTACCCCGGACTCTGTCGTCTCCGCGGCAGCCAGGAAGAAAGCGGGGGGGGGGGGGGTGCGGCCTCCACATCGACTTCCCCGCCGGACGGCGAGGGAAAGAAATTGGATGCTATGGGACGTAGAGTCATCTCGTCGGCAGCGACGACGATTAAAGCGGCCAACGCCTTGGCTATCGTGGCCCGCTATGACAGGGAGCTCTGGTACAAGATAGCTCCCCTACTGGATTTTCTGCCGGACGACAAGAGGGCGGAGGCCCTGGAGATCCTGCAGGAAGGTGAGGTGGCCTCGGACCACGCCATCACCGTGGCGACGGACATCGCCGACACCGGGTTCCGCCAGCTGGGCAACGGCGTTTGCCTTCGACGTCGCGGATGGCTCAAAGCTACGGATTTCCGGCAGGACGTCCAGACCAGAGTCCTGGACATGCCCTTCGACGGGAACAACCTGTTTGGGAAGACAGTGGACGATTCCCTTCAGGCCATCAAGCCGGATACTGAGACGGCCCGGGCCCTTGGAGTCCTGCAACGACGGACGCCCTTTCGGAGCGGCGGAGGCAAGGGCGCCTCCAAAGGTTCCGGCGGCGGTTTCGCTTCCTACCGTCAAGCGGCCCGCTCGTCGTCGCAAGAGGCCTACAGAGGACGAGGCAAGTCTAGCGGACCCCGCCGTCGTCGCCAAGGAGGTCAAGGCGGCAAGGCCGCGTCCAAGCAGGATTGAACCGGCCGTGGGGTCGGGCCCCCACCGAAGCACCCCGGTGGGAGGCCTGCTGGCGGGCTTCGTCAGCGTGTGGGAGTCCATCTCCACCGACCGTTGGGTGCTGGACGCCCTGGCCCGGGGCCACGCGCTCGAGTTTCAAAGAAGGTGCCCGCGCGTCCCCCCCGTGGCCAGGAAAGAACTTCACGTCCCTCAACTTCTCCTGGAGGTAAAGGCGATGCTCAGAAAGGGCGCCATCGAACTCGTCCCAAAGAGGCTTCGGGGCTCCGGAGTCTACTCGAGATACTTCCTCGTGAAGAAGAAGACGGGAGGATGGCGCCCCATCCTAGACCTGCGACGTCTGAACAAGTTCATCAAGGCGCAGAAGTTCCGGATGGTCACCCTCCAGCACGTCCTGGGTCAGCTGGAGGAAGGAGACTTCCTATCGTCGTTGGATTTGGAGGATGCCTACTTCCACATTCCCATCCTAAAGGGGCACCGCAAATTCCTCAGATTCGTGGTCCAAGGGCGTCATTACCAGTTCAAAGCCCTTCCCTTCGGACTACGGTCGGCACCCAGGGTATTCACCAAGTGCCTTGCACCGGTGGCGGCGCAGCTGCGCCGCGAGGGGATTCACGTCTACCCCTACCTGGACGACTGGCTCATCCGCGCCAAGACGAGGGAGCTCGCCGTGGTCCACACGGCAAGGACCGTCCAACTCCTCACGGACCTGGGATTCTCCGTGAACTACGCCAAATCCCACCTGGTGCCCGCGCAAGTCGCACTGTTTCTGGGAGCCAGGCTCGACACAGTGTCCCTTCTGGCCTCCCCGTCGGAGGAGAGGACCAGGACCATCTTGGGCAAGGTGCAACGGATGTTGGTGGCCGACGCGGCCAAAGTGAGGTCCATCAAGTCCCTCCTCGGGATGATGTCTTCCTGCATCTACCTCATTCCCATGTGCAGGCTCCGGATGCGCCCGTTGCAAGAATTCCTGGATGCGCGCTGGATCCAGACGACGGGCAGCTTCGAGGAAAGGATCAAGCTCGACGAGAGTTTCCGACGAGCGATACGGTGGTGGGGCACCCGCGCGCATCTGACGGCGGGCATGGACTTCCAGACCCCAGCCCACCAGGAGACTGTGACCACGGATGCCTCCCTGGAAGGGTGGGGAGCGCACACCGAAAATCTGCACGCAAGGGGACTCTGGCTCCCGACGGAGAAGTCCCTGCATATCAACGTCCTGGAGCTCCGTGCAGTGTTTTGGGCCCTCAGGTCCTTCCTTCCGTCCCTCAAGGGCAAGGTGGTGAGGATCTTCACCGACAACACCACCACCATGTTTTACATCAGGAAACAGGGCGGAACCAGGTCCCCAGCGCTGTCCAAGGAGGCGCAGGACCTGTGGCATTGGGCCGTTGCCCAAGGGATTTTTCTGGTGCCGTTTCATCTGGCAGGGATAAAAAACACCATCGCCGACTCACTCAGCAGGGAGCTGCGCTCGTGCCACGAGTGGGAACTAAGGCAGGATCTGGTGGATCGCCTCTTCCGACGGTGGGGCACACCCCAGATCGACCTGTTCGCGACGGCGACGAACACCAAGTGCCGGAGGTTCGCCAGCAGGTTTCCCCAGACGAGGAGCATGGGCGATGCTTTCTCGTTCCCCTGGGAGGGCCTGTTCCTCTACGCGTTCCCTCCCTTGCCTCTGCTAATCCGGCTCGTCAACCAGCTCAAGAGGTCACGGTGCAGGATGATCCTCGTCGCACCTGCGTGGCCGAGGCAGATATGGTTCCCGGACCTTCTGGACTTGTCAGCGTCCCCGCCGATCAAGCTGCCGGCGGACGCGGATCTACTCTCCAGGGAAGGAGGCGCCATCCTCCACCACGACCCGAAGTCGCTGAACTTGCAGGCCTGGCTCCTGCAGCGCTAGAGTTTGGAGGATACGACATACCGGCCGATTGCAGAGAGGTTCTTGCAAAGGCCAGGGCGTCCTCGACTCTTAAATGCTACGGACACAAATGGAAGAGGTTCTCTGTCTGGTGCCACGCACAGAAGATTAACCCTCTACGGATTACGGCCCCCCAAGTACTGCCGTACCTGCTGACGCTGGCCAAAGCTGGTCTGGCACACGCGTCCATCACGATTCACGGGGCGGACGTCCTTGTGGTCTCATCGTCTGGTGAAAGAGTTCATGAAGGGACTGTTCAGATCGTTCCCGCCGGTGAAGGCTCCGGCCCCGGCGTGGGAGCTCAACGTGGTGCTGACCAAGCTCATGGGACCTCCGTTCGAGCCTCTGCACTCGGCCCCGTTGAAGTTTCTATCGTGGAAAACAGCTTTTCTTGTGGCCATCACCTCCGCACGACGAGTGGGAGAGATCCAGGCCCTTTCCTGCAAGGCCCCGTACTTGACTTTCCACGACACGAGGGTAGTGCTCAGGACGCACCCCTCCTTCATGCCCAAGGTACCGTCGGACTTCCATCTCAACGAACCCTTGGTGTTACCTGTGTTCTTCCCGTCGCCTTCGTCGCCGGCTGAGAGGACTTTGCACTCGCTGGATGTAGCTAGAGCGCTGAAGTTCTACGTGGACCGCACGAAGGTTTTTCGGAAGACGTCACAACTCTTTGTGAACTTTGGACCTGTCAATCAGGGGAAGGCTCTCTCGAAGGCTTCCATTTCCAGATGGCTCTCCGGCTGTATCATGTACTGTCATCGGTTGGCAAACCGACCGCTGCCTGGCCGTCCGAGAGCCCATTCCACCAGAGCGATCGCAGCTACCACAGCGTTCCTTTCTGGTGTGCCCCTGCTGGACATATGCAGGGCTGCTACGTGGAGGTCGACGCACACCTTCACAAAGTTCTACTGCGTCGATCGGGATTCCAGGGAGGAGTCCAGGGTCGGCCAAGCAGTGCTGCGCAACCTGTTCGCCTGAGGTGAGCCTGGTGAGGAGGTAAGATGCTTAATGTTGAGTTTGATGTAATGCTTAATGTTGAGCCTTTGCCACCTCCCGTGGTTGTGCATGTGTGTACTGCTATGTATTCTTTATTCATGAGCATGTGAATCCATGCCAGACCCCATGCTGGAGAAGGAACAAGTTACTTACCTGTAACTGTTGTTCTCCAGCATGGGTCTGGCATGGATTCACATGCGAACCCTCCCGCCTACCCCTCTGCGGCTCTTCACTTGGTCATACTGCCACTTCACGTGCTTCCAAATCTGAAGATGGCTGCCAGAGGGCGGTGCTTAGGTAGAGGGCAGTCATTGGCTGTGGTCAGTATGAAGCAGAGACCAGTGATTGGTTATTACTACGAAAGACAGATCAGAAACGAAACTGATACTGGTTTTTTCTTTACCGAGGATTCCCAGCCTGACGACGGGGAATATTCATGAGCATGTGAATCCATGCCAGACCCATGCTGGAGAACAACAGTTACAGGTAAGTAACTTGTTCCATATTGCGCATCTCTTGCTGTAGGGATTTGATCATGGTTGTTTTATTTTGTAGTTTTACTGATATTTTATCGTTAAATTTTCCGTCTACAAAGGTGACTAGCTCGATGTCTCAGGAATGAAGTTGATTCAGGTTTGGGATTGCTTGGAAGAGTATTAGAATGCTTGCCATGTTTAGTACCAATTGCGAGGGTCTATTCATGTTTTCTATTTTCACCGTGTAACTTTCTGTTGCCTGGAATAGGTTCAGGAATATTGGTTCGGTTAGTTCTTATCCTTTTCGTACGGGAGCTTTCTTGTGCTGGGTTAGTAGTGGGATAACTTGTTGCTACATCTTGATTCGTTGGCTAGTGAGGTTGAGGAGATTTCTTCATATATTAGGTGGTAGGGTGAATCGTAGGTTGAATAGGTCGTTGATTTTTCTGAAATTTCTTCACACGAGATCATATCGCTGGTGGAGTAGTTTGGTTGATATTCGTCAATTCCTATTAGGCTTGAGTCGTTCATTTGTGTTTTCCCTTTTGTTTTTTCTTGTGTTGGTAGATCCTCATGCGTCGTTAGGTCTAGTAGGTCATCTGTTTCCAGGATTTGTTCCTTGTGTGTTGTCACCGTTTCGAGTACCTGTTTTTTGCTTGTGTTTTTTAGAAGTAAGACAGGTTGTTTGGATTGGTTCAATGTGATCTTCTTAAGTTGGTTTGTGGATATTCTTTCTTTGACTGGCTTTGGTGTTGAAAAATTTTGTAGAAACGCTTGTGATCCTGTTTGTTTTTGCGTTTGTTTAGCTGTTTATTTTGGTACTTTATTAGTTTTTTTTGCTGGGCCAAAGATCTCGAAGATGTGATCAGCGATCGTGTCTTTTTGGTCGTTTGTTGGTTGTATTTTTTCTTTGCGTGCGTTGGGTGGGTTTGCTGTTTGAATCGGTAAAGAGGTTAATGCGCTGGGGGATGTAGATCTATGTTGATCGAGGTTCAGTTTTTCTGGTATCATGCAAAGTGGGGTGTTTGTTTATTTATTTTTTTATTTGGTGTGTTCTTAGGTGCTTTTTGTTGTTGATTTTTTAGGATTGTCATGAATTCTTTGGTAAATTGGGTTTTTTCTTCTGTCTCCTCGTGCTATCTCGAATGGTCTTTGTTGCCAGTTACGGGCTTGTTCTGCTTCGGAGTCTAGGTGTTTTTCTATCGTGGTTATGAAATCTTCTGTGTGTATTTGTTTGGTTCATGATCAGAAATGTGTGTTTCCGAATTGCTTCGAAGGGTTCGATTTTCAGTGATGTGTTTGTTTTCTTCTTTTGAAGTACTTGTTCCATCGTTGGTTGTGAGGGATCGGCGTGGAGCTTTCCTCTGAGTCTTGTATTTGGCTTTTTTTTTTTTTTTTTTTTTTTTTTGCATTGAACCTGGGTTTTTCGCCAGTTCCTGTGTTGGTGATGCTCCGGTTTATCTTTCAGGGGCGATAGGTTTCTTGGTATTGCGCTAGGAGGAGCAGGATCAAAGAAGGGTGAGGCCTCTGCAGTCTCCTGTACAGTGTTGGTTTCTCTGTTGCGCTGAGTCTCTCCTGGATGCTCCGACTGGCCTTTGCACAGGGCTGATTTTGGTGCAGCACTGAAGGGTCAGTGCTGAGCAGGATCAAAGGGGAGCAAGTCCCTACAGTTTCCTGTGTTGTGATGGTTTCAGGTGTTCTTGCGATGTTCTTGCAATAAGAATGTTTTGCTTTATGCGGGGCGGTGCAGCGTCTCCTGTCTTGTGTAGGCTAAAAGTTGGGATTTGTTTTCTTATTGCAGCACCTGATGTATGGTGAGATACAGGATCAAAGGAGCAAGGGCCCCAGCAGTCTGCTGCCTTGTTTGGGATTCAGTTTTCCTTTTGTAGAACGTCTATTTCTTTATACAGCTAGAAATGTAGAAAGTCTATTTATTCTCCTATGCAGTGGCTGTTCCTTGTTCTCTAGTAGCAGCACTTGAGAGTCGATGCACCGATATTGAGCAGTCTTATTGATGCCACTGTTTGTATGGACGCAGTAAATGATTTGAAGATAAATTCCTTTGACTTGCAATTGCTGGTAGGTTGCCACTGGGTGGTTGGTGTCTGTTGCGGTGTTGGTGGAGCAGAAATGGGATGTGACCCACGCTTCCAATGGGACGCTGATAGTGTTGCTCACGGTCCCCCGTGCAAACGTCCCCAAGCAGTTCAGGAGGCACGAGCTCGGGGATGCCACACAGCAGCGAGCGGAACCAGCAGGAGCTGTTGTGCGCGGGTGAACCAACTCCGGAGGCACACAGCAGGGAGCACACCCCGCCAGAGCACGAGCAAGGCGCTCGGTGCTGTTTTCCTGCAGCGGTGCGGGGCCTCCGAGTAGATCTTGCGGGTGAGGAGGGTTATAGAGGGAGGGGTTCCGGGGCAACGCAGGGCGGGTTGGGGGTGGGGAAGATGAGGGTGCCGATATGGTTTGAAGGGACGTGTCGTGGGAGGCGGGGACAAAGATGAAATCTCGCCGCCGCCGCCGCACACAGCGGGGCCTGGAGGCGGATGAAGGAGCCCATCGGAGACTGGAGCAGCAGCACGGCGAGCATGGCCGGCTGCGCAGTTGGGAAGGTTGGAATCTGGAGGGAGGTGATGGGGTGGGAAGTGGGGGATTTCTCTTTGCAAGGGTTCTTAGTTGTTCTTTAGAAGCGGAGCGGCGACACGGAGCCTGCAGAGCCTAAAGATCAAAAGACTCTGCAGCAGACTCCGCAACCTTATTACTTTTCAAATAATTATTGAGACCCCTGACATTCCAGGTCGCTATCTTGAGGTCCCCCATCTCATAGATACCCTGTTCCGCCTCTGTCCTCCATCGTCTTCCGCTTCATGTGCAGTGATTTATAGGTGTAGGCTCGCTTTCTAACTTTTCCCAATACCCTTTCCCACCCGTTTCCCCCCCCCCCCCAACTTGAACTGTTTCAACTCCCACACCAACTCCCTCCCCCAACAACCACTACTGATGCCCAGCTCCATCCCTGGATCTCAGGCTAGCCTGCATCTAGCCCTTTCTCGGTATTACCGATACTCGGCGCACTACAGGGGGATACCGATTTAATATTATCTCAACTAAATTGTCTAGGGGGAGCTAGTGTGGTCCTCTGTGCTGCCTTAGTGAAGCCTCTATATCTCCCACTTAAAGTTCACATTTTACCACTCTGCCATCTCCTCCTTCTGCCCACCTTAACCTTCCACTTAATCCAGTCCCGGGCTACGTTCCAGTCCCAAAGTCAACATTTCCCACCCCCCCAATCCCAGCAAATGCAGGTTCACTTATCCGTCCTGTTCTCAGTCTGGTCATCCGCCCCCACTGGACAGTTCTGTGCGTCCAACCATTCCGCGGCATCCTCCGGAGTCTCAAAAAATAGGGCCTTGCCCTTATGAAACACCTTTTTAGTTTTGCTGGGTACATCAACCTATATTTGTAACTTGCTTTGCGCAGCCTCCTCTTGATTGCTCCGTAGTGCAGTCTCTGTACCTGGAAGCTGTAGTCTGGGTAAGCTGTGATGGACGCAGATGCTCTAAGTATTACTTCTCCTTTTCGAAAGTGCTCCAAGATCGTCTCTCTGTAATTCAATATTTTAGCGATGATCGGCCTTGGGGGAACTCCTGGTGTCATCTTCCGCCCTTGTCCTCTGTGTGCTCTCTCCACTACGAACCCTTGGTTGAGCGCTTCTCCTTTAATTTCCTGCAGCAGAATAGTCTAAACATAGCTAGTCGGGTCCGGTCCACAATATGTATATTGTTCCTGCGCGCCCGCCCTTCTGCTTCCTCTGCCCGGTTCTCCAGGTTCCGCACCTGCTGTCGTAGTGTGTGTACTTCCGTGGCGTTCACATCTTCTCCCAGTCCGCTTGTAAGGTCCGCTAGCGCCCTTATATCTTGCCGCAGCAGATTGACGTCAACCTTCATTGTCAATCTTGAACTCCAGTGATGCTTTCAGTTCGGCCACTGCAGCATCTAGCTTGGCCTCCCCTGATGCCTTCAAATCTGCTATCGCTTCCAAGATCTTCTGATCATTTCTCACCAGGGCTGCCTCACTTTACGCAATCTGCCCCTTAATCCACACCACTTCCGCTGTTTATGGCGATTTAGCAAACTCCTCCATTGTGGACTGATTCCCTTTACCTTTTGTCAGCTTAGTGGCCATTGCCGTTACTGGGGAGTTCCTTGCGTCGTGTGTGCTACTCCGCCTTGACCTGGTACCTTGTGGCACTCAGAACTGCCTCACTTCCTAATCCTCTTAGGGGCTTGTGGCTGTAACTTGCGCAGTATAAATGTGTCGAGTTCCATCCCTTAATTGTGCCTCTTTCCACTTCTAGTACCTCAGCTGCCGGTTGAGATCCCCTCTCTATTGTCCGCCACTGTTGGAGCTTGGCTCTATCTCCTCTGGCTAGTCAGTTTCATAGGCTTCTTCCGTGTTCCCACCCATGCCTAGGGTGCTGTTGCGCTTCGCTTCTCGGACCTAGTGCCTCCTTTATGTCTCTGGGCCAAACTCAGCCACTCCTGCAGTCGCCTTGCTATCGTTGCTGCAATAGAACCAGCCACGAAATGTCTTGAATATCTGCCCTTTTAATAGCCGATTATTGTACCAGCGGGCTCGCATCGGGCTGAGTGATCCCATAATAGTTTATTGGTTTATCTTGTCCCTCCTTTTCTGATGGCTTCGGGGCACTCTGGTCCCTCCTTTTCTGATGGCTTCGGGGCACTCTGGGCACGCAATCTGGGCTGTAAATTACCTGCACAGTGAGGGGGGAAGACCCTGCAGCAGGATCTCGAGCAAGACTTGGCCAGCGCAGGAATTGATAGTTCTCCATATTAATGTGGGTTGGTGTTCTTCAGAGACACAGCTGCCATTCTACTGCTTCCGCCGTATTGGGGACTGCTTCAATTATGGGTATTTTGTTACCTCCACTTTCTAGACCTTTGTGTTGTCACAGCACAGGCAATCCCTGTGTCTGTGGGACCGAATAATGGTGCTGCATTACGCACGGTTGACTGGATCACACAGTGCTCCATTCCATAATACACACCAGTGCGCCAAGCAAGAACTCGCTTATCCATACACGCAGGCACAGGTGTTGCGGTCGCCGCCTCTAGGAAACCAATTGCACGATGGCCCGATTGCCGTATGTGTCGGGGCTGCCCGGGTGTCCATGAACGTCTGGCTTCTTTGTTCCTCCGTTGCTATAGTTGCAGGCCCTTGGGGACTGTCCGCACAGTGTTCATTTCGGCTCGTGGATACTGTAACTCGTGTTTCCGCTACTTATTCTCCAGTTCGCTCCGCTACTTATTCTCCAGTTCACTCCAGGCGAGGAAGAGCCAACTTCAGCTCCGCTCTCTGGAGTCTCGGCTCAGCTCAGATTTTCTTTAGGCTCTCACCTCTGTGGGCACAAGCATGGCCAGCAGTCCCCAACCCGTTAAAGTCACACTTTATCTATCCCTTTTTTCACAGTGCAGGGACCCGGCCCACCTCCATCCTAGTTCCGCGTCCACTGCTTTCACGATCAATCCCGTGAAAAGGCCTCACTGTCCCCAGTTGTGTTACAGGCTCGCCGAACTTCTCAGAGGGCGGCTCTCTTGCCCACTGTGTCTTGGGACTCTGTCGTTCTTATTCAGCTCATAACTCGCTTCAGATGTTTCTGATTGAGCTGCCACACAGTGAACCGCATGAGACACACACACGCACACGCACGCACACTCCCCACTCACACGCACGCACACTCCCCACTCCTCCCGCACACACACACGCACACTCCCCACTCCGCGCACACGCGCACACACACGCACACTCCCCACTCCTCCCACACGCACACTCCCCACTCCTCCTACACACACACACTCCCCACTCCTCCCACACACGCACACTCCCCACTCCTCCCACACACACGCACACTCCCCACTCCTCCCACACACACACTCCCCACTCCTCCCATACACACACTCCCCACTCCTCCCACACACACACACTCCCCACTCCTCCCACACACACACTCCCCACTCCTCCCACACACACACTCCCCACTCCTCCCACACACACACTCCCCACTCCTCCCACACACACACGCACACTCCCCACTCCTCCCACACGCACACTCCCCACTCCTCCCACACGCACACTCCCCACTCCTCACACACACTCCCCATTCCTCCCACACACACACACACTCCCCACTCCTACACACGCACACATGCACACTCCACGCACATGCACACACGCACTCTCCCCACTCCTCCCACACGCACACACAGCACACTCCCCACACGCACACACACTCCCCACTCCTCCCACTCGCACACTCCCCACTCCTCCCACTCGCACACTCCCCACTCCTCCCACACGCACACTCCCCACTCCTCCCACACGCACACTCCCCACTCCTCCCACACGCACACTCCCCACTCCTCCCACACGAACATGCATCACACTACCCCCACACGCGCGCACACCCCAACCTCCCCGCACACACACACCCCAACCCCCCCGCACACACACCCCAACCCCCCCGCACACACACCCCAACCCCCCCCGCACACACACACCCCAACCCCCCCGCACACACACACCCCAACCCCCCCGCACACACACACCCCAACCCCCCCGCACACACACACCCCAACCCCCCCGCACACACACACCCCAACCCCCCCGCACACACACACCCCAACCCCCCCGCACACACACACCCCAACCCCCCCGCACACACACACCCCAACCCCCCCGCACACACACACCCCAACCCCCCCGCACACACACCCCCCCCAACCCCCCCGCACACACACCCCCCAACCCCCCGCACACACACCCCCCCCAACCCCCCCGCACACACACACACCCCAACCCCCCCGCACACACACACACCCCAACCCCCCCGCACACACACACCCCAACCCCCCCGCACACACACACCCCAACCCCCCCGCACACACACACCCCAACCCCCCCGCACACACACACCCCAACCCCCCCGCACACACACCCCAACCCCCCCGCACACACCCCAACCCCCCCGCGCACACACCCCAACCCCCCCGCGCACACACCCCAACCCCCCCGCGCACACACCCCAACCCCCCCGCGCACACACCCCAACCCCCCCGCGCACACACCCCAACCCCCCCGCGCACACACCCCAACCCCCCCGCGCACACACCCCAACCCCCCGCGCACACACCCCAACCCCCCGCGCACACACCCCAACCCCCCGCGCACACACCCCAACCCCCCGCGCACACACCCCAACCCCCCGCGCACACACCCCAACCCCCCGCGCACACACCCCAACCCCCCGCGCACACACCCCAACCCCCCGCGCACACACCCCAACCCCCCGCGCGCACACCCCAACCCCCCGCGCGCGCACACCCCAACCCCCCGCGCGCGCACACCCCAACCCCCCGCGCGCGCACACCCCAACCCCCCGCGCGCGCACACCCCAACCCCCCGCGCGCGCACACCCCAACCCCCCGCGCGCGCACACCCCAACCCCCCGCGCGCGCACACCCCAACCCCCCGCGCGCGCACACCCCAACCCCCCGCGCGCGCACACCCCAACCCCCCGCGCGCGCACACCCCAACCCCCCGCGCGCGCACACCCCAACCCCCCGCGCGCGCACACCCCAACCCCCCGCGCGCGCACACCCCAACCCCCCGCGCGCGCACACCCCAACCCCCCGCGCGCGCACACCCCAACCCCCCGCGCGCGCACACCCCAACCCCCCGCGCGCGCACACCCCAACCCCCCGCGCGCGCACACCCCAACCCCCCGCGCGCGCACACCCCAACCCCCCGCGCGCGCACACCCCAACCCCCCGCGCGCGCACACCCCAACCCCCCGCGCGCGCACACCCCAACCCCCCGCGCGCGCACACCCCAACCCCCCGCGCGCGCACACCCCAACCCCCCGCGCGCGCACACCCCAACCCCCCGCGCGCGCACACCCCAACCCCCCGCGCGCGCACACCCCAACCCCCCGCGCGCGCACACCCCAACCCCCCGCGCGCGCACACCCCAACCCCCCGCGCGCGCACACCCCAACCCCCCGCGCGCGCACACCCCAACCCCCCGCGCGCGCACACCCCAACCCCCCGCGCGCGCACACCCCAACCCCCCGCGCGCGCACACCCCAACCCCCCGCGCGCGCACACCCCAACCCCCCGCGCGCGCACACCCCAACCCCCCGCGCGCGCACACCCCAACCCCCCGCGCGCGCACACCCCAACCCCCCGCGCGCGCACACCCCAACCCCCCGCGCGCGCACACCCCAACCCCCCGCGCGCGCACACCCCAACCCCCCGCGCGCGCACACCCCAACCCCCCGCGCGCGCACACCCCAACCCCCCGCGCGCGCACACCCCAACCCCCCGCGCGCGCACACCCCAACCCCCCGCGCGCGCACACCCCAACCCCCCGCGCGCGCACACCCCAACCCCCCGCGCGCGCACACCCCAACCCCCCGCGCGCGCACACCCCAACCCCCCGCGCGCGCACACCCCAACCCCCCGCGCGCGCACACCCCAACCCCCCGCGCGCGCACACCCCAACCCCCCGCGCGCGCACACCCCAACCCCCCGCGCGCGCACACCCCAACCCCCCGCGCGCGCACACCCCAACCCCCCGCGCGCGCACACCCCAACCCCCCGCGCGCGCACACCCCAACCCCCCGCGCGCGCACACCCCAACCCCCCGCGCGCGCACACCCCAACCCCCCGCGCGCGCACACCCCAACCCCCCGCGCGCGCACACCCCAACCCCCCGCGCGCGCACACCCCAACCCCCCGCGCGCGCACACCCCAACCCCCCGCGCGCGCACACCCCAACCCCCCGCGCGCGCACACCCCAACCCCCCGCGCGCGCACACCCCAACCCCCCGCGCGCGCACACCCCAACCCCCCGCGCGCGCACACCCCAACCCCCCGCGCGCGCACACCCCAACCCCCCGCGCGCGCACACCCCAACCCCCCGCGCGCGCACACCCCAACCCCCCGCGCGCGCACACCCCAACCCCCCGCGCGCGCACACCCCAACCCCCCGCGCGCGCACACCCCAACCCCCCGCGCGCGCACACCCCAACCCCCCGCGCGCGCACACCCCAACCCCCCGCGCGCGCACACCCCAACCCCCCGCGCGCGCACACCCCAACCCCCCGCGCGCGCACACCCCAACCCCCCGCGCGCGCACACCCCAACCCCCCGCGCGCGCACACCCCAACCCCCCGCGCGCGCACACCCCAACCCCCCGCGCGCGCACACCCCAACCCCCCGCGCGCGCACACCCCAACCCCCCGCGCGCGCACACCCCAACCCCCCGCGCGCGCACACCCCAACCCCCCGCGCGCGCACACCCCAACCCCCCGCGCGCGCACACCCCAACCCCCCGCGCGCGCACACCCCAACCCCCCGCGCGCGCACACCCCAACCCCCCGCGCGCGCACACCCCAACCCCCCGCGCGCGCACACCCCAACCCCCCGCGCGCGCACACCCCAACCCCCCGCGCGCGCACACCCCAACCCCCCGCGCGCGCACACCCCAACCCCCCGCGCGCGCACACCCCAACCCCCCGCGCGCGCACACCCCAACCCCCCGCGCGCGCACACCCCAACCCCCCGCGCGCGCACACCCCAACCCCCCGCGCGCGCACACCCCAACCCCCCGCGCGCGCACACCCCAACCCCCCGCGCGCGCACACCCCAACCCCCCGCGCGCGCACACCCCAACCCCCCGCGCGCGCACACCCCAACCCCCCGCGCGCGCACACCCCAACCCCCCGCGCGCGCACACCCCAACCCCCCGCGCGCGCACACCCCAACCCCCCGCGCGCGCACACCCCAACCCCCCGCGCGCGCACACCCCAACCCCCCGCGCGCGCACACCCCAACCCCCCGCGCGCGCACACCCCAACCCCCCGCGCGCGCACACCCCAACCCCCCGCGCGCGCACACCCCAACCCCCCGCGCGCGCACACCCCAACCCCCCGCGCGCGCACACCCCAACCCCCCGCGCGCGCACACCCCAACCCCCCGCGCGCGCACACCCCAACCCCCCGCGCGCGCACACCCCAACCCCCCGCGCGCGCACACCCCAACCCCCCGCGCGCGCACACCCCAACCCCCCGCGCGCGCACACCCCAACCCCCCGCGCGCGCACACCCCAACCCCCCGCGCGCGCACACCCCAACCCCCCGCGCGCGCACACCCCAACCCCCCGCGCGCGCACACCCCAACCCCCCGCGCGCGCACACCCCAACCCCCCGCGCGCGCACACCCCAACCCCCCGCGCGCGCACACCCCAACCCCCCGCGCGCGCACACCCCAACCCCCCGCGCGCGCACACCCCAACCCCCCGCGCGCGCACACCCCAACCCCCCGCGCGCGCACACCCCAACCCCCCGCGCGCGCACACCCCAACCCCCCGCGCGCGCACACCCCAACCCCCCGCGCGCGCACACCCCAACCCCCCCCGCGCGCACACCCCAACCCCCCCCGCGCGCACACCCCAACCCCCCCCGCGCGCACACCCCAACCCCCCCCGCGCGCACACCCCAACCCCCCCCGCGCGCACACCCCAACCCCCCCCGCGCGCACACCCCAACCCCCCCGCGCGCACACCCCAACCCCCCCCGCGCGCACACCCCAACCCCCCCCGCGCGCACACCCCAACCCCCCCCGCGCGCACACCCCAACCCCCCCCGCGCGCACACCCCAACCCCCCCCGCGCGCACACCCCAACCCCCCCCGCGCGCACACCCCAACCCCCCCCGCGCGCACACCCCAACCCCCCCGCGCGCACACCCCAACCCCCCGCGCGCGCACACCCCAACCCCCCGCGCGCACACACCCCAACCCCCCGCGCGCACACACCCCAACCCCCCGCGCGCACACACCCCAACCCCCCGCGCGCACACACCCCAACCCCCCGCGCGCACACACCCCAACCCCCCGCGCGCACACACCCCAACCCCCCGCGCGCACACACCCCAACCCCCCGCGCGCACACACCCCAACCCCCCGCGCGCACACACCCCAACCCCCCGCGCGCACACACCCCAACCCCCCGCGCGCACACACCCCAACCCCCCGCGCGCACACACCCCAACCCCCCGCGCGCACACACCCCAACCCCCCGCGCGCACACACCCCAACCCCCCGCGCGCACACACCCCAACCCCCCGCGCGCACACACCCCAACCCCCCGCGCGCACACACCCCAACCCCCCGCGCGCACACACCCCAACCCCCCGCGCGCACACACCCCAACCCCCCGCGCGCACACACCCCAACCCCCCGCGCGCACACACCCCAACCCCCCGCGCGCACACACCCCAACCCCCCGCGCGCACACACCCCAACCCCCCGCGCGCACACACCCCAACCCCCCGCGCGCACACACCCCAACCCCCCGCGCGCACACACCCCAACCCCCCGCGCGCACACACCCCAACCCCCCGCGCGCACACACCCCCCCCCACACACACACACACACACACACACACACACACACACACACACACACACACACACCCCCACACACACACACACACACCCCCACACACACACACACACACACACACACACCCCCCCACACACACACACACACACACACACACACCCCCCCACACACACACACACACACACACACACACCCCCCCACACACACACACACACACACACACACACACCCCCCCACACACACACACACACACACACACACACACCCCCCCACACACACACACACACACACACACACACACCCCCCCACACACACACACACACACCCCCCCACACACACACACACACACCCCCCCACACACACACACACACACCCCCCCACACACACACACACACACACACACACACCCCCCCACACACACACACACACACACACACACACACACACACACTTCTTCCTACGAGTGTTCCAGGATCATTGTGGATCCACAGGAAACAATGAAAAACACAGCCTATCGCATGGCTTGTTTGCCATGCCCCCCAGGCACTACAACAATTCTTGTTTATTCAGGGCCATGTTGTGGGTGCTCTCCTCTTCGTCAGTGCTCTTTGTACACGCCCCCTCGCCCACAGACTCCCTTGATGCTGACGCCAACAACGTTACAGTTGTCGTCCTTGAGGTTTTGTGGGCTGCTTTGACTTAGCTGGAGCGTTCTTCCCTTTGGGTCTTGACATCTAGAAAGGTCTCTCCATCCTGTTTGCCGGCCCCCCATATATACGACTCTGCTGACTTGGCTTTATTCCTTAATGTTTCTGTTGTGATGGTTTGGGCTCTCCTCCCATATAGTTCCTGGGGATTTTTTTGGATCAGCCTATCCTGTGTTTGACCACAATGGTGTGTACAGACCTTCCGCTTTGAATATTTAGGTTGGGAGCCAAGTGCTGCAGCGGCTCGCTCCCCTCTCGCTGTAGATGACACCCTGTGCCGATGCTCCTCCGAACCAGCAGGGGTGGCCAAACACGGTCGTTGGCATGGCTGCTGATGCCGATTCAGGACAGTAGAGTCGGATTACATTAGGTGGTGTCATGAACCTTAGCAGATCACCAGGCATTCAGTCATATAGCCACCAGGGAACATCAGGCATTATTGGTAGGCAATGGACAGGGAGAGTTGCTGGTTGGCGTGAGCGCCTGTATACAGCCTGTAATTGCTTCTGCCAAGATGGCCACCGAATTAGGACTCAGCCGGGGACCCAAGATGGCCCCCAAGTTGCCCATACTGCAAGTAATCCTGGTGGTCTAGTGGTAAGGTGCAGCCCAGGGCTATAAAAACCGCACCATGGTCCACGCCCATTGCTTAGTATCTTTTGCTCAGCTAATGCTAGTGGTGTTAGGCTTGCTGTGATTCGGCCCCACGTGCCTGCAGATTCCAGCCTTCAGCAGTTCTGTTCAACTTAGCTGGTCCAGCTCCTCGGCACTCCGCTTGCTCGCCGGTCCCTTCTCTGACTTTTATACTTGCTCGCAGCGAGCGCTTCCATCTGCAGCCACGCCAGCTTTCCAATGACTTGTATGCGCGTCAGAGTTTCCACCGCAGAGTTCCTCAGCCTCCTAGAAGAGACACATAGCAAGTCTGGAGATACTACCACTTCTTCCTACCCCTCTACCCCCCCCGGAACCTTTAGAATATTGCTTACCTGAAACTGACACCCACGCCTGCACAGATGATGGCCAGCTTGACATCCGCGCTCCGCTTCTTCACGGCTGACAGCCCGCTTCAGCATCTGCATCAGCTGAAAGAGAAAACAATAAAGAGGAATTATTTACAAACCGTGGATAACACGCACAGCGCTTATTATCAGCAATACCTTTTTTAAAGACATTACGAACGTTAAGGACATAACGAACATTCTAAAGACTCTAAGGACACTCTACATTACTGCAGCAAAGTAAGGACATTACCATTGATACTTACCTACAGGAAGTAACTTGTGCGCCGCAGCAGGAATGGGTCACTATCCCCCATTGACGCAACTGGAACAGAAGTTGTTCTGATCATTTTGCAGATGTACTCGCAATACAATAAGGTCATCCCAGATATAGCTCACCCCCCCCCCCCCCGGCCAATCAACCTAAGGGTGTAAAGTTGGGAGCTGGGGGAAAAAGAAACGGTAACGGGCACTAACGCATTGCATTTGTTTGCCCTCTAGGCTCAACTCGAAGCCCCATCATCCTTCCTTTTATCATTGTGGTGGCCAACCAAACCACTCCCAACTGCACTGCAGGCTAAATAGTGGAGAAGGAGTGATTTGGATCTGCAATTTGTTCCAGAAACCCATCACCTCAGTCTGCGAACACATCCCCGACGATCCGGACCTGGCACTCCTGCAGGGCACCATAGGTAAGCGTTACAGGTGCCACCACATGCTTCCTGATTTGTCCATCTCGTCCCCTCTGAGGGAGGCGGGGAAGGGGAACAGAGCTCACCCACTCTGTCACCACCGCTCTCCACTGCCATTCGTGTAGGATCCTGCTTCAGGGCGGTCCGGGACTAGGATTCTGAGTCTGTCCTTCACACAGAGTACCCTTCTGGTCCCGACATCACACCGGACTTCCTCTTCCCTCAGCCGGCATGCACTTTCCCACTCTCCACCAGCCGCCTCCCCCGCTGGTTCTACGTCAGTTGTTTCGTTTTTAATCTGGAAAGGGGCCTCGTTGCTTCTCCTGTTGATGGTTCGGCGGCTGCTTCGCTGGGGTCAGAAAGGGACCTTCTGAAGCACCTTCCCCTCATCCGCTCAAGGGCTTCACTGGGCCTCGCCAACCCAATTCTGTGCCTGCTATTCCTGCGGGTGGGCTCCTGTCCCCGGCCACACAACAGATCTGCTCCTCTTACTGCCACTTGGAGGTTGGTCACACAAGGATATCTGCTAATGAAAGACCCAAGGACAGCCTGCTTAAGTAGACCTGTTTGGAGCACGGGATGGTACGTCCTCCCAGCAAAGCAGCCATCTTGGAATCCGCTTCTGCAGTTTTTTAGTACTTTCTCAACTACGTATTTTGGGATCTTCTAGAAGTGTCGGTCGTCGTATACTTGGATGACATTTTAATCTTCTCTATTTCGTGTGATCTTCATGTTCACCATGTCAAGGAAGTGTTAAGACGGTTGGGACACCAATACCTGTTTGCCAATCCATCCAAGTGCCTTTGTTCCATCAACAACAGATTGCATATTTGAGATATAGTTTCTCCCAATGGCATAGAAATAGATCCCAAGAAGATCTCCTCTGTTCTTGAAAGGCCCATTCCTCGTAAAGTTAAATGGCTACTAGGTTTATTGGACTTTTATAACTTTCATCAGAGATTTATACCCACCTGCTCTGATATGCTAGTGCTCCTAACTAAATTGATCAAGAAAGGAAAAGCCTACGAATGGAATACCGAGACTGATACTGCGTTCCACATATTAAAAAGAGAATGCACTTCGGCCCCTATACTCAAAACTCCCAGATCCGGAATTACCATAGATATTGGAAACAGATGCCTCCTAATTTTGCTTTCTGGGCAGTGCGCACACATACTGATCCTAATACTAAGGAAAACTACCCTATCTCTTTCTCCCCAGCTGAAAAGAACTGTAGAATCTTTGAAAAACAGCTGTTGGAAATCGTGGTCATTTATTAACTGGAGACATTTATTAGAAGGCACCATACACATTCACGGACGATTGCAATTTTGGGTTACCTTAAAAGTGCAATAATAATGAATCCGCTGGATGAATTTCTTTTCTCGGTTTGACTTCATAGTGACTTTCAAACCAGGTCAAATGATTCCAACGAAAATGTTCTACAAGGTAAAGATCCTTGGCCTCAGAGGTTGGTCCCCTTCCCCTGGATTCTTAATAGGATAGCATAAAGTGTATCTTGTAAATAACAATTCCTTTATTGGACTCGCAACTTGTTTAAACGATACGTTCTGTAGCAATCTTTCTGTAGTGTTCCTTATAACTTAATAGATCACTTGGTGTACTTCCCTGACAGGAGTCTTCATACAATTTTAGCCGTGTACTCACCTGCCAGGACGACTGTTGTAGTTTTCTGAATCTGGTATACTCCTCTGCCATGTGTCT
Organism: Ambystoma mexicanum; assembly: GCF_040938575.1. Lineage (NCBI taxonomy): Eukaryota > Metazoa > Chordata > Amphibia > Caudata > Ambystomatidae > Ambystoma > Ambystoma mexicanum. Next base: position 1,451,540,268 of record NC_090937.1, on the reverse strand, counting down.
ATCAACTTCACAGTATCTTTGGCTATACCACAATAGCAAATACCTGCGATGACTTGGTATCATTTGCTCAGTTCAAACTTCTTCCCCACATTGGCATTTCATATATCTGCACTTGGTTGGAGTTCGCCTTTATGCGTTGCCTTGTCTGCACTCAAATATTCTTCTTATTTGCTAACTCTTCCCCCACACTGGAATCTCATGCATCTATATTTGTTTGGGGCTTGTTTTTATACTTTTGTTTTGATTGCATTTAAATCGTTTGTTAGCTCACCTGGTCTCTGTGGAGGCGTTGGGGCACGGTTGAGCCCTCCCTGAACTTTAATCACACCCTTCAGGCCTCTCCCTCAGTAGAAAAGCTGTGAGCGGTGGTACGTTGTGCTACTGCTCCTGCGTGGAGATAATGTGTGAGTGCACTAATCTGTGATTGTTGTACCTCTTGAACCCTTCACCCCAAGGTATGTTTTCTGTTTTCTGTCAACATACGCCGGCCCATAAAGCTCACCTGTGAATTATGGAAGATAAGCTCTCCATCCTGCTACTTCTGGCAGGGGTGCGACAAATGGGATCTAGTTCCCTCACTGATCCCTGATAAGTCCAGTCCAGCTGCGTCTATGCTTCTCCTTATGATAGGGAAGTCTTTCTTGAGCTCTTATGATGCTGGAAGATGGACGCTACCGCAGTGTTCGACAGCAGGTAAGTGATGGTTTAAGGAAAGCGTGAAGTATGACGAAGCGCAACCTTAAACTGACTGTTTTTTCGATGTCTAACCTTGTCTTTTGTTTTTCCTTGCAGGCGCTGCTGTCGATGATGAAGTGTGTTGTGCTGCGATGCCAAGATGAAGATTCCGGCGTTCCGGAAAGTGTAAAGATGAATACTTGGTTCGCCGAAGAGATGTACAGGTAAGAACAGCTTCACCCCAGTTGGTAAGTATGCTAGCAGGAAGCAGGATGTCCACGAAGCAGGATCTTCAAAGGTAAGTCTGACCTCAGGCAACGGTGAGCTCAACGCTGCTTGCAAGTGCAGAATAACGCGAAGCGTCAGTATTGAGGAGACTTTTCTTGTCGCAATACCTAAAACATGTAAGGGCAAGAATATCTGGGCCCGCTGTGCCTATATTCCGCTCTAACTGGACATTGGCACACTACTCCTTAACAGTGTGCATAGAGGATGGCGAAGGTGCCCTTTCAATACAGGGGCCGACTTTGAATATTGAAGGTTATTGGCCTGTGGACTCAAACTTTGCCCCTCTCTATTATGGCATGTATTTCATGTACCATTCTGTGTCACTGTCGTGTAATCTGTCTGTCTTTGTCCTGTTAAATAAAACATTTTTAAAAAGGCGCTGTCGCGGTCTCAATATGCCGAATCGGGGCTGACTTCTTCACTTCCTGTGCAGATTGTTTTCAATGATCTCTCCTCCTGGAGGAGGCGGATCCCCTCCAAGTTCACACACCTATGCTGCAAAGCCGCCTACTGGTAAGGCCCAGTCGCCACTGTAAGGGGTGCGGTCTAAAGTGGGGGCTTAGTGCCATTAAGACTGAGATCCTCCTCATTGGGACACCCGCTCCCGCCTTTCCTCTCTGTCTTGCTGCCCACTCTGGGCCCTCTTCCTGCTCCGTCCTGTGAGGCTAAGAACCTTGGTGTCATTTTCGACTTCACCCTCTTTTAAAATAAACAAGTTAAAAAAAAAATCAAGGCAGGTTGATAATTACAAAACATTGTCAGCAACAATCATTCAGGCATGTTGATCCCCAGTCCTTTTTTTCCCCCCGATCTCAAAGCCCCCCCGTCCCACCTTCCCCTCAGTCCTCGGAGGTGGATTCCTCCCTCCTAGATCGGCTATTTTGCGCCTCAAAGTCTGTGTCTCCCTCAGGGATCACTTGGCCTTTCAGGATCCATCGAGCTCTGGTGGGTTTGTAGGTCAGAGCGGGGAAGCGCTGGTCGTATTCAAGTACTGGGGCCCAAATATTTTGGAATCGGTGGAGAGTTCCTGCCTGCGCTGCCGTCACCTTCTCCGCAATCAGAATATCCCAAAGCTTTGTCCACCATTGGGGCATGTGAGGGCCTTCCAGGGACTTCCAGGAGCGGGCCAGCACTGTTTTCCCTGCTAGCAGACAGTGTGTGAGTAGTTTCGATCTGGTCCCGGAGCGTGGGTAGATCGCGGGAATCGGGGGTCCTAGCAAGACTGGCTCTGGTTCCAGCGGGATCGACTTCACCCTCTTTTTTTTTTTTCTCATCACCTCTGATGTCTCTAAGAAGTCAAACTATCGGCTGCACCTCCTCAGAAGTATTCTTCATTTCTCCAGCATGGGGTCTGGCATGGATTCACATGCTCATGAATATTCCCCGTCGTCGGGCTGGGAATCCTCGGTAAAGAAAAAACCAGTATCAGTTTCGTTTCTGATCTGTCTTTCGTAGTAATAACCAATCACTGGTCTCTGCGTCATACTGACCACAGCCAATGACTGCCCTCTACCTAAGCACCGCCTCTGGCAGCCATCTTCAGATTTTTACCGCACGTTCATGTGTTGGGATCCTCGTGCTATTGCTCTCGAGCGTTAGTGCTATTTTTTCGCGCTTTTTCACAAAAACTTCGATTCTTTCGGTCAAAAGAGCCTCAAGCTCCACCGATCCTACATCCGATCAACGGGGACCCGTGTCGGATTCATCTGTGCCCCTCAAGGGTGAAGATTTCGTCGAGCTACACTTCGGAGGACTCCAGAAGCTTCTCAGGCCCGGTCTCGGAGATGGCCCAGGAGAAGGGAAGCTCGACGCCCGGAAAGCTGTTCAGGGCCTGCCCTGGATGCCAGCTGCAGAACGTCTTCAAGGAGGACGAACACTCTTTCTGCCTTTACTGCCTTCATGGGGACAAGACGCACGTGGAGAAGGACTGTGCGTTTTGCGGCAACATGTCGGAACGGACCATGAAGGACCGCCATCAACGTCTCGCCAGCTGGCTGGAGGGTAAGAGCCCGTCTGGCGAGAAGAAGAAGAAATCTGAGCGGTCTTCTAAGACCTTTGAGGGCGCCCCGGCGACGGGGGCCCAACATAAGGCCAAGCACCGCGAGTCCGCTGGCACCGGGAGCGCCGAACGGTCGGGCTCTACGGGCGCCAGGCAGGGCGCACCCTCCCCGGCACCATCAACCACGAGCCAACGCTCTGGGTCGGGTAAGAGGAAGGCCGAGCACCCGGCGAAGCTCCTGGAGAGACCCCGGTCGAGCTCTAAGGCAGAGGAGGAGCGTGGCAGTGCCCCCTCCCTCAAGGATAAGGCGGTGAGCGCACCTAAGGTGGTGAAGGCCTTGATCCATTCGACCAAGCCCTCTATCGAAACGGTCGCGGCGGCCCTGGCCCAGCCTGTGGAGGCTGCACCAGTGGTGGCGGCCTCGGGGCCCAGAATCTCCCTGCCTCCTCGGAGGGAGTCTTCTTTCGTGCCCATCGATAGGACCCCCGTGAAACCCTCCGTGGGGAAGAAGGGGGGGCAGGGCGTCGTCGTAGATTCGGCCTCAACCTCAGAAGAGGAACTGATCGAGGTCTTAAGCCACGGCCTAGGCGTGGAACAAGACCAGCCCGTCGGAATGGGCCCCGACGCAGGTGACGACGACGACATCGTCGAGGATACCGACGGGGCCCCTGCTCGCCCGTCGGATTCCCCTCTGCCAGCGCCGCAAGACAACTCAGCGGCCATTTTGTTGGCTATACAGTCCTTATGCTCCGAGATAAGGACGAGACTACCGTTACCGACGGAGGAACCTCTCCCGTCGGGGGATCCAGAACCAGGACCTTCTGGTGTTCCCCCTACCAAGAAAAGAAGGATCCATCCACCGCCTCCTTTTCAACCGTCGCGCCCCGTCCAGCCCTCCTCCCCGTCCACCCGAGGGGATGATACGGGGACTGACACGGCAGCGACGGGTACGGACGACGAGGCATACGACGAGGATTTTCCGTCGTCGCCTCCCACCAGGGCTTCTCCGCCCGACGAGATTGGATCGTTCCACTCAATGATCGCCAGGGCATCCGAGCTTTTCCAACTCTGCCCTGAGGAGAAGAAAAAGGAAGGCTTCCTTTACCAACGGCGCGAGACCAAGAGGAAGACGGTCCTCGCAGTGCCTCTGTTGGACGACATTTGGGATGAGGGCCTTTCCCTCCTCAAGAACCCTTCCACGACGCCAGCGAAAAGAGACCGGTACGAGAAAAAGTACCGGGTCCCGGACTCGGCCCCCCTATGCCTCCGGGCGCAGCCTACCCCGGACTCCGTCGTCTCCGCGGCAGCCAGGAAGAAAGCGGGGGGGGGTGCTGCCTCCACGTCGACTTCCCCGCCGGACGGCGAGGGAAAGAAATTGGATGCCATGGGACGCAGAGTCATCTCGTCGGCGGCGACGACGATTAAAGCGGCCAACGCCTTGGCTATCGTGGCCCGCTACGACAGGGAACTCTGGTACAAGATAGCTCCCCTGCTGGATTTTCTGCCGGACGACAAGAGGGCGGAGGCCCTTGAGATCCTGCAGGAAGGTGAGGTGGCCTCGGACCACGCCATCACCGTGGCGACGGACATCGCCGACACTGGGTTCCGCCAGATGGGCAACGGCGTTTGCCTTCGACGTCGCGGATGGCTCAAGGCTACGGACTTTCGGCAGGACGTCCAGACCAGGGTCCTGGACATGCCCTTCGACGGGAACAACCTGTTTGGGAAGACAGTGGACGATTCCCTTCAGGCCATCAAGGCGGATACTGAGACGGCCCGGGCCCTTGGAGTACTGCAGCAACGGCGGACGCCCTTTCGGAGCGGCGGAGGCAAGGGCGCCTCCAAAGGTTCCGGCGGCGGTTTCGCTTCCTACCGTCAAGCGGCCCGCTCGTCGTCGCAAGAGGCCTACAGAGGACGAGGCAAGTCTGGCGGACCCCGCCGTCGTCGCCAAGGAGGCCAAGGCGGCAAGGCCGCGTCCAAGCAGGATTGAACCGGCCGTGGGGTCGGGCCCCCACCGAAGCACCCCAGTGGGAGGCCGGCTGGCGGGCTTCGTCAGCGTGTGGGAGTCCATCTCCACCGACCGTTGGGTGCTGGACGCCCTGGCCCGGGGCCACGCGCTCGAGTTTCAAAGAAGGTGCCCGCGCGTCCCCCCCGTGGCCAGGAAAGAACTTCACGTCCCTCAACTTCTCCTGGAGGTAAAGGCGATGCTCAGAAAGGGCGCCATCGAACTCGTCCCAAAGAGGCTTCGGGGCTCCGGAGTCTACTCGCGTTACTTCCTCGTGAAGAAGAAGACGGGAGGATGGCGCCCCATCCTGGACCTGCGACGCCTGAACAAGTTCATCAAGGCGCAGAAGTTCCGGATGGTCACCCTCCAGCACGTCCTGGGTCAGCTGGAGGAAGGAGACTTCCTATCGTCGTTGGATTTGGAGGATGCCTGCTTCCACATTCCCATCCTAAAGGGGCACCGAAAATTCCTCAGATTCGTGGTCCAAGGGCGTCATTACCAGTTCAAAGCCCTTCCCTTCGGACTGCGGTCGGCACCCAGGGTTTTCACCAAGTGCCTCGCACCGGTGGCGGCGCAGCTGCGCCGCGAGGGGATTCACGTCTACCCCTACCTGGATGACTGGCTCATCCGCGCCAAGACGAGGGAGCTCGCCGTGGTCCACACGGCAAGGACCGTCCAACTCCTCACGGACCTGGGATTCTCCGTGAACTACGCCAAATCCCACCTGGTGCCCGCGCAAGTCGCACTGTTTCTGGGAGCGAGGCTCGACACAGTGTCCCTTCTGGCCTCCCCGTCGGAGGAGAGGACCAGGACCATCTTGGGCAAGGTGCAACGGATGTTGGTGGCCGACGCGGCCAAGGTGAGGTCCATCAAGTCCCTCCTCGGGATGATGTCTTCCTGCATCTACCTCATTCCCATGTGCAGGCTCCGGATGCGCCCGTTGCAAGAGTTCCTGGATGCGCTCTGGATCCAGACGACGGGCAGCTTCGAGGAAAGGATCAAGCTCGACGAGAGTTTCCGACGAGCGATACGGTGGTGGGGCACCCGCGCGCATCTGACGGCGGGCATGGACTTCCAGACCCCAGCCCACCAGGTGACTGTGACCACGGATGCCTCCCTAGAAGGGTGGGGAGCGCACACCGAAAATCTGCACGCAAGGGGACTCGGGCTCCCGACGGAGAAGTCCCTGCATATCAACGTCCTGGAGCTCCGTGCAGTGTTTTGGGCCCTCAGGTCCTTCCTTCCGTCCCTCAAGGGCAAGGTGGTGAGGATCTTCACCGACAACACCACCACCATGTTTTACATCAGGAAACAGGGCGGAACCAGGTCCCCAGCGCTGTCCAAGGAGGCGCAGGACCTGTGGCATTGGGCCGTCGCCCAAGGGATTCTTCTGGTGCCGTTTCATCTGGCAGGGATAAAAAACACCATCGCCGACTCACTCAGCAGGGAGCTGCGCTCGTGCCACAAGTGGGAACTACGGCAGGATCTGGTGGATCGCCTCTTCCGACGGTGGGGCACACCCCAGATCGACCTGTTCGCGACGGCGACGAACACCAAGTGCCGGAGGTTCGCCAGCAGGTTTCCCCAGACGAGGAGCATGGGCGATGCTTTCTCGTTCCCCTGGGAGGGCCTGTTCCTCTACGCGTTCCCTCCCTTGCCTCTGCTAATCCGGCTCGTCAACCAGCTCAAGAGGTCACGGTGCAGGATGATCCTCGTCGCACCTGCGTGGCCGAGGCAGATATGGTTCCCGGACCTTCTGGACTTGTCGGCGTCCCCGCCAATCAAGCTGCCGGCGGACGCGGATCTACTCTCCAGGGAAGGAGGCGCCATCCTCCACCACGACCCGAAGTCGCTGAACTTGCAGGCCTGGCTCCTGCAGCGCTAGAGTTTGGAGGATACGACATACCGGCCGATTGCAGAGAGGTTCTTGCAAAGGCCAGGGCGTCCTCGACTCTTAAATGCTACGGACACAAATGGAAGAGGTTCTCTGTCTGGTGCCACGCACAGAAGATTAACCCTCTACGGATTACGGCTCCCCAAGTGCTGCCGTACCTGCTGACGCTGGCCAAAGCTGGTCTGGCACACGCGTCCATCAAGATTCATCTTGCTGCGATCTCCCGATACACCAGAACCACGGGCCGGACGTCCTTGTGGTCTCATCGTCTGGTGAAAGAGTTCATGAAGGGACTGTTCAGATCGTTCCCGCCGGTGAAGGCTCCGGCCCCGGCGTGGGAGCTCAACGTGGTGCTGACCAAACTCATGGGACCTCCGTTCGAGCCTCTGCACTCGGCCCCGTTGAAGTTTCTATCGTGGAAAACAGCTTTTCTCGTGGCCATCACCTCCGCACGACGAGTGGGAGAGATCCAGGCCCTTTCCTGCAAGGCCCCGTACTTGACTTTCCACGACACGAGGGTAGTGCTCAGGACGCACCCCTCCTTCATGCCCAAGGTACCGTCGGACTTTCATCTCAACGAACCCTTGGTGTTACCTGTGTTCTTCCCGTCGCCTTCGTCGCCGGCTGAGAGGACTTTGCACTCGCTGGATGTAGCTAGAGCGCTGAAGTTCTACGTGGACCGCACGAAAGGTTTTCGGAAGACGTCACAACTCTTTGTGAACTTTGGACCTGTCAATCAGGGGAAGGCTCTCTCGAAGGCTTCCATCTCCAGATGGCTCTCCGGCTGTATCATGTACTGTCACCGGTTGGCAAACCGACCGCTGCCTGGCCGTCCGAGAGCCCATTCCACCAGAGCGATCGCAGCTACCACGGCGTTCCTATCTGGTGTGCCCCTGCTGGACATATGCAGGGCTGCTACGTGGAGGTCGACGCACACCTTCACGAAATTCTACTGCGTCGACCGGGATTCCAGGGAGGAGTCCAGGGTCGGCCAAGCAGTGCTGCGCAACCTGTTCGCCTGAGGTGAGCCTGGTGAGGAGGTAAGATGCTTAATGTTGAGTTGATGTGATGCTTAATGTTGAGCCTTTGCCACCTCCCGTGGTTGTGCATGTGTGTACTGCTATGTATTCTTTATTCATGAGCATGTGAATCCATGCCAGACCCCATGCTGGAGAAGGAACAAGTTACTTACCTGTAACTGTTGTTCTCCAGCATGGGTCTGGCATGGATTCGCATGCGAACCCTCCCGCCTACCCCTCTGCGGCTCTTCACTTGGTCATACTGCCACTTCACGTGCTTCCAAATCTGAAGATGGCTGCCAGAGGCGGTGCTTAGGTAGAGGGCAGTCATTGGCTGTGGTCAGTATGACGCAGAGACCAGTGATTGGTTATTACTACGAAAGACAGATCAGAAACGAAACTGATACTGGTTTTTTCTTTACCGAGGATTCCCAGCCTGACGACGGGGAATATTCATGAGCATGTGAATCCATGCCAGACCCATGCTGGAGAACAACAGTTACAGGTAAGTAACTTGTTCCTTTCTCATTTTCCCCCCAGAAGCTCACTGTCTCCAGAGCTCTTGTCCTCTCTAGGCTGGACTATTGTAACAGCCTCTTTCTAAATCTTCCTGCCTCTACTCTTCGACCTTTGCAACTTATCCAGAACAGGACTGCAAGACTTGCTTGTCATTGGCTTCAAGCCCAGAGATCGTATCTCTCCAGCTCAAACCTCTTCACTGGCTCCTTGTGCCTGCAAGGATCAACTTCAAGACCCCCCTGCATCATCCACAAGGCTTTCCGGGGTGTGGGACCGCTCTATCTCTAACCTTCTCTTCCAAAACATCTTACTTCTCGAGCTCTCGGCTCATCCACCTCCAACTGTCTGAGGGTCAGACGCTTCTCCAAGCAGAGATTTGGTTGTAGATCGATCTCCTCGGCTGGGTCCTCCCTCTGGAACAGCCTACCTGCCTTTCTCAAACTTTTTTTTTTATAAAAAAACATTTTTTTAAAAATTATGTTAAACACACCAAACATTATAAACAATTAGGACTTCCATGTTTAAGGTTTACAGCATTACATTACAGAGTACACTATTCTGTCCCCCCCTCCCACCCCATTAACTCGAGCCCCTGTGCCCATATCATCAGCCTGTTCATCTTCAGACATATCCGCTGCCTTTGTCTCTTCCATGTCATCATCGCTATGATCAGCCTGGGAGGGACCCGCCATCCAGGCCACCAATTGTCTCCATGCAATCAGGGGTCCCACCAATTCCCCCCCCACCCCCTGTTGACCGCCTCGAACCAGGCGGCCGTTTCTGCCTCTGCCCACGTCATAAGGTCAGCCCACTACATCTCAATTCTAGGCGTGTAGGCTGCGTACCAGCCCATTGCAATTCTCCTTTTGGCCAGGATGTAGGCCAGGTCCTTCATCTTGCTAATGTGCCTCAGGTTGCGTGGTCTGGGAAAGCCCCAAAGCATGCATGCCCAAGCTGACTCCACCTCGATCCCTTTCTCTGCCAAGCACAGTTTCAGTTCTGTCCAAAACTTTCCCACCTCCGGGCAAGCCTAAAACAAATGTAGCATCCCCGCCTCCTCCTCCTCCTCCTCTCCACACTTTCTGTATCACTGGGCCACCAAACCTGGCAATTTTGTTGGGGGTCAGATATGCTATATGAGTGATATATAATTGGATCTGCTGGATCCTCGCGTTTCGGGACACCTTCTTATGATACTTTTGGGCTCTGTCCCATTGCCCATCCGACATGGGTTCCTCCACCTCCTCTTCCCAATCTCGCCTCAGTTGGAACAACTCCTTCCCCACCCTGGTTCCCATTAGCTCATATATGCAGGCTATTTCATGCCCACCCTCCGAGATGTCCTACATCGTCTCGATGGTAGCATCAGGTTGTTCCGCTAGCACTACCGCAGGCCCCCTTTCTCGCACCTGTCTCATGATTCTGGAATAGGTAATATGTTGGCCCTTGTGCACTCCGGTGTCCACTGCTAGCCTCTGAAAGTCCAGCACCTCCCCCTTCTGCCATATGTCCCCAAGAGTAGCCAGGCCCACCTGTTCTGAGTATTTACGGACCCCTTTTATCATTTGGGAGTCCTCTCCGCATAGCGCCACTAGCGGTACCTGCATGGAGAGCGGGGCCGGGCATCCCACGGTCCGCCATGCTCTATGCCACACCTCCCAGCCAAGCGCCAGCAGCCTCGCCATTCCCAGTATCTTTGCCTTAGGCAACCACACGGTCTCTCTAAGGAAGTAGGGAGCAGGATCCTTACATAACAGCCTAGCTTCAGGCGTTTCCTCCTCGGACAACCACCTGACCACATATTGCAGCTGTCCCACCAAGTAATACAACTCGAAATTCGGTAGGTTTATACCACCCTTGTCACATAAGTTTTGTAGTTTCCAGAGGGCCACTCTATTCCTGGAGTTATGCCATATAAACCCCCTGCACAAGCTGTAGAGTCTTTCGAAGAAGCGCTTGGGGATCACATATGGGATGTTTTGTCACGACCCTCGCCCAAATCCCCCTCTGGCAAACCCATTGGCCAGGTGGAGTCAGGACTCGGGCCTCTAGATCCTGGCATCCTCTTCAAAACCCATCATGGGGCCAGCCCTGGCACCTATGGCCTATGGCGCCAGGCTCATACACCATGAAAAAATGTGCTTGGGAACTACTTTATTGTATTGTCAGCCAACATGGAGGCATCCACATAGCTTGGTTCTTAAGAACCAAGCTATGCGGTCTAGTGTTTTGGGTGTGGCAGCCTAGGGACTACTTTACCTGGACTATTTTGTTAGGGCTATTTAAACCACACCAGAGCAAGACAACACGCTTTGCGTTACTTTGCAGCTTGCAACGTGACGCTCACCGTGTCCAGCTATTCCCTCGAACCTCGGAGAAGCAGAACCTGCAAGAAGACAAAAGGAACATCATTAGCAGTAGCATCTTACCTGCAGTCTTCATCTTTAAACACTCGCAGCTACTGAGAACAGCTTCCTCGAATCTGCACGCCTCCCGGACAGAACGACCTGAAAGAGGAAGATGGAGGCAACATTAAAGAAAGCTGTAGAGACATTTACAAATTACAAACTGCTCAAAAGGCTTACCTGGCTGGTCGCCTCTCGACTGGCACCACTCCAGACATTCCACTCGCGCTGAAGAACACCTCAACCTACAAGGAAGGAAAACGCAGGTTAGCAAAGGCAAGACTTTGCAGCGCTGCGCATAGCGCTTACTTACCGCATCATAGCGCTCATAATGCGCCATCATTTACCAGCGGGGCTCAACCAAGCCAGTTCACCGCGCTGAAGCTCTGCATGCATAAGGGAGAAAAGAGACATTTTAAACAAAGAAAGGCATGCATGATAGCAACAAAACTAAAGAACAGCAATAAGACCTACCTGAAGTATTTATTGTGATTTAGCTTACATTGAAACTTTACACATTAATAAAACATTAAATAAAAAACAAGAGCGTTAAAGGAATAAAAATGATCATGTAAAGAAACAAAAGAAGCAGGAGTCCTACAAATGCGAATCCATAATTCTAAGAAAAATAAGAGACAAAGAAATACATTATGTTCTCTAATCAAACAATCATGTCGTCGTCATCTGGATTGAGATGTCTATAATCTCGTTCTGGTAAATGATCAGCAACCGTACAATGCCACATGACAGTTATTCCTCAGGACAGACTTCCACTCACTTAGTTAATTGGACATTGATGATGTAGTATTATAACAGGCCCAGTTTAAATACAGGCCCATGGCAGATGGCGAATTCACTTAGGCTCCGGCAGTGTCCATACAATGGCTCAGCGTAGTAACTTCCTATATAGTTATGTTGAGACAAGTTTCCACCTTCAACCAGATATTGTACAATGCCATCAGGGGCCTCATGCTGTTGGAATTAATACAATGATGCCAAAATAATTCCTCTTTGATGTATCCGTTACTATGCACAAGTTTGCCCAAGCAGAGATTTATAATACTTGACATTTTGTGGCATTCTGTCAGTACATGTCTTACCGTTTCTGGCTGATTCTGTTCGTCACATAATCGACAGAGCCGTAGTTCTGGTGCAATCTTGTCTCTTCTCCCAGTGATAATTAATGTAGGTAGTTGTTCGAGTCTTAGTAGTATAATGAAACGTCTTCGTCTCGCATCTGGGCACAGATTAAGGTAGCTCTGAGGTTTTTTAAAGTTGTACAGTCTATACTGGACAAACTTGTAGCTTTTCAGTTCCCGTAGAGGATCGTAATTCTCTAACCAGTCCCAATGATCTATACGTTTGCTCAGAGCCCTCTGTGCCTCTTCTGTAACACTATCTTTCCTAATTAGCCAACCGATAGCTGCCAGAAATGTGGTCATCTGTTCCTTATAGGGGAAAGGGGAGTTTGCCTTAGAAATCTCTTGATGGAAGGCAATTAATAGCCCATTATTGGTCCCACTGCTCATTTTCAAATAGAGTAGGGCTTGCTTTTTTAACACTTGCGCTTTCAATGAGGTCAACCCCAGTTCGAGCCTTATTATTGCCATGGGGATACCTGGGGGTAGACCCATGATGGAGCGCCAGAATTTTGCTGCTATCATCTGTAACCATTTCAGGTCGATGTTAAGGAGAGCTTCCAAACCATAAATGATCATTGGGGACAAGACTTGTATGTATAGTTGACGTGTACCCCAAATGGTAAAGCCTCCCTGATTGACTGTGAATCTATGGAACAGGGCGGTCAGTCACGCCGCTCTGATGGTGTGTGTTTGTTAACATATTCCATAGTCACCAACTGTCTCAATTTCTATCCCTAAATAGCGATAGTGAGGTGTATAGGTGATGATATCGAGGCCAACTCTCAGCTGTTCTCGAGTGACGTTCTTTTTGGTGAATCTCATGGCCTTTGTTTTATCCATATTGATTTTAAAGCCATTTCTCTCGGCATATTCCCTGAGGGCAGTGGCCGACCTCCGTAACCCACTAATAGTATGGTCGAGTATAACTAGGTCGTCTGCATAGGCTAGTACAAGGCAGGCGAATCTCCTATTTTCGGGGGACAATTTGTCGCAGCCCTAATAGCTGCGGGGCTGTCATGAACATATAAGTTGTATATTAACGGAGCCGTAACGCAGCCTCTTTTGACTCCCCTATTTTGAACAATATTAAACGGGCCAGCGTCAGTGAAGTAACTTGACCGCGCTTCCCCATGAAAAACAACGCGCCCCTGCAAAGAAGGCAGGACGGAGAGCATGCATAATTCTACCACACGGTGAGGAGAGGGCGCCAGAGGGACTGAAATCATACGGTGGTGGAGGGAGGATACTTAACCCAGTCGGTCAGTTTTGAACACAGTCATCCTGTATTTTCAGGCAGAACCTTCCCTGCAGACCACATCGGGGCAAAGCTGAGAAGCATACCAGCGAGTAACCCGGCTGGGTGGCGTCCCTGTCGATACCAGGTGAGGGTAACATGTTTACAAAGAAGTGTAACAGTCAGTCTGGGCAGGACTACCATTTTAATCAGGGCCGTTCTCCCCATCATGGCCATGGGTAGTCTGGACCAAAATCCCATGCTATTTTTAATACCTTCAACTGCCTTTTCCGTATTGTGTTTGTGTTCTTCTCCTGTCATGTGGTAAATGTAAATCCCCTGGTATCCGAACGTCTAAGTACGCCAGTGTATTGGCAACACCGGTAGGCTTCTCGGTAGGACACTTCTATATCTCCCCAGGTGAAACAAACTGGATTTCTTGTGGTTCACTGCTATGCCCGAGAGAGTAGCATATCGTTCCATCACCTACAGGACATATTGTAGGTTCTCCTCTGGGAAGCATAGATATAAAAGTATGTCATCAGCACACAAGAATATAAGATGGGAGCCTCCCTCCGTGTGGATCCCCATCTCCCCATATTGTTGTCTGAGGCATACTGCCAGTGGCTCCAACGCTAGGATATATAGCATAGGCGACCAAGGGCAGCCTTGTCTAGTGCCCCTGCTAAGTTGCCATTTATCCGAGATAGTGTCACGATGCCTGCCCCCAGACATCCGGAACAGGTCCATCTGTTCAGGGAAGAGGCACCCAAGAAGACACATGAATTCCCAAAACCCCGCCTTGGGGCTATATGGGTTCAGTGCTGGCGCCATAGGCGCCAGGCTCATATTGCCAACTTTAAACTATGGAGGTCATCCTGCAAAGAACTCATGTACAGGCCATGAAGAGACTACTTTCCTATAGGAACTATTTTGCTGCTTGTCTGTGGTACTGGAACTTATTACCTGGGAACTACTTTTTTGATGCTATTTAAACCATGCCCGAAGAGCAGCACATGCTTCGTGTTATTCTGCATCTTAGCAGTGTAACGCTCACTGTTTCTGCAGTCCAGGATCCAGTCTACAGCCACACTCGTCTTGTGTCCGGAGCCGATCCTAGAGAAAAGGAAAGAAGAGAAGGTTAGAACAAGGAGATTCCCATTTGGTCGTCATCTTTTCCTGGAGCAGCCGCACCTGTGGATAAAGGAAAAAGACATTAAAATAAAACGCGTTGCATTGCCAGCTGCAGTGCCGCGCCATACTCGCCTGTCTTCGGAGCAGGTCCACGTCCCGACGCAGCACCCGTTGAATCGCCGCCCGAAACGTCAGCATCTGAAAATATAAGAACAAACAAAAGGTGAGCGGCGTTCCGCCAAAGACATTCTTTTACTTACCGCAAGATACTTGCTCGGAATTTTACCGCTCGAGGCAACGCTGGTCACCATCCTACGTTAGACATTTTCGGCAAGGTGCTGCACCTGCAAAGAAGATAGAGAACTATTGATTGATTACATTTGGAACAATATTACTTGCTAGGCAGTGCTTGCTACAAACTGACTCTTACCTAAGCGCTACCTTCATCCATGTAGACAAACTCACTCCTTGGATCACGCTGCAAGGGAAACGGTATGAAAGGAGCAAGAGTGAATTAACAGACAGTTGAACTCTAAAAACCATACATTCTGTTTACACACTACTTACCTCGGAGTCATTGTTGGCTGGAACTCTGCCAAATACCTTCGGATCAGTGAAGTAACTGAACTTCTACGCGCCCCTGTACTCCACGCAGGATGGAGAGTTCATCCTTCCAAACAATAAGGTGAGACTTTATGAAGGGGAATACTGGAAGTTTTCAGGGAAAATAGTGTTAGTGTAACCTCTCTACCAAGGGTGGCTAATCGCCTTTACTGCTTTTAGGAAAATATTCTTGCGGGCCAGGCAGACGAAACTGAGTGGGCAAGTGCAGTCGATCATCACTTCGCTACGAGTCACATTGGTGGAGACCACAGCAGTCCAGCTTTGTTCGACGTCCCTGTGGAATCCAGGTGAGCTTAACAGATAGTAGCACCCATTTTGACCCTTGCAATTGGGGAATTATATAGCATTTTAACCCACCTTAGGTACCCCCGCCCCATTCCATATTCTCTTAAGTCGCTAGCAGCCAGGGCCATCTCACTGAGTCGAAGGCCTTAACTGCATCCAGCGAAACGATTGCCAGTTCTCCAGGGTCCTGCTCTGTTTGGTCAATAATATGGTGGCGTCTCCTATGGTTGTCATTTATATTCCTACCAGGGACGTAGCCTGTTTGGTAGGGGTGTATCAGTCTCCCGATGACTCGCTTAAACCTGTTTGCCAGCACTGCCGTGAGGATTTTGCTGTCCTGGTTAAGCATCGATAGGGGTCTATAAGGCCCACAGTCTGTGCTTGGCTTACCTGGTTTTAAGAGTGGGATGATCACCGCCTCCCGTAGGGACTCCGGCAACCTACCACGCTCAAACGCCTCGTTAAGCATGGCCAGCAGCCGGGGGGAACAGCTCCTGTTTATATGTTTTATAGAATTCGCTAGGGAGCCCGTCCGACCCCAGAGCTTTGCATGTGGGCAGGTGCTGGATCACTATCTCTAGTTCGTCTAAGGTGATTAGAGCATCCAGGTCTGCCCGTTCCAGATCATCTACCGTGGGCAAGCCTATGTCTTCTGATGTGTCCTGGATCTCTTGGGCCTTATCCTCGTCTATATCCTATCTATATCCGGCGCTTATCATATCAAATGAACTCTTCGTTTACTCCCTCTTGGGTGTCCCAAATCTGGCCTTTGTTTCCCTTAATTTCCCTGATCACTGGTTGTGATGTTTCACATTTATATAACCAGGCCAGCAATCTGCGCGGCTTGTCTCCCCCTGCATGCTGTCTTGTGACATATTTCTTGTAGCTCAATTTACATAATCTATCCCAGTGCTCACTGCTGGCTTGTTGTAATAGCCTCACCCTTACCCCATCCTCGCGAGTGGTGCCTCCCTTACGCATTGTCTTCCAGCTCCTTCTACGTTTTCTGCAACTCCTGTTCTATACTCCCCTGGAGCCCTCTTGATTTTGATATAGCTATGCCCCGCACTACAACTTTGAATGCCTCCCACACGGTTCCCTCAGATTGGACGCTACCGATATTAATATCGAAGTACTCGGTGATTGCCTCCCTTAGGTCCTCCCGGAATCCCGAGTCCTGCAGGGCCTCAGCGCTGAGCTTCCACGTTGGGATTCGCGCTCTAGGGGGTTGGTGTCGCCACTCCAGGATCAAGGGGGAGTGGTCCGAAAGTACTCTGGCCTTATATTCCACGCTCATCATTTCTCCCATTAACCCAGCTGTAGCAAACACATAATCCAGCCTTGTGTGCAGATCATGGGGTTCCGCGTAGTGTGAGTACTGCCTCTCCGCTGGATGCAGCTGCCTCCAAACGTCTTCAAGTCCAAAATCTCTCAACAGGCCCTTTAACGCCTTTGCGGCCTGGGTGGGTTTGCATAGCTTACCATCTGATCTATCCAATTTAGAGTTCAGTGTACAGTTGAAGTCCCCTCCCCACAGGATCATGCCATCCAGCAGGGGGCTAATTTTCCCATAAAGTCCTAAAACAGGCTGCCGTATCTTGGTTAGGGACATATACATTTATAATTCTCACCTCTCGGTTTTCCAGCACCCCCCGCACTACTATCATCCTACCTTCCGGGTCCCCCGTGGATTGAATCAGTTGAAATGGTACATGCGCTGCCACCTATATGAGAACACCCCTTGCGTAAACTGAGTATGTGGCTCCCGTAATAACCTACAGTTTCTCCCTAGTAAGATGGGTTTCCTGTAACAATGCTATATCGATCCACATCCTTCTCGGGTACATCATCACTTAGTTACGCATCAGGTAGCTATTGAGGCCCCTCACATTCCAAGTGACCACTCTGACTACCCGACGCCATTTATGGAGTATCCGCCTCCCCTCCCAGTTTCCCTCCTGTCTGAAGTGACAAACAATTTGGCTCTTTCCCTTCCCATTCCCAACAAACTCCCCTCTCCCCCCACCTTTCCTAACTTTAAACCACTGCACACAACCCCATCCCTCTCCCCCACCCAGCCCAACCCCAACACATCCCAGCTCCATCCCTGGATCTCAGGCTCCCCCACGTTTGGTCCTGCCTCTGAATGCCGAGGCCAGGAACCCGGCAGGGTGTCACCGGACTACCAGTGACCTAACTAGACTTCTCGTTATGGGGGTGTGAGGGCAGGCTCTGTAAGGCTCCCGCCCTGATACCAAAGTTTCTTGGTGCCAACGGATCCTACATACATATGGCTCAAGCAACACCCGCCCGTAGGCCATGTCTCCGACTATATTTCAGTCCCATTGTCCTTGGCTGTGACATCCTGGGTGCCCCAGACTTCTGTTACTTATCTTCTCCTCCTCCTCCTTCTCCTGTCTGGATATCCGGTTCTTGGGGGCAGCTCTGCGTGTCCAGCCATCCCATAGCCTCCTCCGGGGTCTCGAAAAACAAAATTCTGTTCTTGTGGAACACCTTCAATTTTGCTGGGTAGATCAGCCTGTACTTGTGACCCGATTCACGCAATCTTCTCTTCACAGTCCCAAAGTTCATGTGTCTGCGCTGCACCTGCAAGGTGTAATCCGGGTATGCGGTGATCCGACCCCCTTTGTATTGTTCCGCCCATCTGAAAATGTTCAATAATCTTTTCACGATCCCGGTAGTTCAGGATCTTGGCTATCACCGGCCTAGGAGGGGTCCTCGGCGGTGGCCTCCTCATCAGAGCCCTGTGCGCCCTGTCAACACACCCCAGGTTATCTCCTGCAGCAGCATGGATTCAATGTGCTCCGTGGGGTCCGGTCCCTCAGCTCCCTCCGGCAGACCAACTATGTTGATATTATTCCTTTGGGCGCGTTCTTCTGCCTCCTTTGCCCTACTTTCCAGGTTCCCCACGCGTTGTACTAGGGCGCGAAGTTCCGATTTATGGGTTGCGCAGTCCGTTGTGTTCTGGGCCATCTCTTTTTCTAAGTTCCCTGTGCGTTCTGCCAATGATCCGACATCTTGTCGGAGAAGATTCACCTCCTCTAACACCGCTCCACTTTTGAGCTCCAGTGCTGCTTTCAATTCGGTCATGCCCAGACCCAGTTTGGTCTCCCAGGCCACTTTCAGATCAGCAATCGCAGCAAGGATCTCCTGGTTCTTGCCCATGGTGGCTATGCCCCGACGGGGGTTTTGTCTTTGCTCCTGGCTCCTTAAGCAGCCGGTGATGATCTAGCATATTCGTCGAGCGTGGGTTGCTTGCCCTTTGTTTCTTAAAGGTTTATTGGTCATCGTGTTGTGACAAAGGAGTGTGGGCGAGCCCCACAACTTGCAGCCCCGGGTAAAGTTTTAGGCTGTTATTAATGTTAGGGCCCAGCTGGGCCACGCCAGGGGGTCTCCAGGCTGTATAGTGCCACCCGGGGCCTCATACCGCACTGCTACGCTCCATGCGCTCCATGCGCCCCAGCGCCTTCATCACGACCCGGCAGTGTCTCATCCCGTCCTCAAAGGTCCTCCTTCGCTGGCACACACACACCGGACGCTGTCTCGACTGCACCTTGCCTGCCACCTCTCCCTGCAACGCAGCGTTCAGTTTATGTGGCCCTTTGTTCACCGTCCGCCATTTTGTTCAGCCCCGAGACTCGGGCTCCCCAAATCTTCCAGCATCTGTTCCATGCCCGTAACGCCGCGTATCGGGCCCTCATTGCACTCCATTCGTGCCCCCGACGTTCATGCATCCGTAGGTGTGCAGCAGACTCATGTGGCAATGGTGAAGCATGTTCATATCCAAGGATCAATTTCGGATCTCCCTCTCTCAAACTTGAGCAGAACCACCTCTGGTTCCGGAAGTAACTCGAGACCTGCCTTTTTGCTTCTGCTTTCTCTTTCTCTCCCTGTCATGATGCCTACCCCCGGAGCACCAGGCCAGGCCCAGCACCCCCGGGAGCAGGCATCATGCCCCCGGGTAAAAGCCCAGCGGCCCCTTATAGGGGCTCTTTGGACTCTGTCCTGGCGCCTTTGGCGCCAGGCACATGTTGGACATCAGTCCTGGCGCCATAGGTGCCAGGCTCATAAAGGAAAGTGTTTGGTGCACTTACCTGATGCAGACAATGCTGCATACTCACCTGATGCAGACCATGCTGCATGAAGACCCAAGCCAAATGAGGCTTAGGAGGGACTATTTTACTGAAGGGACTATTTTGTTACTTGGGTGGGGCTGTGGAAGAATACTTACCTAGGACTTCTTCCAAGGCTATTCAAGCCACGCCCGGACAGCCACACGTGCTTCGCGTTGTTCTGCATCCCAACAGCTGAACGCTCACCGTGTCTGCTCCTGCACCTGGACTCCAGCCATGCCCGCCTCGAACCTGGAACACCTGTAAGGAAAGAAGAGAAAGGTGAAAACCAAGAACTTATTCAAACTTCTTACCTGCATTCGGAATCTTCACGCCAGCATTCTTGAAGAAAGACTTCCATTTAAAAGCATCGCGTTGCTCGCTGCAGCGTTGCGCTTCACTCACCTGTTCACGAGACATCACCCGGCTCCATCGCGGCTGTCAGCGCCGATCGCCACATCTCTGCACCTAGGGGAGAGAAGAAGAGACAAAAGGTGAGCAGAGGGAACACAGGAGGAAAGCCGAATTTTCAGCCATAATACTTACCGGCTTTTCTTGGTGAACCATTCCACTTTTCGGGTCGGCGCCGCTTCGTTGGCAGGTACCGCACCCCGGCCCCTATGGGGAAAGGACAAAAGACATTACTGGGGAATTTATAAAGACATTTAGAGGGGTCGCCCTCATCACTAACTCACCTGATTTTACCATCGTCAATTTAACCCCTCAACGCATCGCCTTCGTTCTGCACCTGAAATAAAGGACAGATCACAGGTTGGGAAGACAACATAAAAAGAGGCTCACACTTGAACTTTTGAATCTTCATACTTACGGCGTATCGCTCAGAAAAGTCAAGTGGATTTTGCCAGCGCCATTCTGAAAACCAGTGAAGTAACTGGACAAACGCGCGCCCCTGCACCAGAAGCAGGATGAGTTCATCCTTCCAAACCATAAGGTGAGCTTAAACCGGGGATTTTGGAGGAAGTCAGAGAAGAACAAAGGGGGAAAGGGGGGAGCAAGCACACTATTCAGCAGACAGTTAATCCCCTTTCTCATCTGCAGAAGGATATTCCTACGGGCCAGACAAGCAAGATTTGGGGGTCCTGTTCAATCGGTGGTCCGAGTTCTGCGCATCACGCTTGAAGAGGCCACAGCAACCCAGACTAGACCAGCGCCTCCGTGGGAGCCAGGTGAGCGTTGTACTCCCCTGCTGATGCACCCGACGCCTCTGCGCGCTCAACTCGGGGGCCCAGGCTCCTGCATGACCAGTTGCCCTTGCACTGCCCCCAGGCTACCCAGCACTTAAAGGTCTTGTATCTACAACCCTACCGTCCCTTCTGCCTGCTCCTATGAACCACCCACTGGCTGTAATTGTGAGTTAAATGCACTTCCCCATTCTCCTCCCCCCTTGCACTTCTCCCTTTCGCTGCACTTGCGCGATCTGAATATGAGAAGGCCTAGTAAAATCTTTACTTTGACCTCCCTTTGTTTCTCCCTAGAAACACTTGTGTACAGGCGCGTTATAAATGCCACATTATATCATATCTCCCTCCCAGCAGTGTCCAAAGTAAACGGAGATGCTGCCTTCAAGTTCCCCCTGAAAAGCCACAGAGCAAGGTCCTATTTTAGGCTTGATCTTTTTGTTGTGATTCCAACTATTCTTTCCGTTTCCTGTTCTATTTGTCCCTAGTGGCTTCGAGAGCAATCGATTCCCCCCTGATATCCACTTTGAAAGCATCCCACCAAGCTCCCGGGGAGGCGTCTGATGTGGCGTTTTCCTGGAAATGGGTCCGGATTTTGCCCTCACTGTCACCGACGTTGCAGGGTCCGCCAGCAACAATTCTGGCAGGGACCAATGACTGAGCCCCCTCCGCCCTTGCATCGTGTTTGTCGCCGCACTTAGAGGGGCATGGTCAGACAGTGCTATAACTCCCAAACTGGGCAGACACCCGAATGTAGTCTGTGAGATAAGTGTCCTGTCGATGTGTTAATAGTTTGTTTGTCCAGCATCTAATCCCTTGCATTGGTGCCAGACATCTACCAGCCCCATTCCCTGGAAATGTTTTCAATTTTTGAGATGGTGCGCACTGGTTTGTATGCCCGGCCCCACTACCATCCAACCCCGGTACCCATGCCACATTCAAATCTCCGGTTAAGATGATGTACACCTCAGCCATCCCTTCAAGTTCTGCTGTTGCCATTGTAAAAAAAATCTATATTCAGTTAAAGGTCTATTATTTCAGGACCAACTCTGGGCTCTTCTCAAGGGTAGTTATTGACAAACATAATATTACCTTAATTTGATTTATTTGCTGAAGTAGAGGAACTGCCTGCTACTGTTAGGAGGTACTATAGAGAATGGCAATGACTGTAAAGGCAATAATTCCAATGACCCCTCTATTTTGGGGCTAATACCCCCTGCGCCCCATTACTATTTGGAGTCATATAAATTGTTCTACAGCACTCTTATTGTGGTAAAAAAAATCAGATTTGAAAGCCTCCTTAGAGTAACCACATACTTCAGTGCGAGGACTGGATTCAGGGGATGATCTCCTTGTCGGCGAAGGAGAATCCTCCGAATATGTACCCATTTGGGGTGTTTTTAAAAACCTGTACTTGTAACTGATGGGGCACTATTGAGTGATTTGATGGTTCCTGTTTGGCCGATTATTGAAAGGAAAAGCAAGGCTAGGTAGCAAATGGATGAAGCGTTATAGAGAACTGTGGAAACCTGCACCCAACAAATGTACCTCTTGTGTATATAATTACTGATGAAAATTAGGGAAGATGGAGAATGCATCATTTTCTCTGGTTGAGATATTCAGATAAAAAGAGTAAACCAGAGCTGCTACATCCACCTTCGGCAATAAGGATCACTGGGTACTTCTTCCAAATGATCTTTAATAGGACCTGCACAAGGAGAGGGAAGGCATAGAGCAGTTGCAGAGATCAATGGAGTGATGTTGGGGTGGTCTGGAAAGGTCCCACTTAGATAGTGGTTCATGCTGCGTGTGCCATATTTGTTACTGGGATGTGGCGAAGTTGGGACGAGGTAACAATTTTATATGTATCTAGCGTAATTAATGAGAATGGGATATGTGTTATTGTAAGTGTTACTTTGTGTTCCAGTTGATACATTTTAGATTTGCATGCAATAAAATAAATGTCAAAATCACCAATGAAATATAAACAGTCTAGATATGGTACGCTACAAAGTGCCTAGAAGCTGAGCAACGAGGAGTTTCATAATGCACATGCAAGGAAGGGGACTTGTCATGACAAAGGCACAGAAGGTATTAAACCTGCATGCACACTGATATACATACACGGGGAATTTAAAAATCTGCATGTAGAGTGCTCTCTTTATACATTTGTTAAACTCTGCAGTTGGAGGTTCGCGAGGGGCATTTTAAGTGACTAGGAAAAACTGGTTTTGCAAGGTTGGAGGCTGAAGGAGAGGTAATGATTAGCCATGACATTTAACTGATGGTCATCCAACAAACTGCCCAGGGTTTCTATGGATTGGCAGTTTCGTGAAGGCAGATGTAATCTCTTTAGGTGCATGGGAGCTTACCGAGGGATCCGGCCATTTGGTTTTGACCAACAGTAAATGTGGGGTGAAGTGATGCTCGAGGCCAGAGTGACCGATACTTCATTGGCTTTAATTGTTTGCTCAGGATGCGACCAGAGGGCATGCGTGCTGAATTGGTAGTCATTTAGATTAGTGTTCCGGAGACGCCAGTAAGTCAGGGTGGGTGAGATTATTATCAACAGTTCAAAGGGAACCTGTTTTAATCCTCCCCTCCTCATGTTTGAAGTATTTGTACAACCCATGTGTAATTACATATAGGTGATCTCGGACCAGCTTTGACTTGAAATAAATTATCTGTGTGTGAATGTGTAACTATGTGATGTCGCAACCTACCAGGGACAAATCCTAAAAGAGGGTATGTTGTACACATGAGCTGAAGATGGTAGTTAAGATTGGCGTGTCCAATAACAGGGCTAATGGAGAAAGATTGGATTTCTTTTGTATGTCTTGACCAATCACATTTCGGGGATGGATTGTAATAAAATATATATTTAACTGTTGCAAAAAATGTATATAGTGTGTTCACTTCTGTGGGTCAGGGAGACGCAGGTTAGTTTGACTCTACAGCATCATCTAGCTCCTCCCTGGACGATCGTACAATAAACTTGCTTTATGTGCAAACATGCACGCACTTATTAAATGGGCAGGGGGCCTGCTTTGGATTAAGGTGATTATAGGGCCATCCGCACAGTGACGAGTCATCGAGCTCCCAGGCCCTAGTGCCCATCTGCCTGTCTGTTTGTAGATCACTTTGTCTCAATACGTGGATCCAGTGCTCCAGATAAGATATTGAGGTGGGATTATTTTACTCCCTATTTTTAAACTTTAAGAGTAAATGCGATTTTATGAGAGTAAAAATGACTTTTCTCCTTTGCAAGAAAGTATGTGACATACAGCAGACGTGTGCAAAAACTGTATGGACATCATTACTATGTGGCAGCTTTCTGCATTGTGATAGAATACACCTTTCATTATTTCTCTAAGGTCTGGCCATTTGATCTGTTCTGTATATATTAAAAAACCTAGCCAATTACATAGTAAAGCAAGCATGAATTGTATTGTGTGTTTTGAGGTTCGATAGCAGAATTGTCTTTTGATGCTTAATGAAAACCCACATTTCCTGGAGCTATTACTACCTAATGGCATGCAATGTTATGATAAAACAGTGCAAAGAGGCAAGGACTCCTTGCTAAATTCTATATCTAATCTCATGATCAGATGGTTATTTATATAGCGCTTTTGGCAAATTGCTGTACATAGAACATATTTATCACAATTATCTCCAAACAGAAGTCGGTACTCCTTTATCGACCTTGAAAGGATGAATGACTGAGTTGGCCTTGCCGGGATTCAAACCAACCTACAGATCACGCACCGATCACAGCAACGAGTGCTCAACCGCTGAGCTATCTTATCGGCTAACATCCTTCAGAGGTCGGTTAACTGAGTATTGACTGAGGATTAATAATCACAGTGCCTAGATGATCGACAAACCATCTATGAAGCGCTACATAAAGCAAAATGCCTATCTGGATTATCACAGGGACATGTTTGCCAGAGTTTCTATTTCAAATACAAATGTAATTTTAATTGTTTTTGAACAAGGCCTGCACTTCCTGGGGAGTCAGGTTTTGGATGTGTTAATTGTAGTCTTGAAGATTTGAGAGGGTAGAACTCCTGTGATTGGTGTAATGACAAACATTCAACTTTGAACAAAGACTCTACTGCCACTGATGAATTACAGTACCC
The DNA here is from genome assembly GCF_040938575.1 of Ambystoma mexicanum. Classification (NCBI taxonomy): domain Eukaryota; kingdom Metazoa; phylum Chordata; class Amphibia; order Caudata; family Ambystomatidae; genus Ambystoma; species Ambystoma mexicanum. Next base: position 1,451,515,574 of record NC_090937.1, on the reverse strand, counting down.
CATTGACTGCAAGGTTGAATGGATGTAAACTAGACCGTGCATAGTCATCATGTTACACACTGTTAGAGTGTAAATTAAATTAGAAGTGTAAAAATGTTCTGCCTCCGCATGATTATGCATACAGCACAGGAACTCTGGAAAATACAATTGTGCAATCAATAATGGTTTGCTTTCAATGGAAAAAGCATGATTTATTACAAAATGTTAATTCTCAACTGCAACTTAGTTTTTCATCTTAATAATTTTACAGTCCTAAAATGGTCAGAAAATATATTTGCACAGTGCTTCTGTTTGCTCCTTGAGCAGCAACACAGCAGAAGCTGAATGGGAAATAAACCATTCCTTTTATCACAGTGGGCAGTTTCTTTTTTTGAAAAGCTTCAGAGAAATGCATTCTGTTTCAGAGGCGTTTATCCATGGCTTGCAATTACATCCATGTAGATAAAAATCAAAAGAAGCCTTCTGGTTTTGTCAAGTAACCCAACCTTTGCACTGCTCTCTGCTCTAAACATGTGTGTAAATGTACACAGGAAAATAATGAAGCTGTTTTTATTTACAAGATTTTCATGCATAAAAAGGCCTAGTACACACCTTATGTGGAGGCCTGAGTGGATCGCATTAAGTTCTGATAGGAATCAAAGAGATCTACCCCTGGGTTTCTCAAATTTGAAGCTGAATACTTTGTAAGAGTATTCCACAGTGGATGGGAAAACCCTGCTTAGTCGGTTTGCTGATCAGTAAGCGGTTGTCACAGGAATACTGCTGCTTGTAGAAGGGGTTGGTGGAACCAGAGATCTTTCAGGTGAAACCATATACCTGCTACTGGGCATGCCCACGCTTCATGTACCCTGCTACAGCCAAAGGCTAAATTCCCAGTGCAGTTAAAAATCATGTATACGGGAAGAAAAAACCCCAAGTGTGAATTTAGTAACCTTGGATTACACTTGCAAAGGATTCAGAGACCCCTAATCTAGTCATGAATGAAGAGAAGAAAATGCAGCACCAGGAGTGGTTTCTGACTGCATTTTGAATTGGTAAGTGTTTTCTGGCTGAATGGGAATCCCCGACGATGGCAAAGGAAAGCTGAAAATTGTTTAAAGCTGCAATTCAACAAATTCATTCATGTTGAATGTCTCTAGCCACTTTGTGAATAAAAATCTCACTGTTTGATTCCCAGATGGCCACTAAGCGCTGAGGACACAGCTGATCGAGCTCTGTGCCCCATTAGAAGCTGCAATCTGCAGAGCAAGCTCCAAATGTACAATATACGGATTGTTCACTTAGTAAACATGGGCAATATGAAACGGAACCGAGTTTGTGAACATTATTCGATTGGGAGACTTGTGGAGCTGCAATGAGTCCGAATTCTGTGTATGTCCTGTTAACACATGTCGGTGAGAGCCACTTATATTAATAGTCACTCGGAAAGGGGAGAAAAGGATTTTAGGTGGGCAAGGTGCATGTGATTGGGAAACCCCTCATATTTAACATTATGGAAACCTGACTGCTTTATTACTCATGCTGGACTTTTTTGTTTTTTCCTGGAAAATCAAAAGGCTACAGTGAAACTGAAAACGTATGCAACTACCTAACCACTATCTGACACCAGGAAAATTCCAGGGTAGTACTTGGTCAGTGTCATGACCCAGGGAGAAAAGAAAAGCGTGCATCTCCACGCTCCCACCCAACTCCAAAGAGAATCCGAAAAGAAGTTGCTGGCTTTGGTTGGGTAGGTCCCAAAAAGACCCATATCACATGAGAGAACTGGCTGAGGTGCAGAAAGACAGCACAGATATTAAGATGGTGGCCTCAAAAGATGTCAAGCAGTGTTTTCAAGTCTTTCAGGACAAACTTACTTCTTCTTTACACCTGCAATTCAACACCTTTACTGCAGAATTCAAATCTGCCTTGTCAGATATACAAAAAGACATTAGCTCTCTGGAGGAAAGAAAGGACACTAATGAGCAGGCACTGCAAGACTTGGCCCAGGAATCTATGAAATTGGGTAAGCTTCTCGAAAAGTTGGCAAGGACAACACATAATGTGGAGCAGCAATGTGAGGACCTGGAAAAGAGGTCAAGGAGGTTGAATTTTTGTATATGTAACCTTTCATAATCGGTGAACGACGCAGTCCTCGGAGAGGAAGTTACAGGAGTCTTCAAAGATCTACTGAATACGGAAGCAGAGGTAACCATTCCTATTGACAGAATTCATAGTCTGACCGAAATGGCAGGATCCGGGTGCCCGTCCCAGAGCCACATGGCATTAGCATGTTACCCTCAGAAGGAACAAACTCTTAGGAAAGACAGACAAGTGACAGAGATCATACTTAATGGGAATGAAATTCAACTGTACCAGGATCTCTCCAAAGATGCTACAAAAAAGAAGAGAGATGCGCAAGTTCTTGCAATACTTACCCTCCCAGAAGTTGGCATACAGATGGGCTTTCCCATTTGGCCTTTTATTCAGTTGGGAGGGCAAACAACATTGAGTTACAACTGAGGAGGAGGGAGCCCGAATGTTGCAATTAGACCAGGAGGATCTTCCGGCCCTAGTACTGGGACGCTGGCCTGTGCCGTCCAAAGACCGCGACATTTGGAACGGACGACAATACAACTGACCTGGACAAGAAGTTAAAAGGGCCATATTCCGGCAGAGAAGCCTGCGATATCCTGAAGCTTTAAGAAGTTGCCTGGGTATCCTTGTCATGGTGAAATGAGGTACATTTTCGCAGATCATGAATGACATTATGAAAAGGGGCGCAGCCAATGCTCATCTTGGAATTTATTTAGGACAAATAAGGAGGGTTTTAGTATACCCTGCATTTATTCCTGGGTTAAGAGTTGGGCCATCTCCAAGAACTGAGCCCGAGCAGAGAGTAGCAAGGATGGTCTACACCAGGGCGAGGGGAAAGTTGTTGGGGAGCGATTGGGAGAGGTATGAGGGGGGGGGGGGAGTTTTGGGGGGGGTGGGCTAGCACACAGTATCGAGGACAGAGGGTTAGAAAGATGTTCATGAAGTCGCATTGCCAAAGTAGCGGTTTTGCAAATGGGTTTTACCTTCCGTTGTCGGACACTTAATATAAGGGAGCTTAATACCCCCGTCAAGAGGAGGAAATTGGAACAGTTAAGTACACACCAGCACGTTCTTATAGCCTTACAGGAAATGCACATTAGATATCAGGATAGACATAAATTGAAACTAAGGCAATACCCGATAATAAGGCAGGCTAACGCAAAGGGGACGACAGCAGGGGTACTCATTGCTTTTTGGATGGATACGCAGGTCTCCATTATTAATGTGCAAGCTGATGAGGACGGCCAATTCCTGTATATTTTAGTGCAGAACGGATTGATGAACCTAACTTTAGCGTCTCTATATGCCCCAAACACTGGCCAAGAGGGCTTTCTGAAGACGGCATTATCCAACTTGGAACAGTTTGGTCAAGGCGAAATGATTTTGATGGGGGATCTAAATATTGCATGGGACCCTTTACGAGATAGAAGTTCCAACACGACATATGCCCGTCCCCTGCCTTCCCTAACGCTTAGACAGAAATTCGATCTGATGACACTCAAAGATATTTGGCCCACCCTGAAAGTCGAGGAAAGTGCATACACTTATTATTCCCACGTTCACAAATCCTTTTCTAGGATAGATTAATTAGGCTGATGGGAAGAGTGACACAAATTGACACACACAATCACCATTTCAGATCATGCCCCTTTGATTATTGATCTCAACTTCCCCAAAGTTGTTGCCACACTTTGGAGCTGGAAATTCCTGAAAGAAATATTGTCAGATCGGGTATCTGCAACGAAATGGAGGGAAAAAGTAACGAGTACTTTGATTCCAACCTTGGCGGGGAAGTGGGTTTAGATGTGGTTTGGGATGCATTTTAAAGCAGCCCTCAGAGGGACACTTGCTGTGTTACAGGTGCATTGGGGGAAACTTGCGTGTAAAATAGAAATCGATTTAGAGGCTGAAGTAAAGGACACCCTAAAACACATGGAAGCAGACTCATCCGCAAATCTTCAAAGCAATACCGAAACGCAAAGGGTAAACTGGACTTAATACGAACTAAACAGGCAGAAAAAAGCTTATTGTATTTAAAGCAGAGGATATATTAAGGCAGACAAAATGTTAGCTAGACTTTTTTTATTTTTTTATTTTTTTTAAACCTCTCTGAGTTTATAACATGAATAAATATAAAGAAAGACAACAATCCCCCAAATTTACCCCCCCCCCACCCCCCCCCCCCCATGGCCGATTTTCCCCTTCTTTCCAGGGCTGCTCCCGCTTGGGCGAGTTCGTTGAGCTTACTGCAGGTCTAGGATCTTGAGGCGTTGGGGGCACCAGATTACCCTTTAGACAACTCCCTGTTCATAGCATAGGTCCCCCACTCTAGAGCATTCGTGTCCCATAGCCTCCGCAGCCAGTCATGAAAGGTTGGTACATTAACACTCCTCCATCTCTGAGCAATTAGTGTCATAGCAGCAAGTGTCAATATCACTCTCTCTATTGCGGGGTTCTCCTGCTGCCCCGCCAACATGTAGGCCCAGTAACACCTGTTCCGGAGGTCTGCTCCCTCCTTCCCCAAGTCCCTGGTCTTGCCCCCTCTGCACTTCCTCCCAGAATGGAGCAATTTTTGGGCATCTCCATCAGATATGCTCGGATGTTCCCTCGTGCCCACATCCTTTCCAACACTCACCAGATACCTGTGCAGGTTAGCTGGAATGTAATGCCACCCAAATATTATTTTGTACCAGGCTTCCTGTGTCTGTGATGCCCTAGCCAGCTTAGGGATTTTCCTCCATTTCCAACCCCACCCTATAACCCGCTCCCAACTTGTCATGAGGGGCCAGCATTTACGGGGGGTAGACTCCTCAAGAATCCTATAAAGGTTGGAGATTAGACCCTTGGCCCCATCATTCGTAAGTAAAAATTCTCAAAGGAGGTGACCTCCCTGGTAGCCGCTCGTTTATTTGACGGGTATAACAGCCAGTGGCGTAACTGGGCATACCTGAGCCTTTCCCCTTCCCCAATCCCAAAGGCTGCTTTTCACTCTCTAAATGACAGGATCTCACCCTTCTGGAACATGTCCTGACTTCTCCTACAGCCCCCCTCCTCCCATTTCGTGAATGCTTCCTTCTCGGTTCCGGGGGTGAATTCAGCATTGTTAAATATCAGTGTAAAGGGGAACGAGAAGGATGTAATTCCCCTCTTCTTAGCCAGTCTGTCCAAGTTGTTTGCCATCAAGCTTGTGATGGAGCTTTCATACATGTGTTTAGGCCTGAGGTCCTTCCTCAACCATAATACCTCCCCTAGGTTGTATTTAGTCACTGTCCATCCCAACCCATAATTGCACCTCTTCCCTCCCGCAACCACTCCCTAATAACCCACAGCTGTGTTGCTTCATAGTATTGTCTAAAGTTCGGAAGGGCAAATTCCCCCGCCCCCCCAACCCTCTTGCCTCTAGCATGCGTCTGCTGAGTCTAGCCCATTTTCCTCCCCATATAGACTCCTTCGTCAGGGATTGAAGCTCCCTGAAGAATTTCTCTGGGACCGCCTGCGGGATGGATTGGAAAAAGTAGAGCAAACGTGGCAATGTGACCATTTTAATTGCGGCTATACGCCCCAACTAGGATATGCGTAGAGACCGCCATTTCCAGAGGTCCTTTTTGATCCCTTCCAAAAGGCAGAGATAGTTTGCCGCGTACCAACCCTTGAGCGTTGGGGTGATCCGAACTCCCAGGTATTTAATTCCCCCCGGGGACCAAACAAATGGGGTCTCAGTTTTAAGCCTGGTGCTTACCTCCCTGCCCAGGGATTGGGCCAGTAACTCCGACTTTCCCATGTTGATGCGTAGGCCTGAAGCCTTGCCAAATTCCTCAAGGACCTTCTTGATGGCACCGATGGATTCTACTGGATTAATAACGGAGAATAGCATATCATCGGCAAAAGTCGGGACCTTGTGTTGCTTTCCCCCAAATGAAGTGGCCTGCACCCCATCCTCATCCCGTATCGATTGCAGGAGTGGCTCTAAGTATATAGCGTAGAGCAACGGGGAAAGGGTGCAGCTTTGTTTTGTACCTCTACTCAGTCTAAAGGAGCGTGAGAGAGACCCATTCACCATGATCCGAGTTTCCGGCTCCTGGTAGTTAGCTCTCACCATTTTTAAGAAGTCTCCTCCCAACCCCATCCTCTCCATGATGCGAAACGGATACAACCACTCCACGTGGTCAAAAGCCTTCTCGCCATCTAAAGAAAGTAGGACCGCGGGAGTGTTCGTTGCGTTTTTTCCACCAAGTGGGCTACTCGCCTTATGTTATCCAATGTCTGTCTGCCTACCCCCAAAGAACCCAGACTGGTCCTGGAAGATGAATTCTTGGAGCACTCCCTCTAGTCTGTTGGCCTAAATCTTGGTATAGATTTTAGCATCAATATTGATCAATGCAATCGGCCTGTATGATGTCTGTTCCATTGGGTCCTTATGAGGTTTTAGGATCAGGGTCATTTTGGCCTCCTCCATAGAGGGGGGTTATACGTCCGGTAGTTTTGAACGTATTATATAGATGGGTTAAGTGCGGTATTAGAAAAGCAGCAAATGTTTTGTAAAACGCCGCCGTATACCCATCGGGGCCCGGGGCTTTTCCAGAAGGGAGACTAGATATCATCCGTCTCACCACTTTCTCCGTAACCTCTTGGCTTTAAACCTCTTGGGATTCCACACTAATTCTGCATAAACATAAGTTAACTTTCCCCAGAAACCCTCTTGGGATTGAGCCGTAAGGTGCTGTGATGTTAAAAGTTTCTCATAAAAAGCGGCTAGATGTTCCTAGATATCTTCATTGCGCGTTATCCTTTCTCCCGCCTCTGACCTGCGCCCCTATCACATTTTTCGCTGCCTCCCCTCTCAGAAGGCGAACTAGGAGGGTGTCCGTCTTGTTCGCCTTTGCATAGAATTTTTGCCGTATTGACAGTACGGCCGCTTCGGCTTTTTTAGTTCGGAGGATTCAGAGCTGACCCTCAGCTCTCCTGTACTCGCTCAAAGTGTCTCTATTCGCCATTCTCTCTGCTGTTTGTCGAGTGGTTTCTACCTCCCCCTCTAGCTCCCTCTCCAGCTCTCCCATTTGCCTGTCTCGGTTGGCCTTGGCTGCTATGAGCCTGCCTCTAATTGTAGCTTTAAACGCATCCCATTTTATATACTCAGATGTATCCCCCCTCTTATTTTCTTCCATGAATTTATTAATTTTCCCTTCGACTTCCTCTCTGAGCACTGAGTCTCCTATGAGGGCCGCCGGGTACTTCCAACTCCATATCCCCACTTTTCTCCCCCCTAGCTCTAAATGCCTAGTAATAATTTTATGATCTGCTATGCCTAGGGGGCCTACTTTTACCTCCTTTATCCCTCCCAAGAGGGTCGCCGATACCCAAATATAATCTATCCTAGATTGAGTACCATGTACACCAGAGAGGAACGTATATCCCACCTCGTCCCCCCCCCCCCTTAATTCACTGCAAACGTCCTACAAGCCTAACCCCACCATTCTTTCCTGTAAACCCGCCGAGACCGCTCTCTCCGGACCCGTTGCCCTCTCCCCGGATCTGTCCCGAGTCCAGTCCCAGGTCAAATTAAAGTCTCCCATTAGAATCCCAGGACCGCTTGCCGTTTCGCCTAAGATTTCGAGGAATTGTTTCAGGTATGTTTCCTGTCCTACATTTGGGGTATATATAACCACAATTGTATATACAGTGTCCAGACAGGTGCCACGCGCTATAAGGTATCTGCCCCCCTTGTCCCGGACTGTATGTTCTTCCCTGAAATGAATGAGTTTTTAAAAGCCAAAGCCACACCTGCCATTTTCATGCTCGCTGAAGCCTGGAAGATTTGATCAAAGCCCCTAAGCCTCAACCTCTTTTGGTCCTTGAGTAGTAAATGTGTTTTCTCCAAGCCCAATATATCCGGCCCCTCCTTCCTCATAAACCTCCAGTTTTTTCCTACTTAGGGGAGAGTTGAGCCCCCTCACATTATAGGTTATCCACTTGAATTACCTAGTTTACTCCTATGCTAAGCCCAGTGTATTCACCCATTCATAGGGATACTTCTCTTGGAGCATTTCTTCATTTGGCCTGCTAACCCCCACACCCATCCAAAAACCTCTCGCCCTTTCCCCTTTTGAACCATGTTGCCGCCCTTCTCGGTCCCTGAAAAGTATCGTCTGTGTCCACTCTTTGCACACATCTCCCCTCCCACCACCCCCCCTTTCCCTCAACTGGGGTTTCCCCCCTCCCCTTGTCTTGGGTCACCTCTTCCCTTGTCAACCCCAGGAGGGTTTGCTCCTTGTTGCTCTATGCCCTGAAGTTTGCTTCTGAGCCCACCCCCCCTTAAGTCAGTACCTTATTTTCAGGGTTTCGACCCTTTGGCTGTATCCCGCACTCCGTCCTTTAATTCTCCGCTCTCACCCCTCTCAGGCGGGCGTCTCGGGGCAGGTCTCCTCCTGCTGTTGACCATTCCCAAGCCCTGGGCCTCTGGCGGTGATCCGCCCCTGGTGATCTCTCCGCCCCCCTCATCCCCCCGGCTCATCTTTATCCAGATCCAATTGCAGCAGGTTTTCCCCTTCTTGCCGAGAAGTTATCCTCTTTTGTACACCCTGCCAGTCAAAGAGGAGGCCGAAGGGGAAGGTCCATTTATACTTGATTCCCTTGGCCCTGAGGAATGTCAGGATAGGGTTAATTTGTCTTCACTTCACCAAGGTGCTGTTGGCCAGATCTTGATACAGATCTATTCTGTGGCTGTCATGGCTTAGAGGTTATCGCTGCCTAGCTGCTCTCAAGACTGCCTCTTTCTGTGCATATCTGGCGAAGGCCGCTAGTACGTCTCTTGGTCTAGCATTTGCTCCTTTGTTGATATGGCCCACCCTGTGGACTCTATCCAGGTCCCTGTCCTGAACTGCTTCCGGTAGCCATTTCACCCGAATGTTGACTCTCCTGGACCTATTCTCCAAATCCTCCATCCTCGGCTTCAAATTCCTTGTTGCTGTGTCCAGTCTTTCAATCGCCTCACTATTCTCTGTGACCTCCTTGCCCACTTCATGCAGGCCATTTTCTAGAATGTACGTCCTCTCTCCTAACTGGCCCACCTCCTACTTCATCTCAGCCATAGCCTGGCTGATGTCCGATCTGAGCAACTGGATTTGGTCTTGAAAGGTTTTGGCCAAATTGTTCTCCATGGCAGTCCTGACGCGACATCGGGGCTGGCTGGGCGTCCTCAGCTTGGGGACCCAGACTCTTCTCATGAGCGTTTGCCTGCTCGTCACACTCCTCTCTATGCTGCCACAAAGTTAGGAGGGTACCCGGAGTATCCACTTGCGACAGACCGCCCTTAGTCTGCCTATCTTTGTTCTTAGAGGACATTCTCAAGTTGGGGATGATGGACGATCAATCCCCTCACCCTGTAGAGGCACCAAGCCAACTGAGTCTGCTTTGGCCCCGGGTCGGTAGCTCCCTCTTCCCGGTTGCTTTCCTCGTCGAGGACCTGTTCGTCACCTCCTCTTGCAAACGCCTCCAACAAAATCTCTGTGGGGGGGGTGATTTCCCCCCCCCCAATGGCTGTCACCCTTGCCTTGCCTCAGCCCCAAGCTGTGCCCCCTGCTCTCCACCCCTCTTCGCTGGTGGTCTGTGGGAGTGGGGAGGCAGCACCACTCTGTCCTTGTGCCCCACTGTACCTCGTCCGTCGCAGCTCTGCTCTTCCTGACAGCTCTCAGGGGGGGGGCTTACTATTCTGTCAGTGCGACTGGTCCGCAGTGCCTCTCCCAATCCTTACTGCAGTTTGCTGGATGATTCCTCCTGCGCCCGCTTGATTATCGTGGCTCGCTCTGGCCACTTACTGCGCCGAGCCTCCTCGGGTGCCTGAGGCGTCTTCCGTGTCAGATGCCGCTGCGGCACACTCCTGCCCGCTCTCCCCCACAGGAGCCGCGGAACCTCACTCAGGGCGGCCGCTCCTTCCTTGCCCAGTTGCTGGGGGGCTGTCCCCCTCCACGGGTCCGCTTGTCCCTTGGGCCGGTTCAGCCAACAGCTGAGGCTCCGTTGACGGGCTGCTGCTCCTCCTGCCCAAGTGGTACTCTTCTTCCAACGCACTCGGCCCGGGCATCATCCTGGGCTTGGAGGGCGCTTCGCTTCTCCCGGCCACCCATGTCTCGGACCAGGCTTTCTCCTTCACCCGCGCTACCTCCCCGGGGATCCTTGCCGTTGCAGCTAATCAAACAGGGTGTTCTGACGGTTTAACTCCGCTAGTGGGCACCGGAGCGCCGTCGACGCGTCTCTCTCGTCGGTGGCCATCTTGAAGTGTTAGCTAGAAAATTAAAACAGAAAATAGCGGCCCAGACAATCCAAGGGGTGATGATACATTAGGGAAGAAAGTAACAACGACGTTGGAAATTATAACCCAGTTCCGGACATTTTACTCTGCTGTGTATCAGTCAGATTCCCCAGACTAAATAGCACAAAAAAGTTACTTGCAATCAATGTAGTTTAAGGGAATCTGAGAAGATGATAGAGCAAACGTAGATAATGATATCTCTCCAGAGTAAGTCTTACCTGTTATAGCTAACCTGCCAATAAACAAATCACTGGGACCGGATGGGTTTATTGCCTCCTTATATAAAAAGTTCTGAGCAACTCTAGCCCCGAAATTAACCGACCAATAACCACTTCTATGAAAGAGGCTAAAATAATCCTAATCCCAAAGCCTGGGAAAGATCCAGCTAAATGCGAATCATATCGCCTGATTGCGCTCATGAACACTGACACTAAAATATGTACAAAAATTCTAGCAAACAGATTTGAGGGTCTTATGCCTAATCTTCTCCTTCCTGACCAGACCAGATTTATAAAAGAGTTACAAACCCATGATAATATACAGAGAATCTGTCATTTAATTGAAAAAATGTCTAGAAAGGACACTGCAGCGGTACTAGTATCATTAGATGCCGAAAAGTTTTTTTTAATTCAACACCTTACAAGGTATGGGTTCCGTTGGGTCCCATATACCTAGCGATGGTACAAGCTAACAATTTGAATCCTTGGCCAGGCTTCTCATAAAGGGTCAACTATCCCCGCAGGTCTCCCTTCGCAGAGCTATGAAACAGGGTTGTCCGCTTTCCCCTATTTATGCATTACATTTAGAACAGTTACTATCACGACTTCGCCAATTTGAGGAAATAAAAAGCATATCCTTTGGGGGAGATGGTCATAAGGTGATGGCATATGCAGATGATCTGCTCCTCATGATCACTAACCCAGGAATCTCATTACCTGCAGCACTTGCTCAACTGGAAGGGTTCGGTAGAATGGACGGACTTAAAATCAATTTCACAAAATCTTAAATCTGGGGCTCAAACAGGGCGTACTTATTAAAGCAATGGAAACGGCACAGCTATGTTTGGTATTTGGAGTAAATATTACACGCTTACTTTGGGAACCATGCTCTGCTAACTTCCCTCCATTAATGGCCGAGACTCAGATGCTTGGCCAATCCTGGAGCCCTTTAATAGTTGCATGGCTTGGACGGATTAACTCGGTTAAAATGGTGATTTTTACCTAAGGTGTATTTGTTTCAGGCCCTACCAATCCGATTCCCGGCCTTCTTTTTCCATACACTAGATAAAATGATATTGAAAGTTTACATGGAAATATAAACCTCCCTACACTGCATTGAAAACACTAATGCTTCTCTCAAACGGAGGAGGAGTGGGCCCCCCTAATTTTAGAGATTATCGAGCAGCACAGCTGCGGGTCATAAAGGAATGGTTCAGAGAAGGCACAAATAAAAGATGGAAACAGATGGAAAGGGCTATAGTGGGACCTAGAATGGGAGAGAAACTATGGCTGCCTAGATCAGACAGACCTCAGAATATACATTGGAGCAAGATTACTGGGTTGGTGGAGGACATATCGGATCAGGCTATGCGTCAACATCACTTTACCTCATTCCCCTCCCCCTTGACGCCTCTATTTACTAACCCACAGTTTACCCCAGGAGTACAGGTTCGTTCCGTGATATGTTTTTGGGGCAAGATATTAAGTCCTTTACTCTATGTAAAGAGGAGTTGGCCCTCCAGGAGAGTCGCTGCTTCCAATATTTTCAAGTTCGCCTTTGGATGATGGACCCACCAAACAAGTCAGCGGCTCTGAGAACACACACAATTTGAGCAATGTTTTACATCCAGTTCGGGAGACGACACTTGATTTCTAAATTATATAAACTCTTTAATGCGGAACCCTTGCTACATTTCAACTGGCCTGGGCAAAGACCCTGGGGTTTATGCCTACAGAAGAATCATGCTCCCGCTTATGGTCTGTCATCCTGAGAATGACAGATTAGGGAATTTTGGCTCAAATTAATGTATCCATGGCACTATACCCCTGAACGTTAACCTAAAATTGCTCCATCGGTTTGTCTTTTGGTGGAGGTGATGCGGGGGAGAGGCGATTGGCTACATGTTTGGTGGTCATGGTCTAAGCTGTCTCGATTTTGGGAAGAAATGCAGAGGAATATGAGGGTAATGTTTGCTTTCCAAGACGGACTGACCTCTGGGGGAACACCTCTTAGGCCTGGCGCAACAGGATAACTAACTATGGCCGAAACATAACAGGAAGGCTTTTTATACTCCATCTGTTGACTTTGTTGGTAATAGCGCAGAAATGGAGATCTACGGACCCTCCGCACATAAGACTAGTATCATAAACTATGGAATTTTGTATCTCTGGAGTGGGTCACTTATACGATTCAAGGGGGAACAGGTTGAATTTTCAATGGAACGGCCACTGATTTTGAACTTCCTTCTTGGGTCTATATGGAACAACACTGCCCGCAGAACCAAAATATATTGAATATACTCTGAACTTAGTGATAGACTGTCAACCTGTGTAGTGGGGTGGTGGGGAACGGAGGAAGGGGGAAGTTGGGAAAGAAGTTGAGGGGGAACGGTTTGTTTTTATTTTGATTGATGTATACTTGAAAACCCAATATAAAAAAGTCACCATTTGTTGGGAACAACCAGAATCATGACTGGAAATAATGTTATGCAGCTTTAATCCTTACAATAATAGAGCAAAACCTAAAACTACAAAAGATTACCCAAAACTATTTGTTGGACCTGTGAGAAACCCAAGGGTATCCTCACTCCTACTCCCTCTGGATTCGCTTCTCAGGTGAACAGGGAAAGTCCATCCCTTATTGCATCCTGACCTTAGGGGCGGAGAAGCGAGGGAGGATCACCTAGATTTTTGGTCTTTTGGGAGTGGAGTGCCCTTGGGTGAGACATGGTATTGCCCTTTCCCTGTAGAGGAACAACCTAGCCCTCCCCTGGCCTTTGCAGGCTACTGTAGAACAGCTCCCCTCTTTTAACCTCTGACAGCACAGAGACGAAGAAGCGACTAAGAGGAATGAACATTCAAACTGTATTTCACCACTTTGGGACTGGGACAAGGAAGATGCCTACTGAGCACTGAGGTTCAAGCATGTCCCTTTAACTACGGTCAGGCAAGTTTGATGGTGAATTGACTCCTGCAACCAAAGTGGCCAGTGAAACAGAGGGAGGAACAGGGCGACCTGTGGGTAATCTGCCAGCAGGGAACCCGTGTTTTGAGGAGCCAGCCAGGGGTGGGGCTTGTGAGGAAGGTAGGACGCTGCCAAAGTCCAGAAGGCCATGTAGGCTGTTGGATTGCCACAGGAGTGGGAGCCTCTGTGCTGGGCTGTGTGTAGCAGCATCTGCGAGCGAGCAGGACGAAAGGGACGTCTGTCCGTGTGAAGGAGACAGAGACGCCGGCAGGGGCTGCAGAACATCAGGAGTGTGAGCGGGACTCGCAGGGGCCGGTCCATCGACTGGCGAAGTAAGAAGACTGCCTGAGCTACTGGAGAGAACGCCGAAGACTGGTGAGTGTCCGTGAGTCATCGGAGCCGGGGCACCTCTAGAGCACTGCATACAAGTAATGCAGTGGCGTATAAAGCTTATTGAATGCGAGCGTTATGAAATCCCATCTGGAATATATATTGAATACCAAACTGAATGAAAATTGGAACTTCAGCCAAATCAGGCATATTGAATGTAGAACTGTACATTTTATGGCCAAAGCTAATGCCGAACAGAAGCCAAGAGGAAAGTGCCCATTTGAAAAGCATCATGCAGAAAATAGTGCAAGTGTGAAGAAGTATATTAAAAGGTGGGATATGAACCAGACCACCATAAAGGGAACTTTAGAGACAGTGTGACAAGGGCAAAGCCTGGCAAGTGATGTGACACTTGGGCCCAAAGCCAAGAAGCCAACCATGTGAACCTGACCCTCAAGTCAACAGGCTGAGACTTTCTGAATGAATGTGAATCTGTGCACAGGAGCAAGTATAGGTTAACTTGTGTGAGCTGGAGAGCTTGAGGTTCCTGGTTGCGTGACCTGTGATGGGTGGACCGTGTGGTCTGACACTGCGCTGAGACCAGTGAGCCCTAAATGATAACTAAAAGGCACTGTGAAAGAAACCGAGGAGAAGCACTGTAAGCAAACTGGTGGGTCTAACAAGAGGGTGCTACGTTGATGTTTCGGGAAAGGGAACCCTGAGACTTGATAGACAACAAGTTTTCTCTTGAGGACGGAGCCTCAAAACCTCTTTGCCTTTGAACTGTGTTGCTTGAGATTTGGGCAAGGGAACCCCGAGGATTGTGTGGAACTTTGTTGGATTGAGCTTGAAAAAGGTAAATTTTGTGAACTTGCTTGAACTTGGGGAAGGGAAGCTGAAGAGGAAGCTAAGAGCTGGACGAAGCTCAGAACATTGTTGATCACCATGTCTTTCATTGACATCCCTACACATTGTTTAATTTTAGGTGTTAGGCCAGGTATAGGTTTTGGACACACAGACCTTTTAGTTGAACTCTTTGACTCAGACTTTCCTTTGTTTTGTTCAGGTAGGGAAATCCCACCATAGCATAGGGCATGTGTAACATTTTTCACTATGTAATATCTGAGCTTGGAACACTAGAATGTAGAGCACTTCAGGTAGAATTTCAACAAGCTGCATCTTCCATTAGAGTGTGCATCTTTAGAAGGACAGAGTAACAGAAAGCGAGCTACTTGAAGGAATCCAGTGGGGCGTAGATAATCTCTTAAAGAAGAAAGAGACTAAACTATATCCTTTCAGCAAGTTAGGCCTTTTACCATCCCAGCATTTCATTTTAATTAACTTATTTTGAACTTTCTGTTGTCTGTCTTGTTTCATGATGCCTTCACAAAGTGTAGAAATAAAGAGGCTGTGACCTGAACCCAGGTCACGTGGCTGTAAGGGCTAACCCTTAACCACTGGTACGCACAAGTCCCTTTCAAAGGACACCCACAATTGGGCCCTCCTTTAGCTTAATTAACAGGGTGTGTTGGCCTTGTTTTCATTACTTTGCAGGACTGCGTAGTCCTATGAAAATTATAACATCAGGGTGTGTTTTAATTCCCTGCCCTAAAGAGCGTAAACCAGCATGAGCTCCCTGTAGCACACTGGAGAGGAATTGTGTTTGATTGGTGACACCAGGGAATTGAATAAAAGAAACACACTGCACACATTACAAAATGGATGGCTGCCCCCACTGCAACCATAGCAGACGGTAAGCTGTTCTCATAAATACACGACACTGTGTATTTTGGCACCAATCAGCCATTATTTAGTAATGATTAAAATGACAATAACTCCCCTGAGATCCTTACAGCTATCCCTTCCCCCACAGATTTCCCACACAGACAGTACCATTATCAGCGTTCATCCTGATGAAGGCCACCAGCACTTCGGGTTCTTACCCAGCTCCACATGGCAGAAACACTCCAGTGTCGATGTTCTGTGACACAACCCCATTGTATATGTGTTTGTAGATGTGTACATGGTCTTGTTCAGCATCCCTGGACCAACTACAGTCCTGGGCAGCACCTCGAAAGAATTTTTGTTCTCACTTTCCTGTATTTTGTATTTGTGCATCGTTTTGGAAATTGTACCTCGACATTAGAGGTCGATACTCACCTGTATTTCCTGTGTTTAAACAACATCTGTCCGTTCACTTTCATGCTTATCGAAAGTCATGTAAAAGTTTAATTTTATCATCTGTGCAAAAATTGGTTTGGAGGCAAAATAAAATAGTATCCAAAATCACATAGCAGCCTACGGATCTCCCACCCTGTTCGTGTATTGGGAAATCTGTATGTGATAGATAGTTTTTTTGGTTCCTGTATGTGTCAGTATGTATTTTTCAAATGGAGTCGGGTTTCTGTTCACCGCTCGTTTTATCCGCCAGGATTGCCAGTGATATAGTTGGTCGTATTTGTATTTGTCCTTTTCTGATAGACCCAATAGATCTCTGCATTCTGTGAATGATCTAATTCGTTGCCCATTAAACATATCTCCGACTTAAGTGCAATCTGCTTCTTCTCATTTCTGGTATGCGCCCTTCTTCATGCCAGGTTGGAATTCCGGGTTGCCTTGTATAGGTATAAAGGGGGCTGGGTCGATTGTCAGGATTTCTTTTCTGGTTGATTTGTTCCAGATGTCAAGTGGTGTTCTCATCACTTCACTGATGCAGACATTCTGGTGTCTATGCTCTGGTTTGGTCCATAGGAGTCAGCAAAGTAGGTTCCTTGCCACCACTCTGTCTTCTGCTTCCCATATCTTTTGGGAATTGTCAGGGATCCATTCCTTGAGGACCCACAATTGGCCCGCTTCATAGTACCTTTGAAAATGTCAAAGCGCCATTCCCCCACTTCTTTGTGCTGTAAGTGTCTGGTTCGATAGTCCGTTTTATTTCTGCCAAATGTATGCCTTTATTGCCTTTGTAAGGGCTTTAAAGAAGGAAGGAGGAATTCTGATGGGGAGCGCCTGGAAGGTGTATAACAATCTGGGCAGGAACGTCTTTTATCACTGTCATCCTGCCCCACCATAAAATCGAGAGCGGGTTCGACTTTTCCAGAAACCCTTTGGTCTTTTCTAATAGGTCCGGGAGGTTTTCTGTGTAGAGGTTTGTTATTTTGTTCATTAATATTATTACCAGGTATTTGATCCCTTTTATTTGCTATTTTTAGTTGTAGTTCTGCTGCTTGGTTATGGATTTCTTAGTTACCTGCTAAGATTAGGATTTCAGATTTTTGCCTGTTGATTTTTAGCCCTGATAAAGTGCTGTAGGTCTCTATTTCTCACATTAGGGCTGGAAGGGATTTCTTTGGATTCGACAGTGCCAGCAGCATGTCGTCAGCGTACGCCATCGATTTGTGTGTTGTCGCCTCCTCCCCCTCCCCCCCCTCATGTCGATCCCTTGTATTTCTGGGGTTTCTCTGATCTTCTGCAGGAGTGGTTCCAAGAAGATTGCGTATAGTAGTGGGCAGAGTGGGCACCCCTGTTTGGTGTCTCTTCGTATTTCAATCATATCTTCGTATTTCAATCATGTCTGAGAGTTCCCCATTTACCGCTTCCCGGGCTGATGGTGTATTGTAGTTTGCCCATATCATCTTTTTATATATTCTTCTCCCATTCCCATTTTCTCAAGGATGCAGAATAGCAATGACCATTCTACTTGGTCGAACGCTTTTTCTGCGTCGAGCGTTAGCAGTATGGCCGCTGATCTTGTTTGACCTGTCTTTTCTATCAGATTGGTGATCCGTCTGATGTTATCATGGGTCATTCTGTTGGGGATGAATCCTGCTTGGTCTTGATGGATCAACTTGGGGAGCACTTCCAAGAGCCTCTTGGCCAGCATTTTGGTATATAGCTTTGCATCCAAATTTATCAACGCAATGGGGCGGTATGAGCTTGGGGTTTCCGGGTTTTTTCCTTGTTTATGAAATACTAGGATCTTCGCTTCGTTCATGGATGGAGTGATATTCGCGTCGTTTTTTAAAGGTATTGAATAATTCTGTTAGGATCAGGCCAATTCTCTTAGGTATGTTTTATAGAATTGTGCAGTAAACCCATCCGGCCCCGGTGCTTTGTTTGGTAGGTTCTGTATCGCTTCCTCCACCTCTTCTTCTGTGATGGATTTGTCTAGTCTTTGATTTTCCTCTTGCGTCACTGTCTGCAGAGTCACATTTTTCAGATAGGCGGTCTGATCTTCTTCTCTTGGATTCTCTGTGGCATATAGTTTTTGGTAATATTGCTTGAAGATCATTCCCATCACCGTTGTTATGGTGCATTTCTGGCCTTAGTCGTCCGCCAGGGCTTTTATCGATTGGCTTTGTCGTTTGCCCTGCATCTGTCTGGCCAGTAGTTTGTCAGCCTTGTTCGAATTTGTGTAGGAGATGTGTTTCCGCTCGCTTGGTCCGTAGGGCCTCCAATTGGCCCTGTATATGTCTGAATGCTCTTTTTACTTTTGATGAGTTGTTGCGTGCCATTTCCTCTCTCAGTTCCGTACTCTTTGCTTCTAATTTGGCCTCCCACTTGTTCTTTAACTTGTCTCTTTGTGCTTTAAGCGCTATATGTCAGTGCATCACTGCCTTGAAGGCCTCCCATAAGGTTGACTTGGTTATGTCCGGCGTATTGTTCTCTTTGAAGTATTCTTCCGTTCGTTCCCTAATGGTCTCTCTCATGACTGTGTCCTGTAGAATTTCTCCCGGTAGCGTCCATCTCCATAGGCGTGTTTGTTTGCGATTGGTGGGGAGCGAGATCCAGAGGAGGGCATGGTCCGATAGAGAGATGTCGCTCACCTCTATTTCACGGATCCTTCCCAGCAGGCTTGAGGAGGTCCAGATATAGTCTATCCTGGCGCTTGTGCCGTGTACATTTGAGAAGTTGGTGTATCCCGGGGGTGGACCCCCTAAGTTTCCTCCACATGTCTTCTAGGGCTAATTTTGTCATAGCCTTCTGCAGACCCTTTGAAGGCGTACCCTGCCACAAGTGTCTAGGGGTTGATAGGTCTGTTCAGGGGTCCCATGCGATATTGAAGTCTGCCTTCGCGAAGGATTCCAGTTTATCTATGCTATCCCTTATGAATCCGTCTTGGCCCGCATTCGGGGCGTATATCGTTGCTATTGTCAATGGGAAGCCTTCGATTAGTAAATTCACGAACAGGTGTCTACCTTGTTTGCCCATTAGTGTTCCTTGGATGCGTACATTTAGGGAGTTTGCGAATGCTTTTAATACCCCTCTTTTCTTCTGAGTCATTTGCTTGGAGGATTTGTGCGTATCCCTTGATTCGGGTTTTCCCTTTGTCTTGTTTTTTGATGTGTTTCCTGTAGCGTCAGGATGTCAAATCTTTGTGCAGGTAGTGTTCCACCTTCTTCCTTTTTACAGGAGATTTTAACCCTCGAATGTTATATGTGAGGATTTTCAGCCCCATCTTTTATGTGTCTTCTTGACTTTTATGTCTCGCAGGGATCTGATGTCTTCGGCCTATTTCCTTCTGGTGTATTTCCACTCCCAACTTCCCTCTTAACAACTCCCTGAACTCCCACCCCTCCCCCCATAACATCCCTGAGGAGGGCTCTGGGCCCTATGATCGCTTGGGCGTATTACCGCTTGCGCCATGCTCTCACAAACGCATATAAAACTTGGTTGTGGGGGAAGGAGGGGGGTCCTAAACCTCACTTAAGGTTTTTCACGGTTCTTCTGTTCTTCCTGGCTCTAGCCGTCCGTATGTGGTTGCCGGCGGTCGCGTCCTTTGCTGTGTTGTTTTCATTGGTGGTTTCTGTCAAGTTTCTCCTTGTTTTGATGGAGAAGATGGCTTCTTGTATTCCTGGTTCTTGGGAATGGGCTTAACTTTGGATGCTATGGTTTGCCAGCCTCTTGGGGATCTCCGCCCTATTGTTGGTTCTCTGGCTCGCGCCTTCTCCTCTGAATCTTCTTCTATATTAATGATTCTCTGGCCTTCCTCGCATGTGGTTATCCTCTGTTGGGCACTCTCCCATGTGAACAAGAGGCCAAATGGGAAAGTCCACTTGTAGCGGATTTGTTTTGTTGTGAGGTCTTTTGTGATTGGTGCCATTTCTCTGTGCTTTTGGAGAGTTGATTGTGCTAAGTTTTGGTATAGTTGAATATTAACTCGGTTGCATACGAATTGTTCGAACTACAATTGTTCGAATTACAATTGACCTTTGCACAATTGACTGAATTGTGAAGGTGAATTGTTACATATATACGGGCGGAACCCTCCCCCTCTCAGCCCCCCCCCCCCCGTAACCCTCTATTATTTATGTATGCACAGCATGTGAATCTAAGCAGTTACAAGCATCAGAAATACGATTACGGTGAGTAATGTAATATATATATGTATGTGGGGGTCAATTGTGCAAGGGTCAATTCGGACCCTTGACTTTCGGTCAATTACCTATTAACTCCATTCATTCTTATCTGATCCAGCGTTCTTGCTTTCCGTAGGATTTGCTCCTTCTGTGTATATGAGGCCATTGCGACTAACCCATCTCTGGGGCGGTTTCCTGGTTCCCCCTTACGTTGCGGGCCCACTCAATGGACTTATCTATGAGTATCGCTGATTCTTCTTCTTCATCGATTATGTCTTTAAATACTTGTTGCACTGCGGTCTTTGTCTTCGACCAACTCTACCATGTTTTTAATTCGTATGTTTGATCTCGGGGACTTGTTTTCTAAGTCTTCTCATTGTATCTCCAAGTTGTGTGAAATTCTGGCCAGGCGTTCTTGCGTTACTGCATATTGTTGGGTTTCGTCGTCCATGTTCTGTACTGCTCTCTAATATATTGGTTCTCTCTTCCAGTTTGCCCATGTCTAGTTTCAGCTCTTGCACTGTTTGCTTCAGTTTGCCCTTCATGGTCTCGAATTGTGCATGCATTGAGGCCATAAATTGGTCCTGGAATTCTTTGAACCAGTCTCTCATATCTTCTTTAGTGGCCATATCGGTTCTTTCCTTTTCAACGCTTGGGAGCTCTTCCTTGTCCTTCTGAGTGGTCGCTTTCAAGTGCCCCTGTGCATCCGTTCCCCAGCGTAGTGCCAGGTTCTGGTCCTGCTTCCCTTTAGATGTTGTTGCACATGATTGCCGGCCTTTGGATTTGGACATGTATGCTGCCGCTGCTCTGCACGTGAGCTGTACCGCGACCTTAGTGTCCTCTCTCGCTAGGACTATTTTGGGTATATCATAGTAGTAATGCAGCCTAGCTGCTCTTGGTTGTCTGGTTTCCCTCGTTATGTCTTCCCTTGTCTGCAAGTTCTTTGGTGGTTCTCTTGAAGGGTGTGGGGAGGCAAGGCCGCATTTCCGGGGCGGACACGGCAGGGGCCCGCTCTGCTCAATGCAGTCGGGGGAGGGGGCGCTCGACTCCAGGCCTCACCTCGCTTCTCCAGTACTTCCTCTCCTTGTGTTGGCTCCTGCCGCTGTTGGTGGGGACCGCCTGGGTGTGTTGGTGCGTCTGTCGTCCACTGCTCCCCGTTGGTCGTGATGGGAGCCTGCTCTTCTGGGTGTGTGGGGGGGAGGGTGCCTTAAGCTCGCATCCACGGGTTGGTTCTCCGTTCGCCTCTTGATGGACACTCTGATATGCTCCTGGTTCGGGATTCTGGTAGCATCCGGAATCTGTGTGCAGTGGGTGTTGTGTCCCTGCCTTGTGCATTGGTGCCAGCTCAAAGCGTAGGCAGTTCAAATGTGTGCGCTCGCCTTCTCTTTCCTTCTCCTCACGTCTCGAGCACTTACTCACCGATGATTCCTGTTACCCCAGTGACCGCGGCAGCATAGATTAGCTGGCTGTTATTGGACTCTTTTTGTATAATCCTATCGGTTTCACACAGCAAGGTTATGTTCAGGCCCTGCAAACAACACACTGCTGCCTCAGTTGCTCTGTCTTTGTCTCATTGCAGCGCACCCAGGTACTAATACTCAAAACTGCATGAGAACAAACATCTACTCACTGATTGGTGTGATTCCAAGCCTCACAAGAAGATGATCCCTCTGACATTGCAGCGTGCTTCACGTGCCTGTTCTGACCATTATTTCCATAGAAAGGGAGAAGGGACTAAAAGTAGTCCCTTCTCACCAACCCCTGGCAGCCATTTTATTTTTATTTTTCTCGAGTCGAGAAATGGTCACAGCGCTGTTTCTCGACTCGAGATTAATTGCCATTAGTACCCCGGTACGAGGTGCTGGGGTACTAATGGCTAAATGACCCTCATAGGCGGGCAATTACCAGTTGGGTAATGCACCCAGTGCTCTGTTAAAACCCTGCTTTGCTCTGGCTTCTAACTATGCCCCAGAGCTATTACCTAACCGGTAATGGCCCCCTTCTCGGGTTATATTGCCTAATTACTCTGACGAGATATGGACTCCGGATCAGTTATCCAACCGTCCTGCGTGTTCATCAAGCTGTCACCTGTTCTGTCTAGCTGTTCTGTTCATAGTCTATTTCCAAATAATGGACCTACTTTGTCACCCCCTCCCCAACATAATATTTCTGCTTTGTCAACTTCATGTGTTATGATCAGGCCAGCAAGAGAGCATTTCATTGCCTTTTTTTCCCCATAGAGAATGCTACTTAGTCTGCTGGGGCATATTGAATTCCAGGGCCCCTGTGTCTTTTACCAATTTAGATTGAGGTTTTTTCCTCCTTTCTCAACACTTCCACCATCAATGGACCCCTGCAGATCGCTTTAGCAGCCTCCCAAATATATTTCCATCCCGTACCCCATTTAATGTTTACCACAAAGAACTGTACTAATTTCGCTTACAGTAAGTCCCTGAATGGTTTGTCCAATAACAGTGTGTCATTACACATCATTTTGGATTTGGTGGAGTTTTTATAATCCCACCCGAGGTTTAGTGGTTTGTCGTGGTCCGACCACTTGAATATATCCACTGTAGTATCTAGGATTGGGTGTTCGATATCTTTTTCTTCAAGAATGTAATCTGTCCTGGTGCTTATTGTATTTGGTGTGTAATAGTGTGAACTCTCCCTGCTTTAGGGTGCATAAATCTCTATGTATCACACCAGTGGCCCTCCCTCAGGCACATCTCCAATTCAAGACCCCTTCAGTTGGTCTCTGTCCCCTGGGTTTCACAGATTTCTGGTCGAGGGCCGGGTGTATTATCAGATTAAAATCTCCCCCAATTATGATTGTTCCTGATGCCCATTCCTTTGCTCTATCAAGGGCCCATTCTAGAAAGCTGCTCTGATTTGTGTTGGGGGCATATATTGTGTCCTAGGGCACTGCCTTCCCTTCTCTCCTCCCTTTGGCCATCAGCAGTCTCTTCTCCGTCTCACTCCTTACCAAAGTATTCACCCTCTCCCTGGTGTATCCATCCACTCCCCTTCTTGGTCCGTCGAGCACCGCTCCACACCCTCTACCCTCCCTCTTTCCTTATCCCCATCCCCAATATAGTCCAAACTATCAACTGAGAACCTCTATGCTTAAATATTTAGAATCTCTGACATGCATCAGTGCTCCCAAACCACCATCTGAGGTAAACCCCGCCCACCATACCCGCTTAATAAATGTCCATGCACAGTATCCCCCACTTAGCCTTTTCCCCTCTCCCCAGGGGAGCCCGCCAAAGAGTCCAAGCATCCACTTACTATCAACTGTCACTTCTTTCTGCTTACCCCTCCCTGACACCTCTTTTCCTACCTAGGGACCTCTCACACAGGATCCCTTTCAGTCCTTGGGTAATACTGTCCCCTTCGTCCGGGGGACATTTGGGCGACTGGGTATTGATCTTGCTGCTCATTTGTGCTCTAGGGATTTTCAATCGGCTGTCAGGTTAAGAAAAGGCTTTACCAAACTTCGAACCTCCTTTTGGCCTCCCTCCTTCTCTGATACACTCTGCCTTCAGCTTCTGCAAGGCCTGATTGACCACCTCGTGTCCCTGATCCCATACGGTTCTCCCTCTGAATTTGAGGCCCAAAGAAAACTGATAGCCACACCTATATTGGATACTCTCATGGGCCATTCGGATAGTAAGTGGTTTGCATTGTTTGATGGTGAAGATCGATTGATCTTGAAATATTGTAATATTTGCTCCTTCCCATCCAAGGGCCTCCTGTAACCTGGCCTTGTTCAGAATGGCATCCTGATCTCTGAAGTAATGGCATTTAGCCACCACTGCCCTCGATTCAGACTGGTTGCTTGTTCCTCTGTCAAAGGTGATATCCTGGTTGTTCTCCATCTCCAACATATCCCTCCTCATTTCTTTCTGTCTAATGTCAAGGCTGGCAGAGGTCTCTCTGTCTCTCTGTCTCTCTGTCTCTCCAGGTGTTCAATACTATTTCTTCGCTCTGTTTTCTATGTCGTCCAACCTTTTCTATCTCCTTAATCTTCTATATAAATAACCTCTCGTATTTGATGTTTATCTGCACGCCATCCACCTATATCTGATTGTGTGCCAGGGATTCAACTTTGCCCTCAATTCTGTCTATCCTGGCTTTAATTTCAGCCACCGATGTATGCACTTCCCCCCTTGGGGCTTTTATCTGTGCCAAGATGTTGTTGACATCGGTCGAGAGCCCTGGGGAAACATGATACCACCCCCCCAAAACCACATATGCCTTGGACCCAATGTCTGGACGACTCTCTATGCTTCTCACCAGGCCAGGCCATTCCACCACAGTCTCAAGTGTCCCCTTTCATGGGTCCTCTGATCTCGGACAGACAGCACCATGTTTTTGCTCCTCGTGGGTTTTGTGTCCAGACTTGGGGTTCCAGTCTGTGGTCACTGGCCAGCTCCCGCAAGAAGCCACCAGTAAATGGAGATCTATGACCCCGTTCGCCATGAGGCAACCTCATGCAGTGGTTGGTGTCCGCGGTCGACAATTTCCCCTTTTCCCCCATCAAACCCCTTGGGGGTCTCATGTTGATCTTGTATTTCAGTTGTGGCTCCGACTCAGAGGGATTGCCATAATCTCCTTAATGTACCCTGGCATGGCAATTGATGTTTTCTTCTTTCACTCTCGAAACCAGTCACCTCCTCACCCACCTTCTTGCCAGGCTTCTCGCTAGGCTTCTCGCTCTTACCTGTACTTTCTGCGGCAAGAGGGGTCCGCCGATCATCGTTCCGCTCCAACCTCCTATCCCTCGCTGTGTTGACACTGTTCTGCTGGTCTGCCAGGGGCCCGAGTGGTCTGGTGTCTGCTCCTCAGTGCTCCACCTACGGAGCCTCACCATGAACTCTCTCTTCAAAGGAGGGAGGGGATGGAGAGGCCTATCCTCTCCTCCCACCCCCCCATCTCGAGTCCCGCAGGATTACCTTCCTCTGGCAGAGCGGCTCAGAGGCTGAACCGGCAGCTCACGAGTGAGGGGGACAGCCCACACTGCAACCTCCTGCACCACTTCAAGTCACGTCTACGCTCCACAGCCAGGCCTCCTCCGAAGGGCCCACTGGCTCTCCCCCACAGGCCCTCTTGACCCTGTCAGAACTCCAACCAGTTGGCGGGGCACCAGCCTGAGCTCTGCAGAACTGGCCTTCCTCTAAGTGCAGGATGGCGGAACGGTTAATTTAGGCTGCCATCTTGGTATGTGCCCGCTGGCAGTCTCACCACCTCTTTTTAATTTTGTAAGGTGCTTCCAGTCCGTCTAGTTGCGGGCCAGTGCTGGACAAAACTTCTAATAAAGTAAATTAAAATAAGGTGTTTTTATAGTTGAAGTTCAGGAAACACTCCATTGAGCCGCTAATGTGGTTTAAGTGCATGCATCAATTTAATCTTTTAATATATAGGGCACTGCATTGCTGATTTTAGCCTTTCTTTTTTCATTGTGGGTTTTATGCAGTTTGTGCTAGTCAATGGTTATTTGTGTTCCCACATGTTATTGTTGTATGTAGAATGCTGCAACTCATAAATATTCTAGTTTAATCTTGCTTGCTTGCAAAAGTCGATGTGCTACCTGCAGACTTGGGTTTCTGATAGATTTGACGACCATCCCCATCCTTTCAAGGCTTATGAAATGAGTCCTGTTGAATTGGGTAACACGTATGACGGCAACACTTATAAGTGGGAGAAAGTCAATATAAAGTGGTTTTTAAAAGCAAAATATTTTTCCTTCAGTAATTTGCAAATATGAGGCCCCAATTTATTTATTTTTGGGTTTGTAAAGCGCACTACAGCCCAAAGGCATTGAGGCGCTGTTGCAAGAAAGTCTTAGTTGCAAGGTGCGAAGGCTTGCTCATGGGTTACAGAGTGCAGGAACCTAAATATAATGAAGTGAAGCAGGTACATGGTTGATTGTGTTTCATAAATCCAAGAATAGCAGAGGGGTTATAGTACACGAGTGCAGTGATGAACAGCATAAGGGAGGGGCAACAGAGGCTAGGAGGCCACTTTTTTATACAAACAGATTTTTGATAGCTTTCCAGAAGGCTGTGTGTGATTCAGTGCTCCTCAAGTGTGGTGGTATTGAGGTCCATTGAGTCGCAGCAATAAAAGGGAAGCTAGATCCTCCTGCACGGGTCCTCAGGGTTTTTGGAATGGTCATCAGGTTAGTGTAAGCTGTTCTGGTAGGTCTGTCTGTGATGGGTTTAAAAAATGTTAAGGAGACATTTGTGTGTGAGGGCGAGAGTTTTGAAAATGATGCATTCCTTAATGTGGAGCCAGTGGACCGTTTCCTGGTGGCTGAGATGTTCCACTTTAGAGATGTCAGTAGCAGCCCGGAGGGCATTGTTTTGATGGTCTGGAGTTTTCTGATATTTTTTGCAGAGGTGCCTGCTAGGAGAGCATTGCAATAGTCCAGCTGGGACCTTATTATGGCCCTTGCTATGGTGAGGCAATTCTGCTAAGATCAGAGGGGTCTGGCTGCATTCAGCAGTTTAGAGTGGTATGCCGCAGCAGACGCAATGGCGTTAACCTGTCTGCTCATTGAAAGGTTGGAGTCTATGAAGACATACCCCCCCCAGGGTTTTGGCACAGGGATTGGGGTATTGTCAATGGTAAAAGAGCTGTACGTTTCTTTAAGGTAGCCGGAGACCCAATGAGTAGCAGTTCGGGTTTTTCACCGTTAAGGCAAAGCCAGTTTTCTACCATTCAGGTTTGAATTTTGGAGTAAATGGAGTTTCTTTTTCCTGCCCAATTCGTAGTCGCTGGTGAGGGGGATGAGGACCTGCGTGTCATCAGCATAGTTAGTATATGAGATACCTAACTCGTCCAGGAATTTGAATAATGGCCTCATGAATAGGTTAAGGGTGGGTGAAATGCAGGAGCCCATTTGATCAGATCAGGGTTGGCGCAGGCTTGGTCCGAGAATTCATGACTCTACCCTGGAGAAAGGATGCGATCCAAGCTGTAGCCTTGGGGGAGAAGTTGGCAGTGGAAGAGAGATGGCGGCAAAGGGTATTATGATCCACCAAGTCAAAAGCTGCCAATAAGTCGAGTAGTAGTAGGAGGAGGAGGAGGAGGGCTGGTTTGCCTGCATCTGAGATCATCAATCTGATTTTTGAGGTCTAAAAGTGCGGTTTCGATCCCATGGCCGGGACGGAGTCCTGACTGTTGTTTAAGAAGGTTATTGGCTTCAAGGAAATTTTAGACCTGCAGCTAGGCTGCTTTGTTGAGGAGTTTTAATAGGAAGGGGACTGTGGTAATGGGCCTGTAGTTCCCTGGGTTGGTTGGGTCAAGTGCGGTTTTCTTCAGGATGGGGCGTGCCCAAGCTTCTTTGAGGCATGCCGGGACAAGTCCAGATTTGAAAGAGGCATTGATAAAGGCTGTCGGGAGAGGGGCGAGGGTGGAGGCACAATTTATTTAGTAAATTGTGCGGGACAGGCGTCCCCTTTGCAGTTGGAGGGTTTGATTGAGGTTGATGACTTCCGGTTTGTTCATTTCCTTGAAGGAAAAGGAGGGGGAGTCACAGGAGGTGTTACAATGGAGGTCAGCAGTTGGCTTAGGGTCCATTGGTGGGCAATTATTTTGTTTTGCTGGGTGTTAAGCTTGTCAAGCAGGGCAGACTGGATGCTGTTACACCAGTCTTAATTTTTAGCAGTGGATGGCGGAGTGGGGGCTGGTGATTCCAACTCTCTGAAAATAACAAAGATTTCTTTGGAGCCTGATTTGGCGTTTGCTATCCTTGTGTTGAAAGAATAGCTCTTGGCTTTGTTAATGGCAGCTTTGTATTCTTTGGAGATGGTCTTGAATGCTAATTCAGTGGAGTTTCTGGGCTTGGTTAACCAGGCGGAGTGGGCAGCTCTTTTTCTAACGCGCATCTCAAAGTTCGGAGGAGAACCAGGTGTTTGCGTGTTTATTACGCTTATCTTTCTTAAGGGTGAGTGTGACAATGGCGACAACCGCATTCCTGATGGTGGTGTAGGTGGAGGCCAGGATATCTGGGTCATTTGAGGATGGGGCCTTAAGGGCAGGCGCCGTAAGGTAAGGTAGAAGCCTTTCCTTGGTGAGCTGATGGGAGCTTCTGGAGAAAGCAGGGGAAGTTGGGTACCTGGCAGGGGTGGCCCTTTGGCAAAGTTAAGATTGAAGCAAATGGAGTGGTGGTCTGACCACGGAATAGGTGAAATGGATGTGATAGTATGGGGGCAATTGTGATGTACGACCCAGTCAAGAGTGTGCCCTTTCATGTGGGTGGGCTCCTTAACAGCTTGTTTGAACTTTAGGGAGGATAAGGATTTGTTGAGCATGGCCGCATTTGGAGGGATCATTGAGACCTAGGTTGAGATCTCCCAGCAGGATGGCTTTGGTGGTTTTATTTGGATTATCGAAGATGGCAAAATCTTGATACAGCTGCTGCAGTATCATAAAATCAAGCCTTCCATTCACTTGTTGGTTTGATTGTCATCATTGGTTCCATGGGGCAATACTGCACATAACTCCTATCTTTACTGCTTTATTTGTTCTTCAAATATTGTTCACATATGTAATTCTGTGTACTTCATCTTTCTGTGCACCAATTGCCCAATGTTCCTAGAGCCTATTATTCAATGTACTGTCTACCTGAGCCTTCCAGTTGTGTACTAATAGATCCGTTTTATTGAGCCGTTTGTGCAGAATACATACTGCATCAAGTGCTTAAATAATGGTGATTATTAGTGCCAAGTATATTGGAATTCACAGCATTAACCTGGGAAGATGAAGGGCTCAGTCGTCACTGCAGGCTGCACACAGATTTCTGAAGCAAGCACTTCACTAGCTAACCACTAAGTAGTTTGGTTGAGGTTGTAACACATTTTCTAGGATTTGCCTGTGAATATTTAATGATATTTTTATTGCTCATCTTCCTAAACTTTTTCATGCTATTTTAGGTGCCATATGAAACCCTGAACAAACGTTTCCGAGCTGCTCAGAAAAACATTGACCGAGAGACGAGCCATGTTACAATGGTTGTGGCTGAACTGGAGAAGACATTGAACAGTTGTCCGGCTGTGGATTCTGTTGTTAGCCTTCTTGATGGTGTTGTGGAAAAGCTTAGTGTCTTGAAAAGAAAGGTAAACAAAATGGACTACTATTTGTCAGAGCCTATGCATTCTCTTCAGGGACACATTTTCATTAATTTTCCTTCTCATTAGTGTTCTCTATTCTGCTAAATGTCTTGATTTTAAAAACTCTTCCATCTTATTTATACCTTTTTGAAGGTATCTGAGGAGGTCAGGAATTGCAGTCTAAATCTATTCATTGAAAATGTATGCAAGGCCACAGAGAAGGGTTCAGCAGAAAAAGGATCAGTAGCATTGTGTGGGATAGATCGGGGACCAAGCTGTAAGCCCCAACGTACAAAATGGGCATCATGAAAGTGGGAAGAGCAAGCAATGGTAGTATCGGGGACCGAGCAGGGAGGAAGGGAGAACTGGGAACAGATCATGGCACAGATTATGAAAACCTCACACAAAACGCACACATTGATGGTGTTTTTGTGAAGTTGTAGGTCTGGGCCTAGCATGCACACCCCACGCAGACACTCGCAAAGAAATGTGTTGGTCTTCTGTTCGGCATGATGTTCTATTTGCCTGCCACACCACACACCCCAGAGCCCACTCTAACTATTCACAAGGTGTCGTGGGTGGTTGAATGCAGTAGGACCTCATGGGGTGGGACTTCCCCCTCTGGGGATGAGGAAAATCACCTGGGGTACAGCCCAATGAATGTTGCCACTCCCGACATTCTTTAGCCCTCCCTAATGTCCAGAGCCACTACATTAAGAATACACCTATGTATTGTTGTAACATAGGGCCTAAGACCAAAAGTACTAGGACGTGGAAGAACACAGGAGACGAACTGCGATAACACTGGTATGAGGTAGCCCCAAGGGTACATACGGATTAAGCCAACAACAACAAAAAAAGGACTTGTGTAATCCTCATGGGAGGAACTGGATACGAAATATAAAAATTAACGAAGTGGTGGCAAGATCAGCCGTAACCAGTCCTGTTTGGGAAAGCAGCTGGCATCCGAAGTCTCCAGCGCAGGAGATTTGAACGCTGACCGACTGCTGCGGAGAGCGTCTAGAGGATGCCAAGGTCTCTGACCGTCGTGGGGAGGCAGACCTCATCCCAAAGCCAGGAAGACGCAGAAAAGCTGCAAGTGCAGAGGAGGGAAGACCACAGAGAATTGTCCCAGTCCCAGGAATTCCCATCAAGGTACCAAAGCTCTGTAAGAGGTAAGGGAAGGTACATGAAAACCGGGTGGGACCTAGGGGTTGACACAGAGGCTAAGGAGGCTTTTCCTGGGCTATTAGCAAGCAACATTAATGGGCATAACGGAAGAAGGGTCTGGGACCCCAGCAGTGAGAGGGCTAACATCGGAGGCAATCTTCCTCAGCGCAATGGTAACGAGGGAAGCACTGGCCTTCAGGGAAGGGTTTGGATTGAAAAGGAGAGCATCAGAGGAAATCTTCCTTGGCCCTTTCTAAGCTCTCGTAGGACAAGGCTGCTGTGTTGTGCGACACAGGTAAGCAGAACACTCTGCCCAACGACACGTAGCACAACTTCAGACCCTCTGTGGCAAAGCCCTCGCAGGACAAGTATGCAGTGTTGTGCGACACATGTCTTAGGTGGCGATGGGGTAGCGGCGCAGAATGGTTTCACCCTCCACCTGCATCCTCAAGGTAAGATGCAGGGTGGGAGAGTAGCATTTGCTGCATTCCACGAAACTCCCTGACCTGCACGTCTGTCCAATTCTTCCTCTTCCACACACGCATCCCCCTTGCTTCCTCTGCCTGCGATTCTGCCCCTTCACACTTCCCACGTTCGCTCCCTTTGAACTTGGGTCCCACTGCCCCCCGCCTGCGCACTCATTCCCTCTCCCTTCCCCACTTGGGCTCCTTTGGAACTCAGGACCCCGCTCCCTCGTTCTCATTCCATGTATGTTACCTCACAACTTGGCTCCAACCCCCCCCCCCGTCTTTGGGACTTGTGCGTTCCTCGCAACCTAGGCCTTGCTCCCCCCACCCTTTCACTCGCCATGCGCTCCCTCGCAACTTAGGCCTAGCTCCCCCCTTCTTCGCGCCATGTGCGTTCACACGCTACCGTTCCCTCTCCCCGACCTAGCAATCCCTTCTCTGCATTGCTCCCCAAACAACTCCCCCGGCTCCCCTAGCCTAGCACATCCTTCTCAGTGTTGCTATTACACAATCAGTCCCTCCTCCCTCCTCTGCTTCCTCTTCAGGCTCCCTTGAGCCGCAACCAGTGTATTGTTACACGCTTGTTCGTACTGTGACCATTGTATTGTCATTCCACTGCATCGCTTGAATTTTACTCTTCCAGGTCTCCTTGATTACCAGTATTTCTGTATTTTGTTTGTAGCGTTAATATTGCAGTTTACGTGCTGCATCGTATGCATTCTCTTCAACTCTAGTTCCCTAGGACTACCAGCTGTGTATTCTGTTTTGTACTTGCATTGTTACACCCTTGAAGTGCCATTGTATTTGTATTTATTGTGTTTTATATAGTGCCTTTGTCCAGTCAACAATATATTTTATTATGCTCCCGAGAGATTAGTTGCATGACAAAAATTGCAGACTAATCTATGCAACGCTCAATTGCAAAAGGGAGGAGAAACAAAGCAGTTACAGTATTTCACATCATTGCAGACTTACAACCTGGAGGCGAGACAACAAAAATTGTTAACCATGAACATTTTATTAAAACGTTTGTTACAGAAATGTGTACAGCTTAATCCTTCTTGGCAGCAGCCTTTCTCGTTGCAGACAGGACGTTGCTGAGCTCTTCTCTCTTTCGCTTGGCACGAATAAGAGTACCAATCCTTTTCTTGATAAATTTCAGAGCACGCTTGTCCTTGGATACTTTGAGCAACTCCATAGAACGCCCTTCATAAGGGGCAAAGCCACACACTTCACGAATCATGTCCCTAACAAACTTGGTGTGTTTCGTCAAGCGCCCCCTTCTGCGGCACTGCCTGGGCTTATTAACCTTCTTGGTAACTTGGTGGCCTTTGTTAAGGCCAATGGCCATGGGATTTCTGATCGCCATTTTTGCTATCCATGATGGCGGACACACCGGAAGGTAGTAGTGTGTGTTGTAGTGTACTTTTTGTAGTGTACATTTTTTGCTGCACTGTTTTTCTCCACTCATGCTAGGGCCCTGCAAGATCCCAGTGTTCTTGTTATGTGGTGTACTTACTGTTGCCCCCTCTATTTTGTTTGACCCCACTGTATGCCTCCCTCGTGTGTGACCCCCCCCCTCCCCACCCCTCCCTCCAGCTTGGGCTGCCCCCGAACCCCGCACCCTCTATGGTGCTCTGTCTCCCCTATCTTCTCTAACTGCTATTATATCGACTATTCTATCCCTCTCACCATGTCTGGAAGGAAGAAGCTAAAAATATATATCCTGGTCTCCAACCCAGGTCTCACTATTGCTGATACCTATACCAGTGCTTCCTCCAGACAGACCCTCACCGACTGTTAGGCAGAGTTTGTATGCAGTACCCTTTGGGACCACTACACACAACTATGACTAAAGGTGTAAGCAAAACCAACCTTTGGTACAAGTCTGTACTACAGTTTTTGGTAGGGGAGTTGAGCAGCCAGGTTTATCTCAAGAGGATTTAAGTTTGAGGCATTCAGACTACTTTGAAGGAGGAGCAAAATGATATTCAGAATACTTTGAAGTAGGAGCAAAAAGGAATAGGTTATTCAGAACATGAACGGTTACAAGTTATTCTTAGACAGTGCAAATATTTAGAGTTCACTAGAAAAATCGATTCAGTTCAATAGGTTAGGCCAAAGTCAATGGGCTAAAGTCTTGGATAGGGTAAAGCAGTTCTGGTAGTGAAATGGAAAAGTCTCAGCACAAGTTCTTAGGAGTAGTTTGTAGCAAGAAGAAATATATGTTGGGTCACAAGCTGATTATGCCTGTGAGTTGGGAAAGTTTCAAGCACTTTCACCGCGAGAGTTAAGTACCTTTTACAAATGAAGAAAAAGATGCAGCTGGTGACCTCTGTTCCTGGCAGTTCCTGCAGATCTCGCTGTTCCTGGGCCTCAGTCGTGAGGACAAGAGGGAGGACGTCGGGGGACTCCTGCACTGGCCACAAAGCTGTCAACTGCCAAATCTTTGTTTCCGGTAGCTGTAGTGAAGCACACAAGTTGGTGTCCATCTCCCTGGTTATTCGGTTTCCTGCAGCACTCTGAGGAAAATACAACCAGCTCCGAGAATGGTATTCAGGTGCCTTAGTGTCGAGTTGATTGGTCCCACCAACGCATAGGGAGAAGCCATCCTTGCAGGGCTTCTCTGTCGAGATGAACTTGGCGATTCGGACCTGCAGCAGGGCTTCACTGGGTAAACCAACGGTCCAGGAGTTGCAGCAGTCGTCCTCTTCAAGCTCGTCTTTGGTTCTTTCATTCCAATGGTCAAATCTGCCCTCCAAGCCAAGAGACTTGCGGTTTATCCAGTTTCCATCCATTCATTCTAGTCTAGCTGCCACACACCAGCAGGGTGGCTGTCCATGCCGGACAGTAAGCCAGCCAATCACGCCAGAGTGCATTTGGGTCTCCTAGGAGACTAAGCACAGAGCGTTTCGGGCACCTCCCTTACTTCCTGCCCACCCCAGACACTCGGGCGCCTGAGGCGGTCTTCAGTCCTGAAGCCCGCCAAAGGCAAATGAACCAAACCTGGTTTGGCGCGCAGAACAAAACTCTAGAAGGACCTTTCCACAAAGAAACGGCGAAAAAAGACCAGGACCTGTTTTTACAGAGGGGGCTCAGATGCCATCTTGAAAACATGGCTCCCACGATTTAACGCTAATAGTGTTTGCGGTCAGGAACCATCATGGTAGTTTGTTGTAAAACCACTGCCACCAGCCATTTAAAGACGAAAGGGTAACATTTGACTGCTACATGAGTATTTAGACACCGGGGATAGATACTAGGTAACCCCTCCAGCACTCTATTGTAAGATAGGGTGTGCTGGGTCTAGGAATTTGAAAATGCTAGTAAAGTCAATTTCACTTTACTTACTCTGGGAAACAGTAGTTTATCCCAGAGAAGGTATTTAAACCTTGGGAAAGCCTGAAAAAGTTTTCCTGTGCCACTGAGGGTGCTGTGTGACACAAATGAAAAGATGATGCCTATGGGGTTGTCTAAAACTTCATAACCAAAGAAAACACAAGAGTAAAACGCATTTCAAAACACATGAGAGAGTGGGAAAAAGAGTCACTCTCTCCACGTAGAGAAATCAAGTCTTCAAAATCCAGCAAAGTTGCTGGGGGTCTCTAAGATGAAGGGAATTGACACATTTTTTGAGAATTCTATCTAATACCGACATCCTTGGTCGTTCCCTCTCCAGGCCAATAGACTCCACATTTGGTCTCTGTTCTCTCTCCTTTGTCCTCCTCTCCCATTAATGGTGGCACCTGGTGGGATGCCCTTGACCATCATTGTCTACTAAAATTGCACCGCCTTGGTCCAGGGCCCTCAGTCCCTTCTCCTCGTTTTCGATAGACTTTTCCCACGTCTTATCAAAGTTCTTTCTTCTCCTGCTACTCCTACCCACCCCTCTATGGCCGCTCTGCCGCCTCCTTCCTCCACCACCTCTCTGGCTCCCACTGTTGCTTCTCTGGCCGCTCTGCCTTCTCCTTCACCACCTCTCTGGCACCCTCTTCTTCCTCTCTGCCATCTCCTCCTTCCGCCCCTGCCTATTCATTGGCCCCTCTAACACTTCCGCAGGGCTTATCTCATGCCTGTACCTCTCCATGGAAGTCTTGCAAAGGTGGCAATCTGCTCCACGTCTCTACTCTTAACTCTGCTGACAAATATTCCTCGGACATCTGCCATCTACTCGAAGAGCTTGATTTGGATGTACTTGGCCTCACCAAGACTTGGTTCACCGCCAGCTCTGTCACAAGTTTTGACACTGTACTCCCTGTTGGCTAAAAGATGCTTTCCGAACCAACCATCCTGGAGGGGGAGTAGCCCTGATCTTCCAGGAGTGAATCCCTGCTTCTGTCATTCCTACGCAGGCCTACTCTCCTTGAATGCCTATTCTGCAGGCTCTCTCTCTCCTGGCCCCTCTCTCACTTTGGTCACCATCTAAAGGCCACCTGGCCACGTCTTCCTCTAGCTCTCCGAGTGGGCTGACCTCTCCTCCCTCCTTGTCTTGACCTCTCAACTACGACTCCTCTGAGGCCTCAACATCCACTTGGATGCTTTTAGCCCCTCCTCTGGCCTTTTTCGCAACCTCTGCAACACTCTCTATTTCACCCTCTAGCCTGACTCACTTTGCAGGGCACACCATGGATGTTCTGATCTCGTCAGACCTCACCCTCTTGCCACTCCTTTCTCTTGGACTTACCACTTTCTTCTCTCTTCTCACCTAACACTCTGCCCCTCCGGCTAAACTGACCCCAGCACCGCCACCCACCTTCTTGGTCATCCGGCCCATGAAGCATGTGTCAGTGAAGGCTTTTGCTGCTACTTTCTCTCCTCCTCCTGCACCTTTGGCTGGCTCACAATCTGACATAGCCCTCTCAAACCTTGATATCTCAATCTCTCAACACTCTGGATGTCCTTGCCCATGTCATGAGCCTCTGTTTGAAGCCTGCATCTAAGTGCAACTCTTGGTACGTTTCCAACCTTATCAAAGTGTAGGGTGGCTGAGAGGAAGTGGAGGGCATCGGGCTCATCCTCTGACAAACTGGCCTGCCGCCTGTTCCGAAGGCAATACAGACTCTCTGTCCTTTCTAAGAAGAGAGCATACAGCCACACCTGCGTCTCAGTGACCTCTAACGACTCGGCAGAACATTTCAAAAAGGAGCTGGCCTATTCTGCTGCAGTCTCCACCTCTCCTGTTCCCTCCCAGGCCCTTTGAACGACTCTGGCATCTCATTTCACCACTAAAACTCAGGAAATCCTGTCCACTCTTCCTCTCCCTCTAGCATTCAAGGCCCTTCTTTGGCCGTATTGCCTCTTTGTTTCTCCTCCTTCTCCCTGTTCACTCCCAACAAGGTATTTAGACCAGTCCGATCTATGAACTGCTTGTCAAAGCAGGTGCTCCCCTGCTCCTCAAGAACCATCAAGACCACATCGACACCATTGCTCCAGCCCTGGCCGATTTCTGCACTTTTTGCCACTGGAACCTTCCCCTACCCCTTAAGCACTCCCTTGTGCACCCCCACCTTAAGAAGCACTCTGCTGACCCTTCCTCTCCATCCAGCAAATTACTGCACGATCTACATCACTCCTTTCCTGGCCAAACTCCTGGAAAAGCTGGTCATCTCCCAGCTTAATCCACATATTGAATCTGTTGGTTGTCTCCATGATAACCAGTCTAGCTTCAGAGCAGCCAGAAGCATGTTTACTGCTCCCCTGAACACCTCTCTAATCTAGACTCTACCCTTCCTTCTGTCCTTATTCTCCTTGATCTATCCTCTGCTTTCGACACAGCCAACTACGCCATCCTGCTCAATCGTCTGTGACACCTGGGCATCTCTGGTCATGTCCTACCGTGGTTGACCTCTTTTCTCTCAAATCAACCCTCCAAGGTGCAATTTGGGTCTTACCTCTCTATTATCGCTCTCTCTCTCTACATGTGGTATCCCCAGGGGTCTCCCTGGCTCTTAAACCGCTACCTGGCACCTATGACCCACTGCATGTCTACCTTCTGTTCTAACTTTCAGTGTTAGGTGGATGACACCCAGCTCTCCTTCAGGCTCCCCTCCGCCTCCTCGGCTCTATCCCTCATACCTGTCTGTCTGCAATTCAGGAATGTTGTGCTTTCAATGATCTCTGCCTTAATTCCAGTAAGAATGAGATCCTCCTCATTGGGACCACCTGCTCCTGCCTTCCCTCTCACTCTGGCCGCCCACTCTGTGCCCTCTACCTGCCCCTTCCTGTGAGGCTAAGAACCTTGGTGCCATCTTCGACTTCACCCTCTCCTTATCACCTCACATCTGACGTCAAGTCACACTTTCAGCTGCACCTCCTCAGAGGTATTCTTCCTTTTCTCACTTTCCCCCAGAAGTTCTGTCTCCAGAGCCTTGGTCCTTTCTAGGCTGCGCTACTGCAATAGCCTCTTTCTAAGTCTGCCTGCCTCTACTCTTCCTCCCTCTACAACTAATCCAGAACAGTCCTGCAAGACTTGTCCTTGATCTCAAGCCCAGGGATTGTATCTCTCCAGCCCTGAAATTTCCCCACTGGCACCCTGTGGCTGCAAGGATCACGTTCAAGACCCTCTGCATCGTCCACAAAGCTTTCTGGGTCTGTGGACTACACTACATTCAACTTTCTCTTCCTAAGCATCTTCCTTTTCGACCCCTCCCCTCATCCACCTCCAACTCTGATGCTTCTCGAGGCAGAGAGTTGGCGGGGGGGGGGGGTAGATCTCTGTCCTCGGCTGGGGCCTCCCCCTGGAACGGCCTCTCTCAAACTTGAGCAGGACCACCGAAGGTTCAGGAAGCAACTCAAGACCTTCCACTTTCCCTCTCCCTTGCTGATGTCCCTGTCTGCTGCACCTTCTGGTTACCTGGCCACACACCTACGGGACCAGGCTTCTGCATGACCAGTTGCCCTTGCACTGTCTCTGGGCCTCCTAATCACTTGGGGACTGTAGCTTCAACCCTACAGTCCCCTAACTATCTGCACTTTTGAGCCACCTCCCTGGCAGCACTCATGAATTCCGTTGCACTCTCTCTCTCCTCCCCTGGCACTTCTCCTGCTCCACTCCCCCCTCCCCCACTCCCTTGCACTTGCACAATTTGAATGACACAAGGCCTAGTAAGATCGTTGTTTGTCCTCTTTTTGTCTTCACTTCCTGGTCTTGTGGCGCCTAGAAACACTTGTGTACAGGCATGTTATAAATGACTTCTCACAGTGGTAGTGAGGAAACCAATGGCCTCCAGAGAAGGGTTTGGAACGCCAACAGTGTTCGATACCAGGAAAATGACTCCCCTCTTTCTCAAAGAGCTGTGATAAAGACTCAAGAGGGACGTTGTCATTCACCCTGGTTCTATTGGGAACTGCATACGTGTATTTGTATTTGGATTCATTTATATGTATTGCGCACCTAGCTTGGGGGCATCTGGGCACATTTCTTTAAAAGGGTTACAGTTACATAGATATATACAGTGCTACAAGGACATGGCATTTACATATATTAGTGTTGCATAGTTAATAAATATTACATGGACATTGAAATTTACATGTGGTTGGATGCAAGGAGGAATGCACAGAATACTAGGAGTATATGCTGTTGGATTCCCTTGTGCGCAGCCCTCGTTAGTATGCGTGAGCAGGAAGGTCCTGATCTTTCAACCAACTTTTAGCTTTGCTCCTGAAGGCATCGAAGGAGGGTTCAATTCTGAGCAGACTGGGTGGAGAGTTCCAAAGCCCAGCAGCAAGCACAGGGAAACTGCCACCCCCGCCTTCTGCAGCTTATATCTCAGTAACATTAGGCAATGAGCTTGGGCCACTCTGTGGTCTATCATTGGTGTTACTCTGTGAATAAGTTAGATAAGTATTTTGGTGCTTGTTTGGCCAGACATTTATGCATAAATGATAGTGATTTAAATGTGATTCTTTTTGAGCCAGACAGTGTAGGTTATGTCGGGTATCTGAAATATGATGGTTTCTGGGGATGTTTGGAACAGCCCTAATGGCATTATTTTGTGTAACTTGTAATTTGTTTAACTTCTGTTAGCTAGTCCCTAGATAGAGCGCGTTGCAATAGTCGAGTTTCAATGGCCGGCACGCAGGAATGAGTTTGCAAGTGTATGCGGAGGAGGATATTATGGCGTTCGTTTGTCTGGTTAGAGACAGAGTAGAATCCAAGTATATGCCGAGAGTTTGTGTCCTTGGATACCTTAATGGTGTTACCATTAAGCAGGAAGGGTCTAGCTTATTGAGTCTTGGTTGAGTCCCAAGGAGTAGTAGTTCTGTTGTATTTTTTCGTCGTTCAGACAAAGCCTGTGTTGGGCCTTCCAGGCCTGGATGACCAGATATATATCATTCAGGGCTTTGGAATCTGCTTTGTGGTTTCCAGTGATGGTGATGAGTATTTAGGTGTTGTCTTCATAATTCGTGTAGGTGACACCCAAATAGTCAAGTATGTCAAAGAGGGGCTTCGTAAACACATTGTAAAGTGTTGGTGATACACATGATCCCTCCGCATAGGACTGGTGATGGATCTACCGAGGCCGATAGGGAGAAGACCCTCATTGATCTATTGTTGAGGAAGGAGATAATCCAAGGGGTGGCATTGTTCGAGAAGTGAGCTGAAGATTTAAGATGGTTGCAGAGTATTTGGTGATTGACCAGGTCAAATGTTGCAGATAAGTCCAGCAATAAGAGGAGGGCAAGTTTACCATTATATTTTTTTAAGGAATTCAATTTGCGTTTTAAGATCTAGCAGCGCAGTTTCGGATCCATGCCTCGGTCTGAAACTGGATTGTCTGTCCGAGGAGGTTATTAGATTCTAGGTGCTCCTGAATCTGCAGGTAAACTGCTTTGGCCAGGATTTTGAGCAGAAATGGGACGGTAATGATAGGCCTGTAGTTGGAAGGGCCTAGGGTTGGTTTTTAAGTAGAGGGCAGACGCCGGCGTCTTTAAGGCTATTGGGTACAATGCCAGTTTCAAATGAGGAATTTATTAATGTGGTAATAAATTGTGCTAGTTCTTTAGTCGCCTCCTTAATGATTATAGGAGTCATTCTCATGGGTGAAGCCCGCACGCCAGGAGACTAGTCCTTCCCCCTTCTATTTTCTGTTGAAAGAGAACATTTGTTTGACACTGTTCAAGAAGCAGGATAATGGGGTCATTCTCCTGAAGGAGGAACTTTCTGTTAGTTTATTCTTTGGTTATAGTGTGAGGGTTATAGCAGGATTTGACACAGGACGGTGGAACTTTGATTTGACTGACATTCTGGCAATTCCTTTAGTTTGTTTGAGGCAGGGAAACCACCAAGATGGCAACAGCGAGTTCTTTTGGAGAAATAAACTTTAACCAAAACCATGCAATCTTTGGTATCGGCTTCGGTTTTCAACACCCTCACACACCCTCACACACCCCAGACTGACGGCACATAATCATAGTTGTGCTCCTCCACAGATGCACACATCGAAACATTCCCTATACCAGTAACTCGTACCCATAGATCAACTACTCTATGAACCAGCTTTTAAAAAAAACACTTTTGTTGATTTTATTACAAAAAAACAAACTTACAGTGCAAGTAATCGTTTAAATACACATTGTTACGCTCAAGTCCACTGTTTCTCCCATTCCCACCCCCCTCCAAGCCTATTCCCCCTCGTTTCAGTAGCCACGTCTTGCAATAGGGATTCTTCCCCAGCGGTGTCTGTTGGATCCCGGTCACTTGACTCTTCATACGTGGGTCCAAATAGTTCAGCTTTTAGTTGCCTCCAACCCAGTAAGGCTCCGACCTCTTCCTCCCCCCGCCACTGCATGCCTCCTGCCACACCGCGGTTTCTGCCTGAGCCCATTTTTGTAGATCTTTCCACCATATTTCCAGTCTTCGTCTACAACATGCCTTACACCCCATGGCAATTCTTCTCTTTGCTATAACATACACCAGATCTTTCAATGTGCTCACGTGCCTGAGTTTATGTGGTCTAGGAAACCCTCCTATCGGGCAAGCCCATGCTGTATCGACCTCCATTTTAATCCCTTTTTCTTCCATCTTGTGAGCTGTTTCTCCCCAGAATCTCTCTATTATTGGACATGACCAGAACATGTGCACCATTCCTGCGTTTTCTTCATTACATTTGAGGCATGATTGTCGTCCAGCATTTTTGAATTTGGCTATCCTTTGGGGTGTCGTATATGCCCTGTGCATTACATATAATTGTATCCGCTGCATTCTGGCATTTCTTGACACTTTTTTATGATATCTCTGGGCCCGCTCCCACATCCCGTCACTCATAGAGGCTCCCACTTCCTCTTCCCAGTCCCATCTGAGCTACACCACTTCTTTCCCCACTTTGGTAATTACCATCTCATATATTCTTGATATTTCATGTCCCCCCTCCGCTATGTCATATATCGTGTCTATGGTGGCGTCCTGTTCCTCCACTAGCTTCACTTCGGACCCGGTCTCTTTGATTCGCTGCACTATCCCATGATATGCTATATACTGTCCTGCATGTAACCCAGTGTCCTCCACCAGTCCATCAAAGTCTCGTATGCTCCCGTCCTGCCATACATCACTCATTGTTGCTATCCCCACCGGCTCCCAGTGTTTCCTGATAATTGGCCTCAATTGCTTTCCTTTTCCAGCCAGAGTGGCTAATGGTACCTGCAAGGAGCACGGGGATGGTGTCTCCATCAACTGGCAGGCTCTCTTCCATATCTCCCACCCAAACATCATCCTCCTCCCGTCCTTCCATCTCCAACCTAGGCAACCATATCACTTCTTTTAAATAGAATGGGTCGTAGTCCTGGCTGAACAGCCTGGATTCCAAGGTCAGCTCATCGGAGAGCCATTTAGCTACTTATTGTAGTTGACTTGCTATATAATCTTCGTCATTTGGTAGTTTAAGCCCCCTTTCTCATATGAATTCTGCAACTTCCATAAAGCTACTCTGTTCCTCGTACAATGCCAGAGGAATTCTCTCCAAATGCTATCTAGCCTAGCAAAGAACCGTTTAGGTATCATGTATGGGATGTTTGCAAAGCGGTGCAGCAGTCTTGGCAATACCACCATTTTAAGCATTGCTCCCTGTCCCATCATTGCTAAGGGGAGCTTCGCCTAGAACTTCATACTATTCTCAATTTTCTTAACTGCTGCCTCCGTGTTATGCTTATGTTCTGCTTCTACCGTGTGATATATATCTATCCCAAGATATCGGAAGGTATGCACCTCCCATGCTATTTGCAGGATCGGCAGTCGCTCCAGCGTGATCCCTCTGTACCTTCCCAGTGGAAACACACAGGACTTTCCAGGGTTCCCAGCTATGCCCGAAAGCTGTGCAAATCGCTCCATCACTTCTAATATGTATGGGAGGTTTTCCTCCGGATATCGTAAGTACAACAGCATATCATCCGCGTACAAGGAAATCAAATGCGGTTCCCCTTCTATGGTAATGCCCATTACGTCATACTGCTGCCTCAGGTATATTGCCAGGGGCCCTAGGGCCAGAATATACAGCATGGGGGACCATGGACATCCCTGCCTAGTGCCTCTGCCGAGTTGCCACCTCTCAGATATTATCGTTCCTGTCATCACCTTAGCTAGTGGTGTACTATATAGCAACTTAGCCCACTTGAGGTATCCCGGCCCTATGCCATACTTGGTCAGGGCCGCAATTAGCCAAGGCCATCTGACCAAGTCAAAAGCCTTTATTGCA
This sequence comes from Ambystoma mexicanum, assembly GCF_040938575.1. Taxonomy (NCBI): domain Eukaryota; kingdom Metazoa; phylum Chordata; class Amphibia; order Caudata; family Ambystomatidae; genus Ambystoma; species Ambystoma mexicanum. The sequence goes on along the minus strand of NC_090937.1, from coordinate 1,451,472,878 downwards.
TCTAGCGATACTGTCTCCATCTCGCCCGCGTCTTCTTTTGCATGTTCAATGACTCGGTGAAGTCGCCTGAGGTTATTGGCTATGTTTCTATTGGGGACATAAACAGTCTGATGGGGTGAGTTAACTTATTGATGACTTTCCTCATTCTGTTTGCCAAAACCGCCGCTAATATTTTACTATCTTTAACATTGACAGGGGCCTATAAGATCCACAGTCGCAGCCAGGCTTATTGGGTTTGGGGAGCGGTATAATGATTGCCTCTCGTAGGGACTCTGGTAGTTTCCCTATTTTCATATGCCTCATTGAGCATCTCCAGGAGTGGAGGGAGTATCTCATTTTTGTATGTTTTATAGAATTCGCTTGAGAGTCAATCGAACCCCAGGGTCTTACTAGTGGGCAGCTGCCTGACTATCTCCTCCAATTCCTCTAGGGTGATCGGTGCGTCCAACTCCTCTTTCTTCTGCACTAATCTGTGGTAGTCCAATATCTCTTAGCATTTCTTCTATTTCTTCGTTGTCCTCTCTCCTGTCATCTCCATACAGGAGCCGGTAATGGTCTGCAAATTCCTGGTTAACTCCTTCTTGAGTGTCTACTAAGCTTCCATCTTCCTTCGGTATCGTTTTAATTGTGGATCTGGGAGTATCGTTTTTGTATAGCCATGCCAGAACCCTCCCTGGTTTACCCCCTCCTGCATGCTGCCTCTCTATATACTTTTTATAGTTTAGGTTACATAACCTTTTCCAGTGTCCCGCACATTTCTGTTGCAGCTCAAGAACTGCTGCCTTATCTGTTTTAGTGTTACCTCCCTTTTTAAACACTATTTCTAGTTCTGTTTCCGCTTCCTGCAGTTCGGCTAAGATCCCGCCCTGTAATTCATTGGATTTGGCTATAGCTATCCCACTCACCACCACCTTAAAAGCCTCCCAGAGCGTACCCGCTGCTTTCACACTACCAGTGATTATCTCAAAATAACTTACTATTTCCTCTCTCATGTCCCCTCTAAATACATAATCTTTCAACGTCTCTGCTCGCAGGCGCCATGTTGGTATCTTTGCTCTCGGGGGCCGGTATTGCCATACGAGCATCAGTGGTGAGTGGTCGGAAAGGACCCCTGCTTTATACGCTGCCTGCACTATTTCTGTCATTAGTGCATGTGTGACAAACAGTCTAATCTAGTATGCAGGTCCTGTGGGGCCGCATAGTGCGAGTAGTGCCTGTCCTGCGGGTGATGCAACCTCTACTCTATGAACCACCTTATAGTTAATTTTTACATTTGTGAGCAACCTTTGGGTTATTTTACTTGTAGCTATTTATTTTTGAATCTGTTTGTTAGCATTATTACCTAAATTATTCCATTCCACAATCAAAATCACATCTCAGAGGGGTGATCTTAGCATCCAGTAGTAGTGAAAAGGGCATTTGCTCACTCCGGGACCAGACCTGATTGCAATAATACACCCTCTCACCCCCCCCACATACAGGTCCGACTCTGCGTGACCGCCATGAACACAATGTTGGAGAGATGACACCTTCAGTATAAGCATTTATTAGACAGAAAGCACAATATAAAACAGTAAATTTAGCAGCAATTTGGAAATAATGAAAATGCAAGTAGAGAAATCACAAATAATGAGAACAGTCTCGCGTTCCTTGATCTAATTAGCTCAGGAGACCCAGGTCCTCTTAAACTAACTGCTGTCCATCAACCAGGTGGCTTCGCTCATAGCCTTCAATCTGCTCTTAGATGACAGCGCTACACGTAGCCGTAGGGGCAACATCAATCTCCGGGCACACAGCAGTCCACAGAAGAATTCCCCCTAGGTCATGTGTTCATGCATACTTGTACCTTTGTGCTGTCAGTCAGCGTGAGGCACTATTCTAGAACTTGCTCAGTGCAAAAAACATGTTTACTGATGGAAAAACCCAGCTTCCAAAGCTCTCCCTTTTACCCCTCTCTGAGACTCCGAGCTCATCTGTGAATTCAGGAATATCTCTTATCAGTGCATGCAAGGCTGTGCCATTCCTACATGTGCGAAAGAGGATTTGTTTACCAAGGCTTGCAGCACTATGGTTGCAAGGAAAGAATATTTCAGGAGAAGCTTACATCATATGCATTCCAGTTAAACCCTAATGAGCAAGCTTTACCGGGCCTGCACTCTGCTAGCTAGTGTCTTGATATTACAAAACTGGCTATCTAAATGCTATAATGCTTTAACACTCAAATACATGCCTCTATTAGCTACTAATCCTGGGCCTCTGCCCTGCCTGTCTATGCACTAGTGCATGATGTAACCTTCCACTCCTTTGATACTTGCACGCTTAATGTAGCTCACTATGCTTGATATGTAGGCACTACTAAGCATTACTAATCCATCTATAAAGGTCTGTTTCAGCATTTAGTACACACTTCGAATAAGCTGTTAATGCAGCCATCTTAGGACCTAATGTGATATGGTTAGCTCAGCAGGCTAATGCACCCGCGAAAGTGGACCTTCCTTCACATTACAGTAGGAAATCAGCAAACCTATTATAACCATAAACAATAAGAACAAGGCATTGTGGATTAACATGAACTGATAATTCAGCAGGGGACATCGAAATCCTGTACGGGCTCGCTTCTCAGGCAGTCCCTGTGGGGATGGGCGCAAACCAAGCAAGTCAAATGAAAGGAATGAAGGTCCATATCCAGCATAGCCGACAATCGCTAAAGCTTCAGAGGAAACCACGATCAAACCAAGTGTTCAGGGGCTTATCGTTCGATGGGTGGAACATCGCAAGGAGGTGTGCCTTCCATGCCTCGATATTCTCGGAAGGTTCACAGGGGGCATCTTGCAGGGCCTTATACCAGGCAGTGGTGTCTGCCGCACTCCATAGTCCAAAATCAGTGCGCCATAGACTATATTGTGGCTCATTCTTTCATTTCCAGGACATTTCTATACGTCTTTATCCAAAACACATGCTAAGTCCATAGCTTTAATCACATACCTATATTTGTCTGGCCTTGGACATATGATATGATAGGTTAGGTCATTTATAACGTGCTTAATACCCAGAGGTTTCTAAGCGCGGACCAAGGCATCAAACCTGTGTTGCACTGTGTCGTCTTGCTTCCAAGGTGAGCACATTGCCCCTGAGCTATCCTACCGATACACCCAATAAGCATTCTGCCGGGGTCCGTTGGTATCTTATCACTCCGGCTTTGATGCATTCTCTGAAGCCAAAGGTCGTCCACCCGCGGGCACAGCCAGAACATATCAAGATGGTCTGCATCAGCGTCACACCATGGGCAAACAGGTTGTACCGCAGGGGCAAACTTGGCCACTCGACTGGGTGTCATATGTATGGTGGAGCACATTTAGCTGCAGTAAATTAAACTTTGCATTACGGCAAAGCTTCTTGACGAAAATCAATGTAGTATCCCATTTAACATCAGTGGTGATCTTCACCAAATCTGTATCCCACTGACCTTTCAACTTAATACTCTGCACACTGACCTCATTAAACAAGCACCCATACAAACAACCGGAACACTGGACACCAGCCATCCTCCAGCTCATTCATCAGTGTTAACATTGTGCTAGGCTCTGGTTCATTTGGCCATTTCTCCCATTTTTGTCTTCCCCACTTTCGCTAGGTGAAATACCACAAGAACTGGCCTTTGGGGGAGACCCTCTATCTGCACCAGGTCCCCTATTTCCCGAAAATGTCCTTCTACATACCTCCCCCGCACTCCCCCCCTCCCCCCCCCATGTAGTAAGCCCCAGCTCATCCCACCACCTGGCAACCTCCAAGTCGCCCCCTGTAGAGCACATCTCCGCTGTCATAGGGACAGGCAGTGAGTATGGACTCTGAAGCTTGACAAGCTTCTGCACTCTAGCCCACACCTGCCATCCAAGTATAACCAGTAAGGTAATTTGACGTATACAGCACTCTGCTACCCAAAGGGCTTCCTTAATCACAGCTAGACGCAGCACAATTTGCAACAGCCTAGCATATGTAGTGATATATTATGATAGGTTATTTATAACGCCCTTAATACCCAGAGGTTTCTAAGCGCGGACCTGAGATTTCGAACCTGTGTTTCTCCGTGTCCTCTTGCTTCCAAGGTGAGCACGTTGCCCCTGAGCTTTCCTCCCAGTTGGGCTCATCCGACAGCCAAGCAGCCAGATATTGGAGCTGTGCAGCCAGGAAATAGTGCTCAAAGCGCGGTAGCTGCATGCCACCCTCACTATGTGGCATGCATAGGGTGTTCAGGGCAAACATCTGTTTTCTGTTCCCCCAAAGAAATCCCCTGAGCATAACATCCAGGTGCCGGGAAAAGCCAGCTGGGATATAGTATTGCACGTTCCTGAAGGCATAAAGTGTGCTTGGCAATATGACCATCTTTACTAGCATTGTCCGCCCCATAGATAATCCCCAAAATGTCATGGAACGTCCCACCCCCTCCACCCTAATCGTATTCCTGGTATGCATTGCTTCTCATGTGTCTGTGTACCTCCCACTTTAATCCCAGTGCCGGAAAGTCCCTGACATCATAACCTCGTAATCTTGCCAAGGGGATGAGGCACGACTTTGTCTACTAAAAGAAATCCCGGAGAGTCTGGCAAAAATCTTCCAGGACCTCTAGGGTGATGGGCAGATTGAACTCTGGCTCGCATAGGTACAGGAGAATGTCATCTGTGTAAAAAGATTAGGTGCCTAGAGCTCCCCCACCTCAACTCCGGTTAGAGTATTCCTGCCGTATCGGTTCCAGTGCAAGTATATAAAGCATGGGCAAAAGCGGGCATCCCTGTCGGGTCCCTATCTGAATATCCGAATATCCCATGATCCGGATACCTGCCTCCCTGTCTTCACCCAGGCCACTGGCTGCGTATACAGGAGCACCGCACACACTAATTCCCAGAAGACTGAATCGAACACCTAACCACTGCATATGGTGTCCAGGGTATTAGTGTGATCGATAATTTGCTGTAAGCAGCAAACATTCATGGAGGTGTTCCGTTCAGGCACAAATCCTGTCTGATCCTTATGAATTGAGGTCCCAATCACCTTTCAGAGTTGCACAGCCAATAACGCTGTTAGTATCTTGATGTCTTGGCTTAACATTGCCAGGAGCCTATAAGACCTGCGCTGTCCTGTCAGTTTCTTGTGTTTCGGGTCAGGGATTACCAATGTTTCTCGCATACTGTATGGGAGTAAGCCTGTCTCGTAAGCCTCCTAGAACACGTTTAACAGGATAGGGGTAAGAGTGCAGTTGAATGTCTTGTAGAACTCTGAAGGGGGGAGTCACTCCCAGGTCGTCTTGCCAGTTGCTAAGGGTGCAATCGCCCCGCTTATCTCCTTCTGTTATTGGTAGCTCAAGCTCAGTGGCTTGTTCCGCAGTGAGCTGCAGTAATCGAGTCTGGGACAGCGCAGGGCGCAATTCCTCCGAATTCCTTTTGATTGGTGCCGCATGTTTATATAAGCCACTATATAAGGTACTAAATGTATCATGAATTGCTGGGGGCGTGGCTATCTGGCCATGGAATAGGACGTGCTGCGTGAGGAGCTCCTGACGATCCAACTTTATTTTTGCCAAAGTTACCTGCTGAAACTGCACAAGCGCCTAGAACTTTGGGAATCAGGCGTCGGAAGCCGTATGCCAAGTGAAGTTCATTGGAGAAGTTCATAGTCCCCGGGAATCGTGAGATATACATGTTTTTGTTGGTACGGCTGTGTGGCCACCTCGGCACCAAGATGGCGGCTAACAAAGGAGAGGCCTCCGAGGAGAAACGAAACTGATTTCCCGGACATGGATGCAGTAAATTGCCTGGAGAAATAGTACAATAGGGAAATATGTCCAGTGTTCGAACTAGCACCATGAGAGCGCCGGGCCTGGCATACGCTAATGGAGCCTCTGCGATCTGACTGCAGGAGGAGATAACATTGGATGCTTGGGCGACGAGGCCTACGGAAGTTGAATGGGGAGTGTGAGGCCATAGCCCACCTGTAAGACAATTCGAAGTGCCATCTCGAATGTGAGTTGGGAGACCTGGGAGCCAGACCATTGTCGGACCAAGCTGCACTAAGGCGGAGCCATACAGGAGTGGAGGGCAGCGCCATGTCGGCGAAAGGGTTGAGAGTCAAGACTAAGCAACCCACGATGGAGGCTTTCACGAAAACGTAACGGACCCCCTCAACATCGGAGCAGAGCATGGAAGACGCCCCGAAGGGGACAAACACCAGATCCTGGAGGCTATAACGGGACTGAGTGCTAAATGGGACCTGGCAATGGTGGACCTACGCGCAGCTCTAGAGATTAAGATTGATGCAGTAGGTACGGAACTCACCCTGCTACGTCAAGATGTCAGGGCGCTTGCAGAAAGGACCAGCGGTCTGGAAAGTGGGGTGAAGATTAATACCGATGTTAGCACGAGCAATGCGAAAGAGATTCATGTCTTAAAACAGGTCGCCAACCTGGAAAATCGGGTGGAAGAGGCGGAAGGAAGGGCGAGGAGGAACAACATTCGCTTGGTTGGCCTTCCGGAGGGGCAAGAAGGCCAAGACCCCACAAACTATGTTGAAAACATGATCCTACAAGGGATCGGAGCAGGGAACCTTTTGCAGGGATTTACGGTGGAGAGGGTGCACCGCGCCCTAATGAGGAAACCCCGGCCGGGGGCCCCGCCAAGACCGATCATCGCGAGGATCCTGAATTACAGGGACAGAGAAAAGATCCTCGAATATTTTCGTAAGGGCGGCACGATAGAGAGAGCATCCACCAACATCACAGCATACCCGGACTATACGATACAGGTGCAAAGGCAGAGGTATAGTTACGTCGCCGTCAAAAGAAGGCTGAGGACGGCGGGAGTCAAATATATGCTGCTGTATCCGGCATGATTGAAGGTGCTACACAAGAACAAAGCGCTATTTTTTTGATACCCCGGAGGATGTTGTCACATGGATGGACCTATAGGGCTGCCCGGAACAAGAAGCGGATCATGATCGGCAGGATCATACCGAATGAAGATTTTGTAATATGGACATTGTGAGGGTGATCAGAAGGAGGACCCTGATTGTACAGAGAAACAGTAACTGGCTGAACTTTGAACACAATCTGAGCTTGGTGCTCGATTTGGACTGGAATATAGTGAGTGTAACTGTAATTGGTAACTGTTTGGCACCTGTATGCGTAATGTTTTTTGAAAGGAGCAACAGAACGTGGACGACATACCCCAATAGATTATTAGTTTCAGCGGCCATTAGGGCGGCCTTACCCTACTGAGCTCTGAGTAGAAGCTTGTGCTAGGCAGGGCTAGATGTGGGGGTGCCTGAGATCCAGGAATGGAGCTGGGCACAGTTGGGGAGGGTATTGCTGGGGGAGGGGTGGATGGGACGAGGGTGTGGTTATGGGAAGTTTAAGTTTTGTTTCGAGCCTATTTGGAGGAATCAGCATGTTGTACTTGCAGTGCATGAAGGGGCGGAATCGGTGGAGGATCGGGAGGGTGCTTACTAACGACCTATGGGGGACTTCAAGATAATAACGTGGAACGTTAGGGGCCTTAACGGTTATCTGAAAAGAAACAAAATCATGATGTATCTGAAAAGGCAGAAAATAGATATCGCACTACTACAGGAGACGTACTTGACGCGAGAGAAGTTGGATCTGGTTAAGAGAAAGTGGAGGGGGACTGTAGTGGGCTCTCCATACTCTGCATACGCCCGGGGGGGGTGTTAATCTGGGTGGCACCGCATGTCCCGTTCAAATCGATACAAGAGGTAGTTGAAACTGATGGAAGGATGGTTATATTGCGAGGGCTGGTGGAGAGCAGGGAGGTATGCATAGTAAACACGTATGCCCCCAACCAAAACAGAGCAGCATACTTCAGAGCCCTGTGTATCAATCTTAGTACATGTATAGGGAGCGCGGTGATCTGGGGTGGGGACTTTAATTGTGTGTTGGATCCTGTGGTGGACAGATCTGATGGCAGGGTGGGTAAGCCTAGCCCAGCGGCGAGAGCGTTGCAGACACTAACTGATTTTGGCTTTACAGATGCGAGGAGGATGAAACATCCCACTAAAAGGCAATACTCGCACTATTCAGCCCCGCACCAACTGCACACCAGGCTCGATTACGTCTTTGCTACAGCAGATGTGATGTCTGAGATTACTCAAATCGAATATAAGGCCAGGGTCCTCTCGGATCACTCGCCCCTGATCCTCGGATGGCAATATTGCCCCCCGAGGGTGAAGATCCCTACATGGCGCCTCCGAGCGGAGGCGCTTAAAGATCCAGTCTTTAGAGAAGATATAAGGGAAGAGATTACTAACTTCTTTGGTGGAGAATACTGGGAGTGTTGATTCCGCGGGCACATTATGGGAAGCTTTTAAGGTGGTGTTGCGGGGGGCGGCCATTGCTAAGTCAAGATGGTTACAGGGTGGGGTCTTGGCTGACCTGCAGAGGACGGAAACTGAGCTAGAAACAGCATTGAAGAGCGGTGACGTAGAAACGGAGCTGGTACTCCAACTACAGCAACAATTTGCATGGCATTGGCAAAGACTCTGCAATCTCAATTATAGGAAATATGTTGAGAGACAGCACGCGGGGGGAGACAAGACAGGCCGCCTTTTGGCCTGGCTATACAAAAGCGAGACCCCTAGGCCTCCGATTAGGACCATCATTAGGGAGGGCGGGGATGAGGTGGCCACGCAAGAGGGGGTTAACCAAGAATTTGTGGAATATTACAGAGTGCTGTACGGAGATGATGAGATGGGTGACCAACGCAAGATAATCTAAACATTAGAAGATATAGGGCTGCCCAAGATAAGTGAAGAAGAGAGGGAGGAGTTAGATGAGCCAATCACGTTGGAGGAGTTAGAAGAGGTTGTGAAGCAGTTGCCTACCTGTAAGACCCCGGGAGCAGATGGGTTCCCCAGCGAATTCTATAAAGTATACAGAGAGGAAATCCTCCCCCCAATGCTGGGCATGCTTAATGAAGCGTTTGGGATAGGACGGTTGTCTGAGTCACTCAGAGAGGCGATCATGATACCGCTGCCCAAGCCCAATAAACCGGAGCATAGATGTGGTTCCTACAGGCCTTTGTCGATGCTAAATCAGGACAGCAAGATTCTTACGGCTGTCCTAGCAAATCGATTGCAGAAAGTGTTCGGTAGAATCATACATCCTGATCAAACAGGTTATGTCCCGAAAAGGAACATAACACACAACCATAGGCGACTTCACCGGGTGGTCGAATGGGGTAGTAAGAACGAGGGTGAGATGGCTATAGTGTCTCTAGATGCAGTTAAAGCTTTTGATTCGGTCAAGTGGTCATAGCTATTGGCTGCTTTGGAAGGGTATGGAATGGGGCCGGGCTACGCTTGCCAGGGTCCGAACTGGAGCGGTGATATCCGAGAGATGGCAACTTGGCAGAGGCACCAGACAAGGGTGCCCCTGGTCCCCGATGCTTTACATTTTAGCCCTGGAGCCTCTGGCAATATGCCTTAGGACACAGTATGATGCGATTGGCATTGAGGTAGGAGGGGAACGACACTTGATATCCTTGTACGCAGATGATTTGTTACTGTACTTGTAATACCCAGAAGAAAATCTCTTATACATACTTGAAGTGATGGAAAGGTATGCAGAGTTGTCGGGCATATCGGTGAACCCCCAAAAGTCTGTCATATTCCCGCTAGGTAGCTATAAGGGGACCCCTGTAGATAGACTACCGGTGCTACAGGTGCCATGGGCAACTAGTTCTTTTCGTTATTTGAGCGTAGATGGATATCACACGGTGAAAGAAGAACACAGACACAATACGGAAGTAGCCGTTTAGAAAATTAGGAACAGCATGCAGTTCTGGGCAAGGTTGCCCTTGGCGATGATGGGGCGGGGAGCTATGCTTAAGATGGTAGTTCTGCCCAGGCTCCTGCATTACTTTAGTAATATATCCCATTCGAGGGGATTGGGTCCTCCGACGTATTCCATATCTGACATGTAATCACCACAGCTGTGCTGCTTCGGAAACTTTTTTCGGCGTCTGCGTCCTGTGCCGATGACATCGATGCGCCGTCGTCGAGGGCCTCCTCCGATGTGATAAGTAGGACACACGACGCCCGTAGCCTCAGTTCCGTTTTTTCCACGAACGTGTTGCTTCGTGAATCTCGGTTACCGCCTTGACTCTTTGGAGTTCTGTTCTTCTCGGTTCTTCGAACCTGTTAGTTTTGTGAAAATCCTTCGTGTGAAGAGGTCTTCTACTTCGTCTTAGACCCTGCGTCCGGGTTTCAAGAAGTGCGGGGAGTGTGGGTCCAAGATGTCGGTGACGGACTCGCCCGACGCCTGCCTCTGGTGCCTCGGGGAGGCCCACGACACAGATGACTGTATCGACTGCCAGTCGCTCACGTCCAAAGCCTTACGCGAACGTAAGAAGAAGTTGTCGGTAGGTCGGGTGTCCAAGCCCAGGAAGTCGAAGTCTGCGGGGCTTTCGACGGATGATTCGAGGGGTGACTCTCCGCGTCATCGTCTGAAGTCTCGTGGGTCTCCTTCTAGGAGTCGGTCTCGCCACTCCTCAGCCTCTTCGAGGCATTCTCGGAAGCGCCGACACCGGTCGTCTTCCAGGTCCTCTTCGGAGGACTCTGCCCGGCACGTCGCTTACCCCACCAGCCGTGCGACGCCGGAGGAATGGGCTTCCTTCGGGAAGAAAATGCTGGCGATTCTTGAGTCGCAGGGTACTAAGCCGTCCGCGCCCCCGAGTGGGGTCGGTCGTGAGAGGTCGAGAGACACCGCTCGCAAGAGTGGTCGGCACGAGTCACGGGAGAGGTCCCGTTCGGACAAGGAGACTCGTTCTCGACGTACCCGTTCCAGGTCCCGGTCCTCGACGCATTCGAGACTGCATGCACCTGTGAGGTCTTCGTGGAAGACATCGACGTCTGAGGCATCGATGCCGTCGACGCTCAGGTCGTCGAGGGACACGCTCGGGGCTCCGGCTTCGATGGCTGTGTCGACGCCGCCGAAGCTGGAGGCGCTGCATCTGACGTCGACGCCGATTTCCTCGACGCCGATGCCGGTTCTCTCGACGCCGGCGCCGATTCGATCGACGCCATCGACGCCTTTCGTGTCGGAGGTTCCCCGTGGCACGGGAGAACCCCCTAGGAAGGCTCTGGTTAAGAGCAAGCACTCTCAGGTGCCTTCTTTTCGCCACCTGGACTATATTTCAGAGGCGGATGAGGATTCTGATGGCCTGGTTCCTAGTCAGGTTCCAGATGAAATTGTCTCGGGCCATAGTCAGTTTGACGATTTGAGACATTCACTGCATGATGCCAGTGGACTGGACACCTCTCCGGAGGTGGAGTTCTGTAGGCCTGAGCCTGGCTCTCATGCCGATTCCTCGTACCGGCGCCTTATGGCTAGGGTTTCTGAGTACTTGGGATGGTCTGCTCCCCCAGGGGAGTTTGTGCAGGATGATCTGACGGACATACTTGATGTTGGTCCCCCAATTGATCCGGTACTGCCGTTCCATATGGCTTTACAGAGAAGGGTGGCGGCGGCTTGGACTGCTCCGGAGAGTCTCCCGCCGGTGGGCAGATCCTTGTCGCGAAAATACCGTCCAGCCAGTAGCGACCCCTGCTACTTGACCAGGCATCCCACTCCGGCGAGTTTGGTGGTGCAGGCGACCACGGCCCCGGCAAAGCAGGCGTCGTACCCTACCATCCCTCCTGATAGGGACGACAAACGTTTTGATGGCTGGGCGAAGAAAGTGTTTTCTTTTGGTGGTATGGCGCTTCAGGCGGCCAACTCAATTTGTGCCTTGTCTCGTTTTACACACACTCTGTGGAACTGTGTTGCATTAGCGGCTGAACATATTCCCGAAGGGGACGAACGGGATGGTTTCCTTGCTATGGTCCAGGATGGTAAGGATGCCATGTGTGAGTCCGTTCAGTCGGGTTTGGACTTAGCTGAATGCGTCAGTAGGTCCATGGCGGCGAGCACCGTAATACTCAGGTTTGCCTGGTTGCGGAAGTCAGGGTTTGCTCCTGATGTGCAGTCCCGGCTCCTCAACATGCCCTTTGACGGTGAACACCTTTTTGGCAGCAAGGCTGACGAGAGCCTTTAGAGGTTGCAGACCTCAAAAGCTGCAGCGAAGTCGTTGGGCGCTGCAGTTCGCCAACCTCTGCCTTTTCGTCCTAGGGGACAGCAGTGGAGGGGTGGTTCCTTTCGCTATTACTCCTTCAGTAAAGCGAGAGGAGCTGGCAGTCAAAGAGGCCAACGCAGGGGTACCAGAGGTGGACGACAGGGTACCTGTGGTGCCAAGGCCGCTCGGGCAGTTGCCTCTTTGCCCTCAGGTAACGCCGCAGCCGCTCCCATTCAGTCATAAGGCCATGTCCCATGGTTCGCCGGTTGGGGGAAGGCTGGCGCAGCATCTTGTAGAGTGGCCAGCCATTACTTCAGATGTGTGGGTTCTGGAGATCATAACCCACGGCTACTGTCTTCCCTTTCGGCACAGGCCTCGCGACAATCCACCGGGGAACCTCTCTTTGCAGAGTCCGGATCCGCTCCTTGCGCAGGAAATTCAAGCCCTGCTGGAGAAAGGCGCCATAGAACTGGTGCCTGTAGCGGAGAGGAACAAGGGATGGTATTCCCCTTATTTTTTGATTTCGAAGAAAGACGGGGGATTGAGACCCATCATGGACTTGCGCGGTTTGAACAAACTCCTCAGGAAGGACAAGTTCAAGATGGTTACTCTCAAGTCCTCCAGGCCCTTCAGCTTCAGGACTGGTTGGTGTCACTCGACCTCAAGGATGCTTACTTTCATGTGCCGATCCATCCCAAGCACAAGAAGTACCTGAGGTTCGCGGTTGGTGACTCGCACTTTCAGTTTCGGGTCCTGCCGTTCGGATTGACCTCCGCCCCGAGGGTTTTCACCAAGCTCATGGTGGTGTTCAGCGCATCTCAGGCAAGGGGGGATTCACGTCTACCCCTACCTGGACGATTGGTTGATCAGGGGGAGCTCTCCCGAGCAAGTCCTGGATCATCTGTCCGTCACCTGCCACTCCCTTCACAGGCTGGGCTTCTCCCTCAATTTAAAGAAGTCCCATTTGATGCCAACACAGCGGCTCCAGTACATTGGGGCAGTGCTCAACACTTCCCTGGGGCAGTGTTTTCCTCCCCAGGTGAGGGCTCTTCACATTCAGCAGATGGTGCACAAGTTTCAGCATGCCCAGGCGCTCCCAGCGTTCGAGTTCTTGAGGTTGCTCGGCCTCATGGCATTCTGCATTCTTCTGGTGCCAGAGGCTCGCCTGCGGATGAGATCTTTGCAGTGGGCGCTCAAGACGCAATGGTCGCAGTCCTCCGGCAGGATGTCAGACCCGGTTCAGGTGCCGCCCTCGGTCGCCCGGGACCTTCTGTGGTGGGCCGTCGAAGGCAACTTGATGAAGGGGGCTCCATTTTGGCTTCCCTGGCCAGAGGTGACGATCGTGACGGATGCATCCCTCACGGGTTGGGGAGCTCATGCCAACGCGCTGACAGTCAGCGGTCGTTGGTCTCTGTCGGAGTCCAGACTCTATATCAATCTGTTGGAGCTGAGGGCCGTCAGGCTAGCCCTGAAGGCTTTTCTGCCGACTGTGCGAGGAAAGAGTGTCCTGATCCTGACCGACAATACAGTGGCCATGTGTGAAGAAGACCGGTGGGGGGTGTCTGTACTTTATATGGTAGAGGAGAGGCACAGAAGACCCCAGCCAAGATTCTCTATTACGGTAGCAATGGTCAAGCAATCAAGGCCTAGCTTCTCAGGAGGTGATGCAGGCTGGTTCTTAAGTACAGTGTAGTCCCCAAGCCCCCACAAAGGAATGTCCACACACTGTATTGGTTAGAACACAGTCTTTATATAATCAATATTCAAGGTTATGTACACTTATCATGATAACTCACTTTGTACTCAGGAAAATCAACAATAGCAAATATATACAATTCTAAAGTGGTACCACCCTTTGTATTGGATCTCATTAAAGTGCATGAACAATACTGTAACAATGTCACACAGATCAATAGAGTGAGACCAGCAATAGAGAGAGGAGAGAAAATAAGATGGTTGAGCAATAGGCAGAATACTGGCCCCTACCACTAGACACAGTTCTGTGTGGAGATACCCCCACCTGGGCAACCTGTAAAATAAAGATATAACACAAGCCCAGTCCATATATTGTTCTGCAAGTCTTATTCCCTCCTATAATGTTTTTACCCCCCCAATGTACCTGGTGGAGTCGAGTTCTTCGAAGAGGCGTCGACAGATCCTTCTTGAGCGACCCCCTTTCAAGCGGGGGTCACGGATCGTCGAGAAACGTCGAGAAATTCGGCGTTCGGTACGTCCGTCGACAAACAGGGTAGAACGGCGTCCATGAGGCGGCAGCTTCGTCCGAGCGGTGCTCGTCGGCGTCGGAGCGTCGGCGTCCTGCAAGGCAGAGGCGTGCGGGGCACCTCGGTGACAATAGTTCTGGACCGCAAAGATTGTGGAGACAGAGGCCCAGCAAGGGCGTCGAGTCGTTCGAGTCTTTGTGATCTTCGGGTGGCGGGAAACCCACCGGCAGGTTTCTCCTCGGCGCGTTGGTCGTCCTCGTCTTTCTCCGGCAGGATAAAGCGGTCGACGGTGCGGACGAGGGAGTCCTTCGATTCGAAGGTTCTTAGGCAAAGGAGCGGACGGCTCCGGTCGTCGGCGGCACGGTGTCAAGTGGTTCCCACGGCTGGGCAACACAACTTCGACGGGCCTCCAGCGGTTACACAAACCTGCGAACCCTGGTCGACGGCAATGGACTTTGACGGCGGCGATGTCCGGGTGCTTCACTTCGATCTCCTCGGCGGTCCCGTCTCGGGTCGACAGCCTTTCGAGGGTCTGTCTTCCAGGGCGCTTCGGCGAAGATGGAGCGGTGCTCGATGGTCCCTCGGAGCACGGGAAGAGGGCGCATTACCAGGTCCTCTCTCGGGTCAGCCTTCGATGATTTTCGACAGCCTTCGGATCGGTCGAAGCAAATGCCACAGCAAGTCTACTTCTTCCAGCTGGATGTCGAGGATCAGCAGTTCCAGTTACTCTTAGAGTGGAGACTCAGCTCCAGGATGCTTCTAAACGTTCCTGAACCAACTACCAGTGGTGAGAGGTCCCCAGATATACTATTCTGCCTCTCATCCACACTGCTGGCACACAATCAGCAGCCAATCATACAGAAGGGCATTCATGCAGTCAGTGAGCCAATCAGGCACACAGTGCATTCAGGCCACACTCCTCCCTTTCAGACACTCGCAACAAGGAATGTGGATTGGGACAAGTACCCAGCCATTCAACACTAAACACTGCATTCAGGCCAGTTTCGGGCAGGGCTGTCTCAGTCTTTGTCTCTCATGCCAGAAACCAGACAACCACAACAAGGAGTGTATATTGGTCACGCACTCCATTCACCCAGGTCCCACCCACAGGAGGTACCCACATCATACAGTCAGTGGGAAGGCTCCAGTCAGTCTAGCTGGGCCTTCACAACAACACCATATATGGAACTTCCACCCAACAGCCAGTCAGGGGGAAGGGACAGAGTCAGGGCTTCCCAGGACTTTGGGAAAACAAGATAACAGGCAATAGAAAGCAAGAGGCCACAGGGGCCATCTTGTTTTCTATCAGGAATCAACTGATCCCAATGGCAGGGCCTGGGTATCCCAAAATGGAGGACACCCAGAGCACCTGTAAAATTCAGCATGGAGCTGCCACCAGCCCATACCCTGCTCTGGGGCCACCCACAGGTGCCCAAAAACATACACTAGGGGCACAGGGTTGTACCCCTACCCATGGGTGCCATAAGGGTATCCCATGGGTCTGTTCACCAAACCAAAAGAGAGAGCTGCACTGCCAGGAGTCCCACATGGCCTCCTGGGCAGAAAACATGACAGAACACACGATAAAAAGCAGTAAAGGACAAGGATTCAGAGGCCCCTGTCCCTCTGATGCATTTTCAGCATCACACCATGCACTACCTCAACAAAAAGGGGGGGGGGGGCAGGGTCACTTTCTCCGTGCAGGGAGGCGATGCAGCTCGAGTTCTGGGCCATCCAGCAGGAAGTTTCGATCTCGGCAGTTCATCTGGCCGGAGACGAAAACGTGACTGCGGACGCTCTGAGCAGGCAGAGCACGATTTCTCACGAGTGGGAGTTGGCTCAGGAGATTCTCCTGGAGATCTTCGCCCTTTGGGGGACCTTCAAGTGGATCTCTTCGCCTCCAGTGTCAACCGGAAGTGCGAAAGGTTTTGCTCGCGGGAATTTCCTCCAAAAGGAGCCTTAGGAGACGCGTTCATGGTGGAGTGGTCATTCCCGCTGCTGTACGCGTTTCCTCCAGTCGCCGTCATCCCACAAGTGCTGTAGAGGTTATGGAAGTTCGGTTCCCGGATGATCCTCATTGCTCGGGCGTGGGCTCGGAGGACGTGGTACCCGGACCTTCTCGACTTGTCCATCTGCCCTCCGCGTCGTCTTCCCTACCGAGACGATCTGCTCTCACGGGAGGGGGGTCAGGTTCTCCATCCAGAGGTCAGATCCCTCAACCTTCACGCTTGGCTTCTGAAAGGTTGAGGTATAGGGATTGGGACCTCCCTGAAGACGTGATGGAGGTGTTGCTTTCGGCCCGAAGGCCAGCAACAAAGTCTCTGTACCGTTGCCGTTGGCGTAAGTTCTGCGACTGGTGCAGAGTTCAGAATGTGGATCCTTTTGCATGTGACATCCCCAGGGTTCTGTCCTTTTTACTTTCTTTGGCCCACAGGGGCTTGCAAGTGGGTACCATTAAAGGTTACCTGGCGGCGCTGTCCATCTTTAAGCGCTCGTCTGAAGAGTGTTCTTACTTTAAAATCCCTTTAATTTCAGTTTCTGAAAGGGCTCACTAATGTGTTCCCTCCGTCACCTTTCCTGGTGCCCGGTTGGGATTTAAACCTTGTTCTTAAGTTTCTTATGGTTGCTCCGTTTGAGCCTTTACATTCTTGCCCTTTGAGGCTGTTAACTCTGAAAACTGTTTTTAGTTGCGGTTACTTCCGCTCGCAGAGTGAGTGAGTTACAGGCACTTTCAGTTAAGCCACCCTTCACTGTATTTCACAAGGACAGGGTTGTCCTTAGAGTTTGTCCTTCTTTTCTTCCGAAGGTAGTGACGGAATTTCATTTGGCCCAGAAGGTTGTTCTTCCGACATTCTTTCCTCCTCCGCATTCTGGTAAGGAAGAGGAGAGGCTCCATAGGCTTGATCCTAGGAGAGCTTTAAGCTTTTATGTTTCACGCATGTCCCGGGTCAGAGTGGACGATCAACTCTTTATTGGTTACGCTGGAAAGCGTTTGGGGCAAGCTGTGACGAAACAGACTTTGTCTCGCTGGATTATTTTGGCCATCTCGGAGTGCTACCGCTTGGCGGCTAAGGACCCACCGGCTGGCTTGCGGGCCCATTCTACCAGGGGTATGGCTGCGTCTACTGCCCTGCAGAGGGGTGTTCCTATTCGCAACATCTGTGATGCAGCCTCCTGGGCTTCAGTACATACATTTGTACGTCACTATTCCCTCGATTCCATCCGAGCACAGGATCTGGCCTTTGGCAAGGCGGTTCTTTGCTCTGCTATTGGATTGGCTATTCTAAATTTTGATTCTAAATTCTTTCCCTCCTCCTTGCTCTGGTACTGCTTTGGGAGTCTATCATAGATATGGAATACGTCGGAGGACCCAATCCCCTCGAAGAACAAGTTACTTTCTTACCTGGTAACGTTCTTTCGATGGGATGGTCCGACGACGTATTCCATATCGCTCCCGCCCTGCCTTCCCCGCTGCAGAATTTCTTTTGCGATTGCAGCTTACGTTCCGCAAGGCTTTGTGTCTGACTGGCAGTTGACTAGTGTCACACGTTCTGGGGGGAAAAAACTACAACTGAGGCTACGGGCGTCGTGCGTCCTACTTATCACATCGGATGACGTCGGAGAAGGCCCTCGACGACGGTGCATCGACGTCATCGACGCAGGACGCAGACGCCGAAAAAAGTTTCCGAAGCAGCACAGCTGTGGTGATTACATGTCATAGATATGGAATACGTCGTCGGACCATCCCATCGAAAGAACGTTACCAGGTAAGAAATTAACTTGTTCTACATAATACCCAAGACGTTTTTCAGTAAATTGAACAGCCTGTGTAGGGATTTCCTGTGGCACGGTACCCGAAATAGAGTGGCGTTTTGGAAACTGCAGAACTTTTATGAAAAAGGAGGTACCAGACTGCCTCATTTTGAGGTTTATTATTTGGCGGGACATTTACAATATGTGGCTAAGTGGCTTCCTGATGAAGTGACCCCTGAGCACAGGCTGCTTGGACAGGACTACGCCCCGTTTTTATTTGAAAGAAATGATTTGGCTGTCTGAAACTGAAATGAGGGGGCGTCCTGCGATGTTGAGGCTTGGATGGAAAGTTTGGCGTAGGGCTTGTCGTTTGATGGAGGTCCCATGCCCGTGCCTCGCGCACATACTGCTGGTTGCTTTGACAGGAGGGGATGATCAGCTGAGGGTGATTGTTAGGACCTACTGGGAATCGGTGGGGCTGGCAACGCTAGGCAATGTTTGGCAAGAGGGATCCATTAAGGAGTTTATAGAACTCAACGAAGAGGCGGGGCTACACACGGGCCAATATGTCACGTACATTACATTGGTGCGGATGATTAAGAACACCTGGCCAGAGACAGTTTTGATAGAAGAACCAGATGCAGTTTTGGGAGCAATATATGATATATCCGAAGGAGGTCATGAGATCTCGAGACTGTATGAGATGGTGATGGCTAAGACGGGGAAAGATTTGACACATCTGAGACTGGACTGGGAGGTGGAAGTGGGGGCCCCGATGGAGGATGGGGTGTGGGAGCATGCCCTGTGCTACCACAAAAGTGTCTAGAAATGCCAGATTAAAACAAATACAGCTGTATGTAACACATAGGGCATACATGACCCCCTTGAGGATATCTAAGTTCCGAAACGCTGGAAGACAAGTGTGTCCTAAATGTAACCTGGAAAACGCTGACAAGACACTTATGTTTTGGTCGTGCCCGATCATTAGGTGTTTTTGGGGAGAAGTGGCGCAGAAACTGGCTGATAAAGGGGTTACTCTTGTCACAGACACGGCCTGGGCCTGCTTACTGGGCGGGTTCCCTAGGCCAGGGAAACTCAAGCATATTGAGAAACTGAGAAATCTGGCGTATGTGCTTGCGAAACGTAGGATCGCCATGGGGTGGAAGAAATGCCACAAACCTAAGGTGGATGTATGGTGGAAGGACTTGCAGAAATGGGCGGAGGCTGAAACGGTGGCATGGCAAGAGGCGAGTAGCCGGGCGGATGAGGGGGGGCGGGCACCCTGTTGGCTTGGAAAACGCTAATAGCAGAATTGTTTGGAGTAACATCAGATCCAACAGACTCCGAAGAGAACGAAACCCGGCCGCATGTGCCAAACATTGAATGAGATTGACAAATAGGCTCACGGGGGAGGGAGGTGTAGTGGGAGCAGTAATTAAGATAACTTGATGTGTAATGGAACTATCATGATTATGCTGCTTGTTTGGTTTTTGTTGTTTTGTTTGCATAAAATCAATAAAAGAAATTAAAAAAAATCAAAAAATCATGAATTGCTGCCTGCGATCTCTACGGGGCGCCACACTCATGGAGCAGTGTGATCGGACACTGGAGTTGTTCAGCCCTACACAGCCAAGCTAAGAGCCTCCCAAATGTATCTCCCTTGCCATGCATACGTGCCGTGTGCACGGAGAAGTTCTACACACTGTGACCGCAGCGATGCGAGTTCAGGTTTTGCTGAGGGGCCCCGAAGTGCGTCCGATTCTATACTACAGGTCTGATCTTCCAAAGCGCCCATGTCTTCCCGCATTGATTTCCTAATCCCACCCGCTTCAGCAATTGCCTCTCCTCTACCACTTTCAAGGTCTCCCACACTATCCCCAGCTATCAACACTACCCCCATTGATTGACAGAAAAGTCGTATGGGAGTCTTCCAGACGATCCCTAAAAACATCTCCTGCAACTGCTCTGCAGCCATGCGCCATGTTGGTACCAGGGGGCCTACGTTCCCTGTTGTCCCAATACACCACCAGCAGAGAGTGGTTCAAAAGAGAGCGCCCCATATACTACACTCAGAGAATTCAGCCAGGTGTTCAGCCCGCACAAACGAGTATTCGATTCTAGTATATAGTCTGTGTGTAGTTGAGTAATAAGAGAATCCCCTCCTGCCTTCATTGAGCTCCCTCCAAATAGCTGTCAGTGACAGCTCTGTTGGTGCCGTATTTAAGGCCACAGATGCCAGCGAGGATTTAACCCACGCTGAATCAGATTTATCCATGGCGGGATTACTGGCGCGGTTAAAATCACCGCCCCAAAGGAGCAGGGCATTACTCTTCTGGCCCATGTTTGCTACTCTGGGGATGAAGGTGTGCAGGCATCGCATGGTTAGTGCAATAGTTTACTATATATACACATATTTACACCTTTTGAGGCTCCACACAGCCATGTACAGCCACAAACCTGTTCTCCCCGTCCACATCCACACTCTGGTCGGAAAGGAACTGCAGCATCAATCTATACCATCACACCACTAGCAAACTTTGAATACGTGGACCCGAACCTGGTTTCCTCCCTACCTAGCAACATCCATCTCTTGCCCCTCGGGAAATAGATGTGTTTCTTTGAGTAAGACCATTGATATTTTTCTTCTGCGCCGGTAAGTCTGCACTCGATTTCTACGCAAGTAGGAGCCCATCCCTTTAACGTTCCAGGTCAGTAATCTAATCCTTGCATAACCCAAAGGTCCCCCTGATGCTAAAGCCAATCGCACTAAACCAAATTTCGCACCACACCACCCCTCTGTTGACTCGTTCAGTAGCAGCGCACCTCCCATGCGGACCCTGGAGCATCCCATATGGAACCCAATCCTAACCCGGACCCAACTCAAGCCAACTTACAGTATCCAAGATGCCAACAGATAAACCAAACCGCCACAACAAACCATGTTGCAACAGAACCAGTAACAATGTGTCCCCAACAGTGGGACAAATACCAACTGTATCAAACCTCTCAAGGGTGTCGTAGGTACCATGTCATGGGCATCAGCGTTCCACTCCTGTTCCAGAGCATCTTTCCGGGCAGTGGTAATCAAACGAATACCAGTTGCTTCCTAATGAGCAGTGAAAATAACTGGGTATTGACCATAAGTGCTCTTCAGAAAAGAAATCCAATGATCTAATATAGTAAGTTCATTGATCTATCAAGCACATTGTGCAAACATTTTGATTGTTTTATTGGTATCCCAAAAAGTTCTTCAGCCGACTCGTGTTTCGACCTCAAGGCTGACATTAAGCACATCTTTGACATATTCCAATACATAGGTGAAAATTCAACACAAAGATACAAATGATATCAAGGAAGTATAAAGAAAATTTGGTTATGATTAACCCACAAATGTTTAGAAGCATACATAAATCACCAAAATAAATTAGTATCCACATGATTACATATCCATTAGAAAGTGTTGCAAGAAAGGTATTGCAGGAGCAGGGAAAAAGCAGAAAAAAGACATAACATTTTTAACCTCTGAAGTTAGTTGGTGAATCACCCACGATGGGATGTTCCAAACTTTGTACTACTAGAGAAGTATAACTACAAATCTTACTCTGGTGAAAATATGCCCCTTATTTGCCATGCGCAGCCTGATGGTGTCAAGAAATTAATATTGGGTGGATTGCCCAGTGATATGCCATAAACAATCTTGATTGAGTTATGAGCCTAGTGATTGACAAATAAACCATTCCACCACAACAAAGTAAGCTGTCAATTCCCAAAGTATCAGTGTGCAATAAGTAGTGTTGTGCAACCATATCATGCATCAGAGAGATATGTTATGAAATATGGAAGAACGTCTCGCTAATAGACTCACCCGATTAATCTTTGTAATGCAATTTTGACCTTTTTAATAATTAAGGGCACAAGATAAACGCCTAGAATTAGTTGATGAAAATTGGTAAAGCGCAATGACATACCTTGTCCAAATCGGCGCGTAGTATTGTGTGTATATATTAAAAAATCCTTCTCGGACCAAGAATCTTGTCCGATACAATGTTTCATTTGATTCTGCATAAAAACGAAAATCATTACTGCAGGGCCCTTATTACAAACAGGCCGCGGTCCAATTGATCATAGGTAAACCGTAGTACACTTGTTCGAAAAAAAAATAAATATATATATATATATATATCTGAGGCTTGTGGAAATCTGCTTAGATTCACATGCTGTGCATAGTCCGACATCTAGTGGAAGCTGCAGAGTATTACAGTTGTTGTTTTCGAAACTCGAAAATGGACGCCTACAGGGTGTGCCAGTGATACTATCCCTAGTGTGACGTCCCCTGTACCCATGATCCCTCACGCTTCGTGGTCCCTCAGATTTTTTTTTCCACCATGCTAGACAGACGTTCCTTTCGGCAAATTAGCCATTGACTTTAAGATAGTTTCTCTTTCTATCCTTTCTTCGACTTTGTATTTCTATGCCGGAGAATCTGAAAGAAGACTGTCGAATATCATTGCGACAAACCAAACGGCCTTGGAAGGCTGCCAAGGGCCTCAGTGCCCAGACAGTAGGGAGAGAGGGGGGAGGCTGTTAGGAAGCAATTTGTAGAATGCATATTCTCCCCTTCCTACACTTTGTTTGCCCGGCTGCCATCACCTTTACCCAGTATTGTGGAAAACGCCCCATTTAGGTTTTGCCCTAATTGCAACCGTAAGTTCCCCATGGTAAACAAACATCTCGGGTGTAACCTTTGCCTTCCCGAGAGATCACGTTGAAACGTCTTGTCGAGCCTGTAGGCTCTTCAAGCCTAAGACGTTAAAAGACAGTTCACCTAAGCGCTGGGCCCACCACGCCAGGCAACAGGCCATGGAAGCGAAAGGAGCCTTCAGCAATGGCAGCGACGCCGCACTTTCGGACGGCGAGGGCACCAGAGTAGTGGTAGCTAGTCAAGCGCAAACCCCCGACCCCATAGGACAGGCCGGCGGCCATGTTGTGGGGACCACACCCGGCGGCGGTAGCGCTCCACTTACACACACCACAAAACACACAACCCCTAGTCGGCACTCGATGGAGGAATCGAGTACTCTACAATGCTCGGCACCCTGTGAATGGTCGACTGAATCCCGGTCCTCTGGGCATTCTAGATCCAGATGACAAAACAGACGCCGAAAGACGGTAAGACGTCGAAAGAAGTAAAACGTCGAATGACGGCAAGGGTGCCTCGCAAATAACCCCCGAGGGTCACTCGCCTACAGATGAGAATTTGGCCCCCACACCTGAAATTCAACGTTGTTCTTCAGATAGCAAGACGTCCGGCCCAAAGAAGTCAGTTTCTCTCTCCTCTGATACATTATCTTTGGGCACATTCAAAGACCTCCCATACAGAGGACTTATCCAAGGGCAGACCGAAAGACCCTAGGCATAAGCCCATCCCACCCACCAATGAGGACATGGGTCTTCCTGAGCCCGAAACTATAATTCCAAGCTCAAAATATTGGTCTGCAGAAGACATCGACAGAATTATGCGTAGGATGTCTTTTATTGGGAATTTCTTTGAAAAGCACCCTAGTCAGCATTTGTCTTCAGTCCACCCCACCCACCTCGGGCTCCAAAACCCCTGTGTCTCAACCACCGTCAAAGAAGGTTCGTACTGATGTACCAACTCAGGGCAGGGTGTTAGATCTGTATGACCCAGAATTCCATCCAGAAGAACAGGAGGTTGTTTCGTTTATGGATAGATCTGATCCTTTACTTATAGATGAGGATTTAGCAGAGTTCTATGAGGGGGACGATGAAGACCCAGACCAGGAGGCCAACATTTACTCCTTGGATTCACCCATTAATCAGGATCCTCCAGTGGTAGACTCCCCCATAGACAACCAACCTCTACTCAACGAAGTTCTTACTAAAGCGGCAGAACACTTCCGCATAGATACCCAAGAGGTGGTAGAAAACAGATTTTGCTGAGCAATTGTTGCGAGATAAAGACTGTAGGGCAATTTATTCCAATCTTAAAGTCTATACAGCGAAGAATCCAACCTTCTCTGGAAGCACCCAACCTTACACGGGCTGTTTAACCCGCGTATAGAAAGAATGTTCAGACCGGCACTTTCCGACCCCCTCTACACAGAGGACAATTAAAACCGGACTCCCTCGTGGTTACCACCACACGAAAGAGAGCAGGCAGTTCCCTTGCTTCCTCCGAGGCTCCTCCAGACAAGGAGAGCAAATAGATTTACGCAATGGGAAGGAAAGTAGCCTCTTCTTCAGCCTACCAAACTTGCATCGCAAATAACGCTACGCTGCTGGCAAGCTTCAACTGCCCCACAAGTGAGACAAGGTTTGCGCATTACTTTCTTCCGCACCTGAGCCACTTAAGTCCCAATTAGCCCAGGTGACAGCAGATGGTAGAGCGGTGTCTACCTGTCTCCTAAACTCAATCAGGCTTCAGGCCGGAAACACAAGCCACCTTAATCAATATGCCGGTGGAAAAAGATGCGCTCTTTGGAAAGGCGGTAGAAAACGCATTAAGAACTGCTAAAGACGAATATGAGACACTTATGTCTCACGAACAAACCCACGGAGCAGAGGGGCAACAGCAATTTTTGCAGTTTTCGAGGACAAAGTTCTCAAAGGGGATTGGATACAACCAGGGCCAGAGTTAATAACCAAGGACAATCTTTTCAAGGCTTTCCGCAAGGACAACGAAGAGGTTGTGCTACTCAGGGCAGAGGCCAAGCTCAGGGTGGCACGCCACTTCAGAGCAAGTGACGTTCTGCACCAGGTACCCTCCCATGCATATGCAGTAGGAGGACGAATTTCCAACTTCACCCACGCATGGGAGGGTATTACATCAGACAGATGGGTGCTGTCAATAGTAGCAGGGGGCTACTGTGTAGAACTTCTTCAGTGACCTTGCGATCCCCCCGAGACAAAAGGTACACCCAGAAGAACATCAACTGATTCTTCTAAAGGAAATTACAGAGCTTCTATTAAAGGACGCCATAGAAGTGGTCCCAGGCAAGCAGATAAACAAGGGTATTTATTCAACTTACTTCCTTGTACCCAAGAAAGATTTAACAATGCGCCCTGTGTTAGATTTAAGGCCCGCAAACAAGTATGTCAAGCCACAGAAATTCTGTATGACCACGCTACAAGAATTAATCCCGCTGCTAAAGAAGGGGATTACATGGCAACACTGGATATGAAAGATGCCTATTTTCATATTCCAATGTTTCCAGCACACAGAAGGTTTTTGCGTTTCAAGATGGCTAACCAGCACTACCAATTCAAGTTGCTGCCTTTCGGAATCGCCTCGGCTCCAAGGGTCTTGACCAAGGTACTGGTGGTGGTGGCAGCGCACCTGCGCAGGGAGGCAATCCCAGTGTACCCTTACTTGGTCGACTGGCTCATAACTGGGGAATCACCTCTGATTTGCAGACAAAAAATTCAAGCAACAATCAACCTCCTCTTTCAATTGGGCTTCTCGATCAACGAGAAAAAATCAAGCCTGGTGCCCAGCACCTCAAAACAGTTCTTGGGAGCTATTCTAAACACAGATAAGAGGTTAGTCTTTCCATCAGAGGAAAGAGGAAAGAGTAAAGAACTTGTTACTGCAAATACCACACTATCAGGTCGGCCGCCAGATAAGGGTACGCAAAGCAATGCGTTTAACAGGCATGATGGCATCTTGCATTTACCTGGTTCACCACGCGCGCCTGCGACCTTACAAGAGTGGTTGGCGAAACAATGGTCTCAGGCAAGCGGTCAGTGGGACGATCTAGTGGTAGTTTCGCCAACACTAGTACAAAACCTTCGCTGGTGGACGCGAGAAAGTCTGACCAAGGGGAAACCCTTTTACGATCCGGAGGTTCAAACAGTGGTCACAAAAGATGCCTCACTAGCAGGGTGGGGTGCTGTAACGCTCACCTGATTCCCGCAGAGGCGCCGGTCTTGACTGGGTGAATGCTGTATCTTCAAAGGTGATGTGTAACGCACGGTTGGCTCTTTGGGCTGGACCTCTGTGCACTGTATGTCTGACTCGAAGAGTAAGATGTCTGCAGATAGAAAATATGGGATTAATGAACTGGGGTTATTGGGTGCCTCTCTCCTCTTCCCTTTCTCTTCTCCTGTAGAACCCCAAAGGTTAACACCCTCACCTTAGGTAAGTGAACGCCGAGCTCTCCATCTGCCTCGGGGCAGGGTGCCGTAACCAGTTTCTTCACTGGATAAGGGTGCAGGCCTCTTGACCTCAGAGGACTTCTGTCCGTCGTTAACTGCACGAACGGTATGTTCTGGGCACTTCAAATGTCTTAAAAGTATTTTGTAATGATATCTCTTGTTTTGCAGGGTTCCGGCGAAGGCGGATGGCGGGCTGATGAGAGTTGAGGATCGAACCCGCGTGAGGAATAGAAGCGCCTGGAAGCACGTAAGTAAGCGCTTGTAGCCTGCTTCACAATGCGCACTAACTGTCCCTTTTATCTTGCAGGTACAAGTTTGGAGCTTTAGAGAAGCTGAAGAGTGCTGGAATACCCACTGGATTCGGCGTGGGAAGGAGTAATGGCACGTGAGTAATAAAGTTGCCCAATGTCTTTAAACGCACCTTCTTTTGTCTTTCAGATGCGGGATGCAGCGCCGAAGGCCTCCGGAGCGTGCAAAGAGCTCGTAAGCTTTTGTCTTTCAGATGCCGGAATGCAGCGCGAGGCGTTGGTGACAGCCGATGGACCAGGTAAGAGATGCGCTGCCACTGAAGACCGTAGTGCTAACCTGTTCTTTCTTTGCCTGTACAGGTGCTGCTGAAGACTGGATTCCAGGATGGTAAGCCTTTGTTCCCTTAGGCCCAGGATCAGAAGCAGAAGACACGATGAGC
This sequence comes from Ambystoma mexicanum, assembly GCF_040938575.1. Classification (NCBI taxonomy): domain Eukaryota; kingdom Metazoa; phylum Chordata; class Amphibia; order Caudata; family Ambystomatidae; genus Ambystoma; species Ambystoma mexicanum. Next base: position 1,451,445,924 of record NC_090937.1, on the reverse strand, counting down.
GTTCTGCTGCAGAGAATGCAGAATAACGCAAAGCAAGATTCATCCATCGGGTGTGGTTTAAATAGCCTCCTGTAGTGCTTAGGTGTCTCCTTCCACAGCCACGCCTAGGTAAGAAAAGAGTTCCTGCTTTCCAGAAGAGTTCCAGTGTTCTGAACCTAGGGAGTGGCTCCTGCCCCCCCCCCAACAGGAAAAGTAGTCCCAAACAGAAGAGGATCAGGGGTTCAACTGGCAGGTAAGTAAGCAGCATGGTCTGCTGCAGGTAAGTCCACCCAAGCATTATGAGCCCGGCGCTTCCAGCGCTGGGACTGGGCATCTTTATGAGCCTGGTGCCACTGGCGCCAGGACAGGGTCCAAAAGGTCCCAATTGGGACTGGCTGGCACTCGGAACCGGGGTTATGGGTCTGCTTCCAAGGGAGTCGGGCAAGTCCTGATCTTTTGGAAGCAGAGATCATGACAGGTGCACACTACCTTCACCACACAGCTCAGAGTCTGTGGTCACACTCTACGGCGCAGAACCACTTCAACGTGCTGGAACTTCTAGCAGTGTTCAAAGCCCTACAAGCATTCGAACCCCATTTAACAAGTCTGTCGGTGCAGATCCTAACAGACAGCACCACAACAATGTTTTATACCAACAAACAAGGGGGGACACGATCTCCAAATCTATCCAGACTTGCACAGAAAATCTGGAGATGGGCACTCAAATGGAAGATGTCCCTAGCAGCTCAACATGTTCCAGGGGAACTCAACGCTCTAGCAGACTCACTGAGCAGAGGAGACCAGACCCCCTGCCAGAAGAACACAAGTGGCGTCTACACAAAGTTGTAGAACACCTCTTTTCCCGGTGGGTTTCTCCAACTATAGACTAGACTTTGCGTCCAGGTTTCCCCAGCTAGGCTCCAAGGGAAACGCTTTATGGATGAACTGGTCAGGGATGTTTGCCTACGCTTTTCCACCAACCCTTCTGATGAGGAAAGTGGTGAACAAGATCCACAGGGAACCGATGACGCTCATCCTAGTTGCTCCTATGTGGGCGAGGCAACCATGGTATCCACACCTACACAAATTGGCAGTGTGCGACCCCATCAAACTCCCTTGCCGGTACAACCTACTCTCCCAGCACGAGGTGCTAACCGTGCATCCTCAGCCCAACTCAATGAACTTGGCAGCCAGCATGGCTCCTGAAGTCAGAGTTCGGACATCTCAATTTACCCCAGAGATGTATGGATATCTTGAAAGAATAAAGAAAACCTAACACAAGGCACTGTTACTATGTCAAATGGAAACTATTCATTATTTGGTGCCAGAACAAACAAAGCAACCCAGTTGATTGTACTCCTTCTAATGTTGTCACCTATATGCTCCACCTATTGGATGCAGGTTTAGTGTTTAACTCATTTAAAGTACACCTGGCAGCTTTATCAGCCTACACCACTTCCCATAACAAGGTGTCATGGTGGAAAGTGCCAGTAGTTAAAGCATTTATGGAAGGGGTAAAGAGACTCCACCCTCCAATTTCTAAACCACCACCAGGTGGGACCTTAATGTGGTACTTATTAAACTCATGGGGCCTCCCTTCGAGCCCATGCACAAATCTAGTCTCAAGCATTTAACTTATAAAACTGCCTTCTTAATAGCTATCACTTCCATAATACGAGTCGGTGAAATCCAAGCTCTGTCAGTGCAGGATACTTTCTTTTCTATACATAAGGACAAACTGGTTCTACAAACTCGCCCTACGTTTTCACCTAAGTTTATTTCATAATTCCATGTTAACCAGTCTATTGAGCTTCCGGCCTTTTTTGCAAGAACCCAAAAGCTCCGCTGAGGTAAAACTCCACACACTAGATGTGAGGAGGGCGGTCCTCTACTACGTAGACAAGACCAGACCGCTAAGAAAAATAGACCAGCTGTTTGTCTCCATAGCACCAGGCAGAGAAGGAGATGCGTCTCTAAAAACGACATCTCAAGGTGGATAATCGTATGTATCCAACTGTGCTATTCCCTTTCAAATAAGAAACTGCCTTTTACACCCAGGGCCCACTCCACAAGAGGTACTGGAGCCACGCTGGCTTTCATTGCAAATGTTCCTTTAGACAGTATTTGCAAAGCTGCTACATGGAGCTCTATACATACTTTCACTCAGCACTACTGCATTGACACCCATTCCAAGACAGATGCACAAGTGGGACAAGCGGTTCTAAGACACTTATTTGGTCATGAACCTTCTCACATCCCACCTCCTTCTTCCACTGCTCACTAATCTATGCACAGCATGTGATCCAAGCAGATTCCACAAGCTGCAGAAGGGATACATTACTCACCGTAATCCTATTTCTGATGCTTGTATCTGCTTAGATTCACATGCGACCCACCCTTCCTCCCCTCGGAGAGAAGGCCCATGGATGCTTATGAGTATCTGCTTGGATATAGCTGTACTCGTGCTACACCTCATGCTGCCTCATGTCAGAAAAAAATAACAATCTGAGGGAACCTCAACGCGTGAGGGTTCATGAGTACAGGGGACGTCACACGATTGTATTACTGGCATGCCCTGTCGTTGTCCATTCACGAGTTTCGAAAACAACTGTAATACTCCGCAGCTTTCACTAGATGTCGGACTATGCACAGCATGTGAATCTAAGCAGATACAAGCATCAGAAATAAGATTAAGGTGAGTAATGTATTGATATATATCACCGTAAACGTATTGTCTCTACCCAGAAGAAATTATGATAGGTGAGGATAAATGGTATGTGTAATAATGGGTTCAATCCCTAAACAAAATATCAGAAATCGATGTTCTAGATAATGTCACCATAACAAATAATCGCCCCGTGGCCCAGACAAATTAAGCTTGGCCTAATCTATGTAGCTCACCTAATTAATGCAAAATATCCGGGCTGCTGCAGGATCTCGGGCCATGCACACCCCAGCACGGGTCCTGTTTACAGTGCGCCAGTCACCCACCAGGGGTTGCCTGTAGTAGCGCTGCTCATGCAGCCACAGCTTCAGATCTTGTATAGCTGGGAGCCTGGCGTATGATCCAGCTACAACACATGCTGATCAGCTCATTGTTGGTCGCCATTGATCCCCCAACGGTTGGAGTAGAAGCCTGCTTTGTTCAGCAACACTCCAGTTTGGGTTGCAGACGGACCCCAGTGCAGGGCAGCAGCACATGTTGCTTAACTCGCGGGTGATGTGCACTCACCCCCATGGGTTGCAGCTGCAGCCTGCTCTTTGCTGCCACACCAGTTCAGGGTACAGATGGACCAAAGGGCTAGGATCGCCCGATATGTCGGTCTTTCACTCTCCTCTTCAGTGCGGCTGCCATATTAATGTTGACTGCGCCTCAGGGCCGCTTCACACCTCATCACCAGGGGCTCCGGCAGACATCGGAAAACTTCACAGAACACGCCCAGCACCGCCTCATGTGCAATTTATGGAAATTCTGGCAGTACCACGTTAAAGTATCCCACTGAAAGGTTATTTGATTAGGATCCAGGCAAGAGCTCAAACCAGGCACGTCCTTGCGGCATGGATCCTGCCCACCCTTTACGTGAAGCTATAGTGCTTCTTTTCAAATGGATGCATGATTCCTCTTCATTAGAAAGGGATCTGTGCCTGGACCCCCTTAATAGGGAATCCTTTTCATTGACTTTTGTACCCACTGTGAAGGCATCATGAAGTAAGACACAGACAACAGATTCAACTTTCTAGGTAAACGTTTTATTTTACTTAAATGTCAGGATGGAGTAAGGCCTAACTTGCTCTATGCTAAGGTGGTACCCTGCTGCCTAAAGGAAACTAAGTATAGTCTGTGTCAGTAAATTCAACCCAAAAGTCTGTCTGTGTCCAAAACCTATACTTGCCTCCACAACTAAGTTTGTGTCGGAAGCAGCCTCTATCGTGCTGACGGTGCAAGTTGTGAGTGGTGTGCTGAGAGGTGCGGCTTGACAAGGTTTTGCACGTTCTTTCATGTCTGAGGGACCATTCCTCTAATCCTCTGATCTGGCCTGCGGGTGCAGAGAGGATCTGCCGGTGGGAGCTGCGGTGAAGGGAAGGGAAGGGAAGGGAAGGGAATCGGAGCCATGGCACACTTCCCTAACTGACCAGCAGAGTGCCAAACCTATTTGAGCTTGAAGCTGCGGTGAGCTGTGCGGGAATCGTACACCAAGCTCTGACACAAAGCTCTGATTGACCGCATAAGCGGAGCTGCTCTGGGTGAGCTTAGTAACAGTAGATTTGTGATCAATTGCCTCCCGACCGTGTCTTTGGTTGGAGGCTACGCCTGTGCATGGGTCTGGGCTTCGCTGTTACGCTCACCTGGTATCCACAGGGATGCCACCCAGCCAGGTTACTCGCTGGTATGCTTCTCAGCTTTGCCCTGATTTTGTCTGCGGGGAAGGTTCTGCCTGAAAATACAGGAGGACTGTGTTCAAGACTGACCGACTGGGGTAAGTATCCTCCCTCCACCCCCGTATGCTTTCAGTCCCTCTGACCCCCTCTCCTCACCTTGTGGTAGTATTAGGCGTGCTCTCTGTCCTGCCTTCTTTGCAGGGGCGCGTTGTCTTTCATGGGCGAGTCCGGTCCAGTTACTTCACTGACGCCGGCCCGTTTAATATTGTTCAGGTAGGTCTTATTGCTGTTCTTTAGTTTTGTTGCTATCCTGCATGCCTTTCTTTGTTTAAAATGTCTCTTTTTTTTCTCCCTTAGGTATGCAGAGCTTCAGCGTGGCGAACTGGCTTGGTTGAGCCCTGCTGGTAAATGATGGCGCATTAAGAGCGCTATGATGTGGTAAGTAAGCGCTATGTCCTTGTAGGTCGCGGTGTTAATCAGCGCGAGTGGAATGTCCGGAATGGTGCCCGCCGAGAGGCGATCAGCCAGGTAAGCCTTTTGAGCAGTTCATAATTTGTAAATGTCTCTACAGCTTTCTTTAATGTTGCCTCCATCTTCCTCTTTCAGGTCGTTCTGTCCGGGAGGCGTGCAGATTCGAGGAAGCTGTTCTCAGTAGCTGCGAGTGTTTAAAGATGAAGACTGCAGGTAAGATGCTGCCAATGATGTTCCTTTTGTCTCCTTGCAGGTTCTGCTTCTCCGAGGTTCGAGGTAATAGCTGGACACGGTGAGCGTCACATTGCAAGCTGCAAACTAACACGAAGCATGTTCTGCAGTCAGGGTGTGGTTTATATAGCCAAGGTAAAGTAGTACCAGGGAAAGTAGTTCCAGGCCTGCCACACCCAAAACACTAGACTGCATAGCTTGGTTCTTGGGGAACCAAGCTATGTGGATGCCTCCATGTTGGCTGACAATACAATAAAGTAGTTCCCAAGCACATTGTTGTTCATGGTGTATGAGCCTGGCGCCATAGGCGCCAGGACTGGCCCCATGAGGGCTTTTGAAGAGGATGCCAGGCTCTAGAGGCCCGAGTCCTGACTCCACCTGGCCAATGGGTTTGCCAGAGAGGGTTTTGGGTGAGGGTCGTGACATTAGCTTGTGCGTGCTTGCACGTGTCGGTGGGGGTTGTCTCTTAGTAGAGCGAGATATATTGACCTCTGTAGTGTTGTGCTCAGGTGACTGGGATAGGCGAGATAGTGGAACTGAAATTCTCCCCTCTGAGTTAGCCACCTGCAACTGTACTGGTGAGGTGTTTCTCCCCTTTCCCCACCCCCCATAGAGACTCCCCACAGAGCAGAGTGAGGCGGGGTGTTCTGGCTTTTTCAGCGATTGGAGGCGGCCTGCTCGTGACTTTCGGAATGGAGGACCCTCCGTTCACAATCTTCTCCCCAAGGACTAGACTGCAGTTGAAAGCGAAGGTGAGCGGGAGGGGGACTACAGTGGTAATTGCTAATGCAATGAGGACTAGTTCCGAGACATCTGTCTTTCAGGAGGCCCCAATCAACCCACCCTCCATAGCCTCCCCCGGCTAACACATGTGCCTGGCCCTATTAAGCAATAAGGTGTGGATAGCAACGGTCTAACATTGGCTCTTAAAAGGAAGGAAGTGTACCTTTAGCCAAGGGGTGGGAGGAGATTGCGCTGGCCACAAAAAAAGCTTAATCGGCTTGGAATCGCCCCTTCTTGACAATGACTTGACCTGCCTAATGGAAAAATATATACCTATATCAAATATTTTGGAGTTAAAGGTTGCTGAAATCCTGAAGGCAATGGGGGCTCCAGATCTAAGAGAGGGAAAAGCCAGTGGGAGTCCTAGAGGCTCTTTAGCGGACTCGCATATACCAATGACGCCTATGGTGGAATCAGTCCTTAACTTGAATGTCTCAAGTGGCAAGGGGGTGCCAACACTAGATCAGGGGCCTCTCAAGGTGACTGTTTCCCTCTATTATTATCTACTGAAGGCCCACTTATAAGGAAGCCCACAGACCTGGGTAAGGACGGTTATGCCACCTATGAAGATAAGCCAATCATGGCTGTAAAGGACCTTTTTGCTAGGAAGGTCAAGGTTCCAGAATTGGGTCCTGCTAAATACAGTATTTTATCCTTGAGGACGGTTTCGTTTGCGGTGGAAGACGATAGTGTCCCCCTCGGATCCCACTTGTCTACATGATGTCGCCATTATTTCGAATTACCTGAGGACTGACACACGGGAGGTTCAGCCTAACCGGGCGCTAGGGATGCCAATTGAAATGTCATCTAGTTCGTCCCTGGATGACCTTGTCTTTTCACCCAGAACTTTGAAAGGCCCTGCTCCTATTTTAAATTCTACAGCATTCAATGCGCAACCTTCTATGTTGGCTACCTTAACAGCATTAGTGCCTTTCTTGAACTGATATAATGCCCTGAATGGAAATTTGAAGGAGCACTCAAAGTTACTGGTCCTAATCAATTCTAAATCGATCTACATGGAGAATGTCATTACTTCCTTACAGTCTAGAGTAGATCAGGAGACGGAGTGCTCAAATCAGTTACCGCAAAAACTCACAAATGCACTCAGTCTAGAAGGATAAGAGAAAAAGCGTTTAATGGACTCCCTGTTGGTCTTAATCCAAGTGAATGCCTCCATGCAAGTCCAAAAGGCTCGCAGGGCATCTGTCAGGTGGAACTCTTCAACATTAGCATTGTCTACTGACAAACCTCTTACCCAAGACCAGCGGGGTATAGGAATGGAACATATTGCACCAACTGTCGACCTGGCAATCTTTAAGGAACCTGCTATTGAGATGGTGGCCTGCCCTAAGGAACCATTTACTCAAAGGTCTCGACCTCTAGAAGACGAACCAGTAGCACAATTAAAGTCTAGAGACCCCCAAAACCTAGAAAGAAAGGAAGGAGCCCTGCCTAAAGTAGCCTCAAAATAACATTCTAAAAAACAGCAATCTGGGGACAATGTCTTTCCCAATTTATCAAAAGAGGAAAAAGCGTCAACGGCCTGAAACTCCCCCCGCACCCCCAATAAGGGAAATCCAGACTGACAAACTTGAAACCCACGATAGCTATCAAGCCAAAGAGAAGATCAAATGGCTCACGGGCATTCTTGAGGAATCTTACCACGCCTTCCTGTGGAAAAGTGGAAGAGAGTCGTCTGTACTGGCGAGGGAGCGGAGAACGCCTCACGAGGTGCCATATTGTGGCAAAAAGGTGACGCATTGTACACTTGTGAGCGAAGATCCTCTAGGGTCAAAGGACGAGGTGGAGCCCAATTTGTCCCTTTTGGATGGTTCATGAGGATCAAAGCTATGAGGAGCAACTGGGTTTGCCTCGTGAGGGTAGGAATCCCTCGAGGGACAGCTGCTCCTTTTCATTTTATGTAGCTCTAAATAAAAACTGGTCAGGAGACCAATTTCAGACTTTGGAAGACCGGAGAAGATTAATGAACCTCAGGGGCCTCTCCATCTTGCATCGCCTTTAAAGAAATTGGAGGAAGCGGCCCCTCTCCACTGTCAGCAAATTGCCGGAAGAGCACCCTATACACTAAACGTGAAAAAAACTCTTCTTAGTACACGAGAGGATACTGGATAGATTGCTTCGTCTCCAGGATGGGCTGATCCTCAATCGAGCAAATGTTATGAAGTTGTTCCATCACATCCCTGACTTTCATTTATTTGTTCGTGGGATTTAAAAATTGTCGTCTACATAGACGAGAAGCATACCGACTCACTTATTCTCCATTCAAATTCCAGTACTATCAAATCGTCTCTTCTTAGACAATCTCCTTTACGGCTCACATGGGCTTTTGACCAGACGGAACTCAATGTACGAGATAGTTTGATTTAAGCAAGGGCAGCAATCTAGAACAAGGCTAGGACGAGATGGAGTGCCCAGTTCGGACGTCATCTAGCCCGGTGCTTAAATGGGATGGCTCTCTGAAAGTAAAATTTGAAAGTCGGTACTATGGAGAGCGAAAGATCGCTCTCTTGCAAAGGGAGGAGAAACTGGAAGAGAGAAACGATCATAATGAAAAAAGAAATGCCCTTGATTCAAACTAACCACGAGCCTGTGGATTGAGCATAGGCTTCTGGAATATTAGAGGGTTTTCCAATTTGGCAAGGGACAAGGATATCATCACTGGAGAAATGGATATCCTCTGTTTGCAAGAGGCGTGTTTGGCAGTTGCGCCTGTTTATGATGCTTGCTGTTCATATATTAACCGGCTAGGGTGTAACAGAAAGGTAGACCTTTAGCAGGTCTACTCAGCTTGGTAAAGAATGGAGGGGGTCTTTGTGTTCTTGACTCCACGTGCCCAAACGGATTTGTTCAAGCTTCTTGTGTGAGAATGGGATGGTGGCCTTTATGCAGCTACACTTGTCTACTTTTGATAAATATCTATTGGAATCCGGTAAAAATCCACTCCTCGATACCTAAATGTCTTCACTTCCCACTTCAGGCGCAAATTCGGGCTTGTGTTGCAGCCCAGCCAGGACCGCTAATGGGGAATACCCTCAACTTTTCCCTGCTTATGGTTATGCCGGACAACCTTGCGAACCCATCCAAGACCTCTAGCATGTACTGTAGGTTTGCCTCCGGGTTCTACACGCACAGCAGCATGTTGTCAGACTACTGTGAGATCACATACATGTTGTCGCTCACTGATATACCCGCTTCCTTAAAGTCGGACTTGAGGAGAGCTGCCAAGATTTCCAGCGCTAAAATGAAAAGCATGGGAGAAAGCGGACACCCCAATTCCCATGCCTCCGACATGTTTTCCTGTTTTTACACAGGCCATCAATCTCCTGTATAGCAGTTGCACCCATCGCAAAAAACCTGGGCCTGCCCCAAAGCGCCTCAAAACAGCATGCAGCCATTCCCACCCCACCAAGTCAAATTCTTTAATCGTGTCCTGCGAAGCCATTGCATACTATTCCTACACCCCTCCTGGTTTTCTCAATTTATATGATGTACCCTCCGTAAATTCAAAGACTTGCTTCTTCTTGGGACATACCCTGCCTGGTCAGGGTGTACCAAAGCATTAATCACCCTACAGAGCCTGTTTGCTAAGGCCGTGGCCAGAATTTAGCAATACTGGTTTATCATAGAGGGCGGTCGGTTGGAGCCGCAGTCAAGCGACGATTTGCCCGGTTTTAGCATCGACACGCTCGCAGACTCGTAGGCAGCAAACCCGTTTTGAAATGCCTCTTCCAGAATCCGTAAGAGATGTAGCGTCAGCTCGTTCACCTTTTCCTTGTAAAATTCCACCGGAACAGAGTCGGTCTCCAGCGTTTTGCCAGTAGGCAGTGATAGTATGGTTGCCCTCAATGCCTCCTCTGCTAGTAGTGCATCTACCATCTCCGCTTGCCATGCGTGGTAACGCTATGTCCATCAGGGTCTCTTCTAGCTCTGTGGCATCTCCTCCCCCGCCTGCGCTGTACAACTTCCGATATAATCTACCAAAGGTTGCATTAATCTCACTCTGGGCCCACCATTCCTCTCCGCACTCGTTCCTGGTGGAATTGAACATTTCCCTCTTCTCTTCTGCGTGACACAGCCATGCCAATACCCTCCCAGGTTTATCCCCACTTTCATGTAGCCTCTCCAAGTATTTAATGTAATTGCTTACGCAACCGCTCTGTGTGCTGTAAAAGTCTGTCGGAGCCTGGTGAGTTCCTTCTCACACCACCTCTCCCCCATGGGGAGGTGTTCCCTCCCTTCCACCAATGCCTCCATCTGTACCTCTGTACTGGCGATACTGCACAGCAGTTCCCTGCGGATGCCCCATCGAACTAATCGCCTCTCCTCTCATCACCACCTTTAAGGCCTCTTACAAGGTCCCTGTGCTGTCTACGCTCCCCCATGTGGGCTCTAAGCTGCTCATCCAGTAACCCTTCATCTCTCAGCCTCTACGTCGGGATAGGGAGCTTAATCGCAGTCCTTTGCCACTTCACAGCAATCGGTTCATGGTCCAAAAGGACCATTGATTTGTACTCTGCTACGCCACTTTCTCCTAATGTTTCATCTCTTGTAAGCATATAATCTATACGTGTGTGTACCCCATTCAGGCTTGAATAATGGGAGTAGCTGTCCACTCTCCATGCAGCTCCCGCCATGTGTCTCGAAGGCCCAGCTCCTTTAATGCTTTTGCTGGTGGTGCCCGTTTCTTATGCATGTAGTCTGATGCTCCAGAAATTCTTGCAAAAGCACCATCCTTCTTTCATTATCGCACTTGCATTCCGCCAATCTGGAGGGAACTGTGGGTGCCACCCACATAATTCCAGGTGACTGGACATATGTGGTGACATAATTCCTGGCATCAGCACCCTCTCTTCAGGCGTTCCACTTCCCTGCCCCTCTTCCTGCTTCTTCCATCCCCAGACCTGCAAGCTCAGTCCAAAACCACGACAGCCTGATTTTGGGCCCACTTTCTCCTCTTTGTCGAGCTTCAACACCTGTTCCCTCCACCCCCATTGTTCCTCCCCCACCTTTGGGCACCCTGGGTAGCGGTCTGGCAGTGTGGGCCCTGCAGCAGGTTAGCATGCATTGTAATTCAACATGTAACTGAACTTCGATCAACCCTTAATCCCTCAACAGCCTTAACAATTGCCCAACCGCTCTCGGCTTGTTCAGGCTCGGCCGCGTCTTGCACTCCACCGGTTGTCCCACCCCTCCCAAAGGTCTCGTGTACATCGGCTGGGCGATTCCAACTAGCACCCCAAAGATTTAAAAGAGGTTATAATGTGCTGAAATATGGTGATTACTGCTTAGCCAATCACCCTCCCTCCGCAGTGTCAGGCTGGCACCGTTTTAACCTCCTCACTTAACATCTACGCTCCCACTCCCACCAATTGTAGAACTCCTAATTCCCTACCACATGTCTCTTTGAGGCCAAACTCTTCGTCTCTTTAATCTTGCCTCAAGTCTCTGCCCTGCTTCTCCCTGGGAGAGATGCTGCTCCCAGCGTGTCCATCCAAATGTGCGCCCCGGCGCTGTTTAAGACCTTGAGCTTTGAAGGGTAAATCAACATGTATTTGAAGCTGCCATTCACAGTCTTTCCTTGGTGGATCCAAACTCTCTCTGCCTCTGTACTTTCAGTGTGCAGTATCGGTATACAGCTATCTTGGCAGACCCTCTTTCAAGGACTCCTCATCTGGAAAACGCAAGGATTGTCTCTTTATCTAATTCAGGATTTTCACTATCCGGTCTCGGTGGTGCCCCTGGCAGGGGTTTTCTGCTGAGGGACCATGGGCCCCTTCTGCAGTAAATCCCTGCGATAGGTTGCCTGACCCTACCTGCTTTAACATCATATTTTCCACAGACGTTGTGGGATCTCTGCCCTTCTCGCCTTCCGACAGGCCCAAAATCCTTTTTATTTTTCCAGCATGCCCTACCGCATCTGTCCTGCTTTCCAGCGCTGCCACTTTCAGTTTAAGCTCTTTCACCTTATTCAGGGTCCCCACTATATGCTGCTTATTGTCCACTGCTTGGGTCTCTACTTTTTCAGCCATCGTTCAGACGTCTTGCCTCCGCAGCCCTACATCTGTTACAACCTCATCTATCTTCTTCTCCAGAGTGGTTTGGAGCACGGCTATGGCCTTCAAAATCTGATTTTCTTCTGTTCTAGTCTGTTTGCTCAATGCCACTCTCCTGCCATGGCCTGCCACTGCAGAGAAGGCCTCCATCCTGGACTGCCTAGTCTCCCCCTTGTGCAGTTTATAAGGCGTGTGAGCTGAATGCACTTTCTGCGGCACTGTCCTCGTCCTCCTTGTGCCTGGGCTTGTGTCCATAGGGGGTCCTGCCCTGCCTCTGTCTGTTCCGCAGGATCCTTTCTCTCCTCCCTGGGGGGCAAAGCCTCCACACAGCATGCAGGCAGAGTGCAATCTCCTTACTGCCTCACCTACTCCGCCTTAGTGTGGTGTGCCTATTCCTTCCCCTTCATGTGAAGCTCATTCCAGGGCCACCCCTACCTCCATGTAGGGCTTGTTAGGGTCTCTGTTGAACCAAGTGGTGGCGTTGGTCTTGTGCTGCCTATCGCTCTTGCAGCTTTCTTCTCCTCCTGGTGTGCTAGGGGTCAGGCACCCCTGCTGACCTAGACATCTCCTGCGGTGCTGTGCTGCTCTGGCTCCGCAACCTGCGGCTTCGAACTTAAAGTGGTGGAGGCTTTTTTTCCCAATGGTGGTTAGCTCCTCTCCCCTGCTAACCTTACCTCTCCTTTAGTGTTCAGCCCAGGTACATTGCCTCCCAATTGTCTGCCACCCCATTCTAGGTGCGCATGAAGTTGCGAGGACCTAATGAGAGAAGTTACTGGATTGTTTTTTTCCAACACCACTCTTGGAGTACTATGCTGGTTTTGCTAAATTGGAAAGGTAAAGTTCTACACCGCAGAATCTTCCTCCAAAATAAACTGTTCCCACAAACTAGGAATCAATGCAAAATATTTTCCTTTTTGCGCTATTGCATAGCAAGTAGGCATAACCATTTTTAACACAGTTTAAGGGAATCTCATTCGAAAGTTAGTTTACATTGGGATCTAAATTCTGCATTTCAAATCCATTTTGGTCATGCACATTGGCCAAGAAGACCCCCATCGATGCCTCTTGCAAACTAATAATGACATCAGAGGTTTAGCTTGAATGGTTGGACAGATTTGGGAATTGGGTTCATTAAGCAGAATTAACTTTTTGACAAGCAGGCAAGAGGTCGGCTATAATGACAGCAGCCAAGGAATTTCAGGGTTCATAAGTAAGAATCATCAGTAAGGGGGGCGCTGTAGCGTACTGGAAAAGATGGCAGCTCTTCTGAAGAGCTCCGGCACCCAGCGCTGTTACGAGGCTGCAAGTTACCTCGTATTGACTCTACCAATTTTGATTATAAAGTCACTGAAGGCACTGGCATTCCATCGGTATTGTTCGGACTCTCCTGTGTGCCCGCAGTGCAGCGGGGCGAGCAGCCTGGCTCGCGGCGCGGCTCCGGCGCCGAGAGTGAGGGACAACCTGCCTGGGCCGACTACGGCATTCTAGCAGGGCTCTTTCCCACATGTCGGACCAACTCTGACCTTCATAAAATCCTCTTTGAGTGCGGTGATCAAGGAACAAGAGAGGGTCCTCCGACTGGCGTATCGTCCCTCTGGGCAACACTCCCGGCGGGCATCTGATTTGTAAGGCGGCGGAGTGGGAGAGGTCATGACTGCGACCTGCCAGAAGCGGGGACAGCCAGGCATTTTGTGTGCGTGGCCTGGTTAATCCTTGCCCACCCCGGGCTTCCAGCGGCAGATCTGGATCCTGGACCTGTGTGGCCGTGTGGAGGTGGTGCCTCGCGCGTGTCCCTGAATAATGTTGGGACACCAGAGCTGCATCTTGTCGAGCACTTCAATATAGCTGAGCCCCTTGTGGAAAACACTCCGGCACGAAGAAATTGCCAACGGATCCTCTTCTAAATCCATTAGACCCGATTCCTCTGCCGGGTCCATTGGACCCCCATCATTAACCTAATATTTCCCACAGGCTCTGTGCTCGTATACAGCCTGCCCACCATGTGCCCCTGCGGCTTCCAGCTTACTCGACCCTCATCTGGACTTCCTGATATCTGCTTGGCGGGCCCTTCTGCCGGCGCCCTCCGACCTTCCCAACAGGTTGAAACAGGAATTTTCCTTTTTGTGGTCTACCCCTTTTTCTTTTTGTGGTCTGCCCCTTTTTTCTTTTTGTGGTCTGCCCCTTTTTTCTTTTTGTGGTCTGCCCCTTTTTTCTTTTTGTGGTCTGCCCCTTTTTTCTTTTTTTGGTCTGCCCCTTTTTTCTTTTTTTGGTCTGCCCCTTTTTTCTTTTTTTGGTCTGCCCCTTTTTTCTTTTTTTGGTCTGCCCTTTTATTTGTCTTTTGATAATGGCTTTCCAGGTTCAGCTGCTTGGGTAACATTTTCTGTGCTGTCTTGTCGATTCGATGTCCCTCAAGAGCCTCTGTTGAACTTTCAACGTCATAATCAGTATAACTAGCCCATGCAGCACCCGTTGGCTTCAGTTCCATTTTTCCGAGCATTTGCTTCGAAGAATTACGGCGCTCTTTGGTTTTTCACTGAACTTTGTCATACATTTTCTGTACGAAAATGTATTCACAGTTGGCTCCATCAACGCCTAAAACAGGCTTTGAGAAATGTCAGGACTGTGGATCAAAAATGTCAATCACGACTCCCACCGCATATGCCTGTGGTGTCTCGGAACAGAACATCATACCTCCCCGTGCAACTCCTGTCAGGCGATGACCGACAAGGCTCTAAGGGAGCGTAAAGGTAAATTGGCGGTGGGTAGGCTACCTTCGAAATCCTCTTCGAAGAATTCCAAAAAAAGAAAATCCGAAGAGTCGAGAGATTCTCTTCGACGGAAAATGTCTGAAACATCTCGAACGTGAAGTCGATTATGTCATTTTTCGTGTTATCCCAAGAAGACCACCAAGAAACAATATCACAGGTCACCTTCGGCCTCTAGTGATTCCTCGGCCGAAGTAATCAAATGTTCAACCAAGTTGGACTCCCCAGTAAAATGGGATGAATTTCAAAAAGAAATGAAAACAATCTTCGAGACCGCGTCTTCGCCCCCCCCCCCCCCCTCGAAAAAGAAGCAGAAAGACCAGGGCCCTATCAATCTGCATAAAGACTTGAAAGCGAAGTCGAAGACGAAACCCTATGAATCGTCGAGTCCAAGACACAAGCTGGACTGACATCGAGAGAAATCTCAATCTGACGAGAAATTGCCAAGAGTCCAGTTCCTCGAAGGTTCCTTCGAAGAAGCATAAGAAGTCTACAACTCTGACGGTCTCTCAAACGCCAGCGGAGCCATTGAGGCTGATGCCGAAGTCGACTCCCCACAAAATCCAAGTCCTGCAACACCAACTTGGAAGTAGTTGTCGATGATTTCTTCAAGGTTGTTGAAGCCCACAATAACACAAGAAGGGATTTTCAAACCCTTACGAAATGTATGAAGACAGTGAGCCCTCGGATGACAATATATCACCATTTGGCTTACAAGTTGGTACCCCAAATGTGCCAGATGTATTCATTTCTGAAGCGTCTAGGATATAAGACTTGTATGAAAAACTGCAGACAGCCAGTGGTATAGATACCTCTCCAGAATTGGAATTTGAGAAATCGGATTCTTCTGACCATGCAGACTCTTCATACAGACAATTGAGCAACGTGGTTGCATTTTTGGGTTGAAGTAGGCCTGCGCCATCATTTGAGAAGGAAGACCTAACTGATATACTGGATCAAGGTCCCCACAGAGATCCAATTTTGCCTTTTCATATTGCCCTACAAAAATGTCACATATAATTGGGAAAGACCAGAAACTGCAGAAAATAAAAACTTCTCAAAAAAAAATATAGGCCATCCAGTAGTGACACAGAATATTTAAGAAAACACCCAACACCGGAGAGTTAAGTGGTTCAGGCAGCCACGTCCACAAAACAATCTGCATACCCTTCTATCTCACCCAATAGGGTTGACAAGCGAGTGGATGCCCGGGATTGAAAAATATTTGCTGCTGGAAGTATGGCTTTAAAATCAGCAAACACTACTTTTGCCTTGTCAAAATTCACAATTACTCTGTAGGAATGCATAGCTATGGCGACTGACCACATCCCAAAAGGAACAGAAAGAGATTGCTTCCTGGCTATCATTAAGGATGGTAAGGAGGAAATGTGTGAATGCCTCCAGTCGGGTCTGGATACGGCTTATAGCATTAGCAGATCCATGGCCACTAGTACCGTGCTGCGCAGAATTGCGTGGTTGAGAAGTCTGGATTTGCACCAGATGTACAATATAGACTCCTCAACATGCCCTTTGACGGCTCAAGGCTGTTTGGCAGCAAGGCTGATGAAGTCTGGAAAAGCTTAGCCACCGCCATTAGACAGCCTTAGCATTCCTACCCCAGGACATCATCTTGGAGGGGTAAGACCTTTCAATTCTACTCCTCAGTTGAAGAGGGAGAGGGCAGGCCAGCCATAAAGGTCAGAGAATCTTTAGAACCTGGTGGACGAGGGAGAGGTACTATTATACCAAGACTAAACCTTTGATACTTAATACATCCAATTGTCAAAAATGAAAACAGTGCACTAACCTGGATCAGAAGAGGCGGCCAGAAGATATGAGAATTCACCTGATCACCACTCACTGCTGCCGCAAGCCCGGGAGCGATGAGTTGTCCCAAGGGAAACCCTTGTGGGGAAGAAACCCATCGAAGGGCTGCTAGCGAGCGAGGAATCTGGAAATGTTCAGGCTAGAGAGCTTACTGGTATTCTCTGGGGTTCTGCGTCCCTCTTGACTAGATGGGGTTCAGCTGGAAGAACAGACAGACGTTAGAATCTCATCTCCCACACAATACTATTGGATACAGTGTGGCGATGATGTACGTAGTAGTGACGTACCCCGTTAGAGGAAAGCGTTATACCTTCTGATGGTAGGAAAGGAAATGTTGTTCCATAGAAGTGTAGGAGAGCTGCACTGTGCCTAACGGAAGGAGAGGAAATAGATAAGACGTCTCTAGCAGAATGTGATAGCGAGAAAAAGATTGTGCAATGGCTTCTAGTTATTCAGCGGATGTCTGACACATACCGTAACTGTATGTGGTCGTGACGGACGTCTTGTTTATATCGTGCAGTGGCAGCTGTCTATCTGTGAACATAGATACCCGGTGAACTCCTGTGAAGGAGCCAGTGTAAAGATACAAATGGCTAGCTACCCCAAGTCACAATTAGTCTCACCCTTTGTTCTCCTTAAACCTACAGGCAAAGATCAAGCAATAGCCGGCGGGTAAAGCTCTGTCCTCTGTATGCGGATGTATGTGACTGGAATGCAAAGCGTAGCGCAGGATCGCGTCAGACCAGGGAAGGCTGATAAGAACTAGGATAGAAAAAGACAAGGAAGTGGAAAAATGGCTGAAAGTAGATTAGAACTAACGTGGACAAGGAACTAGATAACTCGCTTTGCGTGGAATACTTAAGAGTAGCAACGTCGAAGGCACGTTGTTCCCAACACCGGATAAACATCCACAGGAGCTGGGGGCGTGGCCCAAGGAACAGGAACTGGGACAGACTGCAACACTAGAGCTGTACCCGTGGGCGTTGCCACCATGTTGCAAGGAGTTCTGGACAGAGGAAACCGCTGACGGCGTGATGCTGCTAATGATTCTTGAGAGAAGTGCATCTCATTGACATGACGAGTCGGGTGAAACCTCACAGGTACTAAATTAACCCAAGCAGTGGCAGTTGTGACCTCAACCGCTGCTTCAGCCGCCTAAAAATAACTCTGAGGCCTTAGCCCACATGACCCCATTGTGGGGAAGACTTTCTCAGGATCTGTGAGAATGACTGGGCATTACTCCAGATGCTTGGGCACTGGAAACGGTAGCACAGGGTTACTGCCTTCTTGTTCTGAAAAGGCCTCAGGATCATCCACCGGGGAACAGCTCTTTCAAAATTCCAGATCCGCTCCTTGTGCAGGAAATTCTGACCCTGCTAGAGAAAGGTGCAAAAGAACCGGTACCTCTGGCGAATGGCTGATCAGATTCTCGGGCAGAATGTCAGATCTTCATGTTCCAAGCAGAGTCGCTCAGGATCTAATGTGGTCGGCCTGCGAGGACAACATTCTGAAGGGGGAACCCTTTTGGCAACCATCGCCGGAGATGACCGTAGTGACTGATGCCTCACTCACTGGGTGGGGAGCCCACGCCAACGATCTGACAATCAGCGTTTGTTGGTCTCTATCAGAGCCCAAACTACACATCAACCTATTGGAGCTGAGGGCAATTAGACTGGCGCTTAAGGCCTTCCTGCTCTCCATACGGGGAAAGAATGTCCTGATAGTGATGGACAACACAGTGGCCATGTACTACCTCAAAAAGCAAGCTGTAGGGTCAATACCACTGTGCAGAGAGGCAATGCAGCTCTGGTTCTGGGCAATTCAAGAAGGAATCTGTGTCAGCAGTTCACCTAGCCAGAGAGAAGAATACGGCAGCGGATGCTCTTAGCAGGCAGAGCACAGCCTCCCAAGATTTGGAACTAGGTCAGGAAGTCCTTCAAGAGATATTCACCCTTTAGGGAACCCCGCAAATTGATCGGTTTGCGGCCTGTGTCAACCAGAATTATGAACTGTTCTGCTCCAGTGAATTCACCCCAAGAGAAGCTCTAGGGAATGTGTTCGTAGTGGACAGGGAGTTTCCACTCCTGTACTTATTTCCTCCAGTCCCCGCCATTCCTTACGTGATCAAGAGTTTGAGAAAGTGCATGATGTTCATGATCCTAATTGCCCCAGATTAGGCCAGGATCACCTGGTACCCAGACCTTTTGGAGAGGACTATCTGCCCTCCAATGCATCTTCCACAAAGAGAGGACCTTCTCTTGCGAGAGGAGGGTCTGGTTCTCCATCCAGAGGTCAAGCCATTCCACCTTCACGCATGGTTTCTGAGAGGTTGAGATGTAAGGATTTGGACCTCCCGGATGATATAATGGAGATCTTGCTTTCGGCCAGAAGGCTAGCAACAAAATGTTTGTACTGCTGTCGTTGGAACAAGTTCAGCAGTTGGAGCAGGGATAAGAATGCGGATCCTTTCCTGTGTGATACTTATGGTGCTATCTTTTCTGTTTCATTTAGCGAATCTAGGGCTCCAGATTGGAACAATTAAAGGTTGTCTGACAGCGCTTTCAATTTTTAAGCGCTCTTTGGAGCAATCCTCTTATTTAAAAATCCTTCGGATTTATTCAATCCCTAAAGGGTCTTACTAATGTATTTCCACCAATTCCCTTCAAAGTCCCTATATGCGATCTCAGTGTTAACTTTTCTAACATGCATTCCTTTTGAACCAATGCATTCAAGATTGTTAACTTTAAAACCTGTCTTGCTTATAACAATGACCTCAGCCTGTAGGATAAGTGAGTTGCAGGCACTTTCCTGTAAATCCCCCATACACTGCTTTCAATAAAGACAAGGTTGTGCTCAAGGTGAATCCTTCTTTTTTACCAAACGTAGTCGCTGACTTCCACTTGTCACAAAAAATTATTTTGCCATCTTTCTTCCCACCTCCTCATCCTGGAAAGGAGGAGGGAAGATTACATAGGCTGGACCCAAAAACTTCTCTGTTTTTATATATCAAGAATGTGCAAAATTCATCAGAATGACCAATTATTCATTGGCTATACAGGTCCTAAATTGGGTTTAGCTGTGACAAAACAGACCCTATCCAGATGGATTATTCTAATTGGGGAAGGTTACAAATAAGCGGGTAAAGACCCGCCGGTACGTTTAAGAGCACATTCTAGAAGGGACATGGCACCTATCCTGCTCTTCAGAGTGGGGTTCCAGTAAAAGACATATGTGTCGTCTGTTCACACTTTTGTGAAACATTACTGCCTGGAATTCATCTTGCAGTCGAGAAAGACGATTTGGGAAGGCGGTCCTTCATTCGGTCCATGACATTTAAGGACGAAATAAAATTCATACTCCCACCACCAAATAATGCTTTGGGAGTCTATCAAAAGATGAGGAATACGTGGGAGGACGCAATGCATTCAAAGATCAAGTTACTTAGCCGTGGTATCGTTCTTTTGATTGGATTTTGTTCCCCCAAATTCCTCATCACCCCATCCAGCTTAGCCCACTATAGAATGTATGCGTCTTTACACTTTATGCTTTGGCGCCTACAGTCTATGGGACGTCTTGTAATTCCTCTACGGGAGGGGAAAAACAGAACTGAAGCCAATCAGTGCTGCGTGCACTACTTATACTGATGACGCCAACAGTTGAACTCTCGAGGGACATTGACTCGAGGCAGCAAACGGCGCCCTCTGTCTGGAAAAAGATTCTGAAGCAGCTTAAGCTGGAAAGATATCAAAAGATGAGGAATATGTGGGAGGTACATCCAATCGAGTTCCCAGAGCACCCCAGTATGAGTATTTTCCTTGTTTCCACTCACTGCTGGTACACGGGAGCTCCCTTCTGTTGGTTGTCCTTAGCAACCGGACTCTTAATGCTCCTCGTTCTGCTTTTCGGCTTCCCCAAGCTTTGCTTTGCCTTTCCTTTGCAGCGGCCACAGAGGGCACCACTCACTCTCCTGGATTACTGCAGCGGCTGGGGTTCTTGGGCGTACACAGCTCTTGCTGAATGTACCCGATGAGGGTAGCGGGACTACCAGACTCTCTTGCGGCCGGTATCTCACTCTCCTGCCTGACACAGCTCCCTGCTCCTGTCTCCAGCTCCCTTCCCTCCAGACCGTTCCTCCTTGCGGTGAGGTCTTTTATATCCATTAGGAGTGTTAAAGTGACCTTAGGTGTGGGTCACTGAATCCAATTGCCTGACTATGACGAAACTCATTAGGTGGACGTGCCTGGTTGTTCCACCTGTATACCTCCATAGCCCTCGTCTTCATCGAAGTACAAGAGTGGTGTTTGGGGATGTCTGAGTTAACAATAGGAGGCTGATATGTTTGTCTCAACCAAATGAGGATGTGTCTTCCTAGTTGGTCTCTTGAGGGGACAGTTTGAAGTGGTGTTTCTGGGGGACAGTTTGGAGTGAAGAAAAGAGAAAGGGCTGATAGCCTCCAAAGGCCTTTGGGATAGAGGTTCCCTACAAAGGCCTGTGGGATAGAGGTTCATTATGAAAAGGGAATGGGGGATACCATATCTCACCTAAGGACATCCTCTTCCCCACTCTTCAAGTTCCCTCCACACAGGTGATCCTCGCATATCCACACCTCCAGGGTCAGGATCCAAAAGTGATGGCCTTTCCCTGGCCCCTTGATAGCGGGATACAGGAGGAAAAGGTTCCTCACTGAGGATACAATTTAGAAGGTTTCTTTGCTATATACAGGAATAGCATTGTGCCTTGTATCCTATATAACTTGAAAACTCTACCTTTGCGCATGGTTATGTGGCTAGACCGCATTGAGGGTAAACTGCTACGTTTCATACTCGTGGTCCCAAATGAGGTTCTCATAGAGGCACTGAGATGTGAACTCTGGCAACCTTCTCGCCAATTCTTGCGGTTGGTTCAGCAAACGGATTTGGTTGTCGCACTCTGTAGGGTGCGAAGCGAAATTATCTTATATTTTTTCACCAATAGTGACATTAATTTTTAAAAAACTTAATATGCTGTATCAGTATATAGGGCAGTCTGTTGTTACACATTTAAAAACAGTTGACCTTGCTCTCCCAGATGAAGCATTATTCCTTGATGTGGGCTCAAGATCGAAACATGCAAAATGTGGACCTGAAGAAAAGATTACTTGAATATAGCAAGTGAGGCTTTTCGCCTGGGGCAGCATGTACCTATTTGCTCAAATCTTGTGTAACGGACGTACGGCCCTTGATAATTTATGTTTTAACATTCTACACACATACGATACGCAGGGGTATTGACCATAAGGAAAGACGCTGTTGCTTATGCAGCCTTGATGTTGAGGCTAGAAGACACTTACGTATTGTACCATCTTACAGGGAAATGTTTGATAATGGCAAATTCGTGCATGAGCCTTTGGGCTTCCTAGCTGATCAATTCTGTAGTACTGTAAAAGGGGGGGGGGAATCTTTGGTGATTACAACTGTGGCTTATGATAATTTGGAAGGAGATAATAAAAAATGGAACCATTCATATTTTCCATTTTGAGAATGAAGTCAATTTACCTATAATGTGCATGACTCTTCTGGTGCTGTCGTTCACACAAATCCCTACTAGCATGTGGCCTGACAAATGTGCTAGCATCCTCTCCCTATCCGTTAACGTATTGTCCATGACCGATTGCATTCATTTATGATGTTTTATTGAAAGGGATGTTAATTTTGATTGTATGTGATTCACTGGGGAAATATTAACTGTCTTTTTATTTGTATTTTGTTGTACTTAAATATAGTGATGTAGTTTTTGTAGTAAACCATGATGCACTTAATAATAAGGTCAAGACACAAAAATTGACACCAGGGTATTGGTTAACAATGGGGAGAGGATGTTGCAGATTTGGCAGGACCCATAATGGGTCGTGCACATAACAGGTAAAATCGGGGCGAACCGTAAGAGCGGTTTTCCTACTGCAGGTCACGGAGAAAGTTAGATCTAGTTGACTGGAGCTGCTGAGAAAGGTGTTTGATTTAGTGAAACACGAGTAAGGATATTTGAGCCAAACTATATATAACCAATGTCGCGGATGGGAGTAAATGGGGTGCTATCTCAGCAGTCCCCACTGAGAACGTAAAACTATGCAGGTTTGATCCCTTTCCCCCTTAATATTCCCCCTGGTTATGGAAACATTTGCAGCCCAAGTCGGGGAAGAACTGAACATCCAGGATGTTATATGAACCAAGGACAAGCCTCAAATGTGCCTATTTGCTCACAACATCCTTCTAATGCTAACACAATCAGCGGAATCTGTTAGGTAATTAAAACAAATATACAATACATGCAGGTATCAGGATTTGAAATCCACATGCCCAAATCAGAGTTATTGAACATGTCACTCCCTGAACAGGAGAGGTCCAAATTAGAAGAATTAGCCATTCAAATGGACACCTAAGTCTTTGGCGATGTCTGGAGCTCCACATCACCAAAAATGTATCGGGAATATATAGGGCTAATTATTAGCAAGAATAGCAATACTTAAAATGAATGTCCTTCCAAGATTGTACCTCTTTCAAACACTCCCCGTGGAGTTACCAAGCAGCAACCTCTTAACTTGGAAGAGTTTCTTTATCAATTTCATCTGTTTGGGCCGAAAATCTCCCATTAGTAGAAGGGTCCTCTTTAAACCCTTTAAGAGGGTATTATGGCAGTCCCAGACTTGCATTGTATCACAAGGCAGCTCAATTGCTAATTCTGGTGAAATGGAAGCACCAGACCAACCATGGCCTCTCGTGAAACACTCAGTAGCAGGCTCCTACATGTGGAGACAACCGTGATTGATTAAGCAGTATAGCCCTAAATGTCTATATGCCAACCGTATTACAAAAACTATGTTAAATGTCTGGCATGAGGTGGCTATTAAGTATGGATTCACAGTATACTCCTTGCCATTTTCTCCTATGAGATGTCATTCGTTGATGGTTGGATGACCAGAATTTCATATAATGGGAAGAGGGTGGATGCCGTAGGATAGGCGACATATAGCTGGGTGAAGATTTTGGGAGCTTTCAGAGCTTTAAGGGCGCCTTCAATATGGGGGAGACTGATGTGTTACAATACTTTCAGATAAGGCACTGGGCTGTGTAACAGAAGATCGAACCAGGAGGCTACATAAAGCCAACTCACTTTGGCAGGGGGATTTGGACATGGAGAATGAAGAAGCCTTAAATTGCAGAGGTACACAAATCCGCGATCAGCCCAAGCATTAGACGTGCAATTTAAGTTTCTCTACCAGTGGTATTTAACCCAGCACTCTGAATTGGCAATCCACCGAATATTCAACACTATGTTGGAAAGGCTGTGGGTAATGTAGGGATGTTTTACCATATCTGGTGGGGTTGTCCGGTACTGCAGGGATTGTGGTTAGATGTGGGATCAATGATATCTAGAGTAGTAAGGTATAGTATCCAGGATGTTCCTGGCACATTGTACTCAGAAGGGATAATTAAAAAGTGCAAGAAACTGAGTTGTGGGACATGGGGCTGACCTCCAAACTATTAATAGCTTTGAGGTGGTGCATTTATAGATTGTGTTATGGTTGGCAAGGTTCTGGGATCTCTTGGAAATGTGAAGATTGACACGCCCTTTGTCACACCATGAACCGCTTGTATTCAATCTGGTTTTCATTCCTAAAACATGCCACCAATGACTGTTAGAAATTGATGTGTCCTAATAGGACCTAAGAGTGATGAAGGTTGGCTTCTAGTTTATTGGTTTTTTAACAACTCGTACCAATGAAAACATACCCTAACAATTCAGAGTGTCATCAAAAGATGTAGATCAGCTGAACACCGGAAACACTTGCTTGAAGGCCCCCACCCCTGTAGTACTTATTGCCCCTTTGCTGGTGTGTAATAGCTCTGATGTATATAGTTAAAGTGTATTTGTTTAAATTGTGCATTTAGGTACACCCCGTGAGTTTGGGACATAGTATACGTCCATGCTTCTTCACAAATCTCCATACCCATTGCCCTCTCCCACCGCTCATGTCCCCTGGATGGCAGCTCTCATTCTTTCAGAAATCCGGGAGATTAACCTCTCTTCCCCCTGCGCCTCTGTCAACTCATGTAAGGTGGGTGGCTGTTGTGGGGAAGAGGTCATTTAGCTAATTTCTGATCCTGTAAAAGAGGAATATGTCCAAAGGGTATCTGGTCATTGCATCTAATGCCATACCATCGAATGCCTTCAATCGAAATTTTTCCATCTACAAAATGTCCATTGAATGCATAGTTTTGGGGGTAAAGGGTTAGTTTTTGTTTAGGTGCTGCTTAAAGGGTAAAAAAAAACAGGGTTTAGGGCGGGCCCCCCAAATTTTTTAGATGGAAAAAATGTGATGCAAATGCATGTCGATGCAAGGAATTCGATGCAATGACCATAAACCGTCCGAAGAGGTTGCCCCCCCCCCCCCGGGACCCTCAGTCCTCCATGCTCAGGAAGATGCCATTTATGTAGAAATCCCCTAGCTCCGTAATTCTCAGTTTATCCACTAGGGCCACATACACCCTTTCCATGGTAATCCCCAGGCCCTAGATATGCTTCACCAGGAGCGCAGTTGTATACAGCATTGCCACCCCAACTTATCCATTAGCTTCCTCAACACCACACATGTGCTGGCAACCACCCTGATGCCACCCCTCTTCATGCGAGTCCGCCCCCCCCCCCCCTCCCCGGATTGTCGCCTGCAGCAGGTGTGGTGCCGCTCATTGGCTATTTTGGACATGGGGTCTACTGGGTCTCGTCTCATACCAGAACGATAAAAGGTGGGCTTGTGCCACCCAATAATAGTGTTCAAAATCAGGGAATGCGATGATTCCAAGATGGCGGCCGGCAGGGATGGACGTGTGTAGGATAGCTCTGTCCCCACCAGGCCGCATTAGAAACCGACAATAAAGCAAGGTGGCAAGGTATTAAGACCCCGGGTCTTACCCAGTGAAGGAGGGATTTTGCTGATCGACCCAGTGCTACCGGTGCACATATTTGGGCAATCGTGTAACATTGAGGCACAGGGAAGCGCTGCAGCGCTGGCCCGTCACGGCAGTGGATCGGCCTCGAGCCACCATGGAGGCGTGTAGTGTTCTGAGGAGGAGCCCCCCCACCAACAGCTGAGGTTACATCGGGCGGCTTGTGGGCTGAGGAGGAGAGGAGTTCAACAGAGCTGACCCGCTGTCTGTGGACAGTGGGTCTTGAGCATCGAGGGAGGTGTTTGACGACCATGTGGCCCAAGGCACGGCTACCTTCAGCATCATCCGGCTTGCAGATCTGCAACGCGAGGGCGGATCCCATGAAGCTACAATGGGGGAGCCAACTAACGTGACTCGAGCCCTGGGGTTGGTGCGTGCCTCCCGTAGAGGTGAAACGGGGGGGATAACATTTTATAAATCTGACAGGAGGGTACTGCTAACCAGCATAATACCTCGCCATTGACCCCCACTGCCTGATAACCCAGTAAAAGTGAAGAGGTCCAGTCGGGGGAAGGCAATTGTTTGTTTAGGACAAAGCCAGTGTGGCACAGGAGGCCCCAGTGTTCAAGATAGGATTTTGGGGTGAGAGTATTTTACTCCCAATCTTTAGAATTGGAGAGTAAATCCAATTTCAAGAGAATAAAAGTGAGTTTCCACCTTCTCAAGAGAGTAAAAGGGGTCTGACAACGGTCCAATTTGTGTGTAAAATTAAAACTATTCGAAAACATTAGTGACAAAGAACTTGTAGGTTCCTTCTACCCAGCTTCATCTTAATTATACTTGGGCACCAAAACTCTGTTAAGATTTACTACATATGCCTGCTAGTTAATAGAGTGCCTCACTCTACCAGCATCATTCTCTTCCTCTGTGGCCTACTGTTGGTGCCTGGCACTGCCTGATTGACAGCCACTTCATGTTTTTGCTCCATTTCTCCTTACCTTTGCTACTTGCTTTCCCCCAGCCTCTCAATTTCTGATGATCTGCCCCTCACTCTTAAGTGTTCCTATGCCAGGTTTTGTGGTCTGTTGCTCTGTCACTCTTACCCATCTCTGCATTCTATTATTGCTGTCTCCCTCCTATATCTCGCTGTATCGGTTCATATAACTTCTTCCCCCTCTCACATCATTACTCTTGCGATATGTTTTTATTTTCTCTGTTTGCTACTCCTTTTGATCATCTTTCCTGCACTGCCTCTCTTGTTATTGGTCTTGCTTTTCTATTTCCACCTCTCCCCGCCTGCTGTTCTGTTTTTCGTATTTTACTGTCTCTAAATGTCCCCTTTTCTCTGCTTCTACCCCTCACAGACACACAGAGACGTGCGCAGAGACGCGCACATGCAGAGGCGCGCACACGCACTGACTGAGTGAGAGACAGAGA
The DNA here is from genome assembly GCF_040938575.1 of Ambystoma mexicanum. Classification (NCBI taxonomy): domain Eukaryota; kingdom Metazoa; phylum Chordata; class Amphibia; order Caudata; family Ambystomatidae; genus Ambystoma; species Ambystoma mexicanum. The sequence goes on along the minus strand of NC_090937.1, from coordinate 1,451,419,053 downwards.
GAGACTCTCCTCATGTAGCTCATTGGTCTCTCTTCCAGTTGCTCAAATTCCAGTTTTGGATTGTCTAGCATGTTCTCTGAATCCCCCCTCCACCCCAACTTTGTTCTTCTGTTTTTCAGTTTGCCCATTGACAAAGGACCAATAAATATCCAAAAAAGGTGAAAAGGCCTTTTCTATTTACAAATCTAGTGCAGCTTTACTATTGGGTGCTCCTTCTAGATGTGTGCAAACCTTCTTGTGGCCATTAGGCTGGGAATTATAGAGTTATGTCTGACAAGATGCAGCACTTGCTTGAATGCAGATGCTTTACCAGCACTATAGGCCATTTCATGTAATTACAAGTACAGCAGCCCTCATAGGATGTGTGTGTTCTACTTCTGAGCCATCTCAGGTATAGCATCCACGATGAAATGTGTGTTCTGAATCATTGAACATTTAGTAGTGTCATGATGCCTACCCCCGGGCATGCGGACCCAGCCCAGCAGCCTCAGGAGCAGGCATCCAGACATTTATTGAGACCCCATCAGCCCCGGCTGGAGGCTATCTGCGTTCAGACCTGGCGCTATAGGCGCCAGGCTCATAGACATAACTTACCTCCTGCAGACCATGCTGCAAATGAATCGAAGCCCACGTGAGGCCTGGATGGGACTATTTTATTACAGGGACTATTTTTTGCTCAGGTGTGGTTCTGGGGAACTTCTTACCTGGGACTACTTTGCAGGCTATTTAAACCACGCCCGAACAGCAGCCGCGTTATTCTGCACTTCAGCAGCGTGACGCTCACCGTGCCTGCAGCATCTAGTCCTCTGCCACGCCCGCCTCGCACCTGGACCCCATCCTAGAAGAAGGAGAAATAAGAACTTAACTTTTCATTTTCATCTGTACCCGAATTCGCTGCACTTCAGAAATGGAAAAGACACGCCGGAAATAAAAGCATTGCATCGCTAGCAGGCGCGCCACGCCATACTTACTGATCTACATCTCCATGGTTCAGTGCTGCAGCCATCATTTCATCACTGCATCCGTGGAAACTGGAAGGGACAAAGAGAACAAGGTAAGCTAACAAAGACAATCAAAGCAACCATATTATACTCCCCAGAGTTACCGCTCCCCTGGGCATCTTTCATCGGCGTTCCACCTCTTTAACGCCGCATCTGTGGGAGGAAAGAACACTTGTTAAAGACATTTATTTCGCTTTTACCGGACAACGCTGGGTAATGCAGACTCTGACCCACGCGCAACCTGTAACACTTCAGGTGAACTCTTCTCAGATTAAGCTGCAATACAAAGGGATAAAAACGAGTGAATAACAGACAATTGAACTCTATAGACATTATACTTCCGGCTCCTTGCCATTTACCACGGAGTCCAACACGTCTGGAACTCGCCCAAAATCTTCACACCAGTGAAGCAACTGGGATTCTACGCGCCCCTGCGCTCGGTGCAGGATGGAGAGCTCATCATTACAAGCAATAAGGTGAGACAACAAAAGGGGAATATCGGGGTGCTTAGAGGGAATGAATTAAACAAGTGTTTCCTTGCATCCACTGGGTGGCTAATTCCCCTCCTCCTGCTTTTAGGAAACTACTTTTACGAATCAAGCCGACGAAGCTAGGAAGGCCGGTCCAGTCAGCCATCTCTGCACTACGAATAACGCTGGTGGAGACCTTAGCAGTCCAATTCCGATCGACGCCTCCGTGGGAATCGGGTGAGCTTTGCAAGTAGTGCATTTGAGAAGTCGGATGCTAAGTCACTTCTGTTAAAATTGAATGATGGCGGCGGGGCAAGTGTAGTCGCGCCCGCCGTGCCCTCCGGAACCTAGGGCTAATATAAGCGGTCCACCACCCGCTGTTTGCCTGCAACCTGATAAAAAAGCTTGGGGGAGCCCCTGGCACCTTTTTGGGAGGCTCCGACACTGTGAGGCGAGGTGCAGACTCAGAGAGGATCGCCCCCCCCCCCCCCCCCCCCGCTCGCCGGACCGGCTGGAGGAGTAGGCTCCCAGTCTGGAAGAGGAGGAGCTGGCGGGCTAACCACAGCGAGAATCCAGCTGCGGGGGCTCCTCGGGCAGCAGTCTTCGCGGCGACAGCTCTTGGCGGGCTGCAGGAGGCGAAGCGAGAGTGTGGCTTGGAGCGAGCCCCCTCCCCCAAAGGTGGAGATGGAAGGAGCGGGTCGGCTCCTGGAAGCGGAGCGCGGCTGTCAGAGGCCCGTGCAGGGGAGTGAGGCAGCCAGCGCGGCTCACTGCAGGGAGGCCGGAGCCTGGTGAGGCATTCGGGGGCAAAGCGGCCGTGCGGCTCAGTGCGGGCACCCGCCCCCCGAAGGTGAAGACTGGGAGCGCGTGTTGGCCCCGGTGAGCGGTGTGCGGATGCCAGAGGACTGTGAAGGAGAGAGCGCCGGACACTGCAGGGAGGTGAAGGCCCGCCGGGGCAGCCCGTGGTGGGGCGAGGGTGCCCCTGCCTCTTGGAAGCAGTCAAGCTGGAGGTGAGAGCAGAGTAAGCGGGTGGCGGGGGCTGGACCCGTGGAGGCCTAGGTCACAGCAGCTGGAGTGGCAAAGGGGCTGGGTGCCCCTGATGAAGCCCTGGTGTTAGGGGTGTCCCCCGTGCTTGGGGGGGGGGGCCCCCCCTGCACACCTAACTACGGCTAAGGGCCCTTGCCTGCATATGGAACATCTGGAAAACACAGGTCGGAGTGGACCTTCTTATTGACTGGGTAACTGCAGCCTGTGGACGAATACCTCCCTTGGCTCTACAGGGGCACCTTTGGGATATAACGGCCCCGCCGAGCAACCATAGTGGCCCTAGAGGGGACGGTAGTTATAGTGGCCCGCAGCGTTGTTCTGGCCTGCAGTGGGTAAGGGTATTGGCCCCCGCGGAGAGACCAGGCGGAGGAGTACCCTCGACAAGAAGCTTGGGAGCTGAAGGAAACGTGCAACCCGATCCCTCGTGGCCGACAAAAGTCTGAGCTAATGGCCACGTGAAACAGAGGGAAAAGTGGGAAGCAACCGCAGTAGTCACGGGACTTTCAAGGCACACTCCACTCCTTGTGGCCGATACAATGGGCGGGGACATGGAGAGTAGCAATGAGGGGCCGGAGGAGAGGAGGGCAGCGGAGGGGACGCTGGACCCTACCCTGGTCAATGGACAGGACTTTCTGGGTGAGATCCAGGCGCTTCATACTAGCTTGGCCAAGACATTCCAAGAGCAGTTCCAGCTCATGCGGACGGACCTCAACGAGGCGCTGGGGGAGATTAAGCGAAATCTAAGGCAATTGGGCGAAAGGACTGACCTTCTGGAGAGGGGTCTCCAGGAAGCAGAAAAAGATAATGCGGCTAACAGTGAGGCCATAGAGTGCTTAGATGTAGCAACTAAGAATCTGGAGATTCAGATAGAGGACATCAAACAGATCTCGGAGGATTAATATTAGGGTGAAGCAACTGCCAGAAGCGGTCCTGGACAAGGATCTGAAACAGGAAATTCAGGGCATCTTCGCGGACATCCTAGGGGAGGGGTGTCCAGACAGCATCGAACTGGACCGCGTTCATAGAGTTGGCAGGCTCACTAGGGGGCCCACCTCGAAGCCGAGGGATGTTCTTGCCGCCTTCACCAGATACGCTCAGAAGGAGGCGGTCCTCCAGGCTGCGAGGAAAAAGGAACCCATAATGTTCAAAGAACAACAGATAGCCCTATACCAGGACTTGGCTACCACTACGCTGGTAAAGAGGAGACAGATAGCGCCGGTGTTGAAGGCTCTGAAGGAGCGCGAAGTACGTTACAAGTGGACATTTCCATTTGGCTTGGTCTTCGACTGTGAAGGCTCTCAGAAAAGGATTACGTCGGTCCAAGAAGGTGCCAATATGCTGCGGATTGACCTGGATGAGGGCCTTGCGGGTGGTGCAGAGCGAGCCATGGGCAGCAGGCCGAGGCAGAGGCCTTGGGAGTGGTCTACAGTAGTAGACAAAAGGCGAAGGGGCCCGAGAGGAAATGGCAGTGGCTCGCCAAGGGAGAATGGAGGGGCCCGCGATGGAGCGTCTGATTTGGACCACAGGGTGTAAGGGGTGGTGGAACCTTAAAGGTGACAGAGGAGCTCGGGGGGAGCGCAACATGTTGGGATCAACGAGGACGATGGGGCCCGGCGGGGGTGGAGGGATGGAGCTTTTGTTCCAGGGGGTTGCTCAGTTGGGCGGGAGGGGATGGGAATGGGAGAGGTCCCACCCTAAATTGGGGTTGCAGGGTGGGGAGGGACGTTCTGGGAAACGGTCGTAGGGTCCGGTTGGTTAACTCAAGAAAGTTGGGGTGAGGGAAAGGGGGGTAGAAGGTAAAAGAGAAGTGGGGCCCCACCGTACAACCCCCCCTCCCCGTGGGGTGTGGGAAGGAGGCAGGATGGACCAGGTCGAAGGGGCAGGGGCCGGCGAAGAAGAGTTTCTTGTCTATTACCCCAACCTTCAAGTGGTTAACACTCATTGTTAGGGGGCTGAACTCCCTTCTAAAGAGGACAAAGTTGGAACAATTTACTAGGTCCCACAAGCCAGATGTTCTAGCTATACAGGAGACCTATTTGCTGCGGAGGGACCAGCACTGCCTACGGCTAAGGGGCTTCTCACAGATACTGTTTGCATCGGGCCCCACTAAGAAGGGGGGAGTGGCTTTGGCATTTGGAAGGGGGATGGACTTCCGAGTGTCTAATGTCCTCCGGGACAAGAGCGGGAGATATATTATGGTTCAGGGAGAGTACATGGGTACGCCGTACACTATAGCCTCGGTGCATGGCCCGAATGTGAGCCAGGATCAATTCTTGCCGGAAGTATTGAGAACCCTACAAGATTTCGCGAGGGGGCAAGTGATACTGATGGGGGATTTGAGCCTGGCATGGGATAAGGAGAGTGACCGCACGCGGGGGGCGCAGTGTCCTCATTTCAATTGAAGGAACGGTGGGAGGAGGTGGGTTTGCGATATGAGTGGAGGGCACTGAGGGGAGGGGAGGAAGGGTTCACTTTTCTGCAGTGGTCGAAGTGAGCGGGCGCGGTCGGGAGCGATGCTCCTATACTTTTTTAAATTAGCTTGTACAGCTCCTATACTTTAATTTTAAAAAGAAACCGTTCCGGAATGGTTTTATTTTAAAATAAAAGTGTAGGAAGAAGTTGAAACCTTCACTTTCAGTGTACTGCACTGAACGGTCACTTAAACAGCAGGTGCAAGTGTTTGGGAGGGTGTTTTGTGTGTGGGAGGTGTTGTGGCAATGGGGTTTGTGGGGAGCTGGGGCAGGCCAGCAGGGAACCTAGCTCCACTACTTCTTTTCATACACTTCGACCACTGCTTTTCTGTCAGATGTTCATAAAACCCAGTCAAGAATTTACTATATTTGGGCGTCGGCAAGCCTAATTGGAGGGGTGGACTCGGTAGAGGTGGGCCCTATGGGGATAGCGGACCACAAGGTGGTTCAGATGGAGCTTCGATTGGGGAGGCACAGGCCAGGGGTGTGGGGTTGGACATTTCCCAAGGCTCTCCTGAGAGATCAGGTAACGCCGGAGGAGATGGGTAGTAAGATTCAAGACTTCTTTGAACGGAATAACAATGTAGACACGAGCCTTGAGGTTAGATGGGACGCGTTTAAAGCCACCCTGAGGGGAGAATTGATTGCTCTACAGGCAAAAAGAAGTAAGCTGCTACGAGAGCTTAAAGCGCAGTTAGAAGGGGAGGTGGAGGCCGCCAGGGTACGTTTAGGGGAGAATCCCACTAGAAGAGTGTATAGGGAGTATAGGGTGGCAGAGGGCCAACTGAGGATCCTCAGGACAAAAAAGGCAGAGGGGGCTTTGCTTAGGGTCAGGCAAAGGTTTTATGCGAAGGCCAACAAGGCTGACTCGCTCCTGGCGCGCCTACTGAGAGGGGACAGGGAATGGAATATTATTCTGGCTATGAGGGGAAAAGAGGGCGGAAGACTCACCCGGACAGACGAGATCAAGGGGAGGTTGGCTGAGTTCCATGAAGAATTGTACACTTCACCAAATCCCTGTCCTGAGCCTCAAAGGGAGTTTCTTGAGGCCCTTCCCCTCTCACGACTGGCTCAGGACGAGAGGAAAGAGTTGGGCCGTTATTACAGAGGATGAGGTCCGGGCGACTGTAGCGGCTCTTCCCCGTGGTAAAGCCCCGGGTCCGGACGGCTACCCAGCCTTCTTGTATAAACTCTACTTGCATCTGTTAGTCCCTTACCTAACAGTTATTTAATTCATTCAGGCTTAGAGGCAGCATTATCCCCTCAATGGAGGAGGCAAAAATAACGCTTATACACAAGGCAGGCAAGGACACTGAAGAGTGCACATCTTATCGACCCATTGCCCTCAAACACGGAGGCGAAGATTTACACTAAAATATTGGCTAGGCGGCTAGAAAAGTTCTTACCTTCGCTGATTCATCAGGACCAGACATGATTTGTGGCAGGGAGGCAGACGGCTGATAATGTTAGACGAGTGGCTCATGTAGTCGAGAAAGCGCGGAAGACGTCCACTCCGGCGATCCTATTAGCGATCGATGCTGAAAAAGCGTTCGATCGGGTGGTCTTTCTTGTTCCGAGTCATGGAAAGGATGGGTCTTGGGTCAGAGTTAATTGGCATGGTGGAGGCAAATTATAAGAACCCCAGTTCGCGGATCTTGGTCAATGGAGAATTATCAAACCCAATTAGGCTTAGGCGTGGGACAAAACAGGGGTGTCCCTTGTCCCTCCTGCGTTATGCCATATACCTGGAACCCCTTTTATTGGCTAGATGGAAGATGGATGAAATTCGGGGTGTGCCGTTCGGGGGGAGTCAGCACAAGGTGGCCGCGTTCACGGACGATATGCTGCTCATGCTGACGCAGCCGAAGGAGTCCATTAGGGCGAGCATGGAAGTGCTGACCAAATTTGGGGAAGTTTCGGGCTTGCGGGTTAATTGGCAGAAATCTGAACTGATGAACTTATCCCTAGAGGAGAACGAGGCGAGGGAATTGAAAGCTTTCTCCCCGTTTTTAAACGGAGCCCGGGCGGGATACGTTACTTGGGGATCCGGATAACCCTTTCCTTGGGAGGCTGGTATGGCGCAAATTACCCCCCCGCCTCCATGTTAGAGGCGATTAAGAAGGATTTAAGGAGGTGGAATGCTCTTAATATCTCCTGGTTGGGGAGGGGGAAGGTTATCAAAATGGTCATTTTGCCCCGCATACTTTCTGTTTCAGGCGATCCCGTTGTCTCTCCTGTGGGCTTCTTTAAGGAACTGGATCGAGTGGTCAAAGAGTTTATTTGGGGGAGCAATAAGCCGCGTTTGTCATGGCGCCTTCTTGTGGCGTCGAGGGGCTTGGGTCTTCCCGATTTTGGGCGTTACCATGAGGCTGCACTTCTCCAAGTGATTAGGGAGTGGTTTGCGGTGGATTACGAGAAGCATTGGGTAAAAATGGACAGAGTGGTCGCCCGTCATCACTTGGGGGAGGTATTATGGCTTCCGCGGAGATTGAGGCCGCCACATATTTATCTGAGTGACATTACAAAGGGGATGGTGGCCACTTGGGACAGGGCTGTCGAAACGAGGGATCTCATCTTTTCCTTCCCCGTTGACACCTATTTTCAACAATGGGGATTTTACACCGGGGCTGGAGAGGGGAGCGTTCAGAGCTTGGGAGGAAGGGGGATGCAGGGCGTTGGAGAGATATGTTCCACGATCGAGAGGTGAAAACCATTGAGGAATGCAAGCAGGAATTCGGTGTTAGGGAGGAAGAAAGCCATAGGTACTTCCAAATTAGACATTGGGTCATGTCGGCGGAGGTTAAGAAGGCAGCTACACGCGGGTTGACGCTCTTTGAACGGTTCCTCCCGACCCATGATGGCTCTAGAGGGCTAATTTCAGATTTATATAAACTCTTAGAGAACTCGGGCCCGAAGGTCACCTGGCCATATATGAGGACATGGGAGCAGCAAGGGGGGATGGCAATGGATAGGGAGGACTGGGAGAGGTTGTGGAGGGCCATTCCAAAAGTAAGGCGGCCCAACTGCGAGAAGCTTGGTATAAGTATATCTTCAGTTGGCACTATACCCCTGCCAGGTTGCATACAATGTATCGGGCAACATCAGGGGACTATTGGAGAGGCTGTGGGGAGGAGGGCACGGCTTTGCATATATGGTGGGATTGCCCATGTATCAGACCCTTCTGGAGCGACATTGCTCGTACCCAATCTCGGGCTTTGCAACAAGGGGGAACGCAGTCCCCGCGGGAGATCTTGCTGGGGAAAAGATGGGCAGGGGAGTGGGGGGGAAAGAAGAGGAGGCCCCAAGGCGAAAACTGTCTTTATCTTGGCAGCCATTGGGACTCATTGCACAAACATGGAAGAGCCCAACGATCCCCACGGAACAGGATTGGCTAAGGAAAATGTGAGCTATTATCTCGCTGGAATGGGCCACAAATGCGGCGGATGGGAAGCTGGGGTGTTTTGCAGCTGATTGGGGTGAGACGTTGGACTTTTCGAGGGGGGAGTTCAGGGAGTAATGGTGCACCCAAAGATTAAAACTGTTGGACATTCATGGCTGAGAAGCTGCGAGGAGTTACCGGAACTGTGGGTTTTGTGGACACTACGATCGTCGTTGGAGGGGGCAGGGGGAGAGAAAGGCAGTGGAGTTGCTGTGGGAGTTTCTGTTCTATTGAAATGGTTCTGTTCCTTTGTTGAAACTAATAAACAGATGTTAAAAAAAAAAATTGAATGATACCTGCATCTTAAACCCATCCCTCTGATGCAGATGCATTAAGGCGCCTATCAACAAGATTTGAAAACTGGTTACCCAAAGATTTCTGCAGCAGGGTTATTGACCTTCTGAGCTACCTCTCCCAACAGGCTGTTCACTCTGAAAGGCGCATAGGGTTAGGGCACTGGCAGTTCAATGCAAGACTTGCCTGACATAACTGGCTTGTCAAAGTTTCTAAACCTGTTTGGACTATCCTACGTGTGAGTCAGGAGATTCATAATGAGGCTTTGATGCTGTGTCATTACACCAGCTGTTAAGAAATGCCTGGACTGTCCCAAAACATGGCAGTCCTGCTAAGAAATGTGGGCATGATGCAATCAGCCCTGCTGTGAAAAATTGGCATAGTGCCATGACACCTAGCAGCTCCCCTGATAAAGTAGGCTACGTTGCCTGAATATATAGCAGTCCTGTTGAGAGGTAAAGATCCAATCTGTGCAACTGAAAATATATATAGCACTTCTCATAACTCCGAATGGGAGTTAAAGTAAAGTGCAGACCACATGTCTAGCTAATCCTTGCTCTCTAAGAAATCAAACTATGTACAGTGCCCCTTCATGCACACAAAAGCATGAGTTTTTTTTCGTATTAAAATTGCATCTTCATATAGAACACCAAAAGCTTTCCCTTCTCACAAATGCCAAAAAACTGCTTGCTTGGAGGCTCTCCCAAAACTTCAAGACATCCTGGACCCCAAGCAGTTTATTTATTGTGCATTTGTAAGGCGTGTATTCATCAAGTACATTGTGTTTTAAAGCGTCCACAGGTTAACAGGGAGAGAACATGGGAATGAAAAAGTACAACAATGAAAGATAGTCAGACCGTCTAGGCCTTGTAAGCATTCAGAACGTGCAAGTGCAGAGAAGAGAGAAGGGATGAGGGGTTGAGGGGATAGGTGCGTGGTGTACTTGGAGGGAAGTGCTAGTGAAGTGAACAGCTGTAAGTGCCTAGGTGAGCGGAAGTACTTGTTGTCCTAGTGCACTCCTGTTTGAATTTACAAAGTTAGATATTTAAAGGAGAAGTGATGGGGTGCCAGGGAGAAAAAAAAACCCTGACACTGGGATGTATAACTGTACTTCAAAACAGATGTCCACAATCTTGTGGATCTCTCCTTTCCCCTGCACACCCAATATTAATTATATAGACAATCAATTGTTAATTACCTCTGTTGGTAAGTTTAATTTTAAGTTCAATAATGATGTAGTTCATACACAGATTGTGTTAAAAAAAAAGTTTAGTAATCAAATGTATATTCTAGTACATGACCATTCATTTTGTGATCCACGTTGAACATTAAATGTCATTTCTCTCAATTTTCCACAGTAGAATAGACAATTACAAATCTTAGCTGTCATATGGTGTTATATTCGATATTACATTTAATAACTCTACAGAACAATTTCTTATAGAATGTCCAATCCTTGATTTGTATCTATGCGCTTCGAGGTGTTTGTCCCCTTCTTCAGGAGTTGTCTACTCTCTTCATAACTTCAGATATCCATTCTACAGTAAGCAATTAGAATTGCATTATTCCTCTCTCCAAACATTAATGGCAAAGTAATTATTTCTGTCATGATTCTGAATCTCATAATTACCTGTGTGCCGTCCTAATCCGTGCACCTTTTTCTTTAGTGTGCTAACTATATTACTTTACTTCCATCCAGAATTGTCAAGTTAATAACTGTAAGTGATTTCAATCTGGCATACACCCAAGTCAACGCCTAGCATGTAGTGCACAACTGAAATCCTTATTTATTCTAAAAGTTCTTTATTCTGAACGATATACCACTCATATCATGCCCTTCTCCTGGAACCCCCCTGGTCACACTGAACCAGGAATCAGGCTGGTTTGCAAAGGTAAATATTTATTTATGTATTTAGAATTTTATCACAATAGGTTTTAATAGGTACACCACACTCACCATTGGGGTGAGGTAACACAGAATAATCTCTTTAATACACGAGGAGGAACAGTGAACAAACAATTCAGCACAGAAAATGATACTTGTGTGTGGTTTCAGATCGGATAGCACTGTTGTTAACAGTTCCCCCTGCATACACCTCAATCCCCCAATATGCAATGTAAAGAGATAGGAGGAGAGAGCAGGTATTCAGGAATGGCAGAATTCAAACAGAATATCAATCCCATGTTCCCCCTTTAAACCCCAGAGAAAACTGAATTTACTGTCAAGCTGTCAGAATGGTTATGATATGATATGGCATTTGTAACGCGCCTATACACAGGTGTTTCAAGGCGCGACGAGGCAGGGAGGGGAGGAACAAGGGGAGACAGACAACGATCCTACTAGGCCAGGTGTCATTCAGATCGCGCAAGTGCAGGGGTGGGGGAGGGGGAAAAGTGCAAGGGGAAGGGGAGGGGGGGAGTGCAGTACAAGGTAAGTGGCGTAAAGTAATAAATAGGGCCAGCTGGTGGCAAGTGCAAGGTAAGTGCAGAACAAGTGCTGGAAAAGGGGGGGGGCTGTAGGGATACAGAGACAGCCCCGCAGTGCAGAGGGGTTCCAGGGCATCAGTGCAAGTGGAGAGTGGCTGGGCCCAGGACCGAGGCCGTTAAGAGTGGTCCAGTTGCAGAATCAGTGCAGTTTCAGTGAAGAATATTAGCTGTTCAGCAGGGGAGAGGGAGAGAGAAAGCAGAAGCAAAGAGGAAGGTTTTGAGGTGCTTCCGGAACCGGAGATGGTTCTCCTCAAGTTTCAGGGAGGCAGGAAGGCTGTTCCAGAGGGAGGCCCCTGCCGCGGAGAGAGATCTACCCCCAGCTCGTTGCTTCGAGAAGCGGCTGACCCTGAGGGAGTTGGAGGCGGATGAGCGAAGGGCTCGGGAAGGAAGATATTTGGGAAGAGAGAGTTGAAGGTATTTAGGACCAAGGCCCCCGAAGGCCTTGTGGACAATGCAGAGGGTTTTGAACTTTATCCTTGCAGCCACTGGGAGCCAGTGTAGAGATTTCAGTCCTGGAGAGATACGGTCCCTGGGCTTGAGGCCAAGGACAAGTCTCGCAGTTCTGTTCTGGATGAGTTGCAGAGGGCGGACAGTGGAGGCAGGCAGATTAAGATAGAGGCTGTTACAGTAATCCAGCTTCGAGAGAACCAGGGCTCGGGAGACAGTGAGCTTCTGGGGGAAGGAGAGGAAGGGAAGAATACCTCTGAGGAGGTGCAGCTGGTAGTGTGACTTCTTAGCGACGTCAGAAATATGAGGAGAGAAGGAGTGTGGAGTCGAAGATGACCCCAAGGTTTTTTGCATTGCAGGTAGGAGCAGGGAGGGGGCCAAGGGAGGCAGGCCAGAGAGCTGCAGGGAAGGAGGGAGTGGGTGTACCGATGAGTAGAATCTCAGTCTTACTGGCATTAAGGCAGAGGTCATTGGCGGCACACCATTCCTGGATAGCAGACAGACAGTCAGAGATGAGGGAAGGAGAGGGGGAGGCTGAGGGTAGCCTGAAAATGAGCTGGGTATCGTCCGCATAGCACTGGAAATTAGGGCAGAGAGCGGCGATGCGGTGGGCAAGGAGTGCCAGATACTGGTTGAACAGCCAGGGAGAGAGATTAGATCCCTGGGGGACACCACAGGTGGAGAAAAAGATGTCGGAGAGGAAGGACCCCAGTTGGACCTGGGAGGGTCGATTTGAAAGAAAAGAGGTCAGCCACGCCAGAGCCTGACCAGTGATACCCAGGTTTTCACGGAGACGGTTGAGCAGGATGGCATGGTTGACAGTGTCAAAGGCAGAGGAGAGATCGAGCAGAATGAGAACACACGGAGTGTTGGAATCGAGGTTCAAGAGCAGGTCTTCACGGATGTTCAGGAGAGCAGTTTCCGTGCTTCTGGCAGCTCTGAAACCAGATTGATGGTCATGGAGACTACCAACAGCTTCAGCATGGAGGTTAAGCTGGGAGATGGCCAGTTTCTCCAGAAGCTTGCCCAGGAAGGGAGAAGGGAGTGATGGAGATAGGGCGATAGTTAGCCGGGCAGGAGGGGTCGGAAGAGGGTTTCTTGAGAAGAGGGTGCACAAGGGAGTGCTTGAGGGCGGAAGGGAAGACTCCAGAGGCGAAGGAGTGGTTGCAAAAGTCAGCCAGGGCAGGAGCCAGGGAGTCGATGTGGTCCTTGATAGTTTTGGAGGAACAGGGGTGAACCTGTTTAGACAAGACTTATAGATCGGACTTGTCTGGAAACCTCGTCAGCAGAGAAAAGTGGAAAGGCAGAGAAAGAGGGAGGAGGGGTGACTGCAGAAGGGCCAGAGGAAGAGCCGGGAAGGGAGGGAGGGAGGTGAAAGGAGGAGAGCGAGGACAGGATGTCCTGAGTATTAAAGATGAAGTGAGAGGCCAATGCAGTGCAGAGGGCCTGGGAGGGGACAGGAGAGGTAGAGACTGCAACAGGGTTGGCCAGCTCCTTGCAGATTTTAAAGAGTTTGGCGGAGTTGTTAGATGCCGCAGAGATGCGGGCTTGGATAAGGGCTCTCTTCTTGGTGAGAACGGAGAGCCGATACTGCCTTTGGAGCAGGCGGCAGGCCAGTTTGTCAGAGGATGAACATGAAGCACGCCATTTCCTCTCTGCAACCCTGCACTTGCGTTTTAGGGTGGCGAGATCTGAGTCATACCAGGAGTTACATTTGGCTTTGGGCTTCAGGCGGATTCTCATGACAGGGGCAAGGATATCAAGAGTAACAGATATAGCAGAGTGGAGCATGGAGAGGGCTGTGTCAGGGTGGGAGTCAGCCGAAGGTGCAGGGGGGGGCGAGAAGGTAGCAGCGAAAGCCTCAACTGACACACACTCCATGGGTCGGATGACCGAGAAGGTGAGTGGCAGTGAAGAGGGTGGCTTTGCCTGTGGGGTAGGGAGGGTGAGGTGGGAGGATAGGAGAAAGTGATCACTCCAGGAGAGAGGAGTGGAGAGAGGGACGGAGAGGGGAAGGTCAGAAGAGATCAGAGCATCAAGAGTGTGCCCAGCAGAGTGAGTAGGCCCAGACGGGAGAATAGAGAGTGAGAGAGAGTCGCAGAGGTCACGAAAGAGAGCAGTGGGGGGACTGGAGGCATCAAGGTGGATGTTGAAGTCGCCAAGAAAGAGGAGTTGAGTGGTTGAGGACAGGAGTGAGGAGGAGAGGTCAGCCCACTCAGAGAGGAAGGAGGAAATTTGACCAGGTGGCCGATAGATAGTAGCCACGGTAAGGGAATGGATAGGAGAGGGAGAGAGTCGGCAGACAAGACATTCAAAAGAGGAGTAGGTCTGCGTAGGAGTGACAGTGGCAGGAATCCACTCAGGGAAGATAAGGGCAACACCACCCCCTGCACGGTTAGGCCTGGGCACGGAGAGGATCTTGTAACCGTCAGGTAGGAGTGTGTCAAAGCTGGTGGCAGAGCTGGCTGTGAACCATGTCTCAGTGAGACAGAGGACGTCGAGGTCCAGTTCGTCAAGAAGATGACAGATATCAGAGGAGTGCTTGATGGCAGAGCGAGAATTTAGAGTGGCAATGTGGAGAAGGTTGCCCTCCTTGAAGAACTTCCGGGGAGGGGTACAGATCAGAGGTACGCCCTGCGGAGGTGTTGAAGAAGGAGGTGAAGAAGGAGCACGAGAGGGGGCAGGGAGGGAGGGTAGAGGCAAGGTATCCAAGGATAGAGGAGGGGGGACAGCAGGAGAGGAGAGGAAGTTGATGAGGTGTGGGAAGCGTCTATCAAAGAGGAGAAGGTTGGCCTGAGGGCCTTGGACCAAGATGGTCCCATTAGCGTAGACATTAATGATGGCCTTAGAGGAGCGGAAGGGGGCCAAGAGGACATCCCAACGGGTGCCACCATTAATGTGAGAGGAGGAGAAAGGAGAGAGCACAGAGACCATATGAAGGGTCCATAGGTCAGGCGAAGGCACGAAAAAGAGGATGTCAGTGAGAGTTTCCTTAGAGCAGGCACTAGTGTAGGTGTCAGCGATAGGGAGGCCTGGGTTGGAGACCAGGATGTCCTTTTTAAACTTTTTCCTACCAGATTTAGTGAGGAGAGCAGGATAGTCAATGGAGAAGCAGTTAGAGAAGATAGGCGAGACAGAGAGCACCATGGAGTAGGAGGGAGGGAGGGGGGGAGAGACAGACGAAACGAGAGCACGCAGACAGGAAGTGAGCGGCAAGCACAAGTTACCACAATTAGAGCAAACAAACAGTAAAGCGTATTAGGTACCGGGCCACCTAAGTTTGAGAATCCTGCGAGGGGAGAAAAAAAACACCCTAGTTTACCACAGTTCAGAGCAAACAGTAATGCGTATTAGGTACCGGGCCACCTAAGTTTGAGAATCCTGCGAGGAGAGAAAAACACCCTAGTTTACCACAGTTCAGAGCAAACAGTAATGCGTATTAGGTACCGGGCCACCTAAGTTTGAGAATCCTGCGAGGGGAGGATAACACCCTAGTTTACCTCAACTGTGAATACAGTGAGGCAAGGCCCCATGCGGATGTAACCAGGAGTACGAGGGGTGGGCCGGGGAACGGAGAACAGGTGGAACTGGCGCCTGGCGTCTCCTGCGGACACCTGCAGAAACACAGGGAGCCGCACTGTAGGAGTCGCCCTTGGCCTGGGGCCCTTAGCCGCGGGGGCTGTCGGGCAGAGGGCTGCCCAGGAGGGGGGAGGTTATAGGCAGAGGGAGAGGAAGGGGGGGTGTGGGCGGGCAGGGAGGGAGAGGAGGACCAGGAAGTGGGAGGGGGGGAGCAGGAGCAGGCCAAACACCGCGCTCAGAGCGCGAAAAGCAAATTATTCAATATTATTTTAAAAACACTCACGGAGGCCCAGGCAGGGCTTCCCAGGCCTGCTGTTCCCCTAGGGCCACCGGCGACCGCTCTCCACGCTCAGCTGAAGAAAGAAGCGAGCGGGGGGAACGGCCGTCGAGTAGGCCAGAGGGGAAGCAGACACACAGCAAATCAGAGGGGGGGTGGGCGGGCGGGCAGGGAGGTGGGGAGGGAGAGGAGGACCAGGAAGTGGGAGGGGGGAGCAGGAGCAGGCCAAACACCACGCTCAGAGCGCGAAAAGCAAATTATTCAATATTATTTTAAAAACACTCACGGAGGCCCAGGCAGGGCTTCCCAGGCCTGCTGTTCCCCTAGGGCCACCGGCGACCGCTCTCCACGCTCAGCTGAAGAAAGAAGCGAGCGGGGGGGGGGAAACGGCCGTCGAGTAGGCCAGAGGGGAAGCAGGCACACAGCCAATCAGAGGGGGGGTGGGCGGGCAGGGAGGCGGGGAGGGAGAGGAGGACCAGGAAGTGGGAGGGGGGAGCAGGAGCAGGCCAAACACTGCGCTCAGAGCGCGAAAAGCAAATTATTCAATATTATTTTAAAAACACTCACGGAGGCCCAGGCAGGGCTTCCCAGGCCTGCTGTTCCCCTGGGGCCACCGGCGACCGCTCTCCACGCTCACCTGAAGAAAGAGGTTTTGAAAGTTATCGTTCGAATGGACTGGGTAAAACACCAAATATGGTCTAAATTGCTGAAATTGTTATGAATTCTTATGGGAATGCTTTGGATAGTTGCACATAAACACAAGCAATGATTTAATACCAAGTAATAATTTGAAATCTTAAAATTCAAGTCGGAGGCAATTAAAAGCTGTTTTACACGTGTAAGAATTTCCCAAAATGAAAATCTGTGGCAAACTTTTCACTGCGCGATATTCACGATAACGGGAGAACCGTATTGATTTGGAATGCGGTTTTAGGTGTGATTTAAAGCTGTGGATGTTAGCTACATTTTGTTTCTAGCACAAAAACTGAGGTAGTTATAGGTGTTTTAGTAGAGGTTGTTTTTTCGAGATAGGCGCAAGAATTGAAAACAGGAATGCACTTTTGAAATGCCAAAAGGGTTTCTACACTAGGCGATGACTATGAACAAAACGAATACCACACAGGAACACAGTCACTTAATCGGAATGACTGCCTGCGGTGGAAACTCTCCTTCAGATGAGAAAAGATCAGCGCAAAGATAGTTTTAACAATACTAGTACAGGAGGAAAGGTAGGATGGTTGGATAGAGAGTTCAGACAATTCAAAATTATTCCTCACAACACAGGTTCTGAATACAAGATAGGATGGGTTTAAGATAGGGATTGAGACTATGCAAAATAATATGCCAATGACACAATTCTTCCTATACTCACTGGATATGTTTTTAAATGGAACCGTCAGGATTCTGGTCAGGGGATGGAATCTGGTTTAGGACAGACGGCTGGGCTCATCGGACTGGACAGCGTCAGAAAGGCGCTCGGAGCTCAGCAAGGCACTGGACTGGATCTGCCCTTCTTGGTTCTGAGGATATTTCAGCAGGCAAGCAGTAACAGCGCAGCCCGGCTGTCCTTTGATGCTTCCCCTTAGGTTTGTGGGGTTCTGGAATTTTGAGGCCTAGCTGAAAATGTTTCAGCTATGCAATGGGTTTCTGCTTTGCCAAGTTTCTGGAGTCTGGAGCAAGGAAGATGTAGAGTTCAACAGCAGGGTGCTCCACTAGCATCAGGATAGTGAGTGAATCTTTCTTTTTCAGAGGTGAGCTGTCTCTATTTATGCTATGAACAGATGTCATAAAGGGGGGGGTGTGGGCTGGTTTTGCCTAAGCTTGCTCCTTTTGACGGTTGATTGGATCAGAGTCTGCTCTCTGCCTTCATAGGAGGAGAGGAACAGAGTGTCACCTTTATGGTGTGATTGTATGAGGCTGAGAACCCACCTCTAGCCCCTGGAACACTAAATCTACTTTTGGCACAATACATATTTACACCTGTGCAACCTCTATAACAATCACATATAGAGATTACATAGCAGTTACTCCTCACAACCCTGTAGCTGTGGGATCTTGTCTCCGGTTCTCAGGAACCTGTCCAATTTATAAGCACATTTCTACAAGTGTGCGTGTTTAACATGGGCATGAGTGCATACAGTTTCATAATTCTAGCGGAAATACATTTTGCATAAAATCACATTTCGTGCCGTTTCTTTCCAGAACATGTTGCACGATTTTGCTGCCTCTTGAAACGTGCAGCCAAAATTTAGATTGACAAATCTGTTACTGTTTAAAATTGTGAAAAATATCAAAGTAAGTTATCTTTGTTAATGTTCAGCCACAGATGGTTGTTTGGGTCTGCCTCTTTGTGCCTCCCTGCAGTCCAGGAGCAGTCTCCTCCCTGCTTGCTCTTGGCAGAGGCCATTTACGACTGTCTTCACACCTCGCATTTCCTTAGTTGCAGCTGGTCATTGTCCCTCATGCCTCTGTAGACCAGGTTCTTTCCCAACCCCATAATTAGAGCTTTTGTGTGATTTCCTGCTGGGGAGGAAAGACCTTCCTTCTGTGAGAAACCTGTTTTTCCAGTTGGGTAGCTTCAGCCAGGTTTATTTTTTATTGTTACTTCTGTTGAATTTTCCTTTAGCTTAAAACAAACTTGTTGTATCAAATACAGCTAGAATTCTCATTCAAGATTTTAAACCATGGGATCAAAACAATTACAAGATGGATTATGATCAGTAACAGGCCTCTTAGATTGCAAACATTTAATTTCAGTTTATACATGTTTAAAGGTTAATCAGGTGGGTTCCTGACAGCTGTCATTCAGGCGCCCCAGGGTACTGTACCCAGAGATTTTTGACAGATCCACAGACAGGCCACTTTTGCGGAGGAAATCTCTTTATGCTCTCAGATTTTCAGGACTTTGTAAGTTCACAATGATTGCTTAAACTAAGTGAATTGTAGCACCCAGCAAGAATTTTGGATATTTGAGGGTGTTCTGTACCGGAATTCTGAAGTTTCAGCAACAAAAAAGGTGATTTAAAGCAAGATTCTGGGTTTCACTTAGCAAAACACTGCTTTTTCCTTCTATACTCCATTTTCAATTGTTGGGACCCAGTGACGCATTCAGGTAGTGAGAGCTCTGTTCCCCCACTGACAATATGCGTGGCAGATTGGGCAGCCATCTTTTGTGCGTTGAGAAGCGTGATTTTCGGGGATTTTGACGCGCACAACGGTTTTGCAGCCATTTTGCTATTTATGACACCATGATAACACAGTGATGCAGCATATCAGAGCAAAAGTGGGTCAAAACATCCCACATAACCCATTAATGGGTATTTAGAATCACTAGGTTGATCTCTAGGCATGTCTTTAAATTACCTGCTCTCTGTTCCCATGGGATTAACCATTCTCAATGTCGGCTTTACCCATCAGTAGGTTATCTCTCTCGGTTGCCCGGATGGTATGTCCTCCGTGATGTTCTGTGTTAATAGTAAATGTTTAAACTGTGTGCTTCTGCACCTTGCCTCACAGTTTCCTGTTGTTCCTGCTTCCTGTGTAACAGATAAGGAAGTTATTGTTCTGTGTTTCTATATTTTGTTATTATAACTGTTACGCTCACCTGGCTCCCGCAGGAGCGACGGTCGGCACTGGATAGCTGCGGCCTCTACCAACGTGAATTGTAGTGCAGAGATGACTGACTGGACTGGCCTGCTCAATTTCATCTGCTTGACCCGTAGGAGTATTCTCCTGAAAGCGGAGAAAAGGAATTAGCCACCCGTGGATTGAACGAGCACACCCCCACCGTCTTCCCACTAATCACCTCCGATATTCCCTTTCTCCAGTCTCAACTTATGGTTTTGAATGATGAGCTCTCTATCCTGCCTGGAGTGCAGGGGTGCGTAGATAACAGTTACTTCACGAGTCCGAAGGAATTGGGTGAGTTCCAGACGAATATTTACTCTGAGGTAAGTGGCGAGGAGCCATAAGTATCTGGTTCTTAAGAGTTCAAAATGTCTGTTATTCACTCTTGTCCGATTCCTTCCTTTGTCTTGCAGCTTGATTCGAGAGGAGGTTGTCTCGTAGCAGCTGATTGCGTTTAGGTAAGAGTCTGTGTTACCCAACACTGTCCGGTAAAAAATGCCTGTGCTTAACCTGTTGCTTTCTCTCCTTACAGGTGCAGTGTAAGACGATGTGGCGTGTAGAAGAATAATATCTCCGGCGGTAACTCGGTAAGTCTATAGTGATGGTAGAAATTGTCTTTGTTGGTTTTCTCGGCTCCCCTTAGGTGCCGGGAGTTCGGCGATGAATGATGGAGCAGCGCCGGGTCGAGGAGGTACTGTGAAGACTGGTAAGTTTAGCGAGGCGCTCCAGCTGGTGGTGCGATGCGCACAAAATAAAGTCTTTTCCTTGTTTGGGTGCGCGAAGGATCCAGGATCAGATGAAGAATTAAGGTAATGTTCTTGCTCTAACCTTTTCTTCTTATTTCCCTTCTTTCTAGGAGCTCCGGGTTCGAGGCGGGCGTGGCAGAAGACTGGATGCTGGACAGACGGGCACGGTGATCGTTATGCTGCAGGATGAATAAGGCGAAGCGTGTGCTGCTCATCGGGCGTGGTTTAAATAGCCTCCACAGTAGTCCCAGGTAAGAAGTTCCCCAAGACAACAGCCAAGTAAAAAATTGTCCCTGAAACAAAGTAGTTCCTTCCAGGCCTCACGTTGCCTTGGATTCTTTGCAGCATGCTCTGCAGGAGGTAAGTTTCTTCATATGCGCCTGGCGCCTACGGAGCCAGGACTGAACCCAAATAGCCCCTAGCCGGGGTGGCTGGGTTTTCAATGGGTGTCTGGATGCCTGCTCCCTGGACTGATGGACTTGGTCTGGATGTCCGGGGGTAGGCATCATGATAATAACTTTATAAAACAGCCTCTGGTATAGAAGAGTCGGTTAAATTCTTACCCCAAACAAAACATTGCAGTTGGTATCCTTTCTTAGTTGCCCGGGTGGTATGGCCTCCGTGGTGTTCTATAACCAATGCGGATGGTCAAATTGAATGCTTTTGCGCCTTGTCCCACAGTTTGCAATCATTCCTGTTTCCTGTAGAACCGATACTATTCAAAATTTTAGTGTTCAACATTCTCTATTAGTTACTAGAAGGCACGTTTGACATTTACCTTTTTACAGATCACTACGTTAAAGAACATCTATGAAAGGGACCACGCTGTGGTCCAGGACGGGGTGGCGAACTTCCCTAAAGTGCTTGGTGCCATTGATTGCACACATTTGGCCCTACGTCCACCTAGGGTCACAGAGCACCTTTATCGCAATCGCAAGGACTGGAATTGTTTGTTTATTTATTTGATAATGCGCTCCAAGCCCTTGGGCAGCCATGCGCAGCAATACAAGAAGTCTCAAAGCTCCATTACAGTGCCTGTCGCAGGTTGGTACATGCATGTGAGTACAGTGTATAATACAGTGGAATTAGCAGTACAGACATTTGTCATTCGTGGATGCAGGTGAACACAGAGTGAGTACAATAAATGAAACGGTAAAGACATTTGCCATTAGTAAGTCATAAAGGGTATAGTTGATCAGATGCATGCCAGGTAAGTCGCAGTAATAGTGTTAGGGGCAGTGTTGTCAGGTAGAGTGGTTAAGGGTCATTAAAGCGAAGCCATTTGAGAGCATTAGTTCTAAATCTGGCGTAGGGTAGGGGACGTCTATTGGGAGTGTATTACAAGATTGTGCAGCTTTGACTGGGAAGCTTGTTCCTCCAGCTGTAGTTAGTTTAAATCTAGGGATTTCGAGCAGGAATGTGTTGGCACATCTGAGCGGACGGGTTGTGGATTTCCTGGAGATTTTTTGCGATAGGTAGGGAGGTGCTAGATTGTTTAGGCATTTGGAAGTAATAGATATGGTTTTGAGGAGTATTCTGTCCTTTATTTTTAGCCAGTGGACCTCTTTCCGGAATTTAGAGATGTGCTCTCTGTAAGGGATGCTAAACGCTGCTCTGAGGGGGTTATTTTGCAATCTTTGGAGTTTGTCAATGACATACGTGTTGGCTCCTGAGTACAAGGCATTGCAATAGTCTAGTCTAGACATAAGGGCATTGGCCAGAGTGATCCAGCTAGCGTTGGAGAGGAATGGTTTGACAGCACGGATTAATATGCAAGTGTAAGCTGTTGAGGAGGAGAGGGAGTTGACTTGCTTCTTCAATGTGAGAGAAGAGTCCAAATAGAATCCTAGAGTTTTTACCTCAGGCATAACCTTGATGATATTGTTGTCAATGTTGAAGGATGTGTAGTTTGAGGTTAATTTATTTAGGTTCGAGTCAGATCCGAGAAGAAGAATCTCAGTTTTATCGTCGTTCAGGCAGAGGCCGTGGGTCGCCATCCATGCCTGAATGAGGATGTATATCTTATTCACCAAGGCCAGGTCTACTTCATAGTTGCCCGAAAGGGGTATGAGGATCTGGGTGTCATCTGCATAGTTAGTGTAGGTGATGCCTAGTCTGTCCAACTTGTCGAATAATGGCTTGGTGAAAATGTTATACATGGTGGGTGAGACACAGGATCCTTGTGGGACACCACATTTTATTGGATGGGATCAGCGCAAGTGGAGGTCGAGAAAACTTAGTTTGGGTAGCAAGGATTGGACCGAGGCTATGGCGTCTCCTGAGAAATTGCCAGCAAGCCTTAGGTGACTGCATAAGACTGCGTGGTCCACCAAGTCGAAGACTGCTGACAAGTCCAGTAGCAGAGCTGTTTTGCCACTATCCTTAAACTCCTCAAGTTTTGTCTTGAGGTCTAGCAAGGCTGTTTCGGTACCATGGAGAGGGCAGAACCCTGATTGCCGACAGCCTAACAGATGATTAGCTTCCAAGTAATCTTGAATTTGTAAGTAGGCTACTCTTGTCAATGATTTTGAGAAGGAAAGGTACGGTAGTGATGGGTCTATAGTTGGTGGGGATGGCAGGATCAAGAGTTTGTTTTTTAAGTGAGGGGAGGACCCAGGATTCTTTTAGATTGGTAGGTACTGAGTTAGATTTAAAGGAGGAGTTTGAGCTTCGAGATAAATGGGGCTAAATCTCTGGCCGCATCCTTTATTATTTGCAGTTAGAGGGTTTCACGGAGAAAATTACCTTTTCAGTATCGAGGATTGGGATTGTTTTGAAACTGAAGAACGGAATGGTATCGTGCTTAATGGGTGGTGGCGTTTCTTGATCAGAGATGGGCAGAGAGTCTTTCTTTTTGGTTATTTTGAGTTGGAAGGTGGAGATTTTATTCAATAAGGTGTTTTGTATGTTGGTACACCAGATCTTGTCCTTTGGGACAGTGCCTAATGGTTGTAGAGGGGATTCCATTTCCCGAAAGGTCCTTCCTGTTTGATTTGGCTTTGGTAATTCTGTCATTGAATAGATTTTTATTTTGTGTTAATAATTTATTTCTTATAGTGTTTGGATAAATGGGCTAATTTGGCTTTGTCAGTCGGTGACTTGCGCCAGATAGCTTGAAGCTTTCTTTTCTGCTTTCTTAGCTCATTGAGTTTGGATGTGAAATAGGTATTCAGGTGTGCCTCCTGTTTGCCTTTGCGAAGTTTAGTTGGTGCAATGGTGTCTAGTGCCATGGTCATAGCTTTGTTGAAAGTGTTCACTAGGGTGTCTGGATCGGTGTTATTCTCCAGATCCTTGATAGCAGGGAGGAGGAGCGGGATATCTTTTTTGCTTCTAGTAGGGAGAGGGGGGGTATCATACTGATAGTTTTGGGACTGAGAAGATCAAGTGTGGCGGTGAAATTAAGTAGTGGTCCATACAAGGTTGTGGGACAATGTTGGTGATGGCAATATTGCAGTTGAGATCGGATACCCAGTCGAGGGTTCTACCTCTGATGTGGGTAGGTGAGAGGACTTTTTGGGAGAGCCTGTGGTCATGAAGTAAGGCTGTTATAGAGTGGACATGCTTGTTATCTGGGTCATTAAGGCCGATGTTGAAGTTGCCCATCAGCAAGGTTTGGGAATGCTTTTTCTTATTGTTTGCTATGAGGCTAGTAAGGTCATCTTCAAATGTTCCTAATGGTCCTGGGGGCCTGTAGATCAGGTGGATGGTTAGCGAACGGTTATTAGATGACAGCAATTTAGCTGAGTATTTCACTGGATGAACAAGGTGAGGTGGTGAGCCTAATAGGCAAGGTAGTTTTAGAGATGATGGCTAGGCCACTGCCTTTAGCCTTCGGTCTATTGGTTCTGAGGATTTGGTAGCTGTCGGGTACAGCTAGCATCGGGGTAGGTCCTGCCGCCTCATGGAGCCAGGTCTCAGTTATAGCGAGTAGGTCCAAGTTGCTGTTACTAAGAATATCCGAGTTCAGCGGCATGGGCTACCATAGATCTGGCGTTGATGAGTGACCCAGTTAATGTCAGGGTACTGTAAGGTTACGATTATGTAATGGTTTGACTCAGTGTCTATTTTGACTTGGGTGCTTCTTTGTGTGGGGTTGAGCAGGCACGAGGATTGGGATCTCTAGTTTGGTTACCTGTTTGTGCTTGACCCGAGAGTCATGGGTGAAGAGTCCAGTGGTATTATTCCTATTGTTTCTTTTGGGCTCATAGATGCAAGGTAACCTTGCTCCAAGCCTCGTGTTTCTGTCTATAGGTGGTCTTGTATTTAAGGTAGCAAAGGCCATAATGGTGAGGAGTCCAGTCGTAAGTAGTTAGTACTACGCAAATGCGAACAGTTAGTTATAATTGGCCATGAAAGTCCATAGGGGCACCGCCTAGGTTAAAAAGGTCTATGCAATCTGGGAGTGCAATTTCAGCAATAGGAACAGCTACTGTCAGTAGTCACAGTAAACACTAAAATACGCTGTGGCAGGTAGGTACAGTTGTAGCCGTAGGGTTCGTCTAGATTCAGAGTTCACAGTGGCAGCTAAAGATGCAGTGTGCCGAACAAGTAGGCACAAGTAGGCAATAGGGTTCACCTAGATTCAGACTTCATAGTAGCGGCTTAAAGTGCAGTGTGCAAAACAAGTAGGTGCAAGTAAGCAGCAGGGGTCACCGAGATTCAAATTCAGTGGCGGCTAAAAATGCAGTGTGCAAAACAGGTAGTATAAAATTACAGATACCATTTGGTCTACAGACCAGGATGTGGGAGGGACACTTTCAGTTTGTATTAAGCCTAGGTTCAATTACCTTAGTGTAGACTATGGCAGTGATTAGCGCAGTACAGCGGGCAATTAACGGGCAGTAGCCACAATACTCAATATATCAGGCTGGGGTGCAGGGCATTGTCACAGTTACAGGTCATTTGGTCGAAAATAAATGGTCGACAGGACAAATGGTCGCCACAATTTGGTCGAAAGACAAATGGTCGAATTTTTTTTTTTTTGGGGGGGTCCCCCCAACCCTCTTATTTTGGTAAAACCTTTTTTTTCCTAAACGAAAACCTGAAAAATATATAAATAAATAAAAAATTCGACCAAATTGCGTCAACCATTTGTCGACCATTTGTCTGTCGACCAAATGACTGGACACCCATTGTCACAGACAGGCCAGCGTGCAGCAGGATTCTGGCGTTGATTCTGAATGGCAGGACATTGACAATGCAAGGCACTTATAAGCAGGCATGTCAGGTATTTTTGAGAAAGCATACCATTTTTCTTTGCAGTTCTCCACGTTGTAAGATCGGCATTCCAGCAACATGCAGGGTGTATGTGATACCAAGGGAATCATTACCTCTATATATGCCAACTATAGAGGGTCCACCCATGATAGTTTCATATTCAGAATGTCACCCCTACACTGCGCCCTGGAAGCGTGGAGGCATGGCAACACATGGCTCATTGGGGAGTACAAATGGCCCTGCAAATGTATGCATGTCACACATGGACAAAGCCACACCACTGACAAACCCTGTCACCTCCACAGGGGACAGTGCCTAACCTCTGAGCACCTACATGATGCCATTACGGAACCCCACCACACCGCCCCAGGTAAGATACAGTGCAGCCCATATTGAAACTCGTGCCATAGTGGAGCACACATTCATAGTGCTCAACTCATGCTTCCGCTCCCTTGACCACTCTGGTGGTGAGCTAGTATATGCACCACCAGTAGTGTGCAGAATCATTGTGGCAGCATGTGTCCTGCACAACGTTGCAACACAGCGTGGTGTACCGGCGGACATGGTGGTGTCCCCACATCCCCAACCATATTCACGGTGGCTGCGCATGGGAGGGGAAAGGGCACGTGGCGAGGCTGCCCGTACCCGGTTTGTGGCACCATTTTTCACCTAAAATCCAACCCCTTGGGAGTGCACACATCCCTGGCACATACCAGGTGACATTTGATGATGACAAAAGGACAATCTGTCCCAACCTTACCACCTTGAGAATCTCTCCTTGGAAGTGCTACATTGTGTACATCCCTTAGAACCTAAACTAATTCAATGCACAAAAAGGCACACATGGAAGATGGAGTATGTCACTAACACCATGCCTAAGTACACATCTAAATGCTGTTATGTCACCGAAACACTCCCACACTTCATTGAACCTGCTTGGCACACCATGGCATGGCATGCAGTGTCAAGAGACAAATGGTGAACACATAGCACTACTATCCCAAGTGCTCAACGATCAATGGAACTAGTTCAGAAAGAACACACTTGTTCATCAAAATAATAATGTACACGGAACATCAATTGTCCAGTACAACATAATACAAACACCGTATCCCAACAGTTAATCTGTCTGACAGTGACTCATCATATTAGCACAAGTGCCTCAATGTGTTGACTGGCACAGGGCACCCTTGCAGTATTTGTGTGTCTCTGCTAACTAAATGGGTCTGATAAGCGCATACATCAGGAAGGCAAACAATACTGGACATTGCCAAGGTAATTAATGAAGAAGCAACATGAACAAAGGATGGATCTCAATGTCCAACCAAAAAGGGATGGCAACCATGCACTGAGTGGATAAACAATGATGAATCCCACTACGGGTGTATACACAGGTTGAATTTGAGACTGCCCACAGATATAATAGAAGCCCAATGCCCCTGTGTAAGTTAGTTTTACACAATGCACTCCTTGCAAGCCCATGGAAAGGGGAAGCAGGAGTGGCAAACCGGTATGGGTCCAGCCGGAACCTACAGTGGATGCCCTCGGATACCACACAAAGCAACACACTGTCACATAAATTCACCATAGACCACAGGTTAGACAAGGGAAGGGGAGGCGCAGAGTTTGCCTGCTGGGAACTCGTAACAAAGGAGTAACGTATGCACAAGTGAGGGCACAAGAATGGCAACCAAAATAAACAGGGTAACATAGCCAGTAAAGTCACCAATGTTCACAAGGTGAAAAAAAGTAAACAAAAATCAAAAATGCCCATGATGGACTGGCTGTGGGGGGGTGGGCATACAGGAGGCAGGGTGCATGTCAACACCCACATGTGTGGATGTTGAGAAGAAAAAAAATAAAACCCCTCCATGGGTTCATGAGCTGCACGGCTAGCATGGATCGGGAGAGCTTTCGCTGCTGTCGCCACCTTCTGGTGTAGCAGTAGAAGGTGTTAGTGGTAAGGGAGGTTCACCACGCATAGCCCTGGCTTGGTCCTCCATGGCAGCTGCCATGCATGACTGAGATGAATGCATTGCCAACATGATGGCTCTGAGGTCGGCATGCAACACCTCATGTGATGTACAGAGTTCCTCTGAGATGCTATGAGTCAACTGTTTCATCTGCTGTTCTGACCGTCTACTGTGGGCTGCCTCTAGTGCAGCCAGTGTAGGTGTGAGGGACCTATACTCGTCCCTGTGGGCCTAACCCTCTGCAGCCGGGGATGCGCACAGAGCCCTCAGTTCTGCCCGTCGGCTCCTGTTGCTGGCCTCCATGTGTATTTGTATTGCGCACCTTGCCCTGGGGCATGTGGGCGGATAATTTAAGTAAGAAATGGTTACCTACATGAACAAAACGTTTCCCAAGTGGGAGAAGTCAAGCTAATAGACCCTTTCTCGGAAAACAACACGAGTTACAATGAAATAATATTGTTACAAGCAGTACAATCAGCAAATCAAGTAGTCTGAGGTGAGAACAAGTGTTACACGGAACTTATGTCGATGCATATCGCAGAATCAGTAAATCACGTATGAGTTGGTAAAGTACCAGGTAGACTGGTGAACAAGATATAGTATAGTAAGAGTATGGGAGTATGGTAAGTGAGGTAGGTGGCTGAAGAGAAAGACAAAGGCACCTTATCCTACTTAGCCGAGTTAGTTAGGATGAGAGGTGTCAAGCTCATGGAGGCAGAGTTTTGTTTTATTCTTGAAGAATAGAAAGGTGGGTTCGGCTCTGAGTGACAAGGGTAGTGTGTTTCAAAGTTTGGCCGCAAGGACAGGAAAGCTTGATGCCCGGCAGTCTGAAGCATATATCTAGTAGTTAGTGTGGGCAGACCTCAAGGCTCTGTTGGCCGCATGCCGTGTGAAGCGATTGGTTAGTGTAGTACGGTAATGTCCACACTTAAGCTATGTTGCTTTAGTAAGTTTACTTATAGTTCTCAAGATACATGTTACAGGACAAGATATCAGGTAAAAGACAGAGATAGATCACCGGCACCCATCACCCAGGGAGGGAGTCACCAACTGACCTGTAACCGAACACTCACCACAACATTCTCACACTCATGCAGCAACATTCCACTTGCTACTTGCATGACATCACTGAGCAAATGGCTAGCTCAGCTATCTCAGGCGGTGCCTGAGGAGTGTGTCATAACAGTTAGGAAGGCGGGAGCCGAGTTGTTCTAGGCCTTGTGTGTTAGCGCAAGGGTTTTGAGAGATTCGGTGAGTAACGAGCAGCCAGTGTAAGTTACGTATTGTATCTGAGGGAGGTTAATGGCTGCCCTAATGTCATTGTTCTGCGTGACTTCTATTTCTTTGGCTAGATCCTAAGTAAAGTGCATTACAATAATCAATTTTAGCCATAATGAGGGTTCTCGCAAGGATAATGCAGTTGTCAGTAGTCGGGAGGGGTCTGCAGGCGGTGATCAGTTTGCATGTGTATGCAGAAGCAGAGACAACAGCATTAGTTTTTCTGGTGAGGGAGAGTGTTGAGTCCAGGTAAATGCCAAGTGTTTTAGTGTCATTGGACACTTTGATAGTGTTCCCATCAGTAATGAAGGTTTTATATGCAGAGTCTAGTTTAGAAATGTTGATGTGAGAGCCTAAAATGAGTAACTCAGTTTTTTCATCTTTATTGCAAAGCCCATGATGTGCCATCCAGGCCTGGATGACAAGGTAGACATCATTAAGTGCGTTGGAATCCGTGACATAGTCACCTGTAATGGGGACGAGTATCTGGGTGTCATCCGCATAGTTGGTATACAAGACACCCAGATAGTCAAAAATGTCGAAGAGTGGCTTTGTAAACACATTGTCACAAGGTGCAACAATGCCGGTGTGGTGGAATAAAGTGAAGCCAGACACACCGATTCCATGAGGCCAGGTCACATTGACATCACGCAAGTGAATAGGCACGTTGAAGGGGAGACCTGCGGTTGGAAGTGTGAGGAGGCAGTGCAGTACATGGGAACGGCCTCGCATTACAATACAACTACGTTACCAGTAATTTAAATATTGCGGGCTGGTGGCAGAGGAAGGGTAAGTGCAGACATCAGTTTTCAAGTGCTGGTAGTGGTTTGTAGGGATCCAGTAAACAGCCCCCAAGTGCGGGGGATGCCTGGGAGGCAGTGCATGGGTTCAACTGGCGGCTCTGACTGTGTCGGAGATCAGTGTGTGGCAGGTGACTAGTGCATTGTCTGAGTCTTCCAGGACTCCAGCAGGGGAGAGGAGAGAAGGCACAACACATGAGGAAGCATCTGATGTGCCCACAGCCCCGGAGAACGTTCACCTCCAGTTCCATTGAGGCAGGGAGGCTGTACCATAGGGAGGCCCGAGCCGAAGATGGACATGAACCACCAACTGATTGCGAGGAGAAGTGACTGACATGGAGTGAGTAGGAAAGGGATGATTTAAGTCCATGAGATAAGAAGTGAATATGGAAGATCGAGTAGATGGAATTGTGGCCCCAG
This sequence comes from Ambystoma mexicanum, assembly GCF_040938575.1. Lineage (NCBI taxonomy): Eukaryota > Metazoa > Chordata > Amphibia > Caudata > Ambystomatidae > Ambystoma > Ambystoma mexicanum. The sequence continues at coordinate 1,451,389,483 of NC_090937.1, read as the reverse complement.
GATCCATAAGGGTTTGTGGACAATCCAAAGGGTTTGGAACTGAAGTCCTAGCCACTGGATGCCAGTGCCATCATCACAGCACAGTCCTGGGGAGATACAATGCCTGGCCCCAAGACAAAAGGACAATTCTCACAGGCCTGTACTGGAAGAGTTGCAGAGGGAAGAGAGAAGAAGCAAGGAAATCTTGTTAAAGGCCGTTGCAGTAGGCCGGCATATGAATGACCAGTCCTCTGGAGACGGTGAGCTGCTGGGTGAAGGAGAGGAAAGGAAGAATACCTCTGAGGAGGTACAGATGGTAGCGTGACCTCTCAGAGGCATCAGAGATGTGAGGAGAGAAAGAGTGTGGGGTGGCAGATTATCCCAGGCTATCTGCCATCATAGGTTGGAGCCGGAAGAGGGCCACGAGAGGCAGGGCAGAGAGTGACAGGAAAGGAGGGAGCAGGTGTGGTGTTGATTGTCATAATGTCTAGCACATTGTTCATATGCAGTCTGCAGGAGAAGCCCATGTCTGTCCACCATGACATGGTTCACCCATGGCAGTCATGCAAATGCAGGCATAAGTGCCAGACAATCATTAAACTTCATTCAATCAACGTACACGTGTCCTGGATGCACACACTTCGCCACTCACTGGACATTTCCTCATAAATTGGCAGATCTCCCACACCTTGGGACTGCTCCACATCATTTATATCACTGATGGCCTTTTCATGTGGAGTGAGTTCATCGTCCTCTCGTGGTGACCTACCTCCAGTCAACAGAGTAGAGGCGAAGTTGGCACCCAGCTTCTTTGGCTCGGCTCCGGAGGTCATTCAAACGTTTCACTACCTCAGGAGCGCACCTCTCATTGCTCAAGGCGTTGAATCTATCCGTGACACGCTGCCAGTGGGCCATACGCTGAGCAGGCGTATGTGTGCTCCCTGTCTGCACAATCGTATCACGTTCGTGTTCCCGCACATAGTCCACCAGGATATGGAGTTCTCAATCATTGAAGCGCCTCTTCTGTGTGTGTCTCCTGTGCCATGCCTTGGGTTTGAGCCTGTCCTGCTACTGCAGGCTTTGCCTTCCTGCAAGATTGTGCAGACCCTGTGTGGCTGGGACCACTTGGGTGAGTAGGGGCTGAAGCACTGGTGGACGGGGCAATGGCATCACACACTGATGCTGGGACATTAGGTTACCTTGTAGGTAGCTGTACCTTGGTGCTGGCGTCAGGTCGTTTCACTACATGTCTCTTCCCCTTGGATGCAACGTCTTCCCCTGTGTCTGGTTAGACCAGGGCCGTGACCACTACAGGCCTGGCTGGGGGACCCTGAGCCAGAGTTGTGGGGACTGCAGCTGCCCCTGCAGCTTCCTGACCCTGGCTGGTATGGACAGCTGATGACCCTGCTGCTCCAGGACTCTGGGTGTTGGGGACATCAGCTGCATCTCCCTGATCCTGTTGGGTGGGGGGGCATACCTCTACCTGCATGGCCCCGGGTACCTTGGACACCTCTGCCACCCTTCCCTCTTGTTGCCCTCCCACTCATGGCACTGATGGAATGGGAGGCACCGCTATCAATTGTCCTGGGCAATTTCAGTGGGGGGGGGGGCGGGCAGTGTATGTGATGTTAAACGTACCAGTGTGCTCCAGAAAGGCTCAAAGCTAACCCCTGGGGGGAAGAAAAATGGGACGCGTAATGCACAAGCACCCCAAAAAAGAAAAATACATGTTCACGACCCCACGGTAGCCCATGTGAGAACAAAAAACATTACCCAGTAATCTGTGGCATCCAGCAACACGTACGCGAAGGACACGTAAGGTACTGTGATGTTAGGAAAGGGGGTACGTGACACACAGGGGCACCCACAGTATGCAAAATAAGCACGCGACTCACCATTGGCCTCACCAAAACACACACACACACACACACACACACACACACACACACACACACACACACACACACACACACACACACACACACACACACACACACACACACACACACACACACACACACACACACACACACACACACACACACACACACACACACACACACACACACACACACACACACACACACACACACACACACACACACACACACACACACACACACACACACACACACACACACACACACACACACACACACACACACACACACACACACACACACACACACACACACACACACACACACACACACACACACACACACCCCCCGAAAAAGCTTGCACTGTCACAGTAGTGCAGAGATCAAGTGGAAACGCCATAATCGCAGAGGTCCACACGTCCGCCCGTTATAACTCACACAAGCATGTGATGGTCTCCTACACACTGCTTTGTCCCGATACTGTACACCAACGTTCAGCACATGTCGCGTAACTTAGACGCTTAGGCCCTTTGTCTGATTTTATGCTAACGCGCTGTTTCCGCACGTGCAGAGTCGCTCTGTTTCCGGCTGCCCACGTGAGTAACGCGGAAGACCCACGCTCCTGCCTACCAGCCACTTTACCTGCCGCCTGCTGCAATTTTAGTGCCTGCTGTACAGCCAGTGCTTCTGTTGTCGGACCTGTGACCACCTCTGCTGATCCAGAAGACTCCCAACGTGCCAGACCACTGCTCCACAGCCCAGCCCCAGGACCACCTTGCCCACCCACACCTGCCTTGGGTGTTGCCTTGTCTGGACAAACATCTTCTGAGGAAAATGGCAACCCCCCCCCAGCAGCGAGGCAGAGGGTTGTCAGCTTCAGTGCCAAAAAAGTTGACCTCCTGGTGGAGCATGTCCTGAGGCATTATGATGCCCTCTTCCATGGACCAACGTAAGTCGGCAAGGAAGGCTGGAAGATGATCTGGGACACATCTACAGGTGGCGGATGTTTCCACACAAACGGAAACACTGATGCCTGTGGATCTCACCATTTGAGACCTGATGTGGCCAGTGTTGCGAGGCTTACAGCCACCATTCGTGATGTGCAGGCTTACAGTGATGGGCTTGCACATCCAGCCGGGCCAGTGGCACAGCGAGTAGAGCGCTCGCTTTGACACCCGTGCAGAGCTTGCTAACGCAGGTTCGAATCCCGGCAAGGCCAAACTCAGCCTTTCATCATTCCGAGGTCGATAAATGAGCACCACACACTGTGGGTAATAATAAGCAGCGCTCAGATACCTGAGGGTTTGTAGCGCTATATAAATGCCAAATTATTATTATTATTATTTATCCTCACAATGAGGTCTGGCATCTCCTGAACTGGCTAGCTCAGTTCCTGGTCTCGAATTGGCTGTGTGGGCTTGCTACTTCTGCAACCCCCTCCTTGACTTCCTCCTCTGTGCGCCAGTCGCACTCCCTGCCGCCGTCTGCCCCAGATACCACCAGGGCCTCCTGTGTACCTGTCCGAACCCCAGCGGCCCGGCTGGTGGAGATCAGAGTCTAGGTTGGATCATCTGATGTGGTCACCACGTCGATACAGCAGGCGACAGGAGCTGTGGCAATGGAGGGAGAGCAGGCACCAATGAGCAGGGCATGTGCACGACAGCACCGGGTGATGTCATCCGCCAGGAGGCTGTCCTTAAGGAGCAGGCACTGGACAATTTTGCAGCAGCAGGCTCGGAGTAGGAGGCTACAGTATTCAGGGCATACCATCTCCGGGTGGCAGTTATCGGGCAGGATGACAACGTGGACCTTCGTCAAAGGATGTCTTCCACGTTGAGCGTATGGGGCGGGAAATCTGGGCAGAGCGGCAGCGGGCACGGTAGGCACAGCTCACCATGGCCAGGGCGGAGATTTCACTGCGTTGGTGAGAGAGGCGGGCTGAGATCCTCGAGGAGACTTGCAGGGAGTGGGAGGGGATGGAGAGGACCATGTTCTAGTCCCTGCAAGCCCACGTGGAGAGAGCGTAGGCCCGCCTAAGGGAATTGGACGCAGTGTTCGATGAGGCCCTGGCCGAAACATTGAGGGAGCATGGTGAGGACTAGCCTGCTGCCTTTGTAAATAGTTAATTAGGCATAGGTTTCCATTTTTTTAATTTTTAATATCGAGTTTTTGGACTTTAGTCCAATTTATGTACATAGTTATTCATGTTTGATTTTGCTTTTATATTTTTTAATGATTTGGAGTACAAATTGGACTTGGCTACAATTATATTTGTACATAGTTCACTTGAGTTTGCAATTTTTGTGTTCACCATGTGGAAATGTTTTTTTCTTTTTTTCTTCTATTTGAAAAAGACTTTCATAGACGTGGACTTTTTTCCTTTCTTGAGCTTTTCATGTACATATTCAGAAGTTTGTTTTGGACATTTGAACATTCTTTTAATGTATTCTTGTACATATTTTTTATGATTTGCAGTGTGTATGAAGAAAATACAACTGAAGAATATATTTCATTTGGTTTACGCACAGTAATTGTTTCTCTGACTTTTGTTGTTACTCGGTTTGATGTCGCTGGTAATGACGATAGTTGGTCATGGGTGTGCTTCCTTCCATGCATGTGTCATGTTTGCTATACATTTGCGTGGGGCATATCCACGTGTGCATGACCAGTGAGTGGGTGTGAAGGTGGAGTTTGGGTGTGCACAGTCAAGTGTCATTGGCTTTCACATGAGCAGCATCACTGTCTATTGGTCCTCAGTTTGTTAAGGGTGGTGGATGGGGTGACTGATGTGAGTGTAAAATGGTCACGTTATTGCTGCTGAATTAGCTTGATGCAGTGTGATGCACATGTTGTGCTTTGCCCTTCACCAGCCTGTGTCTGTGCTGTTATCATTGTCTCTGCTGTTGGGCATCTTGCACTGGCAGTCACTTTTGGCATTTCTACGTTTTTACAAATCGGCAGACCAATTCAGCAGTCTCGTTGGCTGGCGCACTGTCTGGTTGTCATTGATTCATTCAGAACTTGTCATTCCTCTTTGCTTGTGCTTTTGGTGGTACTCTGCCCTGCTGAACTCCTGTTTGAATCTGCAATGGTCACGTGGCTGCCCTCTGAACTTGGGCAAAGGTCCCCTCGCACGCCACTTGGACACCCACACTGCCTCCATGGCATACCGTAAACTTGGACTGTTTTTATGTATGCCAACAGCCACCTACCTGCACTTCACATATGCTGTCTGCACTTAGGCTTGGACTTGACACCAGCTGGCGGCGGTTTCTTTATTTTCTTCATTGTTATATTTATGTTGTCCTTCACATTTACTGCACTGCACTCTCCCCCAACCCCCTTTTCTCCTTCCCCACTTCCATGCACTGGTGCCATCTCAATGTCACCTGCCCTGCTAATTTCGGTGTCTGTTGTCACTGTGTTGCACATCTCTGGACTCTTTGCAGCTTCTTAAACTTGTGTATATGCACATTATGATTGACATGTCATTTGATGAGATGTCATGTCCTTCACAGATGTGTTTATTAGGTTATCTCTTCTGGTAATGTGACCTCATTGAGGCTCAGGCCGTGACACGCCTGGTCAGTGTTTGTTCATGTGACACACATTGAGGGTGCTTAGGATTCTGTCACTGTGCGACTATTTCTACATGGCGATTATTTACATGACTTTGTCACATGGACTACAGGCCCTCACTTTACCATTCACTTGTGTGATGTGCATGTTGAGAGATGTTTGCAGACAGCAATTGTGTTTGAGCAGCTGCCACACTCAAGGATGCGGCCCAGGTGTATGGATTAGTTTGTTTGCATGGTATTTATTTTAACAGGAGGTTCAGGGTGGTGTCACTACATGGCAGTCAAGGTGCTCAACACGCCATCGATGGAGTGAGCATGTGTCACCATGTCAACATCCAGCATGCAGGTGATGTCCGCTCTGGAGGGGGCTTCCTGCAGGGTGGGGTCACGGGTAATGGGGGCTCGGGGATTCCGTGTGGTGTGGGCTGCCTGCAGGGTGGCGTTACGGGTGATGGGGGGCTGGGGGTGTCCCATGTGGAGGGGGCTGCCTGCAGGGTGGAGTCAAGGGTGATGGGGCAGTGGGGTGGTCCCATGTTGTGTGGGCTGCCTGCAGGGTGGGGTCACGGGTGATGGGGGCTGGGGGTGTCTGATGTGGAGGTGGCTGCCTGCAGGGTGGCGTCATGTGTGACTGGGCCTGGGGGATCCCATGTGGTGTGTGCTGCATGCAGGGAGGCGTCACGGGTGATGGGAGGCTGGGGGGCTCCCATGTTGTGTGGGCTGCCTGCAGTATGGCGTCACAGGTGGTGGTGGCGGCTCCCATGTTGTGTGGGCTGCCTGCAGGGTGGCATCACAGGTGATGGGGTCTGGGTTGTCGCGTGTGAAGGGGGTGCCTGCAGGGTGAGGTCACGGGTGATGGGGGCTCGGGGATTCCGTGTGGTGTGGGCTGCCTGCAGGGTGGCGTCACGGGTAATGGGGGGATCCCATGTGGTGTGGGCTGCCTGCAGGGTGGCGTCACGGGTGATGGGGTCTGGGTAGTCCCATGTGGAGGGGGCTGCCTGCAGGGTTGGCATCACACGTGGGGGAATCCCATGTGGTGTGGGCTGCCTGCAGGGTGGTGTCACAGGTGATGGGGGCTGGGTGTGTCCCATGTGGAGGGGGCTGCCTGCAGGGTGGGATCACGGGTGATGGGGTTTGGGTTGTCCCATGTGGAGGGGGCTGCCTGCAGGGTGAGGTCATGGGTGATGGGGGGGGCTGGGGGTGTACCATGTGGAGGTGGCTGCCTGCAGGGTGGCGTCACGGGTGACTGGAGTTGGGGGTTTGCATGTTGTGTGGGCTGCCTGCTGGGTGGTGTCACAGGTGATGGAGGTTGGTGGTAATCCCATGTGTTGTGGGCTGCCTACAGGGTGGCATCACGGGTGGTGGGGTCTGGGTTGTCCCATGTGGAGGGGGCTGCCTGCAGGTTCGGGTCATGGGTGATTGGGGAGGGGGGCTGAGGTGGGGGTGTCCCATGTGAAGGCTACCTGGAGGGTGACGTTACGGGTGATGGGGGCTGGAGGGAATTCCATGTGGTGTGGGCTGCCTGCAGGGTGGCGTCACCGGTGATGGTGGGAGGGGGCTCCCATGTGGTGTGGGCTGCCTCCAAGGTGGCGTCATGGGTGATGGGGGGGGGGGGTTGATCCCATGTGGTGTGGGCTGCCTGCGGGGTAGCATCACGTGAGATGGGGCTCTCATGTGGTGTGGGCTGCCTGTAGGGTGGTGTCACAGGTGATGGGGGGGGCTGAGGGATTCCATGTTGTGTGGGCTGCCTGCAGGGTGGCGTCATGGGTGTTGGGGTCTGGGATGTCCCATGTGGAGGGGGGGGGCCTGCAGGGTGGGGTCACGGGTGATGAGGGCTGGGGGTGTCCCATGTGGAGGGGGCTGCCTGCAGGGTGGAGTCAAGGGTGATGGGGCAGTGGGGTGGTCCCATGTTGTGTGGGCTGCCTGCAGGGTGGGGTCACGGGTGATGGGGGCTGGGGGTGTCTGATGTGGAGGTGGCTGCCTGCAGGGTGGCGTCATGTGTGACTGGGCCTGGGGGATCCCATGTGGTGTGTGCTGCACGCAGGGAGGCGTCACGGGTGATGGGAGGCTGGGGGGCTCCCATGTTGTGTGGGCTGCCTGCAGTATGGCGTCACAGGTGGTGGTGGCGGCTCCCATGTTGTGTGGGCTGCCTGCAGGGTGGCATCACAGGTGATGGGGTCTGGGTTGTCGCGTGTGAAGGGGGTGCCTGCAGGGTGAGGTCACGGGTGATGGGGCGGGCGTGTCCCATCTGGTGGGGGCTGCCTGCAGGGTGGTGTCACAGGTGATTGGGGCTGGGGGTTCCCATGTGGTGTGGGCTGCCTGCAGGGTGGCGTTACGGGTGATGGGGGGGGCTGGGGGTGTCCCATGTGGAGGGGCATGCATGCATGCATGCAGACAGGATGGGGTGATGGGGGCTGGGGTGTTGGTGTCCCAGGAGGGGTCTGGTGCCAGTGGGTTTGTGCAGGTATCGCTGATTGTTTTGGAGCGATTAGTGTGTGGCATGGGTATGTGCTGACTTTTCTCGCGATTTGTCTGGGGTGCTGGCGGGGTACACAATGTTTTCTCGCGATTTGGCTGGGGTGCGTGCATATTTTTCACAAGGTTTTGCTGAAAGGGTTGTATGCTGGTCCAGCGATGGTGCGTGGGCTTGTGCTGTTGGGCATTTCACTTGCTTTTTACTGCGCATGGGGGTGTTACTGCCTCAGCTTAGTGTTTCTTGTGCCACGCCTACTGATGCCTCGGGAAATTCATGAATATGCGTGCCGTGCAATTGTTTCTCTGTGCCACGGCTGGCGCACCCTCCTTCTGGGCGCACAGCGTTTACGACTTTTCTGCACAGAATTCTATGAATCGGGGCCTTGATCTTGTAAGTTTCAGTGACTATCCAAACAGTAATCAATAGTCCCCATGCCCAAAGGTAAGGGGAAGATGGGGGCAACAGGGCCGACACCCCTTCAAAAACACCAGGAGAAGAGCATCACAAGACTTTGGGGACCAGAGGCGCAATCACAGCCCAGTAAAGGTGCAGTAGACCTGGACGGGCCGCAACAGGGCGAATTAGAAGAATCCACTATGGCATGCGGAAGGAGGATTTCCCGCAATGGATCAAAGAATTTCAAGATCAGTTCATGTAGACATTCGAATCTGTTTGCACAGCTAAAAGCAGAAATGAAGCAGTCTATACAAGAAATAAAAGTGGATGTGGTGAACTGCTGATACTACTGAAAGGGACCTGCAAGAGATGGTGGAAGATATGAAAAAGAATGATTAAGCACTTGAACCTATTATCGCCTTTCCCACAATCTAGAACTCCAATGCGAGTATCTAGTTAACGGGTCCAGGAGATCTAACATACAGATCAAGACCACAGTGTAATCCATAGAGGATAAGGACCTGAGGGGCATGGCAAACAACTATTTGCTGACCTACTGGGTGGGGTTAAGGAGGTTGTTATTCATTTAGACTGCATACACAGAGTTGGTCCACCAAGGACTGATCGAGGCGCAAGGCTGCGAGACTTGTTGGCGGCAGTTACTGCCTACACTCAAAAGGAACCGGTATTGAAAGCGGCACACACATCAGGCCCTTTGAGGATTAGTGGAACGGAGATACAATTGTTCCAGGACCTGGCTCAAAGCATGTTACAAAAACAAAGGGCGATGGGTCCGTTTGTGAGATTCGTAGCTCAGACAAAAATTTGATATAAATGGACAGTTACCTTTATGCCTTCTTTTCACCTCGGGCGATCGCCTGCATAGGAATACGACCTGCAACAAGGGCCTACAGATTCTACAACTACAGGAGGAAGATGGTGATAGTCGCGAACAGACTAGAAAGGTGAAGAGAGCACTTGGGAAACCGTGGGAATGGAAAACAGTGCCTATACTGAGCATAACTATGGAGAGAATATAAGCTCTCCCAAGCGGGAAGATCAAGGAAATAAACATATGTAATTTTGAGATGACTACCTGTAAGAATGGACAACAACGGTATGACATGACCCTAGGTGGCAGGGGGGATGATGGAAGGGATAACATGCGCAAGACCCAGCACGTTCAAATGTACATGCGGCACGCAGTCTCACAACTCGAAGAGTGGTCCAATGGGAATCCAAAGCAGGGGCAAAGTCTCTGGGAATGTTGGAGGGCCAGTGGCAGTGGACAATACATCCGGGTGCACATAGGAACTCTGGCTCTCTCCAGGGTGGGGGAAGGGAACTGCAAGGGGAGGGAAGAGGTAAAGGTGGAATTGTTAATGGGGTTGGGGTAGATGGTGAGTTTACATTAGATAGGGGGTCTATACACTCTGGTTTCTAGATGTGCACCAGGCTTTTTCTGGGAAATGTGGCAGGAGCTTTCCTGCTGCCTCCCCGTGTATGTCAACCGGTTGCAATGGACAGTCCAGACAGGCAGGAAGAGATAGGACAGGAAGATTCCAGAGAAGATTCTACCTAGATTTAGATCACTCAGTATCCAGTCTCCAACCAATATAACTTTTTTTTAGTCATTGGAGAGACAAGACAGGCCTAATCCAGTTTTTTTTGTCTGCACCTTCCTCCCGTGTGGAGACAGCTACGAAACTGAGGAGCATTATATATGCTCAGCTGAATGATCAAATACTAGGGTTTTGTGGTCCACTTCCCTGCAGGGAGGGAACCACCAGAGAGAAGAATTGAACGCCCATGTCACTGCCATTACAAAAAACAAACAACCACTTTAAGGTGCTCCGTCAAGTAGCGCCCTATGTCTCAATAGAAAATCGAACCAAACTTGTGAGGGCAGTGATCCTCCCGCCTGTGGATTACTGTAACGCTCTACTAGGAGGTGCAAACAAGTCTGATGTTCAAGAATTGCAAGAAATTCAGAACATTGCCACACGGATCATCTTTTAGATGAAACGATCCGAACCAACCACTGCAGCAAGGAAAAGACTACACTGGTTACCAGTGGCAGCCCGTATCCAATTTAAGCTGATGTCCATATGCCACAAATGCATATTTGTTAATGTTCCAGATTATCTGAAAGATAGAGTAAAAATCTATCACCCTATAAAAAATCCTGAGATCAGCTGAGGGTTTTTTTCTGGAACACCAGGTCAAACATGCCCAGGGTCTTGGTCGGGCCTTCCATGTCCAAGGGTCGAAGGCTGGAACACCGTACCTGCACACCTACGAAAAAACTGAAAACCATTTTGAATTTATAAAGCCGCTGAAAACGGTGCTTTTTTCGTTCAGTATGTCTGAATCTTGCAGCAGTCTTGAATGATCACCCTTCTGTCTCTCTGCGCCTGGATGTCTACGGGTTTTGTCGTGTTCCAAATAATATAACAGAACATAACAATTAGCAAAGGGGAAGCATGGAAAGGGCAAAGGAAGGAAGGAATGCACCTGAACGATTACCGTTTCTATCATGACACTTAATGTGCAAGGCATGAACACCCTGGTAAAAAGAAATCTGAGGTTATTCCAAGATATATCAGACAAATGCTAGGAACAGGGCAGCAGTGATACTCGTAGCAATTAGTGATGGTCTGAAATTACAAACCCAGGACTCCCAGGCAGACCCAAAGGTGAGATGTATCTTTCTTTACATAGTCACAAAGTCCCATGTTTCTCCAGCATGGGGTTTGGCATGGATTCACATGCTCATGAATATTCCCCGTCGTCAGGCTGGGAATCCTCGGTAAAGAAAAAATCAGTTTTAGTTTCGTTTCTGAACGGTCTTTCTCCTAATAACCAATCACTGGTGTCTGGGTAATACTGCCCCCAGCCAATGACTGCCCTCTACGTAAGCCCCTCCATTGGCAGCCATCTTCAGATTTTTACCGCACGTTCAAGTGTTGGGAGTCCTCGTGCTATAGCTCTCGAGCTTTTACTGCGTTTTGTGATTTTATAAAAAAAAAAGTTAAACCCCTTTTTTTCGGTCAATCGATCCTCAAGCTCCACCGTTTCTACTTCTGATCAACGGGGACCCATTTCGGATTTTTCTACAACCCTCAAGGACGACGTTTTTGTCGAGTCCCGCTTCTTGGAGGATTCCAGAAGATTCTTTGAGGCCTACCCTACATGGACATGGCCCAAGAAAAAGGAAGCACGACACCAAGCTGTTCAGGAGCTGCCCTGATGCCGATTGCAGAATGTTTCAAGGAGGACGAGCATTCTAGATGCCTCTACTGCCTTCACGAAGACAAAACGCACGTGGAAAAGGACTGTGCGTTTTGCGAGAACATGTCGGAACGGACCATGAAGGATCAGTGGATCCACCTCACCAACTGGCTGGAGGGGAAGAGCCCAGCAGCAGGTGAGAAGAGGAGGTCCGAGCGGTCTTCTAAGACCTTTGAGGGCGCCCCGGCGATGGGGGCCCAACAAAAGGCAAAGTACCGTGAGTCCGCGGGCACCGGGAGTGCCAAACTGTAGGGCTCCTCGGCTGGCAGGCAGCTCGCACTTTCACCGACGCCATCAACCACAAGCCAACGCTCTGGCTCAGGGAAAAGGAAGTCGGAGAACCCGGGTAAGCTTTGGGAGAAGTCCTGGTTAATCCCGACAGAGACAGCCGAGGGGAGCGAGGCGGCGACCCTACCCCCAAGTTTAAGGCCTCAAGTGTGTCCAAAGTCATCAAGGCTTTGATTCACCCGGTTAAAGCCTCTATTGAGGGAGTCGTGGCGGCCCTGGCAAAGCCTGTGGACGATACCCCAGTGGAGGTAACCTCAGGGCCCAGAGTTTCATGCCACCACGGAGGGAATCTTTTCAGCCCATGGATAAGACCCCCGTGAAAACCCTGGTGGAAAAAGAGGGGGGGCGGTGGCCATCACGGACAGGAGCTGGCTGAAGTCTTGAAGATCCTGGACAGGAGGTCCGAGGAAGTCAAGTCCCACGGGAGGGACCACAACGAGGCGGAATGAAGAAAGCGACCGTTAGGCTGACGAGGTTCACGTGGAGGTGGAGCATTCCACTCCCCATCTGTCGCGCCCGTCGCAACCGGTGCCTGGGCCACAGGACAGCTCAGGAGCAATCTTGATGGCTACCCAGGCCTTGTGCACAGAGATAAGGACAAGGTTGCCCTTACCCCAAACAGACGACCCAGCGGAGCTTGGACCATCGGGAAGCCCTCCAAGCAAGCGGAGGAGAACTCATCCCCCACTGCCCTTCCAGCCTACGCGGCCCTCAAGGCCTTCATCTCCTTCCCCGGATCCGAGGGATGACACAGGAACAGAGACGGCTACGACTGGGACGGATGACGACGACGGTGGTGACGGGCCCCATCAACAGCCCTCCCTCCCCCCAGGTGTCCACCCCCTCTCCCAACGAAATTGGCTTCTTCCACACCATGATTGCGAGGGCATCCAAGCTCTTTCAGCTCTGCCTGGTGGAACAGAAGGAAGGTTTTCTCTATCAACGGCGTGAGGCCAAGAGGAAGACGGTCCTCTGGGTCCCGTTGCTTGACGACATCTGGGATGAGGGGCTGGAGCTCCTGAAGAACCCGTCCACGACCTTGGCCAAGAGAGACCAGTACGAGAAGTAGTCCTGGATTCCGCCCCCATGTGCCTTAGGGCGCAGCCGAACCCAGATTCAGTTGTCTCGGCGGCGGCCAAGAAGAAATCGGCAGGGGCGGCGGCTTCAACTTCTACCTCCCCGCCAGACAGCGAAGGGAAGAAATTGGCTGCCATGGGACGACGGGTCATCTTGTCGGCGGCCAACGTCCTAGCAATTGTGGCCTGCTACGACAGGGAGCTGTGGTTTAAGATCGCTCCTCTGCTGGACTTCCTCCCGGACGACAAGAGGGCTGAGGCCCTGGAGATACTGCAGGAAGGCGAGGTGGCGTCGGAACACGCCATAACGGTGGCCACGGACATTGCTGACACCGGCTTCCGCCAGATGGGCAACAGTGTTTGCCTTCGCCGGCGTGGTTGGCTCAAGGCAACCGATTTCCGCCAGGACGTGCAAACCAGAGTTTTGGACATGCCCTTTGATGGAAACAACCTGTTTGGCAAGACAGTGGACAAGTCACTTCAGGCCATCAAGGCCGACATGGAAGCGGCGCGGGCCTTGGGAGTTTTGCAACGACGACGGGCGCCATTTCGGAACTCCGGAGGCAAGCAAGGGCCTCCAAAGGATTCGGTGGCGGCTCCTCAACATACCGCCAGACGGCCCGCTCCTCGTCGCAGGAGGCCTACAGAGGACGCGGCAAGTCAGGAGAATCTCGTCAAGGATGGCAAGGCCACTACCAAGCAGGACTGAACCGGCCATAGCGTCGGGCCCCCACCTGAGCACCCCAGTGGGAGGCCGGCTGGCGAAGTTTGTCAGCGTGTGGGAGTCCATCTCCACCGACCTATGGGTGTTGGATACCCTGTCCCGCAGGCCCACTCTCGAGTTTCTAAAAAAGTGCCCGCGCATTACTCCCGTGGCCAGGAAGGAAAACCACGTCCCTCAACTGTTGCTGGAAGTAAGGACGATGCTGAAAAAAGGAGCTATCAAGCTCGTCCCAAAGAGGCTCCGGGGCTCCGGAGTGTACTTGCGATACTTCCCCGTAAGGAGGAAGACCAGCGGCTGGCGACCCATCCTGGACCTTCGTCGCTTAAACAAGTACATCAAGTACCAAAAGTTCTGGATGGTCACTCTCCAGCACATGGTGGGACAGCTGGAGGAGGGCGACTTCCTATTGTCGCTGGACTTGGAGGATGCTTACTTCCACATCCCCATTCTAAGAGGACATCGAAAGAGCCTCAGATTCGTAGTCCGACGACGGCACTACCAGTTCAAGGCCCTTGCCTTTTGGATTGAAGCCGGCGCCCAGGGTATTCACCAAGTGCCTAGCACCAGTAGCAGCACGGCTGCGCCTGCAGGGGATCCACATCTACCCCTACCTGGACAATTCGCTCATCCGAGTAAGGACAAGAGAACTCTACGTCGGACACACAGCGAAGACCGTCCAGATGCTCACGTATGTGGTATTTTCTATCAACTGTGCGAAATCCCACTTGGTCCCGTCACAAGTCGCACTGTTTCTGGGAGCCAGGCTCGACATAGTGGCGAGATTGGCCTCTCCGTCGCAGGAAAGGACAAAGGCCATTCTGGGCAAGGAGCAATGACTGTGGCCATGGACGTGGCCAGGGTGAGGTCCATCAAGTCCCTGCTCGGCATGATGTCATTGTGCATCTACCTCGTGCACCTGTGCAGGCTACGGATGCGTCCACTGCAAGAGTTCCTTGATGCTCGTTGGATGCAAGCGACGGGCAGCTTGGAAGACAGGATCTCGTTCAATGAGACCTTCCGCCTAGCGATCCAGTGGTGGGGCACCCGCGTGCATCTCGCGGCGGGGATGGACTTCCAGACCCCAGCACACCAGGAGACGGTCACCACGGATGCCTCCCTGGAGGGATGGAGAGCACACTCTGGCGATCTCCACACAAGTGGCCCTTGGCTCTTGGAGGAGAAGTCGCCACTCATCAATGTCCTGGAGCTCCGTGCCGTGTTCTGGGCCTTCCGTCACTCAAGGGCAAGGTGGTGAGGATCTTCACCGACAACACCACCACAATGTTTTACATACGGAAGCAGGGAGGCAGCACATCCCCCAGCCCTATCCAAGGAGGCCCAGGATCTGTGGCATTGGGCTGTCGCCCAAGGGATGTTTCTGGTACCCTTCCACTTGGCAGGAATAAAGAAAACCAACGCTGACTCACTCAGCAGGGAGCTACGCTCGTGCCACAAGTGGGAACTGCGGCAGGCTCAAGTAGACCTGCTTTTCCAACGATGGGGCAATCCCCAGATCGACTTATTCTCGACGGAGACGAACGCCAAGTGCCGGAGGTTCGCCAGCAGGTTTCCCCAGCCGGGGAGCATGGGCGATGCCTTCTCCTTCCCCTGGGACGGCCTGTTCCTCTATGCATTCCCGCCGTTGCTGCTGCGACTCATCAACCAATTCAGACGGTCCCGGTGCTTGATGATCCTCGTTGCACCGGCATGGCGAGACAGATATGGTTCCCGGAGCTTCTGGACATGTCGGCGTCCCCCCCTCTCCCAGTCAAACTGCCGGGGAATGCAGATCTCCTCTCCAGAGAAGGAGGTGCCATCCTCCTCCACGGCCCGGGGTTGCTGAACTTGCAGGCCTGGCTCTTGCAGCACTAGAGCTTGGAGGGTATGATATCCTGGCGGACTGCAAGGAGGTGCTTGCAAAGGCCAAGGCGTCCTGAACTCTCAAGTGCTACGGACACAAATGGAAGAGGTTCTCTGCCTGGTGCCATTCACAGAAGATTAAACCGCTGCGGAGTACGGCCCCTAAAGTGCTGCCATACTTGCTATCGCTTGCCAATGGCGGGGCTGGCCCATGCCTCCATCAAGATCCATCTGGCTTTTATCTCCCGCTACACCAGAACTCCGGGGCGCTCATCCCTGTGGTCCGATTGCCTGGTTAAGGAGTTCATGAAGGGACTGTTCCGATCCTTCCTGCCGATGAAGTCTCCGGCCCTGGCGTGGGAACTCAACGTAGCGCTGACCAGGCTCATGGGGCCGCCATTCGAGCCTCTGCATTCCGCACCGTTGAAGTTCCTGTCGTGGAAGACAGCGTTTCTTGTGGCCATCACCTCCACACGATGAGCGGGAGAGATCCAGGCCCTCTTGTAAGCCCCCATGCCTGACTTTCCACGAGACGAGGGTGGTTCTGAGGACGCACCCCTCCTTCATGCCCAAGGTGCCGTCGGACATCCACCTCAACGAGCCCTTGGTGTTACCTGTTTTCTTCCCGTCGCCAGCCGAGAGGACTTTGCACTCGCTGGATCTAGCCAGAGCGCTGAAGTTCTACGTAGACCGCACAGAGTTTTCGGCAGACATCACAGCTGTTTGTGAACTTTGGACCTGTGAACCAAGGGAAGGCCCTCTCGAAGGCTTCCATTTCCAGATTGCTCTTCGGCTGCATCATGCACTGTCACCAGTTGGCAAACCGACCGTTGCCCGGCCGTCCGAGAGCCCATTCGACCAGAGCGATCGCTGCTACCACAGCGTTTCTATCTGGTGTGCCCCTGCTGGACATCTGCAGGGCTGCTACGTGGAGGTCGACACACACTTTCACGAGATTCTACTGCGTTGACTGGGATACCAGGGAGGAGTCCAGAGTCGGCCAGGCAGTGCTGTGCAACCTGTTCACCTGAAGGTGGGCCTGTTGAGGAGGTAAGAGATGCTTAATGTTGAGCCTTGCCACCTCCTGTGACTGTGCATGTGTATACTGCTATGTATTCTTGTATTCATGAGCATGTGAATCCATGCCAGACCCCATGCTGGAGAAGGAACAAGTTACTTACCTCTAACTGTTCGTTCTCCAGCATGGGTCTGGCATGGATTCACATGCGAACCCTCCCTCCTACCCCTCTGCGGCTCTACTCCTGGTCCCACTGCCACTTTACGTGCTACTAAATCTGAAGATGGCTGCCAGAGGAGGGGCTTAGGTAGAGGGCAGTCATTGGATGGGGGCAGTATGACCCAGAGACCAGTGATTGGTTATTAGGAGAAAGACAGTTAAGAAACGAAACTGAAACTGATTTTTTTCTTTACAGAGGATTCCCAGCTTGACGACTGGGAATATTCATGAGCATGTGAATCCATGCCAGACCCATGCTGGAGAACAACAGTTACAGGTAAGTAACTTGTTCCAAATACATTGGCCACGGCATATGCCACTGTGGGAAAGGATGGTTTCCTACGGGGGATGCTATCACAATTGGAGGGATTTACTAAAGGTGTCTTAGTATTGACAGGGGACTTCAATATGGCCTGGGTACCCCAGGGGCATAAGGGCATGCGAGCTGTTCAGCACATACAAGCGCTGTCGAAAGCACTTTAGCAAGAGATTGCGATGCTGGCACTACATGACATCTGGCGGGAGGTCAAGGGGCAAATAAATGGGCATACCTATCACTCTCCTCCTCCAGGATAGATTACATTTGGGTCGCAATGCATGCCCCGCTAAAAATAGAGATTCACCTGGTGGGAGGCAAGGAAGGGTTATGGAAATGGGGGTTCCCATCGGACCTATTACACAATCCGGTTCTCACAGAATCGATAAGAGGGAATATAGACGTATTTTGCGGGAATATAACCCCGGATGTGGGTCTCAACACATTATGGGACGTGTTCAAAGTGGTATTAAGGGGTCAGTTAATAGTCATAAAAGCTGATAGAGAGAATCAAAGAAAGCAAATAGAGAAAGAATTAAAGGATCGGCCAAAGAAAATAATGGGAAAACTGGTTAAGGGTCAGGTTAGAGCTCTGCAGAGAGCACTGAAACATACTCCAGGTCAGTTGGAAATACTCCACACAAAGTGCTGAAAAGGCACTGCTCTATACAAAAGAACGGTACTACATGGGATCCAAGAAGGCTGAATGATTGTTAGCAAGACAATTGAAAAACACAACGCTAGCACATACATACAATTCTAAAATTGAAAGAGCAAGAGGGAGATGTGGCTATGGGCAGTGAAGCGATATCAGCAATTTAAGAATATTACGCCAAGCTGTGTTCCATAGATAATCTGGATGGGAATAAACAAGAAGCATAAAGAACTACAATCCCATTACCAAAAAATATCTAGTTTAGAGGGGGAAGGATTAGAGGGAGAAATTCAAGAAAGTGAAATAATTGAGGCATTTAAATCCTTATCCCTAAATACAGCTCCTGGACCAAACAGATTCCCAGCAAGTTTTATAGACAATTCCAAACTAATCTGGTTTTGTGGCTCTCTAGATTGTAAAATTAATTTAGGTCAACAGGGAATATTACAGGGTCCATGAAAGAAGCAAAGGTGGTGGTGTTCCCGAAACCCAACAAAGACCTCAACACTTCCAGGCTCATATAGACCTACAGCACTAATAAATATAGATGGCAAGATCTATACAGAAATCTTAGTGAATAGGTTAAAGGCGCTTCTCCCCAGACTCATAATGATTACACAACAGCCAGCCCTGCTGGTATCGTTAGACTGAGGAAAAAGCATTTTAATGCATGGAATGGTCCTTTTTGTTTCGCATAATGGAGAATATGGGATTTGCTTTGAGATTTCTTCAAATGATACAGGCAAACTACCAAACCCCCTCAATTCGGTTGGTTATCAACGGCACTCTCTCTAGAGGTATTGACAATAGGCGGGGCATGAAACAATGATGCCTGCTGTCACCGTTGCTCTATGCCATTTATTTGGAGCCCCTACTAACCAGGCTAAAGTAACAGACAGCGTCAAAAGGAGAACTATGGCTGTGGAGGATCACATAGCTATTCTGTTTGCAGATTACATGCTGATAGTGATAGAAGATCCGGAGAAGTCATTACCGGCACTAATGGCGGAATTGGAAGAATTTGGGACAGTGGCGGGGCTAAAGATTAATCAACAAAAAATCAGAAATCCCTGAACTTAACGGTCCACCGAGACCATCCGGAGCAGATAAGGGCACCCACCCAAAATGAACTGGCGCACACAGGGATTATATACCTGGGGGGGAGGTTTGTTCGCCCTAGAATATTAAACTACTTGCAGGCTCTCCCGTCTCTAGTGCCAAAATCCTTTTTCCGCACTTTATGAATTTGTCTCTGCATATATATGGCAGAACAAACTCCCCCCCCCCCCACCCCCCTGCCCGGTTCGCTATGAACACCCTAACAGTAAAAAGAGACCAGGCGGGATTGGAGCTCCCACACCTTCGCAAATATTATGAGGCAGCACAGCTCCGGGTTGCGAGGGAATGGTTAGCTGGTGACATAAAAAAAATATGGGCTCGACAAGACAGGGCAAAGGCAGCAACACCCCCATCGTGTCATCTGTATCTAAGAACTATAATTAGACCACTGAGTGTGCACATTAGTAAAATAATTGAGCTAACAGCTGAGATATGAGATTCAGTGCTAGCCAAAGGGGCTCTTTCTATGGTCCCATTCCCATTTTCACCACTGTTTCATAATCTGCAATTTCCGCCAGGGATGGAAAGGGTTTTGTTTATGGCATGGCGGGCGGTAGGATGCCCGAGAGTACGAGATCTGTATCAAGGCATAAAGCTCAGATCATTTGACTCCTGTAAACCATGTTTAGGGAACCACTGAAGAGGATAGACTGTGCTATTGTCAACTGAGTCATTGGTTATCTGACCCCAGTATTAAGGCAGCAGCTACTCGCCAATAAACCCCATTAGAGAGATTTATTAGGACCCACTTGAGGTCAAGGAAAATCCTATCATACCTATATACGTTTCTTAATGAAAATTCAACACCAGTTCAATGGAGGTACATGAAGAGGTGGGAGACCACATCTGGGGACGCTGCATCAATGGAAAGCTGGGAACATCTTTGGAGTAATATACCAAAGTTAACTCGATCCATTCAACTGCGAGAAATGTTGTATAAGATAATGTCACTCACACACAAAGGAGACTAGAGGGAAGTTTAATAACCTAAAGGAATAGTCCCTCTAATATATAAACCAAAGCACATAAATATTCCCTAGGTTATGTATTGTAGACCTGGTTGGCAGAGGGGTATGCAAACCCACTCTACCTACATCTGACTCAGTGTAAAGGTTGATCATTAAACCATCTTGTACTGTTATTATAACATACAGAAATATTTTATTCATCACTATTAAATAGAAAATCATTTAAAATGTTAGTCTTGGCACAATTGTTGCTGTACATGTATTTTGGAAAAAAACATAAATGGTGTTCGACAAATGATCGCTACCATGTCTATTACACCTTTTCATTAAAACTATTCACTCACATACTACTATAAATGTCCAGTCACTCCATTTCAACATGCACAACCCAACATGTTTCACTCCTCTCTCTCTATTTAAGATAAGTTATGCTTGAATTTCTTCAGGGGTTCACTATTAGTTTTCTAATCTTTTAAGGCCTAGTTTCAATACATATGTTCATAATTTAATTATGAAATGCCTTTTCTTTATTCTGTCTTTAGGACATCAGTATGTTTTTCACGTAGCTCGGTTTTTGGCTTCCATGTCCCGCTTCCATTTCTACCATAGTCTACAATACACAAAAACAAAATGGGGATTTAATTTTCCCATTTCTGTGGTTTTAGAATAGCCACATTATCTCAAATTCTTACTTCGTGTCCAATTCTCAATCTTTAGAACACATCATTGCTCACGGCTTCCCTGCCTACTCACCCAAGTTTCAACTGTGCAGTTCAATCTAGTCCACTTCTTATACGTTTTCCTTGTTGACTTCTATCTGTCGCTTGTACCTTGATTATGCAATCTCTGTGGAGTTAGCTCTCTCCCCGTGTGCCACGGAGAAAAGGCATTCGATCTCAATTGTTAAGTCCTCAAACCACATTTCCATTATGCATTACTACTACTCCTACTTTTTCATTACAGAGTTTATATTACTCAAGCAGATTTCACACTTTGTCTGCTCGTGCTGTTTGTAGCCTTTAGGTATATCCATTGCAACTTTTAAAGTATATACCATGCTCTTTGCATATTCTCTAGTCTCTCCTCAGTACATCGAATAGATATTGCATATCAATCGTATACTGATGGCCGTCTGTGTGTTGTCACTCCTACCGCTCTTATTAGGACTCTATAGGATAACATCCGCTAGCTTACCCTATTGTTGTTTAGCTAAATCAGCAAGGTCTTCGTGTATTAGCCGTCTTGACTTCACGGCGATACGCCAATGCTTTTCTCATCGCCGCTATGTTAGTGATGCGTTCTCACAATATGCTGTCCCGGAAAACATTGTATTTAAACTGTCAGATGCAAGCCATCTGAATATCGTCACTCCTTCAGCCTTCATCACCAGTCAAAACAAGAGATCACCTGCTGGCTTAACTCCTTCTTGGGTAGCTCTATCTACGTGTTTCTCATGTAATGGCCGTCTTAGCCGTACGGCAATCCCGCAGTGTTCTCTTTCTGTGCGCCGCCCTGTAACTCTTTATTCCTGTTCCTGTGGAGTATCCCCATTGTCCAGGACCCTCCGGGCCAGCTGGGGTTTGTAGGTCTGGGCTGGGAAGTCTCGGACAAAGTCAAGAATTGGGCTCCAAATGTTCCGAAAGCGATGGAGGAGACCTGCCCTGGCTGCCATCTCCTTTTCTGCGATTAGCACGTCCCATATTTTCACCCACCAAAGGGGCAAGAGGACCCTCCACAGATTTCCATGAGCGGGACACCACAATTCTACCCGCCAGAAGGCATTGGGACAGCAATTTGGCTTTGGCTCTGGATCTTGGGTAGATCCTGGGGACTGGAATGCCCAAGAGAATGGGTTCGGGGTCTAGGGGAAGCCTTATCTGAGTGAGTTCTGCGATGGTCGCTAAGCACTGCTTCCAAAAACTGTGCTTTTGGGCAAGCCCACCACATGTGGAAGAAGGACCCTTTTTGGCCGCATTGTCTCCAGCAGGCCGGGTCGGGTGTATGGTTCATATGGTGGAGTCTTAGAGGGGGGTAGTACCAATGCAGTAGAATTTTGTATGCACATTCTCTGTTCGTGATGCATGCAGATGACGATTGGGCGTGGGTCCAAATGTCCTGTAAAGGGTGGCCCAGGTCTGCCTCCCATTGTGCCATGGATCAGGTTTTTGAGGTTAGAAAATACTTCTGGAAGTGTTTGTATAGAGTGGAGATCTTGCCCTGGGTCGGGAGCTCCTTGAGTCAGTTCTGTAGCTGCTTGGCGGGTCTGTGGGTGGGAGCACCAGTGACGTAGCTGGATGTATGTAAATCTATCTTTTTCTTGAACCTGAAAGATTTCTTTACATCGTTCAAAAGTACACGGTTGTCCTCCTTCGAAGAGCTGGCCCAAGGTCTCTAGTCCCCCTGTAATCCAGGTTTTGAGCTTTTGGAGGGGTTGCCCCGGGTTAGAAAGCTGGGTTCAAGAACACTGGGGATGAGAGGGACAGAGTCCTCTTGGAATCCCTTTTTGTTTTTAGGGTTCTATCCCAGACAGAAATGGTGTTTGGTAGCCGACAGTAGTCCCTGCCATTTGCCGCTGCATCGGTGGTGGGATGTGTGGGAGTAAGCGTAGAGAGAGGGATAAGCGTGATTGTTCCAGGTCCACCCACCTGGGGCAATTAGTAAGAGTTTGCCACGCCTAGATGCTTGACAACTGAGCTGCCATCTGGTAACTCTATAGGTCTGGGACCCCTAGGCTGACAAGCTTTGCGTTACTTAGCATTGTGTCTTTAGTAATCCTTTTTTTTTAGTTTTCCCCTTCCAAATGAATTGTAGCATTTTCCTCTGCAAGTTTCAGAGGGCTGGTGTTGGGATCGCAACTGGGAGGGGTGAGCATGTGTATAGAAATCTCGGGAGCAGATTCATTTTGCTGGCATTAATCCGGCCCATTAATGATATTTCTTGGGTCGCCCCACGTTTCAGGTCAATGTCCAGTTCTTTGAAAAGTGGGGGAAAATTTGCATGGTAAACGTCTTTTGGGTCAGCCGGAACCTGAACCCCAAGATAGTTAATAGCCTTCGTCTTCCATTGGATTGGGCACATTGGAATCGAGACTTCTCGCTCCCTTGGAGGTAGCCCTATCCCCATTGCCGCTGATTTATTAAAGTTGATAGAGAATCTTGTGACCCTTCCATAGCTGTTTTACAGCTAAAGCGTGTGTCAAGGAGGAGCGGGGCTCTGATGGTGAGCAGGACGTCGTCTGCGTAGAAAGCTAGTTTGTGGTATGAGGTACCAACACGGGGACCCTTGATCAAGGTATTCAGCCTAATCCGTTGGGCAAATGGCTCCATGATTAGTGCGAATAGGAGTGGGGATAGTGGACATCCCGGTCTGGTTCCACAAGTCAAGTCGATAGGAGTGGAGAGGGTTCCATTGATTCTGAGAAGGGATTTGGGCGAGTTATAGTTGGCCAGGACCATGGTGCAAAATTCCGGCCCAAACCCAAATGCCTTCAGGGTGAGCCTCATGAAGGTCCAGTCCACCTTATCAAATGCTTTGGTCGCGTCAAGCGCCATGAGTACTAGTCCTTGGGAATCCTGGGAAGCCAGGTTCACTAGGTTCAAGGCTCTGCGGATGTTGTCGGCCGTGGACCGGTTCTTGAGAAACCCGCTCTGATCGGGATGAATTATGTCAGGCAGGATATGGGATAGGCGTGTCGCTAGGATCCTAGAATAAATGTTGGCGTCAATGTTCACCAAGGCAATCAGTCAATAGGAGGCAGTATTTCTCAGATCCCCTCCAGGATTAGGTAGGAGGACTGTGATTGATTCTTGCATGGAGGGGGTTATGACTCTCGTGACTCTGAAAGAATTCAAAAGTTGTTACAATGGCGTAACTAGCTGGGGCTTAAAGATGTTATAGAATCTGGTTGAGTAGCCATCAGGACCAGGAGCTTGGGATTTGAGGGACTTTATAGCCTCATCTACCTCCTTGCTTGAGATTGGAGCGTCCAGGATGTCTCGGGTTGAGTCCTGCAGTCAGTGAAGTGCTGCTTTATGTAAATATTCCTTTTGTTCCTCCAGGTCTCGTATTGGGGCGGTCATCATCTGTGCCAGATGATCTGCTGCCAGGCGTTTTGTCTTGATCGGCGTATTGTATTCTGCCTGGCGAGTCCCGCAGACCAATGATTGTATCGTTTCTTTTCGCTTTCGCCAGTTTGGCCAGCAATAGTCTGTTAGCCTTATTATTCTTAGCATAATAAAATTGCTTGGCTTTCGCCAGTTGATGTGCTGTGTGTTCGGCGTACTGGGCTTCGATCTTTTTCTGCGCCATGCAAATAGCATGTTGTGTTTTTGGGGACCAGCCTTTTTCCTTTGTGGGTCTTCTCTGCTTTTCGGAGGTCATCCTCTAGGATCAGACGGGTCTTTCGCCTTTTCTTATGGAAGGCTACTCCCTGAGCTATCCGCTCCCCACGTATTACCGCTTCCCAGGTGTTAACGGGGGGGGCCAGGGGAGGAATCTTCGCTGGAGTTTTCCTTAAAGTTCTTAATTGCGGTCGTTATTGAGTCTGAGCGGCATCTCGTTAAGTATTGGGTCGTACAGCGTCCATCTGCGTTGCACGGTGGGGGATGGAACCTGTACTCTAATTTCCAGGGTCACCGGGGCGTGATCAGACAGCATCCTTGAGCCTATGGTTACGTCATTGGCGAATGCGAGTATTTGTGGGGATACCAGGAGGAGATCTATTCTGGAAAATATCCTATGAACGTAGGAACAGAAGGAGAAATCTTTCTGAGGGATGAAGTATCCTCCATGAGTCCACCACCTCTAGGGTCCTGAATAGATGTAAAAGTGCCAGTGCAGAGCCAAGGTCTCCAGAGAAGGGTGGATGTGATTTATCCTTTGTGGGGTCCGGGACTCCATTGAAGTCGCAGCCGATTACTATCTGGCCCTCTAGAAAGGGGGAGAGAGTGGAGCTCAGAGTCTCATAGAAGGCAGCTTGGCCTGTATTCAGGGTGCATACTGAAACAAAGGAATATAGCTGTCCCAGCAGTATGCACTTCACGACTGTAAATCGGCCATCCGGGCAAAGTTGTGTGTTCAATATCTGGGGGTTTAACCCTTTCCTGAAGAAGATTGCTGTGTCCCCTTTTTTGCCATTTCCTGAGGTTAAGAGTTGCTTTGGAAAGTACTGGGAGCGTAGATGCCGTGAGGGGCAGTGAAGTGTGGATGGATCAGTCAGCATTTCGTAGGGCCTGTAGCCGCTCATTAACCTGCCTCTGAAATTTTTGCTCAGACCTCCAATGGGAGGGCCAAGATTTGACTGAAGGGAAGGGGGGCAATTTTATGGAACTGGCGCCACCCATGGCCAACCGGGCCAAGTAACTGTTTTTAGCCAACATGGCTAGAACTAAGAGCAAACTTGGTGGATCATTCCAAGGACTCATAGGTGGATTGTGCCTTGGAAATGGGCATAGGCCGTGGGGTAGGGCCCGCTGCTCCGGCTGTCAGGTTTCATCTGCATGTTTGTAGGTTGTGAAACTCCATCGTGTAAACCGAAGATTTTTCCGGGAATGTGGAGGAGGCTAGCTGGGTCGGTCCGGGTAAGAGTTGGGCCCAGTGTCCCAGAGGCCATGTTCTGGCTTCAGGCTGCCTGGAGCTTCGACATTTAGGTGAATCTGTTGCGTCTGTGTTTGATCATTTCTTTCTCCTAAACCTTGGGACCTTTGACCATGAGTTTTGCTTAGTTTTTGGGGCAGCTGTGAGGTCTGTGAGTGATGTTTTCCGAGGCTGGGGGTGACATGCATTTAGATGAGGCTGGGTGCATGATCTTCTCGGCGTCCTCCAGGTGGCTAATCCTCCTCAGGGTGCCTTTGTAGGAGAACTGTAGGGCCGTGGGGAAGAGCCATCTGTAGCGGATTTGTTGTTCCTGAAGGAAGATGGGTGGGGGTCGGAGGGATCGTCTTTTCTGGAGGGTGAGGAGAGTTAAGCCTTGATAGATCTGAAGGGGAGAGCCCTGAAAGGTTATTTCATCCCTGGTGCGTCCGATTGCTGAGATGGCTTCTTTTGTAGTGAAGTGTACCCTGGTGATATTTGGCGGGGCGTCTGATTCCACCCCACGAGGGTGCAACCTGTGGGTGCGTCTAGGAGGAGTTGTGGCTTCTCTAGTTGTGGAAGGAGGGATTGAAAAAAGTCACCCACATATTCCGCAAAGTTTTTGTCTGGGACTGAGGCTGGAATTCCTCGGATTCAGAGATTATTACGTCGGCCCTGTTTTCCAAGTCTTCTTGTTTGAATTCTAAGATTTCGCATTTGATTTGGAGGAGTCTGAGCATTGAACTTCCATCAAGGTGGAAGTAAGATCTTGGGTCCGGTCTTCGACTTCTCCCAGCCTTTGCTCAGCCTCCATTACTCTTTGGTCGGTGCTTTCTAGTTTAGTGGTAAGTTCAGTCATGCAAGATCTGAGTTCAGATTTGATGTCGGCCATGAGTGCCTGGATGTCGTCCTTAGTTGCGAGAGATCTCTTGTCGTCTGAAGTTTCCTGTGAAGAGGAGGGAGGGGGATCCTGTTTCCTAGATTTTTTGGTTGACATCAACATTGCAGCAATGTCTGGGTTCTTACCGGACTTTAATTATTTGGCCATCGTGTCGTTTGTGGGCAGAGGGAAGGCCCCACACCTTTTGGAGGAAAAGTGGTGAGCAAATCGACCCCTCAGTCATTGGTAGAGTAATTCAGCCGCCACACAAGTCCCTCCAGGTATGTAAAGGTGTATTGCTGGTGTGGATGCTGAAGTTACTTGTGGGGGTAGGGTTCTCCGTTCCCCCAGGAGGTAGGCGACAGCGGGCGGATCCTTCCGAGCCTGCAAGGGGGGAGGAGGAAGGTTGAGATGTGGGCCATGGCACCCCAGGAAACGTTCTGGAAGGGGGGACAGAGGGACTGTGTAGGCAAAGCTAGGGGGTGATATCAATGCCAACTGGAGCTTTGCTCCGTTCTTGTCACAGGCTAGGTGTTCCAGTGGGGGGTGTAGGGCCCCTTGATGGTGTTCAGGCTGGGTCCCTCTGTGGTGTGAGGAGCTCACCAATCCCCTAAAGCGGAGCTTGTGCCAAGTTCTCCCTGCAGTGCGGCTTCCCAGCCCCCCTCCCCCCCCCGCCCAGTTGTTGAGGGGGCCACGGGGGCCTTGTGTTGTGAGGTCCCTGGATGGAGGTGCGGGGGTTGGAGGGCTGGCTGCCCCACCAACGGTGGAATTAGGTCCAAGGGCAGCACCAGTTCCCACGGGTCCCCCTGTGTAGAGAGGGCAAAAGGTGGAGGGCCCCTGCCTCAGTGCCCCCCCCAGGGGTCAAGAGCCGCCCCACAGATTGGTGCAGTGCCACCGGCAGGGTCTCGGCTGAGGGTTGCATCTCTACCCCACGCGGTGACACGGCAGGAGCCAGCCGGGACTCTAGTGGATCCAGGGGAATGCCAGTTAATTCCTCTGCAGAATCGCTGAGGAGAGTAGCTGTTTGGGTGGGAGAGGGGGTCGCTGGAGTTAGGCCTCTTTACGTTCATGCTGGTCACACGTTGTGTTCATTGCGCCGTCACACGGGCTCTCTGCTTCAGTGCAGCGGGCTCGGGTGGAGATATTGCGAGCGAAGGCAGAGCTGGGCGGGCAGAACGAGGGAGCTCCACGGTTCTTCCTCCAGGTGAGTATACGGAGCAGTCTGCCAGGCGGGGTTCCGCGGCCATGCATGGGGGGCCCCCTGATGGTAGGGTGCCGCCGAGGGGCTCAGAGCAAGTGGGCACCCCTCATCTCCTCACTCCTCCCCCAGATGTCCTCAAGCCCTGCAGTCCCGTCCACCATCTTGGAACCCTCATGATGGCGGGTGGAGGAGCCACGGGAGAATTTCGCCCTGTTCAGGTCAGAGGCGCATGAGTCGGTTAGCAGATGCCCCTAGGTTTCATGAATCACTGTAGGGGTTTTCTTCGAGCAATGGTGTGATACAGCAGCACTTAATCATGGAAGCAGCAGGAATCCCACGGAGGCCACCAGAAGAGTGTCTGCATCGTCGGTGCTCCAGGCCACGCCCTTGTGTCCTTGTTTTATAAAGCAGATCAACTAGCAGGCTGCTCAGTTTTAAGGTATTGCGCGTTCTTATTTTCTCTTCACTCTTCTGACACCTCAACCCCACCCCTTTCACCACCACACCCTACCACGTTAAGTTAAGGAGATTAATTTTGTCCAATTTGGTCACCGGGAGTGCATGGTGGAACCGCACCCCCACCAGCTTTCAACGGGCATCAAGAAAATGTAAACCTTCGCCCACTTGGGCGTACTGTACACACAGTGTCAGTGAGGTGCCCTTTGAGAGGAACACAGCAAGCTGATTGTTCCTTGGCACAGAAGCTGCACCACAGACTGGTACTGTAGTAATGCGGGAAGGAACAAGTGCAGCAGGAGATGCAAACACATGAATCGTGGCTCGGGGCTGGCATAATATCTTTCTGGCTCTTTCTAAAACGTAATAGGGGTTTAGAGGATCTAATCTCTAATGGCAGTTGGTTCCACAATTTCGGACCAAACACGCTGAAGGGAACGGCAAGCATTTTAGCTTGTGACTATTACTTAAAGACTTGCGGACTGACTTACATTTATCCCGCTGATCGCAACAGGTTTTTTTCTTACCTTTTGGTCCGTGGCGTCTAGATTTCACCAGCGTCTCTTTCCACGCGTCTGATGATACATTCATGGCTGTCACTCGGTTGCCAAGAAAACCAGTATTTAACATTGTCCCCTATTCATAGGTCCTTTCCTTTTAAGGAGTTGTTGGGCCCATAGATTTATGGTATTGGTAGTGCAGCTGTTCTTAAACACTACTGGTACACAGAGGTTAATTATGAGAACAATTCTCTCGCACATCTTTAAAACAGCCGACTCGTGATTAACGTCTGCTTGCATAGGTATGCGTCCGGAGTCAACATAGATTAGCCTTGAGTGCTCTTGTTCTGCCATTATTATTCTCTGTTTTCCTAACTGCGGGTGCTTCACATCTTAGAGTTTCTTCTTGAACACCTGTCCTGATACTCTTAGCATCCGATTTTATTGTACATATGCCATGATGGCCATTGGCTCCTATGACATGCTTATGATGCAAGCTATTTTATGAGTTGTATTTGTCTACTGATGCCATTTTGATGTCTTATTTTCAAAATGCCTGTGTGTGCCGTCATTTACCATTCCCTCATGTAACTAATTGCATTCTGGCATAACTATGTTGCTCCCTCATATGAATTCTGTGCGTTCGTTCAACCCATTAGTTGCACTTTCTGTCAAAAAGATCATCTCACAGTTTCCTTTTATTCACATTGAGTTCTCCTCCGTGTTGTACTTGGAGTACTGTCCACTGTAAATCTTCAGCTTTATGAATAAATTCAATAAAATGATCTATTAGAGGCACTTCTTGTACCCAATTTCATATGCAACTTTTGTGCTCTGTTATTCTTATTTGAATTTTTCTCTGTTTTTCCAACATATAATTTACCACATGGGTACCAAATCGCGTAGATAACCATAGATGAATTACAATTAGTTAACGTTCGTTGAACCCATGGTTTCTGTAGACCAAGGTCTATTTCAGTGCTTCTTGTTTGTGAGCAACGAGAACAATGGCCACATGGGATGTGTCGTGTTGCCCTTGGGATCCCCCAGCTTTCAGTAAGGATTTGTTGTCTAGCTGGTTTCTGCACTGTTATTTTGCTTAATTTGGTCACAAATGTTTTTACTTCTTTTAAAGGCTATGAGTGGTCTTGCTAGTGGGTGTTTGCCTTTTTCTCATATTCTTCAATTTCTATGTATAATCTTTTGGATACGGTTGGAGAGATGAGTAAGTGTTGACAAACACAAGCTTGTCATTTCTTTCTCTCTCCTTTCATTATTTAAAAGTGCTTCACGATTGTTGTTCTTTGCCCTTTTCATGGCGGTTAATCTCAGTTTTTCAGGATAGCCTCTTTGATGTAGTTTTTCTCTGTATTAGCATCCAATTTGTAGTCCTCTGGTTTACTGCTGTTCCTTAACCTTAAAAATTGTCCCAGAGGGAGGTTGTCTCGTGTGTTTGGGGTGGAAGCTTGTGTAATGCAGTAATGTTTTCTTATCTGTCGGCTTGTGGAAAGGTTTGACCTATTTATTGACGTCATCCACTTTAATCGTTAATGGTTTCTGTTTTCGATTCCAGGTATGTGTACATTTTAAGTGTCTGTCCTGTTTGTTAAACCAAATTTGGAATTGTTCCGCTTCTGCCTCGCTGCCGGTCCATTGAATAAGTATGTAGTCTATGTACCTTCGCCATTGGGGCAGAAGTATAAGATAATGTACCAGTGGCATTCTACCCCAGCAAGGCTTCACACGATGTACCCCCACACATCGTCCGAGTGTTGGAGGGGATGAATGGCTAATGGAAACTGGAACCATATCTGGTTGGATTGTCTGACCCTCCAATCATTTTGGCATGGGCTAAATTTGCAGATGTGGAGAATATTTCAAGGGGCGGACAATACTGACGCAAAGGTATGGTTGTGTGGCTTGTGGGGACCCACAGTGCAAAAAGTATACTAAGAGGTAACTGAGAGGTTACATGGTTCTTATTACTGCATGGCTGGTGATTGCAAAAGAATGAAAACAGGTAGGTAGTGGTGGTGGGGGGAATTGGCATAATTTTGTATGTTATCAAAATTCAATAATCTATTTAAGAAAGAAAATCTGTGAACGCTAGACCTCCTCCACCCAAAACACCCTCTGTCCCCCTCAATATGATTGTGTGAGCACCTTCCAGCGGACCCTCCAGACTTCCCCTGACAGGGAGAGTCTGGAATAAATAGAGGATTTTAGGCTGTACCAGCATTTTGATGAGCATGATTCGGCCCATTAGTGTAAGAGGAAGGCCCATCCACCTACCACTAGGTCCTGCAGCTTGTCCTCCGCCCTCCCATTGTTTTCCCTGAAAAGCACCTCCGGGTCTCGTGATGTTTCAACCCCCAGGTATTTAGTGCTATCAAATTTCCATTGAAACCCATAATTGTCAGTAAAAGGCGCAACTCCGTCAGTAATAGGAAGTATCACTGATTTATCATAGTTAATCTTTAGGCTGGATAGTTTCCCAAAAATGTATTGTTTGCCTCATCACCGGGTTAATGTTTTTCCAAGGATTCTTCAAAAATAGCACTGTTGTCTGCATGCAAGGAAGTAAGGATCTTGTGGCAATACAATTGAATGCCTCTCTGTAAGTGATGCTCCCGCACCACCGCGGCCAGCAGCTCGATGGCCAGTGTAAATAGTAACCGAGAGAGGGGCAGCCTTGCCACATCCCTCTGACCAGTTTCAGGGGCGCTGATCGTTCCCAACAAAGCCAAGAATGCCAGGAACTGGCGACCCTGACCCATTTTCCGAAGTGTACCAAACGGAAATGGCCATTCTATTGAGTCTTATGCCTTTTCGGCATCTAACCGAACTGCTATCGACGGGACATCCTGGTCCACCCCTTTTGAGAAGGCCGAAAAACTGCTGCAACTCATACGTGGTGGTCTTACTTGGTATGAACCCTGATTGATCTGCTAGAACTAGTTCCCGGATAAAGGGAAGGAACCTATTTGCTAGCAGTTTGGCGAGGATTTAATTATCCAGGTTTATCACGGATATGTGTCTGTATGAAGAGCTATTTTCCATTGACTTCCCCTCCTTATCTAGTGATGTTATCGTAGCCTCGCTGAGGGTTTGTGGTAGGGTGCCCCACTGCACCACCTTTTGGTAGCCCTGGAGCACGTACGGAGCCCTGACATGGCTATAAACCATGTCAAATTTGCTGGCAAGGCAATCCGGACACAGCGATTTGGCCCCAGATAAATCTTTGATCACACCCTTGATTTCTTCTACTGTGAATTCCCTGTCCAAGTGCTCCCTTTGTTCTGGTGACAGCCAATATAGTTCCACCCCCTTGAGATGCTGCCTTATGCCCTCTTTTGAGAACGCCCCCTTGGACGAGTACAAGGTGCTGTAATAGTCCCGAAACGCTTCCCCAATGGCAACTGTCTGAAATTTGAAATCCCCTTTGGAGTTCTGTATGTGGTCTACCTGCGTTGGTCGCCGCTCGGCCCAGCGGAGCCGCGCCAAGAAGCCCCTGTTTTATGCCCTTCCCCAGACTGTGTAATCATTGCAGAATGGTGTAAGTAGCAGAGCTCTCCTAATGCATTTGCCTGGAACATGTCCAGTTTCTCTATATAGCCCGTCCCCATGTTCTTGATTCCGGCACTCTAAATCTTTCAATCTGACCCCCAGCTCCCTCCTAATTAACTTCAATATCCCTGCCTCCCTTACCTTAAGGACCCCACAAACATAACATTTGTATGTTTCCCATAGCACCCCGGGAGAGTCGACCCTACCACTACTGTTGGTGAAATAAACCTGTACATCGGCAAGCAGCTCCACATAAGACTGTATCCCTAAGTGCTTCTGATTTAAACTGCGAGTTTGCTCCCTTCACATCCATCCACCCTACCCGACAACACCACAACTCGTCTGGGATTCTCCTCACTTCCTGCACCAATGCTGAGAAATCCAGGAAGATCTATATGTGGTCGACATCAAAGGTAAGTTCCCCTTGATCTCTAAACATCTGGAGATTTGAGTCCCTGTCTCTATAATTGAGGAGCTTTGCGAATATTAGGTCAGGTGGTGCCCCGGAGTTAGGCTGCAATGCTGGAATCCTGTGGGCCCACTCCACAATGAACATTGGCACAAGTTCGTCCTTCTCAAAGAGCGATATACACAACTTTTCTGCCAAGTCTCCCATGTGGCCAGTCACTTGCTGCTCCCAGACCCCAACCCAGCGGATGTTATTCCATCTGGCTCGGCCCAGTCTATTCAGGACCATCTCTGCTGCTTCTTCCAGGCCACAAATTCTGTCCTACGTCTCATCAAGCCTGGCCTCATGCTGGTCAAATCGCAGCTGTATACTATCCACTTTAGTTTCAAGGGCATCCAATTTGGTATCTAGCATCCCTATGCCTTCTTTGAAGTGGAGGAGAATTTCCCTTGTGTCTAGATCTGAGTTCTCTGTCGTTCCAGCTACACCTTTGGATCCCCACAGGGGGCTGCATGGTCCTTAGGCTCCTTGGGCTTCTTCCTGGCCTTTTGCCCGTCAAAGGCCAGAGTGCGCCATCCCTTGTTGCCCTTGACAATCCTTGTGCTCCCTTGCATTACCACATCCAAGCAGACTCCTCGGGTGCTCGTCCCAAGCTCACAGTAGTTAATGTCCAGTCAGGGGTGCAGCGGTCAGACAGATTACCCAGGCTTGAGGCAACATCAAGAACATGATGTGCATGCCCCCTCCACACCCGGGTCCAAGCTCCTCTTTCCTACTTGACCCTCAAGCTGCTGCCCCTCTCTCCCTTTCCCTGTCCGGATATCTATGGATGGTGTTGGGGGTCTGCTTTCCGGTATCAGTGATCAAATTCTTGCTCCCTCTCCCTGCTGGTTCCTCTTTGCCTTGTGTGCTCATTCACTCTCACTGAGGCCTTCCAACCAGTATTGCACCAGTTATGAGTGCAGGCACCGGCCCCTCATGCCGATTGGGGCCGTACCACATGTCCTACTCTCTCCTAACCTGGCAACGACCACTCGCCCCCCTGTGGATCACTGTGGATGCCACAGGGTGCACTCCCTCCACTCACCAGATGCCCATGCAGGCCTCCTCACTACGTGGTGCGGCCCTGAGAGTCCTCCTTTCCTGGCCTGGCCACATCTCCAGGTTGCGCTCCACCATGCGGTTTGCAGGGCCCCTTTACTTGTTACTGTAAAATTTGAATTTAAGAGATTTGCGTCAGTTTTACATATTTCTAAATGGCATCATACATTGTGGTGTTCCATCTGGCTTAAAATGCAGTAACTCAGAAGTTTGTCAAAGACTATCCATATAAATAGGCAATTATAGCTAAGTCACATGCAGCAGCGCCACTCAGTAGACATCCCTGGAATTTCACCTACAGTTGCGAGCCACTGAGAGTACATTGGGTTTATGCAAAATGACGTGATTCTTATCACCTCTATCTCACAGAGCCTTTGCTCCACCCTTTTGCTGTGGTAGGAATAACGATAGAGAAAAGCATATCTCGGGAGGATAGCTCGGGGGCAACGCGCTCGCCTTGGAAACAAGACGACGCAGAGAAACACAGGTTCGATCCCCGGGTTCGCGCTTAGAAACCACTGAGTATTAAGCGCATTATAAATAACCAATCATATATCATGTACCTGTGCATCAGTAAAGAGAGGTCAGAAAAGCGAGATGGATAGGTAGATGGTTATCTCACAAGAAGCCATTTTATTAAATAATAAAAGGTGAGATGAACACCTATCTTTCCCTAGCCTAACAAGGATTTCCCTACCTAATAAACTGAGGCAAAAGGGAAATGACTTGCCTTCCAGTATCTGTCTCTCACACTAATATACACACAACAAAACATACAGGAAATGTCTGGCAATGTGAGCTTTGCACAATACATTCAGAAACATAAACGAGGATCATTGTGTCCCGGGTTGGATCAGTTTCCCCTGAATCAATACAGGACACTTTAAACCAAATTTCAATTTCAGAAAAGTTCCTTTCACTAGCCAAGTAAAATGCACAGTTCCGAAATGTCTTTTGTCTAATTCAGCTCCAACAAATTTGTTTTGATCTTGAAGCCAATTATCATAGCTTCCGCAATTTTTGCTTGGTAAGCAAAAGGATTCTCTTCATATGTCAAACCAAAAGACATTGTAAATACTCTTCACTCTGAAGGCAAATCACTTTTTATCATATCACTTCTCTTCTTCATGAGCAATGTCGGTTTGTCAGGATGGTTTATATAACAGATAATCAAAACATAATAGTGGAATTGCCACAACCATCTACCACTTTGCAGTATTTTAAATCTGCTTTTTCCTGGTCACTTCGCCTGCCAGGATAAAAACCTCCTACCACCACTGTTTGTACTCTGTGGTGAGGCTTGTTCCAATCTTTTCCACATTTAAATCCTCAATGAAGAAAGTGATTCAGTCTTTTAACTTTCAACCCAATTGGTTGTATTTTGTACAAAAGGGCCATGTTTCTCGTATGAATCTTTTTGCCTTAGCAATGGAGGTTATACCTCTCTCCCCTTGGTTCTTTCCACAAGGAGGACCTTTATCGTGCAATTTCTAATTTATTTTCATACAACCTATTGACTTTTGGCAATCTAGGTTGTAATGACTCTTTGTAGGATATCTCTCTTTAGGAAAGATATCTCTTTTGCTCTTTTATTGTATACTTTTGGCTTAGGTAATGTGGGTTTCAGTATTCTCTCATTCAACTTCTCCCTTTTGAAAGCTTACATTTGCTTCGCTCAGTTATTGCCTCCTATTCGCTTTGGCAATGTAGGTTACCATAGTCTCCTGCTTGCTTTAGTTTAACTGTTCGTTAAGATGCGCTGCCCAGCGATCTACTTTGGAGCACCCTAGAGGTACCTCTAACAGGACAACTCACTGGTATATACTTGTGGCTCCAGTGGACTCGCTGCTTCTGCTTCTTTTCATGTCGGGCCCTCCCTGACATTTGACAGCTCTGCGTTGCTTTCCTCTGCTCGCGCTGACTGTCAATGGAGCACCCTTTGCCCCCCCATGTGATTTGGTGAAAACCTCTCACTGCAGCAATATGAAGGCCACAGCGATCCTCTCTATTTTGGGACAGGCGGTCTTCACAAAGCTTCCTGTTGTGTGCCCTCTGCATCTTCCTGGATCTCCGACCTTTGCCACTTTCCCTACACAGCATCCTGCTAATGTCAATGCGTTTCTCCCAGCCTCGACTTCCTCCTGCTGCTGCTCACGTTGCTCTCTACTGACCTGCACCTGAAGCACGTTTAAATGTTTAAAGGTCCAGGTCAGGTGTGGATTGTTAAAACTGTGGACTGCTCACTAAGGTTTAGCAACTCTGCATCTCTCTTCCTTGTCACTTTACTAAGAGCATTATTGGACTGGAAGTTGGTTTGAGATCATTTAATCTACTTTGTTTAAATGGTTTATAGGAAATATTTTCAAGCGAAGGTTTTAAAGGAGGTAATGTTTTTATTATAGATTTATCCAAACCTCATATAAAATGATAACTACTAAACTTAGTTGCATTATTTCCCTGTTGCCTTTTATATATCGTTTTCCTTTTTGTACCCTGGGGAAGTCTGGCAGAGAAAGCCTTACTGTGACAACATGCCATCAGATATTCAGGCATTAGGGAAACCTCACTCTCGGAAGAGGTTGTATACTGTGTTTTCCCCTGACGGAGTCCTCCCATTCCTTTGATGGCCGCCTCCTCCCATGTGATTCACCCAGCTAATATCAGGGTTAGGATCAGGGTTAAGACCGGATAGCGGATGCCTTCCTCTGGCCACATGGAAGGAGACTTTAGGCTGGGATTCTGTGGGGATCCTGCAGGATTCATCAAAGTAGGCAACGAACCCCTGCAGTGTGCAGCTTTTCTCGGTCATCCACACGAGTGGTTCGCTAATGCCACATATATATATTTTATTGATGGTCCACTGGTCAAACCTTCCACCAACCCTGTTTGTATTGAAACATGCACCATGTATATTACATTAATATACAGTACTTAAAATAGATGCACCACGCATAATGCTCATGTTTCTGACAAGATTCTCAATAAAGAACACTTAATGAATGTTCTGACACTCTCCTGTATAGTATAATTATTTTAATTATGAGAAATAAGTAATCAAGAAACATTGCTCTAATTGTTGTTATATACCACACTTAATATGCAAACAAAAGGTTATTCATGAATATGCAGCGGTCATTGCCTCTGTCTACTCAAGACCAATCATTTCAGAAGCATAATGGCCACTAATGAAGTAACTGCCTACCTACCTCAATAGATCGCCCTATACCTCCCCTCTTTTCCAATGTGCTATAAATGATGGGTAAAACAAGTTATCATACTCGCTACTATCCTACGAAGGTAGTGAGATAAGATCTGGATGCTGGATACATGGAGCCTCGTGTTCTGCAAATCCAAAAACTCCCACAAATATCAAAATCACTGTGGTCTCTTTTAGCAAAAACAGCCAGAATAGTCGATAATACTTCAAAAAAAGTCAGTGTCCATTGGAATTGACCATGGTGCCAGCAAAAGTCAATTAAGAATACGAGTGCCGTGGGTATGGATTCTCGCATGCAGCTCAGTCAAAAATAGTAGTTAATCTCAAAAGCAAAGAGAATTAGTCATGAGACCCAAAAGCCATAAAATCCAATTTCATAGGCTTCAAAATTCAGGCAGAAAAAAGGATTTCTCCCCTCCCCCGTCCATAGGGTTTGCATGGAGAGAGTGATTCCTGTCTGCTCCAAGGTGGGTCTTCTGAGAGCCCTCCCCTGAAGCTAGTCTTTTTATAGTATCGGAACATTGTTAACTGTAGTTTCTTAATATATTGTTAACAGAAACATTCAGTTTTATTTACCAAACAAACTGGCAATTGGAACACTTCCCAGACTGGTGAAGTACAGTCTAGCAGTATTATTGTTATGTACAATGTGTTATCACACTTTAGATAATTCTGGTGTAAGGCCCAGACATTCGAGCTAAACGAAGAACTTTGTTCATAATGGTTAATATTTTCACATCGCCTGAACATATTTAAATGCATTTCACTGCATGCTCGCCCTACACATCACAGGGCTTGAGATCGCTCGGACATCATGCCATAAACATGGCTAAAACTAAAAATCCATATCACAAAAGCATGAAGTTTGTGAGATTTCCAGAAGCCAAGATATACGATATTCATGTATAGGTGCAAATCTGATAAAAGTGAGTCATCAAAATGGTTTTCCCTTATTGTGCTTACAGTGCATTTCATGGCCATGCGCTTTGCACCTAGCATCATTCATTTTGGACCAGTTATGGATTTCTTGCTTCATCAAGTAATTGTTTTAAAATGAAACTTATTTTGCTATACACTGTATGGGGCATTCCCCTTGCTGTGTCACTGGAATATTCATCCACTGCCGAAGGGCTACATTCTGTTTTTAGATAATGGGGTTAATCTTTTACCTATTATTTCATCCTGCATTTACTTGCAGCTTAGGGAAAGCCTAATAATGGCGATATCATGCCCATGTGCATTTATCCATAGGACCCAGTCTATCAGGTGAACCCATTTATATTGTACTTTGGAGAAAATCTGTCCATGGGGTTTCAGTTCACCTGGGTGTCTCTTGCTGCAATAGCATGAACCAAATTCATTCGTAATCGAGACAGATGCACAATAATACCACCTTACAGAGACATTTACATATTTCTATTCCTTGTATTTGGAAATAAATTGACTTTAATCAAAACCCGGCAGAGAAACTTACAACTCACACTGTCAAACGCTTTCTCGGAATCATTGCTTATCGCCACGTAAGCATCAACAGAGGTCCACTTAAGGTGAAATGACATTTAGCAATTACCTAAAATAATCGTAACTACTTCTTCCTTGAACAAAACCTGTCTGGTTCATATGAATCCATTTTGGCAGCAAACCATTAAGCTTCAAGGCATAGATTATAGCCAGTAACTTAACATCTTCATTCAACAGCGATATTGGGCGGAAATTTACCAATGGGCGTGGCCCTTTCCCAGCTTTGGAATCCCCGTAATTAAAGCAGTCCGTATAGGATCCTTCACCATTAATGATCTCATCATACAGCCTAGCCAAGAATGGCGCAAGAGAGCAACTACATGTTTTGTAAAATTCAGTGGGGAAGCCATCCAGGCCAGGACTTTTCCCAATAGGCATCCTATCCATAGATTCAGTAAACTCTTGACTAAACTCATTTTCGAGGCAAAGTCTATCAATTCGGTCTAAATATTCAGCCACCTCTGACTCCAAGATGCATCCAGCATCTCTATACAGAGACACATAAAACGTTCTCTGCCTGGTTTTGATGAAAAAGAACTGTGGTCTGCGGTTCCTACAACTTTTTGGTGCTTTGTTTAATGGTGCTGAGGCTGTTGTGACTGTTACTAGTTGTGTCTCGAGTGCTTTCCTATTCAGAGAGGTACGCATCAGGGTTGCTCTTTATCACCTCTATTGTTTGATTTATGTGTAAAGCCATAGCCACTTGGCTATCATGAGAGGGCTGATCAGGGTGTTTAGGGCATTCAGCTTGGTAAATGTATTTCCAAATTGCTTTTGTATGCTGGTGATCTTCTGGTGTTGCTTTTGCACCTTTATGTAGGAATTTGATTTCTGCTTTGGAGGTATTTGATAATGTTTCCAAGGCGTTGATTTTTCCGATCTCTGCTTAATGTCATAGTTGTTATTTTGGTGTAGTGAGAGATGTTTGGGCTGATGGTGGTTTTAGATATTTGGGTTTTAAAATCACTAAGGATGTTATCTTGCTTCTTGATCGCAATATCAGGCTTCATATTGCAGAGATTACAGTGCTGAGTCTTAAGTGGGAGAAGTTGAACTTGACGCTTTGGGATAAGATTAGTGTGATCAAAATGACCTTGCTCCCCAAGTTGCTATATATTTTTAGTATGCGTTTGCGTACAGGCAAACTGCTCTAGGACACTTGTTCAGTGATTTCCTCTGGCGAGAGTGTGGGAACACGATGATTCCGAAAGATGTCCTTATATCAGTGCAACCTGGTGGTTTCAGTTTTCCCAACTCAAGACTGTATCACAATACTTTCTCACTGCGTACCCTCCATTACTGGCTCATGCCGAATGAAGCAGATTGTCCGAATTGGGTTGTTATTGAGAGAGAATCTGTCTGTCATACACCGCTTGATTGTACCCCGCCGTCGGTTAAGCATGTCATAAGGGAATGGAATAAGAGTTGTGATGTCTGTGATATATCTTCTTGGTGCTGGCTCTTCTTTATGGAAAAGTCTGGCGGTACAGATGGATAATCACACACTCTCATGGGTTTCTTGGCAGAAGGCAGACATTTGGTGGTTAGGACAAGTATACAATGGTCATTTAATGCTTGGTTTTGTGATTTGAATGCAAGCTGCAGTCCTCGGAAACCCTCTTTTATCAGACTGACATTTTTTTGAAGTATCGTTCTCCCCTCCGAATGCCAAGTTGCATGTCATGCCGTTAGTTCTACATTTAGGTAGGAGTATGCTGCTTTCTGCTTCCTTACTTAAAAAACGTTTATCTACTTCAGGGTTTGAGGCGGCTTCTCAGTGTGGAGGAATAATTAGAGTTCCATTTTAGGATATGCCATTTCTGATGGTGAATTGAGTTGTATATGTGCGGCCCCCTTCAGGTATAAGATTGATTTGGAATCGAGATATACCCAACCAAGAGTTTCGCACTGTATTTACTGGTCTCCATAGAAAATAAAGCGTTGTAAACTTGGTCTTTGTGACATCTTCTGGAATTGTTAGTGAGGTGGGCACCACTTTACATATGTTTTGTCTGTTGGAAAGCACAACCCTTCTGTGGGTATGTTCTTCAGCATGTTGACCTTCTGTTTGGTTTCACTCTCCCCCATACGCCCATGATCTGTGTGCTGGGCCTGGCCCGGCTGCTATCTGAGTACCTGTGGGCATGCTTTTTTGCGTTTATAGAGCTCTTTTAGTGGCCAAACACAGCTTAACATTTTGGAAGAGCATTCTCAAAGCTGCTGTTGATGACTGGTTGCATGATTTATCCCTTTTATCCAACAGAGAGGTGTCCTTTCAGATTAAAAAGAAGCTAGACAAATAATTTGAGATTTGGTACACCTTTAATGAGCTGTATTCCCGACCCCTCAAAACCCCTGCCACCCTGTTTTTGGTTATTGCTTTTTTTTCTTTTCATTATGGGGCAAATGTACTGTTGATAGTATATTTCTAATGTGTTTCTATTTACTCACCTATTGTGCATGTTTCTGTGTTTGTATTAGTTGTAAAATCAATAAAAATTGTTTCCAAAAAGAAAGAAATGACAAAATTCAGCAGGTATTCATCTGAGCCAGAGCCCATATTGATCATTATCTAATCTGAATTAAGACAATGCTTCAAATGCACAATACATACTTGTTTTGTAAGAGTCTCAGCCACGTTGCTTCTGTTATTTTAAATCCCAAAATTATATTTGTCTTCGGTTCACATGCAAACCCAATGAATCAGGTGTCCTTTCCAAGCTATCCAATATACTGCTTGAAGGGTCTGCTTTTTTCTTAAAGTAATGCTGTTTTTCCTTATGGATTAACAAAGTGACCAAATCTTTTTGCTGTTTAATAAAACATATGTGCTTCTCACAAATTATACAGGGCTCGAAATTGAGGGTAGTTTGGAGCGATTTAGCGCCTGCTTCTAGAATAGTAGATCCTGGTTAGCTTGAAACCAACAGCTACCAGGAGCTACTTTGGGCTCCTAGGGCCAACTGCTGCCTTCCAAACATGTAAATGTGACATTAACTTGAGTATTTCAGAATGTTAATAAAGAGGAATTAGAACACATCTAATACACATTGAAACACAGTGGTTCATACAAAATAGATCAAAAGTTAAGAGCATCTCTGGTAGCTTCTGTTTCCCCTGCGGTAGCTCCTGCCTACTAGGTGATGCCCGACACCCAGGAGCTGGTTTTAGCCCCTGCTCATTGAATCTCAATTTTGAACCGGTACAGACATACTGCTTTTGCCTAATGTTTCAATGCAAAAAGAACATGAAAACTGCATTGTTTTATTATACATGACTAATGTTCTGCAATGTTTATTAATGGGCAAATACTCCCAACAAAAGACAGGGGACAAATGACACATGGGATCTAAAGAACTTTAAGGTACACCTATTTGAATTTGCTGAATCACTAGGTGGAAAGAACTTTGGATAAATGCTTAGAGTTGTATTCACATTTTAAGAGATGGTGTACAATATTCCGACTCTTGTCTGAAGTCCTGTAAATGGTGGCTTACTTGAACTGTTGCACATATAGATCCCTACAACACGAACACACAAGTTATTTCCTCTTTATTAATGTTTGAAATGGACAATTCTGAAGAGAAGGATTAGAGTTGGAAGTATTGTATATTGTTGATGTCTCAACGTGATGGATCTTTTATGCAAGTATATTTACAAATAATGGTCATCTATCCCTCAAGTTGTTTGGGTCTTTGTATTGTGAACATAGTTTATGCCAAAGTTATGTTTGTGTTTGATTATCATTGGAAACTTGAAAGCACTGTTTAGTGTTGAGACAACATATGCTATGAAGGTCACATGCAAATGACTCTGCTCTCTGGTCAATTTGCTGTGCATGTCCTGTGCTAGCCGTGCAGCACGTGCCTGCATTGTCTTGGAAATGTTTAAGGTTCTTTGCTTGTATACCTGTGGATTGCACTAAGCTTGTGCTTTTATCATTTATATTTAAAGGCAGTTGAGTCAATCCAGGCTGAAGATGAAAGTGCAAAACTTTGTAAGCGCAGGATTGAGCATTTAAAAGAGCACAGTAGCGACCAACCAGCAGCAGCAAATATGTGGAAGAAGAAACGCATGGACCGCATGATGGTAGAGCACCTCTTACGCTGTGGTTATTACAACACTGCTGTAAAGCTGGCCAGGCAAAGTGGCATTGAGGTAGGTCTGATAATCCTTGTCCGATCAGAATTATCAGTTTCATGTGTTTGTTAGCCAAGCAGTGGGATTTACATCCTGTGTATTTGTGTTGTCAGTTAAGGTCTTCTATATTTGTGTTGCCCACAAACCCTCCATTGTAAAACATCTTGTGATGTTTTGTGTTCCAGGCTTGGGTTTGTAAATTATTTATGAACTGCAAATTAATACTAGCTTCTGAAGGAGAATTGTAGCTTGGGTTAATGAAAACACTTCCTGTTAGATTCTAGTATTGTTGTACTTTGTTTCAGCTATTAAAATGCATGGATTCTCCAATATTAATATTTGTTACCAAATGGGCCTGTGTTCTCCTAGAGGTGTGGGCTAATTATATTTTGGGAGTGTAGTACTATATAAAGATATTGTATTGCATTTTACGCGCATGCAGCTGGGGTTTTGTTCAGGTCT
This sequence comes from Ambystoma mexicanum, assembly GCF_040938575.1. Taxonomy (NCBI): domain Eukaryota; kingdom Metazoa; phylum Chordata; class Amphibia; order Caudata; family Ambystomatidae; genus Ambystoma; species Ambystoma mexicanum. The sequence goes on along the minus strand of NC_090937.1, from coordinate 1,451,346,615 downwards.
ATGTGATATATAAATTAACACATGCCGCATTTCGCCTTCTTTAACATGTACACTTCTGCTCTCTATCTGCCTTTTTTCTTAAGACTGGAGAAAAAGGCAGGGACCAGCTGTTATGTCTTCTGACTGTTAACATGTATTGTTTCTCTTGTATTCCTCTCATAAAAGACATCAAACTTTGCTTCAGACCTTGCAACATAGTCGCAAAAAAGGAGTAGAAATTGAGTGGAAAGAGGCAAACCTTTGAGTTGACTGTGGACACGAAGTAGGATTTTGTTCTTGACAGATATGGTCTAGGAAGCGAGATCCAAAGTCATGGCACCAGCACAGTGAGGAGACAAAGCTCTAAGGCAGTGTTTTGAAAAGCTCAGTGGTCAGGAGCATTGGTTTGGAGGTTCTGACAGACCTGGGTAGTTGATGAACATTGATGTAGGCTTTTGTGGTCTAGATCTCTGTGGGGAAGGAAGAGGAATTAAAGTTGGTGTTGCATGAATAGGAGCCAGACTTTGGTTGCTTTACTAGATGAGAAGTATGATGGGGGTATTGAGTTAGTTACGACTTTACTCTGGGAAAACGAAGTGCATCTAAGCTCAGTGTATGTACTTGGAGGCTCTTGCTACAAGCTGCGTTTCAATGAGTGGTGTTTCAGATGTATTAAAATATATGATGTGTTTTCTCTTTACTTGATTTGTTGCCAATGAGTGGACTTAAATGCCTAGTTTTAAATGCCGGTCCACTCAATTTGGAACATGAGGAAACGTTTTAAGATTGCACAAACATGTGCTTCAGAGCTATTTGAGGTGTTAATCATGGTTATTTACTATTAACTTGATTGTGTCTTACCCCCATGTTTATACTTGTTTAAAACCTGTTTAACCGAAATATTTATCTTATTAATCTCCTTTAGATTTCTTGATCAAGTAAATGGAAATAATTTTTTTCATGCTTCCACACCAAAAATTCAATATAAGTTACATTTCAGTAGAGGTGATAAAAACAAATTATTAATATGTGTTATATGCTTGTATGCATGTAGTACCATTCTACAATGACATCTAACTAAACTCTGTCAAAAACGCAACAAAAATGCTAGTCTTATTTTCTGACAAGCTAATTAATAACGGCATGCTTAAAATGCCACTTTGTTTTGAAATAACCTTAAAAACACTCGGAGTCAAGACCCTATTTCTTTCTTGACATTCAGTGAAAACAGTGTGGCATTCTTAGGGTAAAATAATGACTTGACACATATCTGTTGCAAACAATTGTGATATAATTATTAGGGTATTTATTGAGCGCAGACCTTGCTTTAGGAAGCAACAGAGCACTCGACAGTTATAGGGGCAAGATCCCAGTGATGGAAGCAGATAAGCAAGGGAATTAGGAGCTAACAACTGAGGAGGGTGGGCAATTTGGCAGCAAGGCATCTGCAACCAACGAGCAAGGAAACAGTGGAGAGCAGATCAACCAGTATTGGTTAGGGCGGGAGTGGGAGGGTGTGTGGACCTTGGAGTTGGGGAGGAGCCATTCCTTGAAGAGGAGGGATTTGATCTCGCCTGAACTGTAGAAGCAATGCAGTGAGTCTGAGGTTGACTGGGAAGAATTTCCAGACTGTAAACGGAAGAGTAAAATCTGTCTGTCCAAAACTAAGCTGCTCTGACCTTACCACTAATACTAATCAACTAAAGTCTAGGAGAAAGACTCCCATTGGGGTCTGCTTTCTCAGCAAACTTCTATCAATATAGAATCTTCAGATAGTTCTTGGCTATCTCCCGTAACAGTTGGTTAACTGCAAATTTTGGGCTTTTCAATGCCCCTTTGTTCATTTTCACTTGGCCTTTCAAGTCCCTCTGTACATATGCTCAGATACCTTGCGGTTCTTCACTCTGTCCCTCTAACATGAACTCGAAAGTCTCTCTCTCTGACACCCTACTTATGTCTTGAGGATTATAAACGGTCTCCTCCTTAGCACAGCTCGTAATCCTCTGATTTCTTGGCTTTTCAATGGGGCAAGCATGATGCACCCAGTGACGATTTTCACTCTTCCAGTTATTTGGTCACTCACTGGGACGAGTATGCTGAGCCCAGTAATGATTCTCACTCTTCAGCTCTACCCATTACTACCTTGTAGTGAGGCTGCGTCACCGGGTCAGCGTTGTCCTTCTTTGTTTCTCTTCCTCGTGTCAGGATGGCTCTTGCTCTTGGCTCACTTTCCTTTTTCAGCGCGCTACTAGGTGAGTGGTCACGGCTTTGGTTAGGGGTCTCTCCCTCACTGGTCCGGCCACCAATCCCTCCTGGGACAGGATTCAACTTTGCAGGCTCTCTCAAACTTGCTCCTCGAGTTCCTTCCAGCTCCTCTCCAGCCATCCTCTTGTGCCCCTCCTACGCTAGTCAGCTTGACAGACTTGCTAGTCTGCCCTTCGAACTGTGCCTATTCTGGCACCTCTTCTCAACAGCTCCTCCCCAGCTTGGGAAGCAGCCTTTCCCCGTGTTCACCAGCGTCCTTCACACAGCTTGTTAGAAACTCCTGAGTCTCTCTGCAATGTTCTCTCTCCTCCCACTTTTATGGTTGTCGCCTGGTGGTTTCCCCAGGCTTCCTAGAAGTCCTTCTGTTTCTTAGTCCCATTTATTGTGACTCCATTAGTTGTCTCAGTAGCAAGTTGGTACTTGTCTTCACATAAAACATCACAGTAGCAGATGTATAGGGATTCTTCCTATTTTCTCCCAACAGGGTTTACATTGTTGGTTTGCTGAGTGAGTTGGGGAAAAGAGTTGCTCATCAGAGCAGGATTCCTTGTCCTGTCGAGGTTCTGCATGCCTCTAGCTGCTAGCGGGGTGGGTTATCACCTAGCGGGGTGGGTCATCTTCCTAGCCCAAGAGACAGAATACCACGATTTCATCACAATATCCAAACACATTAAAAAAAATAGTAAATCTTATTTTAAAAGGCCAGATGCTATTCCCAGTCCCTGCTGCAGGACAGTACTGTACATAATGTGACGGGTCCTGTATTGGCACCCCTACTCTTCATTGTTTATGGAAACTTTAGGAGCATCCGGCTGATACCCCATAGATGGGTGGACAGAAAATTGTGACTTTTCTACACTTATGATTCAATTCTTCTGTCCAGATCTCTGATGTGTGCAGCTCCAATAAACATGTTTACATAGATTGCTTGAAGCAAAGGGCTAAAGATCAACACATTCAAGACCAAGAATCTCGTTTGCCATCTGCCCAAATATAATCAGCAAACAAACCTGTTTAGCTTGCTGGGTAAAGAGTTTGAGATGGTAGATTACTTTGATTATTTGGGCATTAGGCTAGATGCTTCCCTCTCATGGAAACCATTAGTCGAGAAGAGTTTGTCCTTGTTGGGCGATTGAGATAAAGCTATGCTAAGTCTCGAGTAAATTTGACGGCTGGTTAATATCCAGTGCCGTTGAAATGTACACAATGCAAGCAGTTTCGGAAGCGATGTATGGAGCGGAGGTCTGATGTTATATCGATGCAAACCAAATTCAAATAACAGAGCAAAATTGTTAAAAGGCTATTGTCATTGCAATACAGTGTCCTCACTATCGACTATGCTTGAACTTGGTTTGAGGGGCATCGCCTACAACATGAAAAATAAAGCCACTGTTCTACTGGGCGAAGATGTGGACTGATGAATTTTAAGATTATATGATCTAATGTGCTAGAATTTATAGGTGCACGTTATATAGGTTGCACATTTCAGATTAGTGGTCCCTCAATCCAGATCGTTTTTAACTAAGGCATTTTTGGGTAGATACTGAGACTTGCTGCATGGTGGCCAAGAGTATTTTGGCTACAGAATGTGTGCGCAAGAAGGGAACCGATTCAATTTAACAGTTTCTTGGGATGCTTGAAATAGTCTGTTCCTACTAATACTTGCCTGTTGGTTGGACATTTCTCTTCTAAATGGGATTATAACACTTATAAATATTGTTATTGGACAATGGATAAAACTGTCTCTCATTTTCTTTGTGCCCTCTATATAGAAATGTCAGGTTCTGTTATTAGGAATGTTGATAGTGCACTAGATCTCTGTAAGCAATTAGATGTCCCATTGAAAGAGTCGGTTGCTTTCCTATACGAGAAGTGCATGCAAAAGGAGAACTATATACATGATGGCAAACCTGTAACCTTTCCCCGGTTTATGCATAAGCAGATTCCTTTTCTACTTTTAAAATATGAACATCTTGCCTAGCTTTAATGTGACAGGCCTGTAGAAGTGTGGAGAATATATATGTAGTGTGGAAAGTTACTGACTGCTAATTCTTTGTTATATATATGATTATTGGGTTTTTCATAGGTAGACCATCACTCCTACAAGGATTATATCTAACTAGGATTGTTTCAGAACATTACCGGTGTGCTGACATTTGGTAGCTGTCGCGCACTGCACACTGCACTAGTTGTCATCGGATGGGCCTTGTATGAATTTACCCCACATGTTATATTAATAATTGTATTTGTTTGATGGATGTCTTTTAAAAATTTCGTCATGTATTTGTACTTATTGGAGAATGGTTTATATCTTGTGCTTTGTGTAATTAAACAGTTTGTTAGATATTTGTTTGCAAGTTTTATGACTAGTGTCGAAATAAACTATTTAACAACAACATAATGTGACATATGGAGTAGGGCTAAGCCTTGCACATGGAGTAGGGCTAAGCCTTGCACATGGGTATTGTGGTTTCCGTATATTGCCACACCATAAGAGAGGGAAAGAGAAATGCATTTTATTTTACTGTAGGCATATCCCTAATGGGGTGGATGGCATAAATAACTGTGGCAGTGGGCTTTCAGGTCATCTTAGACCAGCAAAGGGTGCACTGCATGTTGGCCAATAGTGCAAATATTGATGACCAGTACTGTTCGTTTTTGTAAATGCCCTAACATAAGTATCCTCAAACATACTTTTTGTATTTGAAAGACTTGGTTGACCAACGTGAGTAGAAGCTGTGCACGTGCTTGGGAGTAGATCTACTTCAGGATATGTATGCCTGTCCTATTTACTATTTTATTAGAGCTATCAAATTTAAGTAGTTGGTGGTTGTTTTTCCAACTAATTGTTACCTCCGATGCTAGAATATTGAGCTTGGAAGCACCCATTCATTGGTGCAGCGTATGCCTTTCCTTGTGCTTGTGGATTACCAGAGCCTCTGTAGTTGTGGGTCCCAGCTGCCGCCTCTATTGTCCCTGCTCTTGTTCCCTTGCCAGCATACTTACACTTCTGTCCCCCACACCCCCACCCCGAAAGCCCTGATTGTTCAATTTCTGTGGACGGTGCTGGGTGCCCCGTAGGGTCTGACGACCAAGAATGAGATTGCTGGTCAGTCTCGTTTGGTACATGGTGCTTTCTTCCAATACTGAGTGCACAGAGTGGAACAGTGAGGGGGCGGTGAAGGTGGTGCAGATTTGAAGAGTTCTGGTATGACAAGTAATGTGTGCAAGAATAGTGCGCAGACTATTTCTAACAACCCCACAGGTTTTGCTTCCTGTCACCTCCATTGTGGTGTTCCTCAAGAGGCTTCTTATGCCCCTTGCCCCCTTTATTTAACTTTTATTCACCTCCTGGCAGCTTTGTTGGTGTAGTTTTTTTGCTTTCTTCACCTATGCTAATGAGACCCAGCTCCCCGTGTTGACTCCTCTCCTTAGGTCCCCGCCCTCTCCCGATCATAAAAAGTCCCACTGTAAAGTTTGATGATACTCTTTATCTTCTCACATTACATGCTCTCCTCTTCTTACCATCACTACTTCTGCTTGCTTCTTCATATCTTATGTTTCGTGGGGATTGGGTCCTCCGACGTATTCCATATCTATGACAGGTAATCACCACAGCTCGGCTGCTTCGGAAACTTTTTTTTGGCTCCTGCGTCGATGCGCAGTCGTCGAGGACCTCGTCCGACGTCATCCGATGTGATAAGTAGGACGCACGACGCCCGTAGCCTCAGTTCCGTTTTTTCCGCGAACGTGTTGCTTCGTGAATCTCGGTTAAAGCCTCGACTCTTTGGAGTTCTGTTCTTCGAACCTGTTTGTTTTTGTGAGAATCTCCTTCATGTGAAGATGTCTTCTACTTCGTCTTCGACCCCGCGTCCGGGCTTCAAGAAGTGCGGGGAGTGTGGGTCCAAGATGTCGGTGACGGACTCGCACGACGCCTGCCTCTGGTGCCTCGGGGAGGCCCACGACACGGATGACTGTATCGACTGCCAGTTGCTCACGTCCAAAGCCTTACGTGAACATAAGAAGAAGTTGTCGGTAGGTCGGGTGTCCAAGCCCCAGAAGTCAGTCTGCGGGGCTTTCGACGGATGATTCGAGAGGAGACTCTCCGCGTCATCATCGGAAGTCTCGTGGGTCTCCTTCTAGGAGTCGGTCTTGCCACTCCTCGGCCTCTTTGAGGCATTCTCGGAAGCGCCGACAGCAGTCGTCTTCCAGGTCCTCTTCTGAGGACTCTGCCCGGCATGTCGCTTACCCCACCAGCCGTGCGACGCCAGAGGAATGGGATTCCTTCGGGAAGAAAATGCTGGCGATTCTCGAGTCGCAGGGTACTAAGCCGTCCGCACCCCCGAGTGGGGTCGGTCGTGAGAGGTCGAGAGACACCGCTCGCAAGAGTGGTCGGCATGAGTCACGGGAGAGGTCCCGTTCGGACAAGGGGACTCTTTCTCGACCTACCCATTCCAGGTCCCGGTCCTCGACACGTTCGAGACCGTGTGCACCTTTGATGTCTTCGGGGAAGACATCGATGTCTGAGGCGTCGAGGGCGTCGACTGGCTCTCTCGAGGCTCCGGCTCCAAGGAAGTCGTCGAAGCTGTCGACGCTCAGGTCGTCGAAGGACACGCTCTGAGCTCTGGCTTCGAGGACTGTGTCGACGCCGTCGATGCTGGCGGCGCTGCATCTGACGTCAACGCCGATTTACTCGACGTCGACGCCAATCCTCTCGGCGCCAATGCCTGTTCTCTCGGCGCCGATTCACTCGATGCCCTCGACGTCTTTCGAGGCCGGGGTGTCGGAGGTACCCCGTGGCACGGGGGAGCCCCCTAGGAAGGCTCTGGTTAAGAGCAAGCACTCTCGGGTGCCTTCTTTTCACCACCTGGAATATATTTCGGAGGTGGATGAGGATTCTGATGGCCTGGCCAGATGAAATTGTCTCGGGCCATAGTCAGTTTGACGATTTGAGGCAGTCACTGCATGATGCCAGTGGACTGGACACCTCTCCGGAGGTGGAGTTTTGTAGGCCTGAGCCTGGCTCTCATGCCGATTCCTCGTACCGGCGCCTTATGGCTAGGGTTTCCGAGTACTTGGGTTGGTCTGCTGCCCCAGGGGAGTTTGTGCAGGATGATGTCACGGACATCCTTGATGTTGGTCCCCCAACTGACCCGGTACTGCCGTTTCATATGGCTCTACAGAGAAGGGTGGCAGCGGCTTGGACTGCTCCGGAGAGTCTACCGGCGGTGGGCAGGCCCTTGTCGCGAAAATACCGTCCAGCCAGTAGCAACCCCTGCTACTTGACCAGGTACCCCACTCCGGAGAGTTTGGTGGTGCAGACGGCCACGGCCCCGGCAAAGCAGGCATCGTACCCTACCATCCCTCCTGATGGGGACGACAAACGTTTTGATGGCTGGGCGAAGAAAGTGTTTTCTTCTGGTGGTATGGCACTTCAGGCAGCCAACTCCATTTGTGCCTTGTCTCGTTTCGCACACACTCTGTGGAACTGTGTTGCGTTAGCGGCTGAACATATTCCCGAAGGGGACGAACGGGATGGTTTCCTTGCTATGGTCCAGGATGGTAAGGATGCCATGTGTGAGTCGTTCAGTCGGGTTTGGACATGGCTGAATGCGTCAGCAGGTCCATGGCGGCGAGCACCGTGATACGCAGGTTTGCGTGGTTGCGGAAGTCGGGGTTTGCTGCTGATGTGCAGTCCCGGCTCCTCAACATGCCCTTTGACGGTGAACACCTTTTTGGCAGCAAGGCTGACGAGAGCCTTGAGAGGTTGCAGACCTCAAAAGCTGCAGCGAAGTCGTTGGGCGCTGCAGTTCACCAAGGTCCGCCTTTTCGTCCTAGGGGACAGCAATGGAGGGGTGGTTCCTTTCGCTATTACTCGTCCTTCAGTAAAGCGAGAGGAGCTGGCAGTCAAAGAGGCCAACGCAGTGGTACCAGAGGTGGACGACAGGGTACCTGTGGTGCCAAGGCCGCTCGGGCAGTTGCCTCTTTGCCCTCAGGTAACGCCGCAGCCGCTCCCACTTAGTCATGAGGCCATGTCCCATGGTTCGCTGGTTGGGGGAAGGCTGGCACAGCATCTTGTAGAGTGGCGTGCCATTACTTCAGATGTGTGGGTTCTGGAGATCATAACCCACAGCTACTGTCTTCCTTTTCAGCACAGGCCTCGCGACAATCCACCGGGGAACCTCTCTTTGCAGAGGCCGGATCCGCTCCTTGCGCAGGAAATTCAAGCCCTGCTGGAGAAAGGCGCCATAGAACTGGTGCCTGTAGCGCAAAGGAACAAGGGATGGCATTCCCCTTATTTTTTGATTTCGAAGAAAGACGGGGGATTGAGACCCATCATGGACTTGCGCGGTTTGAACAAACTCCTCAGGTAGGACAAGTTCAAGATGGTTCTCCAGCATGGGGTCTGGCATGGATTCACATGCTCATGAATATTCCCCGTCGTCAGGCTGGGAATCCTCGGTAAAGAAAAAACCAGTATCAGTTTCGTTTCTGATCTGTCTTTCGTAGTAATAACCAATCACTGGTCTCTGCGTCATACTGACCACAGCCAATGACTGCCCTCTACCTAAGCACCGCCTCTGGCAGCCATCTTCAGATTTTTACCGCACGTTCATGTGTTGGGATCCTCGTGCTATTGCTCTCGAGCGTTAGTGCTATTTTTCGCGCTTTTTCACAAAAAACTTCGATTCTTTCGGTCAAAAGAGCCTCAAGCTCCACCGATCCTACATCCGATCAACGGGGACCCGTGTCGGATTCGTCTGTGCCCCTCAAGGGTGAAGATTTCGTCGAGCTACACTTCGGAGGACTCCAGAAGCTTCTCAGGCCCGGTCTCGGAGATGGCCCAGGAGAAGGGAAGCTCGACGCCCGGAAAGCTGTTCAGGGTCTGCCCTGGATGTCAGCTGCAGAACGTCTTTAAGGAGGACGAACACTCTTTCTGCCTTTACTGCCTTCATGAGGACAAGACGCACGTGGAGAAGGACTGTGCGTTTTGCGGCAACATGTCGGAACGGACCATGAAGGACCGCCATCAACGTCTCGCCAACTGGCTGGAGGGTAAGAGCCCGTCTGGCGAGAAGAAGAAGAAATCCGAGCGGTCTTCTAAGACCTTTGAGGGCGCCCCGGCGACGGGGGCCCAACATAAGGCCAAGCACCGCGAGTCCGCTGGCACCGGGAGCGCCGAACGGTCGGGCTCTACGGGCGCCAGGCAGGGCGCACCCTCCCCGGCACCATCAACCACGAGCCAACGCTCTGGGTCGGGTAAGAGGAAGGCCGAGCACCCGGCGAAGCTCCTGGAGAGGCCCCGGTCGAGCTCTAAGGCAGAGGAGGAGCGTGGATAAGGCGGTGAGCGCACCTAAGGTGGTGAAGGCCTTGATCCATCCGACCAAGCCCTCTATCGAAACGGTCGCGGCGGCCCTGGCTCAGCCTGTGGAGGCTGCACCAGTGGTGGCGACCTCAGGGCCCAGAATCTCCCTGCCTCCTCGGAGGGAGTCTTCTTTTGTGCCCATCGATAGGACCCCCGTGAAACCCTCCGTGGGGACGAAGAAGGGGGGGGCAGGGCGTCGTCGTAGATTCGGCCTCAACCTCAGAAGAGGAGCTGATCGAGGTCTTAAGCCACGGCCTAGGCGTGGAAGAAGGCCAGCCCGTCGGAATGGACCCCGACGCAGGTGATGACGACGACATCGTCGAGGATACCGACGGGGCCCCTGTTCGCCCGTCGGATTCCCCTCTGCCAGCGCCGCAAGACAACTCGGCGGCCATTTTGTTGGCCATACAGTCCTTATGCTCCGAGATAAGGACGAGGCTACCGTTACCGACGGAGGAACCTCTCCCGTCGGGGGATGCAGAACCGGGACCTTCTGGTGTTCCCCCTACCAAGAAAAGAAGGATCCATCCACCACCTCCTTTTCAACCGTCGCGCCCCGTCCAGCCCTCCTCCCCGTCCACCCGAGGGGATGATACGGGGACTGACACGGCAGCGACGGGTACGGACGACGAGGCATACGACGAGGATATTCCGTCGTCGCCTCCCACCAGGGCTTCTCCGCCCGACGAGATCGGATCTTTCCACTCCATGATCTCCAGGGCTTCCGAGCTTTTCCAACTCTGCCCTGAGGAGAAGAAAAAGGAAGGCTTCCTTTATCAGCGGCGCGAGGCCAAGAGGAAGACGGTCCTCGCAGTGCCTCTGTTGGACGACATTTGGGATGAGGGCCTTTCCCTCCTCAAGAACCCTTCCACGACGCCAGCTAGAAGAGACCGGTACGAGAAAAAGTACCGGGTCCCGGACACGGCCCCCCTATGCCTCCGGGCGCAGATTCCGTCGTCTCCGCGGCAGCCAGGAAGAAAGCGGGGGGGGTGCGGCCTCCACATCGACTTCCCCGCCGGACGGCGAGGGAAAGAAATTGGATGCTATGGGACGTAGAGTCATCTCGTCGGCAGCGACGACGATTAAAGCGGCCAACGCCTTGGCTATCGTGGCCCGCTACGACAGGGAGCTCTGGTACAAGATAGCTCCCCTGCTGGATTTTCTGCCGGACGACAAGAGGGCGGAGGCCCTGGAGATCCTGCAGGAAGGTGAGGTGGCCTCGGACCACGCCATCACCGTGGCGACGGACATCGCCGACACTGGGTTCCGCCAGCTGGGCAACGGCGTTTGCCTTCGACGTCGTGGATGGCTCAAAGCTACGGACTTCCGGCAGGACGTCCAGACCAGAGTCCTGGACATGCCCACGACGGGAACAACCTGTTTGGGAAGACAGTGGACGATTCCCTTCAGGCCATCAAGGCGGATACTGAGACGGCCCGGGCCCTTGGAGTCCTGCAGCAACGGCGGACGCCCTTTCGGAGCGGCGGAGGCAAGGGCGCCTCCAAAGGTTCCGGCGGCGGTTTCGCTTCCTACCGTCAAGCGGCCCGCTCGTCGTCGCAAGAGGCCTACAGAGGACGAGGCAAGTCTAGCGGACCCCGCCGTCGTCGCCAAGGAGGTCAAGGCGGCAAGGCCGCGTCCAAGCAGGATTGAACCGGCCGTGGGGTCGGGCCCCCACCGAAGCACCCCGGTGGGAGGCCGGCTGGCGGGCTTCGTCAGCGTGTGGGAGTCCATCTCCACCGACCGTTGGGTGCTGGACGCCCTGGCCCGGGGCCACGCGCTCGAGTTTCAAAGAAGGTGCCCGCACGTCCCCCCCGTGGCCAGGAAAGAACTTCACGTCCCTCAACTTCTCCTGGAGGTAAAGGCGATGCTCAGAAAGGGCGCCATCGAACTCGTCCCAAAGAGGCTTCGGGGCTCCGGAGTCTACTCGAGATACTTCCTCGTGAAGAAGAAGACGGGAGGATGGCGCCCCATCCTAGACCTGCGACGTCTGAACAAGTTCATCAAGGCGCAGAAGTTCCGGATGGTCACCCTCCAGCACGTCCTGGGTCAGCTGGAGGAAGGAGACTTCCTATCGTCGTTGGATTTGGAGGATGCCTACTTCCACATTCCCATCCTAAAGGGGCACCGAAAATTCCTCAGATTCGTGGTCCAAGGGCGTCATTACCAGTTCAAAGCCCTTCCCTTCGGACTACGGTCGGCACCCAGGGTATTCACCAAGTGCCTCGCACCGGTGGCGGCGCAGCTGCGCCGCGAGGGGATTCACGTCTACCCCTACCTGGACGACTGGCTCATCCGCGCCAAGACGAGGGAGCTCGCCGTGGTCCACACGGCAAGGACCGTCCAACTCCTCACGGACCTGGGATTCTCCGTGAACTACGCCAAATCCCACCTGGTGCCCGCGCAAGTCGCACTGTTTCTGGGAGCGAGGCTCGACACAGTGTCCCTTCTGGCCTCCCCGTCGGAGGAGAGGACCAGGACCATCTTGGGCAAGGTGCAACGGATGTTGGTGGCCGACGCGGCCAAAGTGAGGTCCATCAAGTCCCTCCTCGGGATGATGTCTTCCTGCATCTACCTCATTCCCATGTGCAGGCTCCGGATGCGCCCGTTGCAAGAATTCCTGGATGCGCGCTGGATCCAGACGACTGGCAGCTTCGAGGAAAGGATCAAGCTCGACGAGAGTTTCCGACGAGCGATACGGTGGTGGGGCACCCGCGCGCATCTGACGGCGGGCATGGACTTCCAGACCCCAGCCCACCAGGAGACTGTGACCACGGATGCCTCCCTGGAAGGGTGGGGAGCGCACACCGAAAATCTGCACGCAAGGGGACTCTGGCTCCCGACGGAGAAGTCCCTGCATATCAACGTCCTGGAGCTCCGTGCAGTGTTTTGGGCCCTCAGGTCCTTCCTTCCGTCCCTCAAGGGCAAGGTGGTGAGGATCTTCACCGACAACACCACCACCATGTTTTACATCAGGAAATAGGGCGGAACCAGGTCCCCAGCGCTGTCCAAGGAGGCGCAGGACCTGTGGCATTGGGCCGTCGCCCAAGGGATTTTTCTGGTGCCGTTTCATCTGGCAGGGATAAAAAACACCATCGCCGACTCACTCAGCAGGGAGCTGCGCTCGTGCCACGAGTGGGAACTACGGCAGGATCTGGTGGATCGCCTCTTCCGACGGTGGGGCACACCCCAGATCGACCTGTTCGCGACGGCGACGAACACCAAGTGCCGGAGGTTCGCCAGCAGGTTTCCCCAGACGAGGAGCATGGGCGATGCTTTCTCGTTCCCCTGGGAGGGCCTGTTCCTCTACGCGTTCCCTCCCTTGCCTCTGCTAATCCGGCTCGTCAACCAGCTCAAGAGGTCACGGTGCAGGATGATCCTCGTCGCACCTGCGTGGCCGAGGCAGATATGGTTCCCGGACCTTCTGGACTTGTCAGCGTCCCCGCCGATCAAGCTGCCGGCGGACGCGGATCTACTCTCCAGGGAAGGAGGCGCCATCCTCCACCACGACCCGAAGTCGCTGAACTTGCAGGCCTGGCTCCTGCAGCGCTAGAGTTTGGAGGATACGACATACCGGCCGATTGCAGAGAGGTTCTTGCAAAGGCCAGGGCGTCCTCGACTCTTAAATGCTACGGACACAAATGGAAGAGGTTCTCTGTCTGGTGCCACGCACAGAAGATTAACCCTCTACGGATTACGGCTCCCCAAGTACTGCCGTACCTGCTGACGCTGGCCAAAGCTGGTCTGGCACACGCGTCCATCAAGATTCATCTTGCTGCGATCTCCCGATACACCAGAACCACGGGGCGGGCGTCCTTGTGGTCTCATCGTCTGGTGAAAGAGTTCATGAAGGGACTGTTCAGATCGTTCCCGCCGGTGAAGGCTCCGGCCCCGGCGTGGGAGCTCAACGTGGTGCTGACCAAGCTCATGGGGCCTCCGTTCGAGCCTCTGCACTCGGCCCCGTTGAAGTTTCTATCGTGGAAAACAGCTTTTCTTGTGGCCATCACCTCCGCACGACGAGTGGGAGAGATCCAGGCCCTTTCCTGCAAGGCCCCGTACTTGACTTTCCACGACACAAGGGTAGTGCTCAGGACGCACCCCTCCTTCATGCCCAAGGTACCGTCGGACTTCCATCTCAACGAACCCTTGGTGTTACCTGTGTTCTTCCCGTCGCCTTCGTCGCCGGCTGAGAGGACTTTGCACTCGCTGGATGTAGCTAGAGCGCTGAAGTTCTACGTGGACCGCACGAAGGGTTTTCGGAAGACGTCACAACTCTTTGTGAACTTTGGACTTGTCAATCAGGGGAAGGCTCTCTCGAAGGCTTCCATCTCCAGATGGCTCTCCGGCTGTATCATGTGCTGTCACCGGTTGGCAAACCGACCGCTGCCCTGCCGTCCGAGAGCCCATTCCACCAGAGCGATCGCAGCTACCACGGCGTTCCTATCTGGTGTGCCCCTGCTGGACATATGCAGGGCTGCTACGTGGAGGTCGACGCACACCTTCACGAAATTCTACTGCGTCGACCGGGATTCCAGGGAGGAGTCCAGGGTCGGCCAAGCAGTGCTGCGCAACCTGTTCGCCTGAGGTGAGCCTGGTGAGGAGGTAAGATGCTTAATGTTGAGTTGATGTGATGCTTAATGTTGAGCCTTTGCCACCTCCCGTGGTTGTGCATGTGTGTACTGCTATGTATTCTTTATTCATGAGCATGTGAATCCATGCCAGACCCCATGCTGGAGAAGGAACAAGTTACTTGCCTGTAACTGTTGTTCTCCAGCATGGGTCTGGCATGGATTCACATGCGAACCCTCCCGCCTACCCCTCTGCGGCTCTTCACTTGGTCATACTGCCACTTCACGTGCTTCCAAATCTGAAGATGGCTGCCAGAGGCGGTGCTTAGGTAGAGGGCAGTCATTGGCTGTGGTCAGTATGACGCAGAGACCAGTGATTGGTTATTACTACGAAAGACAGATCAGAAACGAAACTGATACTGGTTTTTTCTTTACCGAGGATTCCCAGCCTGACGACGGGGAATATTCATGAGCATGTGAATCCATGCCAGACCCATGCTGGAGAACAACAGTTACAGGTAAGTAACTTGTTCCTTACTCTCTCTCAAGTCCTCCAGGCCCTTCAGCTTCAGGACTGGTTGGTGTCTCTCGACCTCAAGGACGCTTACTTCCATGTGCCGATCCATCCCAAGCACAAGAAGTACCTGAGGTTCGCGGTTGGCGACTCGCACTTTCAGTTTCGGGTCCTGCCGTTCGGATTGACCTCCGCCCCGAGGGTTTTCACCAAGCTCATGGTGGTGGTGGCAGCGCATCTCAGGCAAGGGGGGATTCACGTCCCCCCCTACCTGGACGATCAGGGGGAGCTCTCCCGAGCAAGTCCTGGATCATCTGTCCGTCACCTGCCACTCCCTTCACAGGCTGGGCTTCTCCCTCAATTTAAAGAAGTCCCATTTGATGCCAACACAGCGGCTCCAGTACATCGGAGCTGTGCTCAACACTTCCCTGGGGCAGTGTTTTCCTCTCCAGGTGAGGGCTCTTCACATTCAGCAGATGGTGCACAAGTTTCAGCATGCCCAGACGCTCCCAGCGTTGGAGTTCTTGAGGTTGCTCGGCCTCGTGGCATCCTGCATTCTTCTGGTGCCAGAGGCTCGTCTGCGGATGAGATCTTTGCAGTGGGCACTCAAGATGCAATGGTCGCATTCCTCTGGCAGGATGTCGGACCCGGTTCAGGTGCTGCCCTCGGTCGCCCGGGACCTTCTGTGGTGGGCCATTGAAGGCAACTTGATGAAGGGGGCTCCATTTTGGCTTCCCTGGCCGGAGGTGACGATCGTGACGGATGCATCCCTAACAGGATGGGGAGCTCATGCCAACGGGCTGACAGTCAGCGGTCGTTGGTTTCCGTCGGAGTCCAGACTCCATATCAATCTGTTGGAGCTCAGGGCCGTCAGGCTAGCCCTGAAGGCTTTTCTGCCGACTGTGTGAGGAAAGAATGTCCTGATCATGACGGACAACACAGTGGCCATGCACTACCTCAACAAAAAGGGGGGCAGGGTCACTTCCTCTGTGCAGGGAGGCGATGCAGCTCGAGTTCTGGGCCATCCAGCAGGAAGTTTCGATCTCGGCAGTTCATCTGGCCGGAGACGAAAACGTGATGGCGGACGCTCTGAGCAGGCAGAGCACGATCTCTCACGAGTGGGAGTTGGCTCAGGAGATTCTCCTGGAGATCTTCGCTCTTTGGGGGACCCCTCAAGTGGATCTCTTCGCCGCCAGTGTCAACCGGAAGTGCGAGAGGTTCTGCTCGCGGGAATTTCCTCCAAAAGGAGCCTTAGGAGACGCGTTCGTGGTGGAGTGGTCATTCCCGCTGCTGTACGCGTTTCCTCCAGTCCCCGTCATCCCGCAAGTGCTGCGGAGGTTACGGAAGTTCGGTTCCCGGATGATCCTCATTGCTCCGGCATGGGCTCGGAGGACGTGGTACCCGGACCTTCTCGACTTGTCCATGTGCCCTCCACGTCGTCTTCCCTACCGAGACGATCTGCTCTCACGGGAGGGGGGGTCAGGTTCTCCATCCAGAGGTCAGATCCCTCAACCTTCACGCTTGGCTTCTGAAAGGTTGAGGTATAAGGATTGGGACCTCCCTGAAGACGTGATGGAGGTGTTGCTCTCGGCCCGAAGGCCAGCAACAAAGTCTCTGTGCCGTTGGCGTAAGTTCTGCGACTGGTGCAGAGTTGGGACTGTGGATCCTTTTGCATGTGACATCCCCATGGTTCTGTCCTTTTTACTTTCTTTGGCCCACAGGGGCTTGCAAGTGGGTACCATTAAAGGTTACCTGGCGGCGCTGTCCATCTTTAAGCGCTCGTCTGAAGAGTGTTCCTACATTAAAATCCCTTTAATTTCACAGTTTCTGAAAGGGCTCACTAATGTGTTCCCTCCGTCACCTTTCCTGGTGCCCGGTTAGGATTTAAACCTTGTTCTTAAGTTTCTTATGGGTGCTCCGTTTGAGCCTTTGCATTCTTGCCCTTTGAGGATGTTAACTCTGAAAACTGTGTTTCTGGTTGCGGTTATTTCTGCTCGCAGAGTGAGTGAGTGAGTTACAGGCACTTTCAGTTAAGCCACCCTTCACTGTATTTCATAAGGACAGGGTTGTCCTTAGAGTTCATCCTTCTTTTCTTCCGAAGGTGGTTTCGGAATTTCATTTGGCCCAGAAGGTTGTTCTTCCGGCATTCTATCCTCCTCCGCATCCTGGTAAGGAAGAGGAGAGGCTCCATAGGCTTGATCCTAGGAGAGCTTTAAGCTTTTATGTTTCACGCATGTCCCGGGTCAGAGTGGACGATCAACTCTTTATTGGTTACGCTGGAAAGCGTTTGGGACAGGCTGTGACGAAACAGACTTTGTCTCGCTGGATTATTTTGGCCATCTCGGAGTGTTACCGCTTGGCGGGTAAGGACCCGCCGGCTGGCTTGCGGGCCCATTCTACCAGGGGTATGGCTGCATCTACTGCCCTGCAGAGGGGTGTTCCTATTTGCAACATCTGTGATGCAGTCACCTGGGCTTCTCTACATACATTTGTACGTCACTATTCCCTCGATTCCATCCGGGGACAGGATCTGGCCTTTGGCAAGGCGGTCCTTTGCTCTGCTATTTGATTGGCAAATTTTGATTCTAAATTCTTTCCCTCCTCCTTGCTCTGGTACTGCTTTGGGAGTCTGTCATAGATATGGAATACGTCGGAGGACCCAATCCCCTCGAAGAACAAGTTACTTTCTTACCTGGTAACGTTCTTTCGATGGGATGGTCCGACGACGTATTCCATATCGCTCCCTCCCTGCCTTCCCCGCTGCAGAATTTCTTTTGCGATTGCAGCTTACGTTCCGCAAGGCTTTGTGTCTGACTGGCAGTTGACTGATGTCACACGTTCTGGGGGGAAAAAACTACAACTGAGGCTACGGGCGGCGTGCGTCCTACTTATCACATCGGATGACGTCGGAGGAGGTCCTCGACGACGGCGCATCGACGTCATCGATGCAGGACGCAGACGCCGAAAAAAAGTTTCCGAAGCAGCATAGCTGTGGTGATTACCTGTCATAGATCTGGAATACGTCATCGGACCATCCCATCGAAAGAACGTTACCAGGTAAGAAAGTAACTTGTTTTTGCCCATATTTTAATTGCCACTTTCATTCAGTCTTGCCTTCACTTTTCTATTTTTCATGCTCTTCCTGCTTCTCTTTTCCAAAATCTTTAATGACGCTTATTTTTGCCTTGCCAGTCTTATGCATAGTTGTAAGAACTCCTGCTCATTTTATGTGTGGGAGGTAAAACTGTAGAAACTGGGTTGGTCTAGCCACTACCAGATGTGCCCCTGAGAGAGTGGTTGGGGAGGGTTTAGTTTGTTTATTTATAAAGCGCGTCCGAACTCTTGGGTAACTGGGCGCATAATCACGTGGACAACAGGGTTACAGATCGTTGCGTGAAGCACAAAGGTACATACATTCAAACAGGAAGCACAAGGTGCACATTACATGTTATGAAATAAATATCGTAGATTGTGAGGGACCGGTTACATAATGGTCCGTTTACAAAAATCGTTAGGCATAATGTAGAAATTGAGGGTGAGTGGAAGTTGTATAGGCACGTAGCAGCGTGATTCGTCAGATAGCCAGGCTTTGACCATGTCTCCGAATGGCCAGAAGGAGGCTTCCGCTCTGATTGCAAGAGGGAGTGTATTCCAACATTGAGCTGCAAGAACTGGGAAGCTTGAGCCTCCTGCTGTTTTTAGATTGAATTTAGGAACCTTTAGTTGGTGCAGGTGGGGAGTTCTAGTGGGTCTGGTGGTGTGTCTAGAGAATTTGTCAGATAGTTAGCGTGGGGCAGTCAGTGACAGGCACTTGTGAGTGATGACCAAGGTTCTTAACTTAATTCTGTCTCGAATTGGGAGCCAGTGGACGACTTTGCTGGCTGTGGAGATGTGATCCTTACGTGGGAGGTTAAGAGCGCATCTTAAGGCGTTGTTTTGAAGGATCTGGCGTCTGTTCGGATTTTTGGTGGTGGTGCCCAAGAAAAGTGTGTTACAGTAATCTAATTTGTATAATATCAGCGCTCTGGATAAGGTGAGGCAACTGGAGCTAGAAAGAAATGGTCTGCAGGCGTTGATCAATTTGTGGGTATAGGTGGTGGATGAGATGGTGGCATTTATTTGTTTTTTTTAGGGAAAGGGTGGAATTGAAGTACACACCTAGTGTTTTAACCTCTTTGGAGACTTTTATGATGTTGCCATCAATGGTGATGGATTGGTACCTAGAGTCCAATTTGTTAAGACGAGACTGGGAGCCTACGATAAGCAGTCCCGTCTTATCGTCATTGAGGGAAAGAATGTGTGTGGCCATCCAGGCTTGGATTTCTAGATAGATTCCGTTAAGTTTAGCAACATCTTCTTCATGGCAGCCAGTGAGTGTGATGAGGATCTGGGTGTAGTCTGTGTAATTAGTGTAGCTGACACCCAGATCGTCAAGACTGCCAAAGAGAAACTTAGTGAAGATGTTGTAAAGAGTGGGGGAGATGCAGGATCCTTGGGGAACTCTGCATTGGATTGGGATGGGTCTGCAGCCGCTGAGGGGGCGAAGACCCTTGTCGACCTGTCAGACAGAAATGACTGGATCCAATTAGTGGCATTCTGAGAGAAAGCGGCAGCCAACACGAGGTGTTGTGTGAGGATCTGGTGGTCCACCAGATCAAAGGCAGCGGAAAGATCCAACAGGAGCAAGATGGCCAGGTTGCCCTTGTCTTTGGCTTCATAGGTGGTAGTGTCAGAATATGTTGTCAAGGCTAATGCACGTTGGAAGTTGGGTAATAAGTGGATGTGGCCCTTTTGGTAAAATGTGCCGGAGTGTGTGCATGTAGTGCGTGTGGAGTGCCTAACTGGTCTCTAATGGTGTAGATAACATGAGCGTGGCCTAAGTAGTGTGGAAGAATTCCGGGGTAGTTTATACAATCCGCATATGCGCACAGAATATGTTGTAAAGGGCAACACAAGGGACATGCTAGGCAAAGGCATGGGTTAAAAATGAGCACACAATATATAATATAAAGGCAACACCGGGGCCGCGCTGGGCATGGTACAGGTTCAAAGTGAACACACAATATATGCAGTAAGGCAACACCGGGCTGCATTGGGCAAGGCACTGGTTCAAAGTGAACACAACAAGGCATACAATAAGCAGTGTCGCATAGCAGTTTGCTATGCAATTCTGTGTTTTCTAATCAAATTGACACTTTTATAGCAAAGATAGCTATTTAAGTTTCCATGTTCAATGAAGCCACAGTTCGCCTTGCATTCCTCGCTTGCCCTCGTTGCTCTCTTCACCTTTTTCTGTTCACTTCAAGTGCTAATGGATAGAATGTCCAGCAGTAATCATCTCCTCCACTCTTAAGTGTCAAAGGTCTGTGTGGGAGGGAGTGCTAGACAAGGATTTCTTTTTTTTTTCTTTCTTCAAATAATTGCAAACCACAAGTAATTGGGATGATGCCTTGAATGATGCCTATATTAAGCTTTCTATAACCTGTCGGGCAAGACCAGTATGTGTTGACTTTATATTTTTTAAAGACAGCCATGCCATGCAATTCCATTCCTAAAATGCAAGTTGTTACATAATTACAGTATTGATACCTTTAAAACACTGCACCATCTCCATGCTTTACAGTAAAGTTTATGTTGGTGTAATTAAATCTGTGTCAACTACATTTCATTTTATTGGGGAAGATGCATCATATTGGCAAGTAACACTTTTGAAAATGTACATGATCACACAATCAAATGCTTTTGATGGCTTTTGGTGGCAAACCTAGTTCTGTAACTTGCTGGTTGGATACATTTGTGCAACTGCGCTCGAACCCTGAGCGATCCCATCCTTCCTCAAGAAATCTGCTGGTGGGTAGTAGGTGGACTAGCATTCATAAGTTATCTGCGAACCTGATCAGAGAGTACGGTTGCATTCCAAGATGTCCCTGAATGTTGCATACAGCTGTAAAATTGTGCAATCCCACTTCAGTCGACTGTTGCTACAGAAAATAAATGGCCAAAGGAAAAACCTGTCCTAATGAAGAAAAAT
This sequence comes from Ambystoma mexicanum, assembly GCF_040938575.1. Lineage (NCBI taxonomy): Eukaryota > Metazoa > Chordata > Amphibia > Caudata > Ambystomatidae > Ambystoma > Ambystoma mexicanum. Next base: position 1,451,325,895 of record NC_090937.1, on the reverse strand, counting down.
AAAAATATAAACATGACTTAATACATCCTGAGAAGATATTCAGAAAGACTTGTAAGACAATCATTTGGCAAAGCACATTGTCAGAAAACTTCCCAAAACCTACCCAAACCTGAGTCCATAAAACAAGTTGGAGAAGCGTTGGTAGGAAGGAGAATCCGAATGCAGGCAGACGTGTGGCTCACGAGTCCCTTGATCCAGAAGGAAAGCAAGGAGGTGCTACCAGTATTGGTGAAAATGGAACCTTGGCAAAGGGTGATGGCTGTCGCTCCCTATAGTGTGCTGGAAGATACCCTAAAAGTTTGGCAAAGATATCTAGGATTAGCTGGTACCTTGAGACACTCTGGAAGGGGTTGTGCATGAGCAAATGCCAGAGGAGCTCTACGATCTAAAATAATTTGCTAGCCAAGTCTGGGAGATTACAACAAGGTCCTCTCACAGAAACCTGACCCGTTGCAGGTGGGTGACTGAATTAGTAAATAAGTGCCTGGAAAAAGGACCCTAAATGTGGGGGAAATTCATATTGAAGTGCTGTGAAGGCAGAAGCGGCCAAGATCCAGGAGGGACCTCCTGTGAATCTTGATAAAGCCAATGGTTCAGAAAAGAGAGGTTCGACATGATGTCCATGGTTATGAATTCTGGTAATACCAAAGGTCCAGGGGGAACTGTTATGAATACTGACAGAGCCAATGCTCTCAGATGACCTGTTGTGAATCATGATAAATCGAAGTTTCTGGAGGGACCTCCTGTGAACCCATAAAAAGGCAATGGTGCAGTAGGGGCCTATCTTATTTATTTATGCTTTACATGTCTTAATTAGTTTTTCTGCAACGCATAAAATACACGACACGGATCACACTCTTCAAATTGAAAGATATATTGATTAAAACAGTAACCCAGTTATCCCACCCACAACATTCCAATCTCCCTTCCCTCACAACACGACCTATCATTAATCCAGACAAAGCCAAAGGTCCAGGCAGGATCTATTAATCGTGTAAAGTCAAGGTCCAGATAGGGCCAATCATGAAGTCTGAACAAATGCAAGCTAGAGAAAGGACCTGTTGTGAAACATAAGGAAATGAAAACCCAAGAGGGAGCCATTTGCAAGAACGAGCAACACTTATTCTCCATCATGGGGTCTGGCATGGAATCACATGCTCATGAATATTCCCCGTTGTCAGGCTGGGAATCCTCGGTAAAGAAAAAATCTGTTTCTTTCGTTTCTGAACAGTTTTTCTCCCAATAACCAATTACTGGTCTCTGGGTCATACTGACCCCAGCCAATGACTGCCCTCTACCGAAGCCCCTCCTCTGGCAGCCATCTTCAGAATTGTACTGCACGTTCAAGTTTTGGGAGTCCTTGTGCTATAGCTCTTGAGCTTTTACTGCGTATTGTGTTTTTTCAGAGAGTATTCTCTATTTGTTTCAGTCAATTGAGCCTCAAGCTCCACCGATTAATCATCCGATTAACGAGGACCCGTTTCGGAGGCTTCTACGCCCCTCAAGGGCAATTGTTCGTCAAACTTCACTTCATGGATGATTCCAGAAGATTCTTGAGGCCTACCACCCGTGGACATGGCCGAAGATGAGGGAGATTCGACGCCACTGTTCAGGATCTGCCCAGGATGTGGACTACGGAATGTTTTCCTGGAGGATGGGCACTCCTGGTGCCTTTACTGCCTACACTTGGACAAATCGCACGTGGAAGAAACCTGTGCGTTCTTCAAGGACATGTCCGCTCGCACCATGAAGGACCATTGCAAGCGGCTCGCTGAGTGGCTGGAGGCAAAGAACCCGGCGACAGGTGGGCCCCGGCAGCATACCTCTCCCAAGAGGAAATCTGAGCGAGCTTCTACGACATTTGAGTGCTCTCTGTCAATGGGGGCCCAACAGAATGCAAAGCACCACAAGTCTGCGGGCACCGGGAGCGCCGTTGGTACGGGCTCTGCGACAGCCAGGCTGGGTGCAGCTTTGCTGATGCTGTCAGCCACGAGCCAACGCTCCGGCTCGGCAAAGAAAAGGAAGTCTGAGCACCTGGGTAAGCTTCGGGAGAAGGACCAATCGACTCCGACGGAGAAAGCCAAAGGGGAGCGAGGCACTGACCCTCCCCCCACGGTGAAGACTCGGACACACCCAAGGTCGTGAAGGCCCAGGTTCACCAGGCGAAACCATTTATTGAGGGAGTGGTAGCGTCCCTGGCGAAGGCCGCAGATGTTGGTCCCCAGGAGACATCCACCAAGACGAGTTTCCCTGCCCGCCCGGAGGGAATAGCCGTTCGTGCCCATTGAGAAGACTCCCGTGAAGATGCCAGCCATCTCCCAGAGACTGTTGCCCCTGGCCGAGAAGGGGGGAGGGGCAGTGGTCCAGCTAGACTCAGAGATCTCTTCCAAGGAGGAACTTTCAGGCCTGGGGGTGCCTGAGAAGAGGACTGTAGAGGCCGGGCCCTACGGGAAGGACCCTGACGAGGCAGATGGGGAGAGCGACTAGGGAACCGACTAGGAACGGCGAGGAGGGGTGGAACCACGGATACTCCCATCTCAACCGCCTCCAGCAGCGACGGACAGATTGGAGGACATCCTACAAGCTCTTGACATCCTGCGCATGGAGATACGGACAAGGCTGCCCACACCGGGCAACCTGGTGCCTGGACAGTCGGAGGATCCACCATCTAAGAGGAGACGAGTCCATCCTCCTTCACCGTACCATTCCCTCCGCTCCATCCCCTCCGCCGAGGGACAAGATGGAGCTGGATACGGCGACGACTGGTACGGACGACAGCGACACAACAGATCTCCCATTGCCGGTACCCAGGGCTACTCCCCCCGATGAGATCAGATCCTTCCACGCCATGATCTCTAGGGCTTTGGAGCTGTTTCAGCTCAACCCAGAGGAAAAGGAGGGTTTCCTTTATCGCGACGAGAGGACAAGAGGAAGACCGTCCCCTCTATCCCACTGTTGGACGACATTTGGGATGAAGGGTTGTCCCTCCTGAAGCACCCATCCTCGATCCGGCGAAGAGAGACCGGTATGAGAAGAAATACCAGGTTCCAGACTCTGCACCAAAGTGCCTTGGAGCGCAGCCATCCCCAGACTGTGGTCTTGGCGGTAGCCAGGAAGAAATCTGCGGTCTGCTTCGACTTCCCCTCCGGACAGCAAGGAAAGGAGGCATGACGCCATGGGACAACAGGTCATCTCGGCCGCGACGACCATTAAGGCGGCCAACGCTCTCGCTATCGTGGCCCGCTATGATAGGGAGCTGTGGTTTAAAATCACCCATCTTTTGGATTGTGTCCCAGATGACGAGAGGACGAGGCCCTTGAAATCTTACAAGAAGGCGACGTAGCTTCGGACCCTGCCATCACGACGGTCACGGACATCAAACGCCAATTTCCGCCAGATGGGCAACAGCATTTGCGTTCGCCGGCGTGGTTGGCTCAAGGCCACCAACCTCTGTCCAGATGTCCAGGCGAGGGTATTGGACATGCCTTTCGACGGGGTCAACTTGTTTGGCAAGATGGTGGGCGAGTCACTGCAGGCCATCAAGGCAGACTCTGAGACGGCACGTGCCTTGGGCACACTCCAACAACGGCCTTCCTTTCGGGCCTCCGGAGGCAAGTCACAGGGTGCCTCCAAAGGGTTCGGCAGCAGCTTTTCCTCGTACTGTCAATCGGCCCGTTCATCGTCTCAGGAGGCCTACAGAGGCCTCAGCAAGGCCGGAGGAAATCGTCATCGTCGCCAAGGGGCCCATGGTGGTATGGCCTTGGCGAAGCAAGACTGAACCGGCTGTGACGTCGGGGGCCCCCACACGAGAACCCAGGTGGGAGGCTGGCTGGTGAACTTCGTCGGCATGTGGACCCCATGATGAGGCCCCGGCTCAGCTAGAAGTGGGGGGCGGGTAGCCAGTCGCTGCACTCCCACGACAAACTCTGGACCGGTTCAGCTTCAACACCGTCCACAGCTCCGGCGAGTCCTCACCAGCTCCTCCTTTGGTGCTCTCCCCGCCGCTAGGTCACCAGGAGAGACGGGGGGGATGGGCGAGCGCGCCCCTCACTCCGACTGCTGTTTTCGGATCGGACTGACCCCCAGCAGACTCTCCACCTCCTCCGCCCGTACTGCTACGGTGAGCCTCACTTGTCGCTATATCAGGGGCAGGGTGTCAAGCCCCCGGGCCTCCGCACGCATTGCGCCCGCCATCTTGGCAGGATGACGGCTTCTCCAGTCGATAGCAGCTTTTCTCCCCGATAGAGATCCCCAGGGCTTTGAGTCAGCCAAAGTGCTCCCCACTAACTCGGGGACTCACGAGGCAGCAATCCAGGGTGTTTATTGCCCATAAGGGGATATTAGGGCATCGGGCCGGGGAGGGAGTCCCAGAGCTCACCAGGGAGACCTTTTGGTGTCCTGGCTGGCCACACCCCCCTAGGCTACTGCTTTGAATTTGATCCTTCTGTACCTTCTGCCAATGTTCTGCTAGTGGGATCGTTGGGTCCTGGCTGCCAATCTTTGCCAGGTGCTCACATATCCGGATTCTCAAAGCGAACCTTGGCAGAAGGTACATCAACTGCACAATAAATCAGAGATCAAATTTATTGGTCTACAGCAAGTGACTTTGAATAAAAGGGGTGGTGACAGACTGAAAGCACTGAGGAAAGCTGAACCGCGAACAATTTATTTAAATTCCTCTGTCACAGGTCTTAACAGTGATAACAAAATTGTTTCCTTTCTGTAGTGTGGGCTAATTGCAACATAGCTCTTTAGTACATTTAGACTTGCAGTATCGTATACCATAATGAATGTGAATTGTTTACGTTCCTGGAGTTTTACATTGCAGGTGCAAAGCTGGTACCCCTACTGTGATATACGTTTTTTCTAAAATGTCGCATAAATATTATAATTTTTTTTTGCATTACATATAGTACTCTTCCAAATTATCACGTTTGAGAGTCAGCATGAGGTAGATAAAGTTTCATAATGTTAACTGGTGACAATAGTTAGTAATGGGCTTAGGGACCGCCTTGGTAATGGCGGCTGCCACCTCCAAGATGGTGGGAAGTTGATGACATTTTAGGTCACGGCAGACGTCTTCCAAGCGTTCCGTCATACGCAGATCTCCGAGGCAACTTTACACGCGTTGCCATGGACACTGTACATGGTAGAGATAACAAGATGGCGCCCCCGGTCGGCACTCTGATTTCGCCAACGCGGGTGATTGCCTGTTCGTAGAGTGGTAAGCCAGAGTGAGTTCTGGTCTTTGAATGCTTCGATTTTCAACGGGTCTCGTTAGATGTAGACTTGTGAATTTGGATACGTAGCCAGATAGCTATAAACCAGGATGTTTCTGTTTTGTAATAAGACATTATGGGATGAGTTTGCATGTAAACTTCTTACAATATGGTGTGGCGTGAGGGAATTATCCCTTAGCATACGGGATGCCTGTTCCTTTTCGAATTCGTAATACACCCTAGCCCACGAATACTTTCGGACACTTTGTGACTAATATTGAGTAGGGACACCACAACATGTTACTTACACTAAACAAAGGGGATTTTTGGCATGAATTTTGGCTTTTAGAATGAGAACTTAATCCACATCTTTTGTTATACCAATACTTGAAATTACACTTACTTGTTTACAGATTCTGTTCTGGGGATCTTACCCTGTTACTACTACAGTGACAATAGTCTTGTGGATTTGTCTCATACTACTATGGGTAAGCATTTACACCACGTACATAACTAGTTAATACGCTGACCTTGTGCCTACATTGGCTGAATTATTATTGAGTTCTCTAATCACTACATTTTTCTGGTTTTCTCTCCTTTTTGTTGTCTCCCCTTTGGTTTATTTGGTTGGTGGATTTTTGCAACATTGTTCGTTTTTTGATATGTTTCTTCATACCCTTGTATCCTCCCCTTTAACCACCCCCTGTCTTTCTGTCTTTTTATTAATACTTTGATGTGATAATGTGTAATGACGCCATACTGTCTGTCACAATTCTTGTAACTTAATCATTGCATTTATGCTGTTATCATACCTTTCTAGAAACTTTACTTGATGTAATTATAGCAAACATTATCACATGCATATGATGATTGGTTGTGTAATATTATGTAGCCCAGATTTGAAAAAGGCTTAGCATAACCGAAACATGTTATCGTTTATGGGCTCTTTCTGTTTTTGAATGTGTGACAATACAATACAGTTAAACAAGCACATATTTGATGGCGCTGAGTCCTGAATTCACTTTTGCTTTCAGAGGAATGAGATTAGATGAATATTATAAGTCTCCACTTGTCCATGTTTTTAGGTTGGGTTGAGCACCCATTGGGGCTGAAGCGCCTGGCGGTAGACGTTCTGGTTGTGTCCTTAAATGAGTGTTTGGTATTGTATGCTGGTAGTGAATGGTAGAGGTGCAATATCTATCCTGTGCTTTCCTACTGGATCAGATTTGTTCCTGATTTAAGTAATGAAGTGTTACTATATTCTGATAAGGCATTCCTTTGTTATCTATTTCCTACCTATCTTCCAAGCAGAAGACGTTTTTGAAGTGAACTAGAAAGGTTTTTGCCTGTACATTTTTTTTGTAAATTGTTTTGTATATGGTCAAATAAACTTCAACCTTTATAAAACATCACACATTTTTTTTAATTTATCAGTACAATTTCACCTTAATGCATTCAACATCAAAATATTCATCAATGATCAAAAAAACGTTAAAATGAATTATCTGTTGATAGAATACCTATAAAACGTATCATATTAAACAATTGCATTAATTCATCTTTCATTCTATACGCTAATGTAAACATCTTAAACTAATCATAGCAATATATATTGAAGTGGAGTGGCCGCCTAAACAGTATGACCAAAATGAATCGCCATCAATAAATACTATAATACCAAAAAATTAAATGTGCAGTAAATTTAAAGCTTTACAATAAACCAGCAGATGCTTCAGTGTTTCCAGGTTTTGTTTTATCCTTACAGAAACGGCATAGGAACTCCTCTACAGTAATTCAATATTTCCCCCATATGGAACAGGTTCCATCTGAATCGACAAAGGTTTTCTCTATAATGTTGATTCGGGAACTCGCTCAGGTGGGACTCCATAACCCCCAATTTGTTATGCTCCCAATTTAGGTGTTGCATAGATGAGAAGTCATTAATAGTTGAGCTCCAAACCATTATATATAGTGAGCGCTTTACCTGGTCGGGGAAGTCCACCAATTCTGTTTCATCTCTGCCAATTTCCCTCTGAATAGACTCATAGATATTCCATAACACACCCAAGGTACAATTCACTTTTCCCACCAAGGCCCTACACAGTTCTTCATATAACGTAATGACTGGGGGGAATTTAACATTCTCCACACAGCGTCAACAGCCTCCACTTCACTCTGACCTGAAGTGACCCAAGTTCCAGTTCAAAGCGAATAGCCGCTACAGGCAACGTATTAGGCACTTTCATAACCCTCTGCCAAATAATAGCCTCTATTTTCTCAAAAGAAGTCAAAGCGTCTGGACAGAGAAGCCCCGCCCGATATGATAATTTTGGGGCAGCTTTCTCCTCGTAGAACATTGTGGAGAGCTTTATTGAGAATTTGCTGTACCTTTGATTAACTTTGATCATTTGGTTGGATAGAAGCAGAGATCTCTGTTTTAGTTGTCGTTCCATAAAAACCTTCTGAGGTTTACTGCAGATTGCAAAGCCCAATACACAACATTTTCTACAACCATTTAGTGTTTCCTTCTCCAACTTTAGACCAATCTTGTTGACTTCCTTTTCCTAGTGTTTTTGGCATTAATAACTAAAGAGTTGACCATGGCGAAATTCAAAAAAGCACTTTGAAGCTACTGGAGGCTGATTGGGGTACGGTCTGCCAAAAGGAAGTCGTCTGCATGGGCCAGCCAGGTTAAACCAAATTGGCCAATCTTAGGGAGTGCAAAAGAAACCGGGTCCAAATATTCATCCATGTCAAAGACCTATAAAGAAGCAGGGGGCCAATTTGCACCCTTGCCTGAAGCCAGAATGCCTCTCTATCTTCTTTTTGAGCTCGCCACACTGGTCCAAATGCATATTTTTCTTCTACATTCAAGCACTTCGAAACTGTTCAAAGGTTGTAGCTGCTGCAGCCATTTCCATGAAGCAAGCCAATGCTATTATATTGGGACATCAGGTTACACTGTCTGTGCCACATGAGATATTGTTTTTGCAGTGATCCCGACAGTCTATGGCCCGGTTTCCACAAACTATCTCTGCTCTCTGCTATTTTGACTTTGTTTTTGGAACAGGACAGGGGTTCCTGTTAACCCCTTTCCTATACCCTTTGACTGTCGGTACCACTGCAGCAATAATTTCAATAATTAGAAAAACCAAAAGCTCAAAGGCAAGGTATTGTTATGGGAATTGGGAAGCATAATGTGGATGACTTGCTAATCTGCATGTCCGGTCAGTAGCAGTCCCCTACAATATTACTAGATAGTCTTAATTCATATGGGATCATTGCAGAGTTTAAATAAACCTCTCAGTCAGAACTGATGCCAATTCATATTTGTATTTATTTACTAGCAAAAAGTACCCGTTCCCCTAATGGGTTCTGTGGACTGACATGAACAAACTCTGATTAATTGTTGAAAATCAATGATCCTGTAGTTCGTTCTGGTTTGCTTATCGCTTGATGTGCCTTGCACTGAGAATGGGTGTGTGTGGCTGGCTGGCATACGCTGGAGCAGACGTTGGGAGGGGAGGGGGTTGGAGGGAGAGACGAGAGTTGGTGTGCTTCTGCATAATGGGGCCTACTGTGCGCTCTCTGCACCTGTTGCCTCACCCTAATGGGGTGCAGTTTGTTGCAGTGCTTTGTGGTGCAATTGTCCCGGCGTTTTAGGGTTGAGGACTGGTCCTTCTATGACTACACTGTTTTGCCGATTTCAGGCAACAGTCTCATGTGTGAAGGTGCTGAAATCTGGGGAAAGGAGTGGGGAGTCCAAATTTTATGAAGCCAGTAATGTCCGTAACTATGCAAAATGTGCTGCAGATTGGTGAAACATTGTGGAATTGTATAAGGAACAATGCTTCGCCACAAACCCACAAATGTGTACTTATTAAAAATATAGATAGTGCGCTTACACCTAAATGCTGAAGCAGTAGAAAAATGTAAAATGGATTAACAAATAGATGGTACCCTTCCATATCGGAGCTTGACAATTAGAAATGTAGGAATATGGTTTACTTTGACCTGAAAGGCTTATTTCCCCTTAATTATATACCAGCCATAGATGATGGCAATTCTACCTTGCCCAGCTGGGCTATACTCCCTCCACATTAAATGGATGATTAATGCAAAATTATCTGACGCACAAACTGGTGTACTTCCCTCAAATGCTCCCTATGTTATTACCTGATTATATCCAGAATTGGCTTCAATCCATTTTTTTATAATGTTTATGGAGATGTAAATGGGCGGGACATAAATTAGCTCTCTAAAGTCAAATAAAATCATGGTAGTTGTTGCATGCTCCGACTCTGGTCTGTATTTACAGATCTGCTCAGCTGATCATGGATGATGGATGTGGTAAAACAGCAGATTGGCCTTCCTGGAAAATGATAGAGGCGGCGTACACTTTAGCTCAGATCCTGTACATCCCATTGCAGGAAATCCTAAACATTTCAAAACCAACCTCATAATAGGTTACATCTTGAAACCTCTCCCCCCCCCCCCTCATCTTGGGGTGAGTGCCTGCAGCGCTACATGGCACTTCCAATCTTGTTTTGTCAGGACTTTCGTTGTGCCTTTTTGTCCTCTGCCTTCTGCCCGCTTCCCGTCCCTTCCCCTACCTCGATTAGCGAAAAACGGCCTCATTAGTGTGACTTATTTTGCATTTTAAATTTGTATTTTGTTCCTGTGGCCCCTGCACACTTCACCCGAGTCCCCCCTGTGTTTGCCTAGGTGTAACCCCTCCCCCTAGCCCTGATTGGGCCAACTTCCTCTTAAGATCCAGAGTGGTGCTAGGCAGCCCTCTGCCCCTTGCAGCCCCTGTGGCTAAGGACCCCAAGACAAAGGGCAATTACCAAGAAACAACCCTGAGAAGTGTCTTCAAGTTTCAGAAGTGAAAGCAGGCTGCCACCCAACAATAAGCACTATCGCCAATCAGTGCCACAAACCCCCAAATCCTGCATACATACTCAAACAGAAGAGCCCATTTTCCCCCCTACTCCCTCTGCCCGTAACCCGCCCAACGCTGAGCTCAAGCTACAGGTAAAGTAGTACTTGGCAACTTAATCCTGGCTGCAGTGACAGTGCAATGGCAAGCCCCACCTATTCCCAAATCAGCTGCCAACAAGCGCCCTTGCTTCCACCTCGACTCACCTGGGTGGTTGCAAGACATAATTCCAGCTACGAACAGCATAATCGGCATCAGATAGCATCCACATGTGGAAAAAGAGGACCAGACAGCCGTCAACCTGCATCAACAGACAAGGTAGGGAGAACTACTCATAGTGATTGTCACCTTTACGCTCACCCCATCCTAAATCGCAACCTCCTGCAATAAGTACCTGACCCACTAAACATACACTCCAAGGACACCCTCTGAGGAGTCCAGTGTGCACCCAACTTATTGGCACACATTGAAGCATCCATTGCATGGTGAAACCCAGTCATTTTCTCCCACTATCTAGGAATCTCAAATCCTAGGTGTGATTTTCTCAATTGGCTCGTCTTTGGAGGTTAGCCCAGGGGGAAGTGTGCTTGCCTTGGAAGCAAGACACGGAGCAACACAGGTTAGATCCCCAGGGCCGCGCTTGGAAACCTCTGGGTATTCAGTGCGTTATAAATAACCTATCATATCATAATTGACTGCCATCTTGTGAAACCTAGGCATTTTCTCCCACTATCTAGGAATCTCAAATCTAAGTGTGTTCTCCCATTGCCTGCCATCTGTGAAAGCTTAGCCCGCCTCGCACCGAGGAACACCCAACAACCACTGAAAGCAAGTACCGATGGCCAGGTCACTGCCCAAATTAACTAGGAACCAGTCAACATCTGCACATATCCAACTGCACTGCCCACTCCCAATGCATACTACCCCACCTAGACAGGCCATCCATAGATAGAGGACCTAATCCACTAATTGGTCAACCAATCATAGAGGATATATGTTAGGTCATTTTATAATGCACCTGTACACAGATGTTTCTGGACTCAACAAGACCAGGGAGGGAAGACAGAGGGAGGACAAGACAAACAATCTTACTAGGACTTGTGTCATTCAGATCGTGCAAGGATGAGAAGTGCAAGGGAGAGGAGGAAGGTAAAACAGGGCAGCGCAATGCTGTAATGCTGTAATGGTACCCATTAAGACTCTGAGGGTAGCCAAGCAACCACTCGATACAGCAGACCGGTTGGTCAGATATGTCAGCAGGTGAGGGAGAGAGAGAAAGCGGAAAAGAGGAAAGTTTTGAGCTGCTTCTGGAACATCAGGTTGTTCATCTCAAGTTTGAGAGGGGCAGGGAGGCTATTCCAGAGGGATGCACCTGCCGAGGAGAGAGATCCAAGACCATATGAAGGGTCCATAGGTTTGGAGAGGGACGACGAAGAGGATGTCATTGAGCCTCTTTCTGGAGTAAGCACTAGTGTAGGTAACCGCAATAGGGGGGCCTGGGTTGGAGGCAGGATGTCCCTTCCTGAACCTCCTCCATCCAGACATAGTGAGGGGGATAGGATGAGGACATCCAGCTATCACATCGCAAGAGGTTCAGAGTCCAATCCAACCAAACAGAAGGCTCTACAGGCGGGCTACCACCCCTGTAACCTCAATACACTAACAATCCTAATATCAAGGACCATAACATGGCCTGACACAGAGGTGGACGCCGCCAAAGAGAATCTGAACAAGAAACAAACCTAACAGATCCACAGCCTCGCCCTCCTCCAGTAGAAACTGCTGCAAATACAGAACGCACCCCAGCTAACACTCCAGCCAACAGAACAAACAACATGAGAAGACACTCTCCATATCTTACACCGTACTTCGCAACACCTGGACGCTTCAACACCACCGACAAATCCGGACACACTGACGACCAACTGGAACCCCCACAAAAAAAAGATGAGAAGACCCCAGAAGAGAAAGGTACATAACCGCGAAGTCCTCACTCTGTTCCTCGCTCCGTACATCACAAAAACACAAGGGCACCACCAGAGACCCCATCAAAACATAGAAGATGATGAAACAGATGACTTCATCAACCCAACCATCAACCCAATAGACTGCCTTAACGACGAAGCAGACTCCGCGTATCACCAAAACGATTCATGACAAGAACACAAGCACCCAAACTAAACAACCGTAAGAGAAAAGAAGGATAAAAAAACACACCTAACCACGTCAAAAAGTTTCATTACAACCTAATCAATGCCAGATCAATGTCCAAGCATGCCACGGAGAATTAAGACCTCCTGTACGAAGAAGGTATTGACATCTTATTGGTATGTTATTGTTTATTTGTAAAGTACCTATACACAAAGCAAGTGTTTCAAAGCACTCAAGGATGGAGGGAACAGGGGGATACAAATCATTCATTCAGAGCCCTTGAGTTTCTGATCAATATACGTGTGCACTAGGCAGAGTAAATTCATGGAACAAATATAATACAATTAACAGTGAATAGGTCTGATGACGATTCTGCAGTTTTTCCAAGTGCCTTGAGGTGCCACCATGCAAGGAGGGGAGACGAGGACCATGCAGCAGCAGCAGCAGCAGCAGCAGCAAGGAGGGAGGGAGGGAGGGAGGATGAGGGCTCAGAGGACTCAGTCAGATGCTGGGGTAAGTGCTGAGAGATGCCATTCATATAGGTCATTGACCAAGTGCAAGTGGACTGGCCAGGGTGCCAGAGACCTATGAGACTCTGAGGTACACCAGGCGGCCAATCAGCAAGCTGTAGGGAAAAGGAGGGATTTAGCAGGGTAGAGGGAGAGAGAAAGCAGAGAAGAGGAATGTCTTTAGGAGTTTCCGGAACTTAAGGCGATCCGCAGAGGATAGAGATTGTCTCGGGAGGATGGCTCAGGAGCAACATGCTCACCTTGGAAGCAAGACGACAGTAACACAGGTTCGATCACCAGGTTCGCGCATGGAAACCTCTGGGTGTTAAGCGTGTTATAAATAACCTATCATATCAGATCTCCCTCCAAATCTCTGCTTGGAGAACCGGCTCACTCGCAGAAGGTTGAAGAGAGATGAGCCTTCATAACCGAAACATGGCTAGCGGACAATTACAACATTACACTCCATAACTGACTCCCCGACAACTTCAAGTGCTCACAAGCAAATGGGAAAAACAAAGGAGGCGGAGGACTGGTGATGGCATACAAGGAACACCTCAAAATTGAAACTAAAGAACCGCTAACCATCAAACTGTGAATCCATAATGATTGGCCTAACAGCAAACCCAAAGTCAAAACTCAAATTCATCCTGGTATACAGACCACCATCAGATGCAACCTTCGTGGACGCCTTCTCTGAAGCCATCACCATACCATCACTAACCTAGTCATAGAGCAGGAACACCTGATAATCCTTGGAGACTTCAACATCTGGTTTGACGAAGAAACACACAAATATCGCTAGCCAAACAACTGTGGACAATGAAACTACATCAGCTAATCAAAGGAGCAACTCACACGGAGGGCCATACACTAGACACAATATTTGCCAACAAAAACCTAATCACCACAGAACCACTAATCTAGATCATCTCATCACTCCCTTCGTGATAACGCTTGCCACATCAACCACTATGCAACCAGACAAACTGCCGACTATCATGAAAACAAACTGGGGGACCATTAAAAATAGCAACCTAGTAAAAATAATGGAAATGAAAAAACCACCGGCAACGACTCTGGATGAAGTGGACCTTGACAGAAAAACAGAACTACTGTACAAATGGATCACCAGAACAATAGACGAGATCTCCAAGGAAAAACCTTTCACCCCATCGCGCAAAAGAGCAACAGCAAAATGGTTTACCTCGCTACTCGGTACCATGACGAGGAAAACCAGGAAGCTTGAATTCGAATGGAGGGAAACGACGACCTGTTGAAGAATACAATTCCAACGACATATCCACTCATACAAAAAGGAAATCCATAAGGCCAAAAAGAAATACTAAGGCAACAGATTCGCCAAAGCAGCCAACACTCAAAAAGAACTGTTCAAAATCATTAACTAAATGAGAAACACCCCTGGCTGCAGCAAAACACCAACACCTTCACTGAAATTATGCAACAACCACTCAGACATCTTGAAAGCCAAAATCAGCACCATCCAATAAATCACACAAATCCGACTAATCAACTACAACATGCAACCTACCCAGTCTTCTGAGGATCTCAAGAACAAACTCTGAAGCTTCCCCCAAATATCAATAGTCAAGGCGGGTCAAACAATAGCAACAAAGCTGGCTCCCCCATGGATCCCTGACCCCCAGATATACCCAAATCAATCTGAACACGAGGAATACCAATGGCATACTACAGAAGCCTTTTCAACCTATCACTTTCAACAGTGAAAGTACTGAGATCATTAACATTGGCATATATCAAGCTGTTCCTCAAGGACACTGCAGGAAACATGGAGGACCTCTCCACTACAGACCCATCTCAAAAATCCCCTACCCAGCAAACTACTCAAAACGTACGTCTCCAGAATAACACAAGAATACATAGAACACCTACTGCTGGATCAAGCACAAGTAGGCTTCAGACCAATGAGAGTAACAGAAACGGCACTGCTTTCGATCTGGGACAATCTAAATTCTAATGCAGAGTCTGACAAAAGCACAGCTCTAAAACCTCTGGATCTCTCTGCAGCATTTGACATTCAACCATGAAATCCTAATCGGGAGATTGGAAGAAATGGGAATCACCGACTTAGTCCTAATATTGATAAAATCCTTCCTAACACATAGAACATACACTGTATGGATCCAACCTTTTAAATCGACCCCTAGGGAATCTGCCTTCGGAGTACCACAAGGATCCTCCATAATCCCCATTGCTTTTCAACATATACATGGCACCATTGATCAAGCTCATTTAAAAAACATGGCCTCAGATGCTACAACTACGCTGATGACACAGATCGTTTACAAAATACAAGATACACAGGAAGGATACAACGCTGAAGGACTGCCTACAAGAACTCTATAGCTGGATGAACACTAACATCCTCAAACTCAACCCGGGCAAAACCGAAATAATCATCATATCCAAAAGCGGGTAAAACAATCGCTGCATCCCATTGCGGACAGAACTTGGAACAGCACCGACTCCATCAACGATAGTAAAAAAACTGGGAATCTTGATGGACAGTGAACAAACACTCGAGCCACAAGTAAACATCATAATCAAGAAATGTTTCTTCCTCCTATACAGGGTAAAAATGAGCCTGCCATTCCTTTCTTTCACCCACAAAACACTCACCATCATCGCACTCATGTCCAGAGTAGACTACGCCAACAGCCTATAACTAGGAATGCCAAAACGACTATTAACCCCTTAAGTGCGAAGGACGTTGTATCTCGTCCTTGGATTACCTCCCTGTTGCCAAGAACGAGATACCTCGTCCTTTTAGGTGCTTCTTTTTCACACACAACTGTAATCCAACCCCCGAGCTATGTGAGGGGAGGTCCCTCCACACTGCCCGGGGACTGGATTACCTTCAGTTTCACGTTGACGACATGAAACTGAAACGATTTTCACCGCAGCAGCCATTTTCGGCTGCCGCGGTGAAAACACAAGGTGAGTGTCCACCTTGCTCTGCCTCGATCTCCGGCTGTATTTCAAGCCAGAGATCGAGGGAGGTGTCATTGGAAAGGGGAGATTCTCCCCTTTCCAATGACACCTTTTGTGAAAGCATTGCTGGTCACGGATCGGACGCAGATTGCTCGATCCATGGCCAGCAATGCCACGCAATGCCACTAGACCACTAGGGATGTCGTTTCAATGCGGGGGGAGGGGGGCTGCTTACTAGGTAAGTGCCCCCTCCCCCCGAGGCCCCAAAGCATGGGATGCCAGACCTTACTGCCCCACCCACTGGGGGTCCTGTCCCACATTTTTTGGTGGCCATCTTTCCCCCCCACACCACAAATGGAGAGGTGGGCACCTCACAGAGCCGTCCGTTTGGGGCGGGGGCTGAGGGGGCCACCACAAAATGTCAGACAGGCCCCCCAATGGGTTGGGCAGTAGGTTTTTGTGCACCCTGGGGGCAGACCGGCACACTATTGTGCCCATCTGCGCCAAGGGGAGTTGGGTAAACAAATGAAAAAGTGAAAATGGTAGACAGCATTTTAAGGGGGGAGCTGTGGGGTACCCTAAACCGATGGGGAATTTTCTAATGGGAAGGGATGGTGGTCACCTCCCCCCCACCCACAATGGAGTGGGGGCCATATCATG
Organism: Ambystoma mexicanum; assembly: GCF_040938575.1. Lineage (NCBI taxonomy): Eukaryota > Metazoa > Chordata > Amphibia > Caudata > Ambystomatidae > Ambystoma > Ambystoma mexicanum. The sequence continues at coordinate 1,451,309,444 of NC_090937.1, read as the reverse complement.
CAGCTCTCCCTGGGGGCAGATATCTGCTCCTAGGAAGGGATACCTGACCCCAGGGAGGCGTTCATGACAGCCCCATCCTTCCATTTGGGCGAGGGTGGTTGAGAGGTGCACCCCCCTTTCCCATTACAAAATTTCCCTGCGGTTCAGGGTGCCCCTCAGCCCCCCCCCCCCCCCCCAGTGCAGCCTATAATTCAATTTTCTTATTTGTTTACCAAACTTCCCTTGGCGTAGATGGGCACATTGGTGTCCCAATCTGCCCACAGGGTGCACAAACCCTACTGCCCCATCCATTGGGAGCCCTGTCCGTTTTGGGGTGGGGCCTCTCCTCCACCCCAAATGGAGTGTGGGGGGCACCTCATGCAGCCCTCACTGGGGGCAGATTTCCGCCCCTAGGAAGGGGCAAATGTATTTTCACTGAGGGGTGCAGGGGGGGGTGAGGTTCAGTAGACCACCAGGGATGGCTTGAAAAGGGGGGGGGCATGATTGGAAAGTATGAGTGTAGATCTGTTTTTGCAGGGGTGACTGTAGGTAACACATGTGTTTTTAGTTTACAGCTTTTTCTATGTGAGCAGCTGCAACGTGAGCACTGTTTATTATTCTATGGTTGGGCCCACTGTCAGTGGGGTGGGTGAGACTGGGGCTGGATTGGTGGTGGTGTGGGTGGGAATGGGCTGTCTGGACAGATATTATGGTGGGCTGGGACACAATTGCAGGGGCAGCCAACAAATTGCCCCCCATGCCAGCAGAACATTGGTGTTTCCCTGGGTGCGGATGTCTCCTGTGTGGGTTGTCCGTCTGCAAGCCCAGGCTGCACCTCTAGCTGTGCTATGTTACAGATGTCACCTCCGGGGAGGAATGGGGATCCTGCGGGGCTCCCTGGAGCTGCCGCTGTGCTTAGGGGACGGTACACCCACATGGTACATGGATGTCCAAGGCCAGGGACATCACCTCCAACCGTCCTGGAGTTGTGGCTGGGCTGCATTACAGCTTTTCCCTTCGGGGAGGTATTGGCACACTGCCGGGACTCCCTGGTGGGGAGAAGCTGTATTGCAGGCCAGTCAGAGCTCCAGCAAAGTCAGAGGTAATGTCCCGGGCCTTGGGCACCCTTCTCCCATGTGGGTCTTTGGTGGGGCTTCTGGGTAATAAATGTGGGGCCGATTTGCGCAAGTCAGACCTCTGTGGATTCCCACAGGTGTCGTCTTTTTGGAAATGCATGGGTTCCCTGTTTTTCTTGGTGGCTTGGACACCATAGGCCCATATCTGTATGGTGTGCGCTTGAGCAGAATTCCACAAATTCTGCTGTCCGAAAAGACTTGGGGTTAGCTGCGTTTTCGGCTTTCCCCTTGCGCTCTGGAAACTGCACCCACACATGTGAAGTACCGTTTCCGTTAGGACACCTGTGGGAACGTGGGAAGGTATGACATTTGTTGTTTGCGTGGGTGGTTTTCATAACTTTTCGACCTATTTGCTGCTGCCCTTTGTCACACAACCCTTTCATTTCCCAAATGGGACCTACATTTAGTCGCTGCTTTAGGCATCATACACTTATGTAACCTGCACAAGTCACCTACCCTTGAAAAGGTCTGCCTGTGCTCTTTCAGAAAATGTATTCTTGCCCTTCCTCACCACATTGGTTTTCCTGATTTTCACATGGTAAGTACGTCTGTTCAGGCCATAAGCATAAAACTCCTGTGTACCATGACTCAATTTTTGGCTTGTGGTAATGCTTGTTTTGTGAAAAACTACAAATAAATGTGTGAATTCCGAACTGCAAGAGTCGGAATGTAGCAGAGCATTGTTTTTCTCAAAATGTATAGAAGCCATTGCCGTACCAGGCCAACCATGTCCAGCACATACCTTTTTTTTATTTTTATTTTTTTTCAGTCATTTTCACGCTTTTTCCCCGAACTATGGAATTTTCCCCTACCTAGTTGTTGCCTGACCTGCGCAAATCACCCCTTCCTAAACTTGGAATTTAGGTCTTACAAGGAAAAAACCACAGGCTTCTTTGTACATGATTTTATTGCCATTTTTTGTAAAAAAACCCACATTTTCCCCCTTTTTGGTTATTTTCTCTAACCCCCCTGACCCCTCTCCCCCTCCCCCTAAAGCAACCTAGGATTCATGGGTGGCGTTACGACCGCCTACATGTGGGGGAAAAAAAAAGGGCCAAATTTGGACGAGCTATCTCATATTACAAAGTTACAAGGCATTGAATGGCGACATACCGAAATCGCCAAAAAGCCCTTGGCACTGGGGGGAAAAACCCATGGCAGTTAAAGGGTTAAAGAAACTCCAGCGCATCCAAAACACTGTGGCCAGACTTGCTCAAACTACCACCAAGAGAAAACATTACCCCAGTGCTGAAAATGCTACATTGGTTAACAATTAAAAAGCAAATAAAGTTCAAAACAATGTGCATAACGCACAGAGCAATCCACCGTCAAGGAGCAGAGTTCCTAAATTAAAAAATAAGTCTGCTGTCCGACAAGACCACTCAGATCAAGCAACGACATACGCTTAGTACCAAAACCATACAGTAAAAGAAAATTCAGACGATAGTCTTTCAATCAACTGGCAGCAATAACCTGGAAAGACCTACCAAAAAACATATGCAACACAGTGGATCATTTAATTTGGAATTGAGGAAACTACTCAAAACTTGGCTTTTTGCGCCAGAACCAGAAGGAAACGACTGGGAAGCAGGCACCTAACAGGAAACAAGAACCTTAAGGAGTAACCCATGTGTCCAACTTAAATAAATTTCCCTAACCGTAGGGCAGGGGGAGGACACACCAACAAATCATGTGCACATAGAAAACTTAGGCGATAAGGACCCCACAAGGGACGGGCATGGAGTGACCAGAACCCTCTATCCCAATCATTGCCAACCCAGATCTGGGAACATGCCAGCATCAGCCAGGTGGACATACCACTAGAGTAACCCAGAGGAAAACTGCCACTTCTCATTATGCCCGCTGACTAAGCAGCAAACTACCACACCAACACACAGAATAATGGTAGATGTTAAGCACAGAAACGCACCGACAAAGCGGTAAGGAGAACCTGCTAACCCAACACTAAAACCTCAACTTTCTGTATACACTTCCCATACAGAAACTCAAACAACCACATCTCTGAACAGCAATACGCACGTACTTCACCACACTACAACAGACTACAAAACCCCTCAACAGCACATGGGAAGTCGCACCGACGTGAAAACTGCACTTAAACTCAGCAAACAGTGCAAACCGAACTGACGCTGCCAACAAGAAAAGTTCTAGAATCCTCTATCCGAGGATGGTATACCGAGCAAACCATGTTGGGTTTCATACATTAATGAAATTGGGAAGTAACTTTACATGTCAACTGCCAGATTCACTGACTTTTTGCCCTTTGAAATTGGCATTCCTCTCTTGACTGTGAAGGCAATTGAAAAAAGTTCATATACTATATTCAATAATAATCTTGGTTGGAAGGCCGATTATGACAGTCTGATAGAGGCCCACAGTACAGAGCTAGCTGATAATATCAACAAGCTGTTTCCAGTTCCCCATTGCACTGTTTTACTTGCTCACTGATGTTTTACTCATGTAGAACATTAAGATGTCATGGTTGGTTACTTGATTAGTTACCGTTTGAAGAAAATGCTAGGTTTCACGTTTTCTTTTACTAGTATGCCACAATGATTCGATTGGATTTCGATGTCAAGAGATTTATTTTGTTCATCCATCATATGGACTGAATAATAATTCCTACTTGTGGAACCTTTAATGTCTGTTATTTATGTAGGCTTTTGGGTTCCATATGATAATGTCGCTTGGAAAAAGTCGCCAGGTAGGCAACTTTCCCCCACCTCCCCCAAAAATTCTTTGCCCAAATATTCTAGGAGAGGTATAATTACATATTACCCACGACCCTAGACTATTTCGGTAAATTGTTTGATTTTCTGTTGGCGACATTTTTATCGAAATGTCGCCACCTGGCGGCCATTTTCTTGGCGGCATTATCACTTGATACGGGGCTTGTATATCAAAAAATCTATAAAATCTAAAATCAAAAAGCATTTAAAGATGAATGGGTCAGCTCGGAACTTTGTTGTCAACAGCAGCCGAGCAGCAGGTTCCAGATGATCCATCAGCAGCGCACTACACAGGACCGTGACCTGTAATTTGTTTTGTAAAAAGTATGTGCATGGACTTCTTTTTAATTTTGGCTACTAGTTATAGCTTCAGCGCCACTTATGAGTCGAAACTATTGCATTGGAATGCAGCTAGGAAGAAGTGGCATATGAAGCGGAATACAAAACTCGTAGGTGTTTGGTAACCCACCCATTGACGCCCCATGGCCATGCTAATCGCTAGGGCCGTTCCCGCACACTTCGTGCCTCTCCCACCCACTTCGTTCCTCTCCCAGCCCAAACACCTGCTTCATGGATCTCTATGGGCTAGGTTATGATGCCCGAAGGCCATTCCTAAGGACACTTCTTCGAAGAAGGCCTCTTCATCCTCAGCGAGGAAAGACAAAAAAGAAAAATCTCAATCCTCCTCGGGCGATCGTCGTGGATCGGCCTCGCATCGAGATGCAGAGAAACGCAGGTCGAGTTCAGAAAAGGCGGGAACGCTGCATAGGCCTGCACAACCACCACGTCGTCGACGGTAGGGCAGTCGTCGACTACTTCTCTGCCGCTGACGCAGTTGGCCTCAACTGTTCCTGGACCGCAGACGACGGCGTTGATAACGGAGCCGACTATCGCTTCATCGACGGAGATCCTGCAAGAGGCCTGGCGTTCAGAGGTATACGACCCAATTTTGCCAGAGACACTTCTGCAGCAAGAGGCCTTGTCAGTGTCCTTGGGAGACGAGGATGTGAGAATAGCTGGCCCTGCAGATCTAGGGTTACAAGTTACCAGGCCTCTATCCGGGAGCATTCCGGGTTCTATCTCTCTGCTCCATCCAGTCACTTTTGTCATTCGAAGTCTTATCCACGTTGCAAACGTTGCTGAAGACACTGGATGGCAGACTACCTCGAACAACTCCGGCCAGGTCGGTCATCGGATTCGGACAGCAGAGCCTCGTCTGTTGTCTCCCTTTCCCCCCTCCAGGGATCCAACCTGGGAGTCCGAAGCAGAATTGGAAACCCTTAGGAGCCCGGCTCAGCCGTCTCCCCCAGACGATATTGGGTCATTTCACACCATGATGGCCAGGGCTTGTATAGAATTCGGGCTGCCCAGGAAGAAGAGAAAAAGGACTGTTTTCTTTTCGACCACATGGGGAAAAGGATAAGGTCGGTGTTTTCAGTACCCATCCTGGATCATGTGTGGAAGGAAGGATTGCACACCATGCACCACCCTTTCTCGGAACCAGCCATGAAGCGTTGTCTAGAGAAAAAATGTAAGGTCCCGGACTCTACTCCCAAGTGCCTTTCCTCCCAACCAACTCCTGACTCGGTGGTATCGGCGGCGAGGAAGGCGAGGGCCCAGCACAAGTGCACAACCCCCTGGAAAGTGAGGCTAGACGACAGGATGCTTTCGGCAAAAAAGTGCTGTGGTAGGTGCTACCACAGTGAAAGCGGCCAATTCTCTAGCCATAGTTGTCAGATACGACAGGGAGATGTGGCACTGGCTGGTTCGTATACTGGAACACCTTCCGGATGAACATCGCAAAGCGGCTATGTTGCTGGTCAGGGAAGGTGAAGAGGCTATGCCATGAACATGAACATGAACATCGCAGTGGACCTCGTGGAGTCGGAGTTTAAGCAGGTGAATAACGGTGTGGTTCTCCGACGGCAGGCATGGCTAAAATGCACCAACTTCCGATCGGAGGTGCAGTACAAGGTACGGGATATGCCTTTTGAAGGAGACCTCCTCTTCGGCGAGAAGGTGGACAAAGCCCTGAAGGGCATGAAAGAGGACTCGGACACAGCGCGTTCCTTGGGGGCCCTCCAGATTGGTTGGAGATTCTGGTCTTTTCGTCCCTTCAGGGGAGCATCGGGAAATTCTCGGCATCGAGGGACAGATACTTCAGTAGGCCAGCATACCCCCAGGGATACAGACGAGCTTCGCAAGCGGCTAAACGTCGCCGGGACTACCAAGCCCCCAAGAAGAGAGCAGGTTACTCGTCGACGAGTGATGAGCAGACCAGGACCAGCAATGATGGGCATCGCAACGTTCTGGGGGGCACAGTATCATGTTACATCAACGAATGGGAGCAAATAACAACGGATCAATGGGTGTTGGACACTGTAAAATACGGACATTCCCTGTAATTCAAAAGCAACCCTCAGCACATTCCACCGGCGTTTGTAGCTCAATCCCATCTGAGCGTGTTGCAGCAGGAAGTAGCACTTATGCTACAAAAAGGTGCTATAGAATTGGTTCTGTCTTCACAGAGGTCAAGGGGTTTATTTGTGGTGTTTTACTTTGTGGTGAAAAAGCCAACCGGAAAGTTGCGTCCCATCCTAGACCTGCGCAAGCTAAACAAATCGTTGAAAAGCATGAAGTTCAAGATGCTCATGCTCCAAGAAGTGATCTTTCAGTTCAAGAAGGAGATTTTCTGGCGTCTCTGGTCCTACAGGAAGCGTACGTCCACACACCGATGTGGCGGTGACACAATAAGTTCCTAAGGTTTGTGGTAGGGCGGACTCACTACCAGTTCACAGTACTTCCCTTTGGACTGAAATGTTCTCCTAGAACGTTCACGAAATGTTTGGCCCCGGTGGCAGCCTGACTGAGAAGGCAAGGCCATCATGTATACCCGTATCTCGACGACTGGTTGGTGAGGGGGTCCTCCAGTATGTTTTTTTTTTTTTTTAATAATTCTGTTTATTACGTTTTAGGAACATAAACAACAAGACAAACATGAATCAATGGTATACAACAGATCGTGGTAGCAAGGCAGTTTTCAAATGGCAAAAGGAACCCAGTCGGGTCAGGAACCAGCAGGCATGTGTGGGATAGGTCAGGTAACCAATGTTAACATCTGTACATGTCTGTTTTCAGTGATAGATTTCAGTTAGCGTCCAACCACTTATCCCATATTTTCCCGAATTTGCGGGGGCAGCCTCGTGCATTATAAATCCGGCGCTCCACGTCCGCGCATCTGTCCAGCTCATTGCTCCAGCGGTTCACGGATAGCGGGTCGGCAGAGCCCCAGCTAGCCGCGATCAGTCTTTTGCTTGCCCCCAATGCCAGTGTCAGAAATATTTTCTCATATTTCGACAGGTCCACCTCACCTCGGATTCCCAGCAGTATCATTTTGGGGTCCCTGGGGATTGTTGTCGCCAGGGTGTCTGCGATCTTGTTGATACAGCTCTCCCAGAAGACCTGTAATACTCGGCAGTCCCATAACATATGGTAAAATGTGGCAGGTTCTGTTTTGCACCTGAGGCATGTCCCGTCTTCCAGTCCCCCCCATTTGGCCATGTCAGTGCGTGAATAGTATGTGCGGTGGAGGATCCTCAGTTGTATAAGCCTGAGCTTGGAGTCTATGCCTATTTCTCTAGGGGACATCAATGCCTCTACCCAGTCTTCTGGTTCCATTAGACCTATGTCTTTTTCCCATTTTTCTTTGAGCCCATCTAGCTGCGTCGCCCCAAAGGAGTTGAGAGCTTGATAGAGCGTGGAAGTGACCTTGGTGACAATGTGTTGCGAAAGGATGTTGGTCTCAATGGGAGTATAGGGGGGTATAGTTGTCGTATCAGGGAATTGTGTGCGGATAGCGTGGGCCAGTTGCGCATGTCGAAACCGGTCCATGGGAGCAAGGTCGAATCGCTCCTGCATGGTCTCAAAGTCAAGGAGGTGGCCGGGTCCTCCAGTATGTTGACGCACAGGAGTCTGCAGGCCACCATGAACCTTTTGCAACGGCTGGGGTTTGCGATAAACTTTGAGAAATCCTCGTTAACACCATCAAGAAGCTTGGTGTTCCTGGGCGCACAGTTCGAGACCCAGTCAGGGTTAGTGAGACCATCCCTCGACAGGATCACCAAACTCAGTCGATTGGCAGGTCAGTTCAAAATCAATACTAGACTTTCAGTGAGAAAATATGTCGATCCTGGGCGCTATGGCGTCCTGTATTCCTCTGGTGGGCAACTGCCGCCTGTTCATTAGGCCAGTGCAACAGTTTCTGGCGGACCGATGGACGCAGGCTCAAGCCCTCTCAGATAAACTGACCGTCGACGACGACGATCTCCTATTAGCTCTTCAGTGGTGGAAAAGCATCCAGAATCTATCCAAAGGAGTACCCCTAGAGGAGCCGGAATTTCGATTAACCATAGTGACAGACGCATCCCTAACTGGCTGGGGGGCACACATGGGCACTCTGCAAACACAAGGCTGTTTGTCTCAGAGGGAATCCCTCCTGCACATCAACGTTCTTGAACTGAGAGCAGTGCGCTGGGCCCTGAGGGCGTTCCTTCCTCACATCAGAGGGTCCACAGTGAGAATTTTGACGGACAACACCATAGCGATGTTTTACTTGAGGAAGCAAGGCGGCACACGATCCAGAACCCTTTCCATCGAGGCTCAGAAGGTGTGGCACTGTGCTCTGAAACACGATATATCCATCGTAGCTCGTCACCTTCCAGGAGTAAGGAACGAACAGGCGGACTCGCTCAGCAGAAATATGGACCAGATTCACGAGTGGGAAATAGACACCGGTCAATTGTCGAAGGTCTTCAAGAAATGGGGGCGGCCTCCGCTGAATCTCTTCGCCACAAAGAGGAACAAGAAGTGCGAGATGTATGCCAGCAGGTGGCCACAGGAAGGTTCACTGGGAGAAGCGTTCTCCTTCCCGTGGACGGACAAGTTCCTCTACGCCTTCCCTCCGTCTCCTCTGATACTGAGAACTCTGCAGTGGATACGCAGGTACAGGTGCCGAGTCATCCTGGTGGCACCATGTTGGCCGAGGCAGCCGTGGTTTTCCGACCTGCTTCACCTGTCGGCGGATCATCCGATAACGTTCCCGAAGGTTCCCAACCTCCTGTCCTGGGACGAGGGAACAGTGTGGCATCACAAACCAGACAGTCTCAATCTCACAGCTTGGCTCCTGCCTTTTCAGAATTTGGTGCCTTGAACATTTCCTCAGACTGTCGGAAGATCCTACAAGCTGTGCAAGCCCCTCCCACCAGCAAGTCCTACAGGTGTAAGTGTAGAAGATTCTGTGCGTGGTGTCAAGGACAGACGGGAGTGCAACCTCTGAGGGTTACTCCGGAACGGCTTCTTCCGTAGCTACTACACCTAGCAAAAAGCGGATTGTCCGTTTCATCACTAAAGGCTCACCTGGCGGCCATCTCTAGGTTCACAAGAAGAAGGAAGTCATCTCCCTTGTTTAGCGACAGGTTAGTGAAACACTTCATGAGAGGTTTGTTCCGGACATTCCCTCCGGTTAAACGTTTTCCACCAACGTGGAGCCTGAATATAGTGCTAGCAGGGTTAATGAAACCACCCTTTGAGCCAATGGCCACATCTTCGATGAAGTTATTGTCATGGAAAGTGGCTTTTCTAATAGCTATAACATCAGCTAGACGGATCTCGGAGTTGCAAGCGTTGGTCATAGGCCCTCCGTACCTCAGTTTTTTCAAGGACAAAGTTATTCTGTTAACAAGTCCTCGTTTCATCCCAAAAGTTCCTACAACATATCATAAGAACTCATCCATTGTCCAGCCCACCTTCTTTGTGACCCCTTCATCGGCTGCAGAAAAGGTCCTACATACCTTGGACGTCAAGAGGGCTCTAAAATTTTACCTTCATCGAACTCAACAACTTCGATCTACGCAGCAACTCTTCATTGCATATGGCCCTTGGGCAAAAGGGAAGGCAATTTCAAAACAAGGACTGGCCCGATGGGTCTCGTCGACGATTGCCTTCTGTCATTCAAAAGCGGGAAAAGCGCAACAAGGACGTCCAAGAGCTCATTCAACCAGGGCGACTTTGTCGTCGACAGCTTTGTGGGCAGGGGTACCACTGACAGACATTTGCCAGGCGGCAGCATGGTCACATGCCTCACACATTTACCCGCCACTACTGCCTCAAACGACAGCATGCGGGCGAAATGCAAATGGGAAGAGCAGTCTTGCGACACCTATTTCAATAAGGTAAGCCCTTTTTTAGGGTCTATGCTGATTTGGACATATATATGTATGGATATATACATATAGATATAAATGTATGTTTATGTATACTGTTATTGCTTTATATGGATATTGCTCTGTGCATTTTCTGTGGCACACTTTAAATTTGAATCTTATGTAAACGTGATTCGCTATATGCTGGATTGGGTGGGTGCCGGATTGCATTCACACCTCCTCCTTTTTTCAGGATCACTGCTGTGCATTCTATTCTAAGCACGTGAATCCATGAAAGATCCAATGCTGCAGAAGGGAATAGTTTCTTACCTGTAACTCCAGTTCGAAGGGATTGTGTCCTCCGACGTATTCCTTATCTTTGATAATATGTTTCCAGCTTGCTGGCCTCGGAAATTTTTTCTGTAGAGGGCGCTGCGTGTCGATGTCAGCCAAGTCGATGTCCCTCGACGGCCACCGTATCGGCGCCAACGTCACCATGCCCATAAATAGCCACGCGCTGCGTCCGTTGCTCAGTTCCGTTTTTCCGCGCTTCGTGGGGCCTCGGAACGTTGTTGCTCAGTTCAGTCAGGATAACCCTCTACATCTAAACGAATAAATACCAACTTGTTCTCGATGGCATCTTCATCGGAACCGACGACGCCGCGATCCGGCTTCAAGAAATGTCGATAACGAATCCACACAGGATCTGCTTGTGGTGCTTGGGAGCCGAGCACCATTGTTCGGAGTGTGAGGACTGCATGTCCATGACGGTGAAAGCCTTGAAGGAGCGCAAGGGGAAGCTCGAGAGAGGTAAGTCAGTCAAAACCTCCTCGAAGGTTTCTTCGGCTGAGTCGAGGCATTCGCCGTCAAACATTCCCATTCTAGATCTCGAAGTAGCTCCCACCATTCGTCGAGATCAAGACACTCAAAAAGACGTTGAAGATCCCCTTCCTCGTCGTCTTCCGTTTCCCCAGAAAGGGTCTCCTGTCCCACAAAACACAACTCTCAGGCTGAGTGGGAGGAATTCAGAAAGAAAATGTTAAGCGTCTTCGAGAAAGCGGCCTCGACCCCCTCGAAGACAACTGAGGGTGATACCCCGGGTGAAAAACCCAAAAAATCAAAACGCCGCGAGTCTCTGCACCCGGCGAAACATTCCACCCGAGAGCGCCACGAGCCATCGGGTAAGAAAGCACCATCTTCGACGCCGTCGTCTAAGATTCCTGCGACGTATGGATCGGCACCATCGCCGTTGTTGAAGGGTTCTTCGACGCATCGGTCGATCGACTCGACGCCATCGTCGTCGACACCGACATCGACGCCGGTGAAAGAGAAGACCAAGGCTACTCCACAGCCAAAGGTGGTTCCAAGGGCCTCCGGCCGAGACCGTCGTCGACATCCTTGAGTAGGATCCCGATCCTCTCGAGTTCTTCGAGACCTCTTCCAGTCTTCTCGACGCCGTTCTCGGAGCCTTCGAAGCCGTTCACATCGGCGTCGACGACATTGACGTTTTCTCGCCCAATAATGACGAGTTTGGCTCCTTCTGGGTTACACCATTTCAGAGGTCAGAGTACCCTGAACTATCTTTAATTTATGAAGAGGGGGAAGATTCTGACCAGGAAACATTTGGGTTGCAGAGGACCACACTGCCTATTTCAGAGGATTTCACCTCTGAGGAAAGAAGGTTGAAGGACCTACAGGAGTCACTACATGAGGCAAGTGGGCTGGACCCTTCCCCAGAAGTGGAATTTAAGCCAGACCCAGGGGAACATGCCGAAACACCCTATAGAACCCTTATGGCAAGAATTATTGAATTTGAGTTGGTCTGCGCCTTCGCCTGTATTTCAACAGGATGACCTGACAGACATATTAGACAAAGGTCCACAGGAGGACCCTGTGGTCCCCTTCCATGTAGCCTTACAAAGGAAAATTACATCTAATAGGGAAACTCCTGCGGTCAATAAAAGATTGTCAGCCAAGTATAGGGTAGCGGCTGCTGACCCTGAATTCTTATCAAAACACCCGACTCCAGAGAGCCTGGTGGTCCAAGCGGCAACTTCATCTAGCAGTAGGACCGCTTACCCTACTGTCCCACAGGATAGAGATGACAAGAGGTACGATTCTATGGCAACGAAAGTCTTCTCTGCTCGTAGTATGGCGTTGAAGTCCATCAACGCCACCTGTACACTCGCCAGGGTCAGTCACACACTGGGAGTGTGCTTCATCAGCGGCTGACTGCATACCCGAAGGAGAGGAAAAGGAAGCCTTCCTTAACATTATTAAAGATGGCAAAGATGCCATGTGCGAATCACTTCAAACTGGCATCGATTCTGCCGAAAGTATCAGCAGGGCCATGGCGGCAAGTACAACAATCCGCAGGCATGCGTGGTTGCGAAAGTCTGGCTTTGCTCCAGATGTACAGGCCAGACTTTTGAATATGCCCTTTGACGGCTCTTAGTTATTTGGAAAAGTTGCAGACATCTAAAGCAGCGGCAAAATCGTTAGGAGCTGCAGTCCGCCAAACTCCTTTTCGCCCCTCAGGAACCTCTGGAAGAGGAAAGTCCTTTTGCTATTTTTCCACATTCGGGAAAGGCAGAGGACAGCTGGCTCAAAGAGGCCAAAGAAGACCTACCCGAGGTGGACGGGTCAAAAGTACTAAAGCCGCAGCAGCAGGTGCCTCTTTACCCTCGGCATCTGAATCAGCCGCCCCCAAACCACTCTGAGGCCTCTCCACGCAAAACACCTGTAGGGGGCAGGTTAACTCACCATCTGATGGAATGGCAGGCTATAACGTCAGATGCTTGGGCATTGGAGACAGTTGCCCGGGGTTACTGCCTACCCTTTCTACACATCCCTCAGAGTCATCCACCGGGGCACAGCTCTCTAAAAGTTCCAGCTCCGCTCCTCTTGCAGAAGATCATAGACCTGCTAGAGAAAGGTGCCATAGAACCGGTACCTGTAGCGGACAGGAACAAGGACTGATACTCCCCCCCCCCCCCCCCCCCCTCTACTTTCTCATACCAAAGAAAGACGGAGGACTGAGACCCATCCTGGACTTACGAGAATTGAGAAAGTTCCTCAGGAAGGACAAGTTCAAGATGGTAAAACTCTCTCAGATCCTTCAGGCCCTCCAGCTCCAGAACTGGCTGGTATCTTTGGACTTTCAGGATGCTTATTTCCATGTGCCAATCCATCTGAAACACAGGAAATACCTGAGGTTTGCAATTGGCTGATCAGTGCTGTATCTTCGGAACAAGCTCAGATCCAGCTAGCATATGTCTGCCACTTGCTTCACAAGCTGGGCTTCTCCCTCAATTTAAAGAAGTCACAGATGATACCATCACAGAGACTCCAGTTCATCGGAGCGGTCCTGGACACTTCCCTGGGAAAAGCCTCGCCACCAGAGGTGAGGGCTCAAGATATTCTGCAGATGGTCAACAAATTTCAAAATGCCCAACATCTCCCAGCCTTCGACTTTTTGAGATTGCTAGGCCTCATTGCATCCTGCACCTTCCTTGTGCCAGAGGCTCGCCTGAGAATGAAATCTCTCCAGTGGGCACTAAGAACCCAGTGGTCACAATACTCAGGAAGAATGACAGATCTCCTGTAACGCTCACCTGATTCCCGTAGAGGCGCCGGTCTTGACTGGGCGTATACCGTATCTTCAAAGGTGATGTGTAACACACGGCTGGCTCTTTGGGCTGGACCTCTGTGCACTGTATGTCTGACTCGAAGGGTAAGATGTCTGCAGATAGAAAATATGGGATTAAGGAACTGGGTTATTGAATGTCTCTCTCTTCTTCCCTTTCTCTTCTCCTGTAGAACCCCAAAGGTTAACACTCTCACCTTAGGTAAGTGAACGCCATGCTCTCCATCTGCCTCTGGGCAGGGTGCTGTAACCAGTTTCTTCACTGGATAAGGGGAGCAGGCCTCTTGACTTCAGAGGACTGCTGTCCGTCGTTTACTGCACGAACGGTAAGTTTCGAGTAATTCTCATGTCTTCAAAGTCTTTAGTAATGATGTTTCTTGTTTTGCAGGGTTCCGGCGATGGCGGATGACGGGCTGAAGTGAGTTGAAGATGGAGCCCGTGTGATGAATAGAAGCGCCTGGAAGCACGTAAGTAAGCGCTTGTTGCCTGCTTCACGATGCGCTCTAACTGTCTTTTTATTTTGCAGGTACAAGTTCGGAGCGGCTGCAGGGTGCCGGAATACCCACTGGGTTAGATGTGGAAAGGAGTAATGGCATGTGAGTATTAAAGTTCCCCAATGTCTTTAAACGCACCTTGTTTAGTCTTTCAGATGCGGGATGCAGCGCCGAAGGCCTCCGGAGCGTGCGAAGAGTTGGTAAGCTTTTGTCTTTCAGATGCCGGAATGCAGCGCGAGGCGTTGGTGACAGCCGATGGACCAGGTAAGTGAAGAGCTGTCACTGAAGACCGTAATGCTAACCTGTTTTCTTGTCTTTATAGGTGTTGCTGAAGACTGGATTCAGGATGGTAAGCCTTTTTCCTTAGGCCCAGGATCAGATGCAGAAGACGCGATGAGCGTTCTGCTGCAGAGGATGCAGAATAACGCAAAGCAAGATTCATCCATCGGGTGTGGTTTAAATAGCCTCCTGTAGTGCTTAGGTGTCTCCTTCCACAGCCACGCCTAGGTAAGAAAAGAGTTCCTGCTTTCCAGAAGAGTTCCAGTGTTCTGTATCTAGGGAGTGGCTCCTGCCCCACCAAACAGGAAAAGTAGTTCCAAACAGAAGAGGATCAGAGGCTCAACTGGCAGGCAAGTAAGCAGCATGGTCTGCTGCAGGTAAGTCCACCCAAGCATTATGAGCCCGGCGCTTCCAGCGCTGGGACTGGGCATATTTATGAGCCTGGTGCCACTGGCACCAGGACTGGGTCCAAAAGGTCCCAATTGGGACTGGTTGGCACTCGGAACCTGGGTTATGGATCTGCTTTCAAGGGAGTTGGGAAAACCCTGACCTTTTGGAAGCAGAGATCATGACATCTCCTCCGGATTCCGGACAAGGTAGCCCACGACCTTCAATGGTGGGCCTATCCAGATAACATCTTGAAAGGAGAACTGTTTTGGCAACCATGGCCGGAGTTAACAGTAGTCACTGACGCCTCACTCACGGGGTGGGGAGCCCATGCCAACAACTTGACCATCAGCGGTCGTTGGTCTCCATCGGAGTCCAGACTACACATCAACCTATTAGTGCTGAGAGCGATCAGACTAGCGCTGAAAGCTTTCCTGCCATCTGTACAGGGGAAAAATGTCCTGATAATGACGGACAACACGGTGGCCATGCACTACCTCCACAAAAGAGGTGTAGGATCACTGTCACTGTGCAGAGAGGCAATGCAGCTCTGGTTTTGGGCAATTCGGGAAGGAATCTCTCTATCGGCAGTCCACCTAGCCGGAGAGAAGAACTTAACAGCGGACGTTCAGAGCAGGCAGAGCACAGTCTCCCACGAGTGGGAGCTAGCTCAGGAAGTCCTTCAAGAAATCTTCACCCTATGGGGTACCCCTCTGGATCTGTTCGCCACAAGCACCAATAGGAAGTGCGATCTGTTCTGTTCAAGGGAATTTCCCCCGAGAGGAGCTCTAGGGGACGCGTTCGTAGTGGATTGGGAGTTTCCACTCCTTTATGCGTTCCCACCAGTCCCTATTATTCCTCAAATGATCAGGAGGTTGAGAAGATTCCGGAAAACCATGATCCTAATTGCCCCGGACTGGGCCAGGAGAATGTGGAGTCTTTATACCGCTGCCGTTGGAACAAATTTTGCAGCTGGTGTAGGGAAGAGAATATCAACCTTTTTTCATGTGGTACACCAACGGTGTTATCGTTTCTACTCTACTTGGCAAACTCAGGCCTTCAAGTTGGCACTGTAAAAGGCTATCTCACAGCGCTTTCTATCTTCAAGCGCACTGCGGAGGAACCATCGTATTTCAAACTACCTCTAGTGATACAATTTCTCAAGGGATTAACTAATGTTTATCCTCCAAAACCATTCCAGCTTCCCTTATGGGACTTAAATTTAGTCTTAATCTTCCTAATGGGCACTCCATTCGAACCACTTCACTCTTGTTCGCTGAGATTTCTCACGCTTAAAACTGTCCTATTGGTAGCACTAACATCTGCTAGGAGGGTGAGCGAGCTACAAGCTCTCTCCTGTAAACCCCCACATACAATTTTCCACAAGGACAAAGTTGTCCTACAGGTGAAGCCTAATTTCCTCCCAAAGGTGGTTTCTGAATTTCATATTACTCAGAAAATTACCTTACCTACGTTCTACCCTCCTCCCCATCCGGGGAAAGAGGAAGAAAGGCTACATAGCCTGGACCCAAGGCGAGCTCTCAGCTTTTACATCAGCAGAATGGCTAGGATCAGGCAAGCAGACCAACTGTTTGTAGGATACTCAGATCACAAGTTGGGACTACCCATAACAAAACAAACCATTTCCAGGTGGATTATTTTGGCCATTCTGGAATGTTATAAACTGGCAGGGAAAGAGCCACCCCAAAATCTATCTTAGGGATCATTCAACCAGGGGTATCGCAGCCTCTTCGGCTCTCCAAAGAGGGGTACCGGTCCGAGACATTTGTGCGGCTGCCACATGGTCGTCCGCACATACATTCACAAAATTTTACAACCTGGATTCCTCCACTAGTCAAGAGACCAGATTTGGCACGGCCGTATTACGTTCGGTCCATCCCTAAAGTGATACATAACATTCTTACTCCCACCTCCAATTACATGCCACTGCTATGGGAGTCTAACAAAGATAAGGAATACGTCGTAGGACATAATCCCTTCGAAGAACAAGTTACTTCTTACCTTGTAACGTTCTTTCGATGGGATGTTCCTCCGACGTATTCCTCATCGCCCCTCCCATCCATCCCCGCAGTAATACTTCCATTGTGGTTGCAGTTTACGCTTCTTCAAGGTCAATAATGAATTCAGGCATGACTTTTCTTATGCTACAAAACGGAACTGAGCAACGGACGCAACGCGTGGCTATTAATGGGCATGGTGACGTCGGCGCCGATACGGTGGCCGTCGACTCGGCGGACGTCTATGCGCAGCGCCCTCTACAGAAAACATTTCCAAGGCCAGCAAGCTGGAAACGTATTATCAAAGATAAGGAATACGTCGGAGGAACATCCCATTGACAGAACGTTACAAGGTAAGAAGTAACTTGTTGTTCTCCAGCATTGGTATCTTTCATGGATTCACATGCGCCCGCCGGCCTCCCCTAAATGCAATCGTCTTGTAGTTCTTGGCTTCACCCCATTCTGCTTTGGAGGGGTCAAAATCTGAAGGGAGCCGCTGGGGCGGGGCATTTATACCGCTACGTCCTAGTGGGGCGTGCGTGCGCGGCCCAAAACGACGTAGATGGGACACGAAAGCGTTGAACGTTTTTCTATGGGAAACTGCTTTATAAGCTTACCGAGGGTTCCCAGTGTGTCGACGGGGAATATTCTAAGCATGTGATTCCATGAAAGATACCAATGCTGGAGAAATGGAGTTACAGGTAAAACTATTCCCTTCCTATGCCTACACAAAAGCCCAAACTGTTGGGATTGCCAATGCTTGCTTTTATCAGGAAGCCAGGGGGTGCCCCTCCCAGCATGTACGTCAGAGCACATGCCACTTCGTCCTCCCATCTAACTGTCCTCAATGGATGTACTGAAACTTTTTTTTTTGTAATTGTTTGGGACAATCGCCAACTTTTAATATCTTGGGAAGCATCAGCTATCTCCGGTACTTTAACTGAGCTATTTGAATACATTTGCTGCTGTTAAATTCCCTTCCCGAATCCCGCCGTTGTAATAACTTCAATGTCAAATCTCATCTGCATTGAATGATAAAGTTCACAGCAATACATCATTTTATGGCTGTGCAGTAGATTTCTGTGTGTATTGTCTCAGTATGGTTTCTTGGTAGCAATCCTATATTCGAGCTGGTGATGTTAGTAGCAGCTCAAATTAACAGCTAGAAGTGCCCTGCAGACTCTGTGCCTTTGTGTAGCCTGAGCTATTTTTACTATGTCATATTCAGGAAATGCCAATTGCGTCCGTGCGTGTGCGTGTGCGTGTGTGTGTGTGTGTTAAATGTGCCAGATCATTCTGTGTGCGTTTATATTGAATTGTACAATTCGCCACCGTGTTTTTCTTACTCATATTTATGCAGACCTGGTATTCCAAGTCCACATTAATCAGGTTAATCTTTCGGTTAGGAACACGTGTTTTCATCGGCAGTGCTTGAAAATGTTTGTGAGCTGTTGGCCCTTTACAAAAATCATTGATAAGAGAGTCTTGTCATGTGGTTTGTTTGAATGCATCATTATAACTATAAAGTCCCGTTCAGTAGACTGTAGTACAGTCCTGGTTTTAACTTTGCATCTGGGACCTGTAGTCCAAAATGGAATGGATAATGTCATATATTGTGTATAGTCAGTAGTGAGTATGAAGTAATTGGGTCTCAGGCTTACACACAATTTAGGTAAGTGTATTCGTGTCTGTGAGCACAGGTAAGTTAGCTGATAGAAATACTGGGACATCCACCCCAGCCAGCACAGCAACTCCAACTGTCACTGTAGGAACTCATAGAACCCAGTCTCACCAACACTCAAGGTTCTATGTGACATCACCATCCTGCATCCACACACAGATGCCCATTACGAGAGAGTAGTTTAGTGATTCCTTCATGGTTATTCCTCTGTCTCCATTGCAAAAGGTGAATTTGTGGACTTGGCATCTTTCATCCTAGAGCAGTTCACAAAGGAAAAGTCTATGTTGAACTTTATTTAAAGTATCTTTTTTTTAAAATGAAAAGTATTGTTTTATTGGTTTTAAAGCAATCATTACAGAAACCACCTTGTGGCCGCCTGTGTTGCTTCTCACAACAACCGTATACATTGTGCACAATCTCATGTCAAGCCAGGACTCCGGTATAGCAGGGCAACCCCACAGTATGTGTAGAAGTGTACCCTCTTGTCAGCATCCCCTCGTCAGTTTTTTATTAATAATTTCTGGTAATTCTAATTTTCGCTGATCCGATTTCTGTGAAAGTTTCTTCAGCTAACCTTTAAATTATAGCTGTTATATCTTTCATTATGCATTGTTTCCAGGGAAGAGGATTAGGGTAAAAAGCTGTTGTGGAGTTCACATCATGCTTGCAATCATCTCTGATAAAGAAGTGAAAAAGGCGAAAATTGGTAACATTTTTTGAAAGGGGCAATAAGCAATCAAAATGACAATGGCACAACACGCTGTCTATTTAGGTGATTAAATATTTTCTTTTTTAATAAGTGTATATATTAACCTAGCTCGCACATCAGTATCGGTTTAACTTTTGCCCAGTTTATAGCATTGTTGCTTGTTTCCAGCAAAGAACCGTCGCACATCATTAACAGTTTACATTACATCCCAAGAAAATGATTTATTATAAACCCCTTAAAATTTGTACTTGGAACCCTGAATTGTCAATCAGTTCCCAGTAATGCATCCTATACATCTCAAAATCTTTACACATTTGAAGTTGGTTTCTGAGGTGCTATGGCAACCTGGTTCATGAACAACTGTGCCACTACAATAAGCACAAACCAACTGCCTGGTTTACAAAATTCCTCTAAATAAGTTGTACAATAAATGTGGATTTGTGTGGTAACTTAACCCAAGAAATTCCTGTTCACCTTTTTGAACATCATTCCCACACATTATAGGCAAGTTTCTTATTGAGCGCAAATATCACCTTAAAAATACATCTAGGTTATGTCCCAGAGACACCGAACCTACATTTCTGTCAGTATCCAGTCCACATTTAACAATTTTTTATTTTTATTTTTTGTGTGTCTTTAGTTATAAACTTTAACACAAACTTTAACACATATACAATATGAACCAAGATAAAAATAAAAAGACCAAACAGTAGACAGAAAAAAAACCTAAAGGAGATATAAAAAAATCATATCAATCATCAAAGCATGAAGACCGTACGATAGTACAAAACTTAAAATTCGTACAGATATGATTATTGTGACATTACAATCACTTTATAAGGTATAAGAAAAATCATAACACACTAGGCGGTGTAGCATATATCAGGTACATCATTATCCAATCATAGACTAGATCATATTAATGCTACAACTATCATGAGTTCACAAGGACTTCCCCAGAGATAACCATCTCGGTGTCTGATCGAAGTCTGCCAACAATTTCACATCACTCTCAAATTTGCATAGGTATTCATTTGCATGTTGCCAGATCTTAGTAATGGCGATTATCAGACCTTTGCTATACCCTGAGAGGCATCGTAGCCAAAACACCTCTGCAGTGATAGTCTTGTTCAAATTTAGCAAAGTATTTGTTGTATATAGGCCTCATTCTAGTACAGCAGGTCAGTATATGTCTGACCGATTCTATACAGTTTCCATCCAGACATAATCTGCAAGTTCTCAACTCAGGCAGAATACCCGTCCACGCCCCTCTTCTAGGACATTCAGATAATAAAGCCTTATCCATAAAGGATCTACAGATAGCAGGAGAATGCAACAGCTTTAAATACATTTGCATTTTTTTATATTCAAAAGCCATTTAAGATAAGGTGCACAAAAATCGCATATTAGCTACCTTATTGTGGCTGGCAACCCAGTCCCACTTCTCGGTGGAGTCCTTAAGGGATTTTAGCAATGTACTCCCAGTTAGGGGCCCACCCTATCTTGTCAAAAAATAACTATCTTTTCTTGGAATTTTCTCAGCACTTGAACATTCCCTCTCTCTAGGTCCTCTCGAAAAATCGATAGTAATTAATTGGTATGTGCAAACTTAATCCTTTTAGTTTAACTCTGTTAATTTCAATTTGTGAAGATAGGGAGATAAGGCCAACTTCTAGGCGAACTGCCTGAATTGGTGTAAAATTAGTGAGACCCAAATACTCCCCTCAGTAGTGTCCGCCCAACTGGTCCAATCAGAATAGAATAACTCCAGGGCATATAAGAACATGGCTGCCAATTTTTGTTTATAGATGTTGATGATGCGCAATATGCTGTAGCCAACTGTTTTCTTAGAAAATAACATCACAGCAGTGAGCTTAGACCTAACCTTAGCCCTTTTATTTTGTTGGACCAAGGAATTAATTTTTTACCCATCAGCACACATTTCATGCCCTAGGTATTTATAACACTTTACTCTCTGGATCTTTCCAAGGGAGCAGGAAATATGAGAGCTTTTACTGCACCTATGTCCCACTGCCATGAATTGTGTGCTTTGGACAGATTAATTTTAAGTCCATTATTTTCTGCATATTCACAAATTGCCCTTGCACTATTGAATATGCAAATATAGGTGTTATCAAACTGAATGATATCAGCATTGCTTATCCAACTAATCTTGCGGGTACCCAATTTGGGAAAGGCGTTAATTTTCTCGATGAATATTCTGCCAAAGTCAGCCACAAAGAGATTATATAGGGTATGCACTAAGGCAATGAGTATTGGATCAGACATCAATCCAGAGTTATCTACTCTGATTCTAGCCTTACTCTCCTCCTAGATAATCCTGCATATATAATAATTTATTGTGATTTAGTCCAAATATTAAACTTTACACAAAGCATTACACAAAATATTAGTGTTCCAGAAAAAATAATAAAACAGTACAATAAAACACATCTTTCATAATTATACAAAGTTACAAAAGTACAAAACTTCATATTTCTTCACACTGTAAGAATACATGTAAAAATTACAAATGTAAAATAGGAATCTCTAATATCTCTAATACAATTTCACTGGTGTACACCTATCTAAAAAGCACATTATCAGTGCGTCCCATGGAAATCAATTTCAACAACAGTAAAACAGTGAAATAGGTCTAGTCGATTCAGCCAAACTAAATGTTGGTGGCAATAATTTTCTAACCTGAATCCACACTCTGTACAGGGCAAGTTGGGAAGATATTGTATATGAGTTAAGACAGTAGACCCAAAAGAAATCACCAACGATACTCTCATAACTATGGACAGGTTTTCCCAGAAAATTCATATATAGTGGACCCATTTTGGGGCAGGAGGTAAGAACATGTCTGGCAGTTTCCAGGGTGCTTGGATTCTTACAGATACGGCAGGTCCTATCATTTAGAACTAGGCCCTGTTGGACACCCGCAATAGCGAGGACCTGAAGTTGGTTAGTTTGTAGCCTTAGCAGGAAATCTCTTACTGCCGGATCAAGGCATAGTAATAGATAGGGTTGCGTTCTCCTGTACCTGTGTATTACATTAAACACAGCGTCGTACCCTTTCAATCTTTCAAGGTGAGATTAGTTTTCACACCAGTCCCAGTGATTTAGTTTACGCATAAAAGATTTTTTCAAATTAATAAATGGTCGCATTTTCTTTTCTGCGTGAATCCAACCACTCTCGGAAAAGTGATTCATTCAGTGTTTTAAAGTTATCTCCCCCGCTTAACCTTCTCAACATCATAGTTATTTCCCACTATCGCAAGCAGTTTACATTTCCGTGCAGAAACAGATTTTAAGTAGAAAACTCCCCGGGCACGCAAGGCCATACCTCTCAAAGACGTTAGACCTAGCTCAAGTCTCAGATATTGCATGGAGCATGATGGACCCAGACCTAACACTGCTCGCCAATAATGACCTTCTAGGATATTGAGCCAGTTTAAGTCCTGCATAGCTAACGCTTCGAGGCCAAAGAGTATAACTGGGACAAAGCACTGCTGATATAACTTTATAGTGCCTGCCAAGCTAAAACCCGCGTTCCCTCTTGAGAATTTGCACGCCTGTAGTGTTAATATTTTAGCTCGTCTTTTTTTTTACATGCAATTATCCTATTGTAGTTGGGGGTTTTATCAAACTCCAAGCCCAAATAAGGGTAGGAATCGGCATACTCGATCAAACCCAAGCTAGATTCAATAGCCAGCCGGATGGAGCCCTTACTACGATCTGCATTACCTTATTCTTCCTCAAGTTAATGGCCAAGCCCAGCTCTGAGGAGTACTGTGCAAGTTCCTCTAGCCAACTCTTTATGCCCGATATTGTTCTGTCGAACAGTATCAGGTCATCTGCATAGAGCATACCTACCATTGGGATTGGCCCCAACCTAGGGGGGCAATTTGACCTTGATCCTATACGAAGGAGTAAGTCTGAGATGTAACGATTATACAACGTAGGCACAGCTACACATCCCTGCTTTACTCCCATATTAATAGTAATAGGTTCAGTCACAGCACCTTCTTTGTTGAGTCTTACCTTGGCGCTGTTTTCACTATGTAGTGCTTTTAAGATCTGAACTAACCAGTCGGGACAATTAAGGCTGATCAACTTGGTCCAACGTTTCTCTCTTATGACCTGGTCAAATGTGCTAGTGAAATCGACAAATAGCATATATAGAGTAGAATCTTTGTTGCTCATTGTGGTATTAATCAATTAATCTATAACTCTGATGTTAGGAGTGGTGCTAGCCTGGTCTAAATCCCGTCTGGGCATGATGAAGAACTTGTTCAGCAACTATCCAGGACTCCAGCTCTCTAAGCACCAGTGTCGCAAAAACCTTGCCCGTAGCATCCAACATGGACAAAAGTCGGTAATTGGTTACCTACATACGTTCACCTTTCTTGTGAACCGGGATCAACATCGACTTTTGCCATGTCGTCGGACCGGTGCAAGAGCGACAGACCCGGGAGAAGAGAGTAAGAAGAATCTGAGCCGAATTATCTGGGTCTTTTTTCAAGACCGAGTTTGCTAGGCCGTTTGGACCAGGTGCATTAGATCTCTCAGAATTTAAAATGACTTGTTTTATACTTTTAAAGTTCATAGGGAGTGGCCAAGGTTCTGCATATCCCGTGTTGTGATGAGAGTAGATGTTAGGATTGTAAAACTTACTCTAAACATGTTGTACCCACTGATCGGGGATTTATTTTCTTTAACAGCTCTCCACCAGTCCCGGTCAGTGTTTGCCAGATTTTATGAGTATCTCTACTGCCAAGGATCTGGATACATTTTTCCCATCTCCCTGTTTGTTGTAGTTTTTGATAGTGATAGAGCCAGGTATGGTACTTTCGTTTGAGAAACTTGATACGAACACCTATCTCGTAAGAGATTACCAAAGGATAACCTCCCCCTCTACAGGCCCTGCGTTCACGTCTCAATTGCCGTTTACGATCCCGGATGTTTATATCAAATGTCATTCTACTCTTACTCCCCCACTTTATCTTTGGTGCTGATTCACCTCCTCCTCCCCCAACCCCCCCCACCCCAGGCAACCATCTGGATCAATCCCCCAATCCACTCTTCAATGGCCTCAGGGATTTTGCCCCAAAGAAGCTGCTTTATACAGCAGTGCATGGGAAAAGCAAACCTATTCAGCCTCTCAATATTCTTTTCAGACCAACAGATCCTGTTCCCCGCCCGATTGACAACCTCATTACTGCAGGGCCACAGCTCCTCCTGTCCAGCAGGGCCAGCCATAACTAATACGGCCAAAGAGTGGTCACTATAAGAGTCGATACCATCTGCAATCGTAAAACATACTCCAATAGGGAATCAGAGATGGCCATGCAGTCTAAAATGGCCGACTTAGAGCCAGAGATCCAGGTTTTCTGTCCAGGGAAATCACCCTCTGCACGCCCATTTAGAACCGTACAGGAGCACTCCTTAAGCAAATCTAACCAAGCCTTCCTCTTACTATTTGATTTTTTTATTTGGAATACTGCAGTAATCTGAGACATGTTGATAGCCCCTACAAGCACCCACATCCACCAATTTTGCATTCCAATCCCCACCAACAATAACTTCTTGATCATAGGAACTTCCTTGCCAAGTAGAATAAATGGTGGCAAATTGGTCATAAACACAAATTATTAAAATATCCTGATAGTTGCCGAAACCCCCTAGGGGAGAAACTTGTACTGCCAGTATACTACCTCCTGGAGGAGCTTAGTGTACCAATCTTGGGTTTAGCGAGGTTCTAGCACCAATCAATAAGCCACTGCTCGGGCGACCCTGTTTCTGTCTGACAGTAGCAAGTTGAAAGGTGGTATAACCATCGAACCCAACATCACCAAGTCTCCTGTAACATGAACACATCCGGAGTTGCCAGGAATTCTGAAAAGGTACCTCCATTTTACCAATGGCTGAAACCTCTGGTATTCCAACTAGCAACAGCCCATTTTCAATCTGAGCCAGTTTTCAGTGAAATCATGGCCTTCAGCCATTCCCACCCCTGTGCATCAGTGCAGTTCATCTTGGATTTAGCAGGCAGGATTTCTGGGCTAGCCACTTTTTGTTGTGCTACCCGAGCACAGTTACATTTTGTGCAACCGTCTTTTGACTCTTCTTCGATGGTTGGCATGTCCAGCACATAGCCCAGATGTTCTAATGAATCTTTATGCAGTCTAATTAGAGATATAGTTTCAGGTAGGCTGCATTGCAACTTAGTAGTATGAGCCCCAACAGTACGAACAGGTTCTACAAAGTCAATCATTAGAGTTTACAATTCTGAGAGAGGGTATTTTGTTGAGTAAAGCCAGCAAAAGGGGTTGATTTAGTCGACAAGTACCTTTTGATCCCTGTATTGGTGAAATAGTTAGTCTTTGGATCCAGACTTACAGGCGATTGACTCAGTGACTGAGGAGTAGTGGTGCCTGTAACAACACTTAAAGTTGGTTGGGTATCAAAAGTGGTAGGCGGCACCCCCCTCCCCCTCATCTCTGAATCTGAAATGGAACTATTTATAGCTGGTGCCAAAGGAGCAGAGGATTGGGGACCCTCTTCAATCAGCCAACTTGTTAAGAGTACCTACTGTCTGAGCAGAACGCCATTTTTTCTGTGCAGCTCGTTTTCTTTGTTTTTTTGACAGATTAGCACTATTAGGTCGCAATGTGGAGTTTAAAGGCTGATCGGATCCCAGTGGTTTATCCCCCAATGTAGGTAAAACAGAGGGAATATGTACAGCCTTCCTGTTTGTCTCCTGGTGATTTGGAAGTGTTGCCTGCCCGTTTCTTGCATTTGTCTTAACTGGAATAACAGTTGTCACTGTTTTCGGGTCTTCCCAAGTATCAGGAAATACTAGTACAGTAACTTCTTGTCTAGGCAATGTTGGTTTGCTCGCATTTTCTGGCAAAGGATCCAATTTTTACTTCAGTATTGACTTTTCAACAGAAATCAAGTGGCTATATAATGTTGCGATAGCAGATCCTTGCATTTTCAGATCTTCATGAATAGTACCACATAGCTTTAACGGGAACTTTACTGCAAAATTCAATATTCCGTTATTTTGATCAGTACTGGATGAGTCATGTGAAATGGAGTCTACTGGGAGCGACTCGCTGTTGGGGCTTGCAGAGTCCGGCACAAGGTTAGGGCTTGCAGAAAGTCTGGTGTCCCCCTGTGAGGAAGTCCTAGTTTGTTCCCCCAGTTAAATTTTTGATGCCTCTAAAACCAGTGACGGCACCATTTAGTTTTGAGGCCCATGGTTGGCGAGGCACACAATAGTGGATACCTCCATCACCACATTAGCCTCTTGTTCTTCAAGAGTTGGTGGTACAGGGAAATCTTTGCCAAAAGGTGCTTCATTCCCCCCTCTATCCACAAGGGCTGAGGAATGGTCCTGTAAAGAATAACAGTTTTAGAAGGGAGTCATTATCAAGGTCCAATGGTCGGTAACTGGTATTAACCTCCAGATTCTGCACAGGCAATTCCACAGAATGTATGCCTGTATCTTGGCGAATAGATTTGGCTCTGAAAAATGCCTCAAGGGGGCCTGTGAGAAGGGTTTGCACTCCCATGGAACTCGCCCCCATTTTGGTGCCAGCGTCCTTATTTAGGGATGTCACCTCGGGAGTGGAACGCAAGTTTGCTGATCGAAGCCCATATGGTTTCTTTCCATGGGTCACTCCTTTACCTCGATTTGCCGCTTTCCCCGGCATCAAGGCAAAAATAAGCACAGGATCCCGATGGTATAGTAGCACTTCAGAATACCACTCAAAATTCGCGCACAGTATTCAAATGCAAAAGTTGAGAGAGTTCAAAGGCAATAGCACACAGACGCTCTCCAATGCACTATAATTTAATTGAGCAGGTGAGTAAAATTTTTATATTTGTTTCTAACAGTCGACTATCAGCAAACGCTCCATGTTAAAATTGCAGTTGGGCCAATATTAGCTGCATTCAATACCTGCTGATGCCAACTCATAAAAGAAAATGAAATATGCGGGAGGATATATAAAAACTAATGGAGTCACTCACCCCAATTTGAAGTTGGCTACCACCCACGTTTAAATCAATCCGGGTAAAAGGCAGGCACAGCAAAATCTGCCGGCGGGAAACGAGTGGCTGGGCCAGCAAATGCAACCCAGGCAATACGCCATGTCACCGTGTTCACCAAAGCGGCCGGGCAGTTGATCCACACCGCCGTCCCTCCGGCAAGCGTTCTTCGAGATCCTGTGGCTTGAGGAAAGGAGCTAGGTGCATTACACGCAACGCGTATCGAGCTACGAGAAAGGCTTGTCAAGCCGCACTGTGGGCGGTATGCTCACTGCACGCACAGCCGCTTCCGACGGAGACCTCTGAGACCAGACCGAGACCGGATATTCCTGCATATATAGATCAGCTGTTCTGCCATGCCAGGGATTCTAGTTTCTTCCGTAGCATTTCAGGATCTACAGTATCGAACGCAGAGGAGAAATCCATAAACATATTAAGAGGTAGCCTATCGGTGCCCATAGCTGCTTCTACTAGCGTGTTGACTATTAATATCTTATTGATCGTAGAGCAGCCTTTACGAAAGCCCGTTTGAGCCATATCCAATACATGCACATTTTCCTTCCAGTTGTTAATCTCACTAAGGACAAATGTACAGAATATCTTACTAGGTATATCAGTAAGTGCAAGAAGATTATAGTTCTCTGGTAGGCTTTGAGAGCCGTTCTTATGTACTGGAATAATGTTAGACATTTTCCACAAATTGGCCATGGTTCCTGTATCAGTTACCTTCTTATAAATAGTTAATAATGTCTGCCCATAGTTCAGGGTTTTCCTTGGTTATGATGTTACATAGCCCATCGGGCCCAGGAGCTCTGGAGGATTTCAGCCTATTCTAATAACATGCTCCTTACCAATATTCAAGTTGGATATAGGTTTTTATTCCAGAGTATTAACAACTCCCTTAAATTTACCATGGAGAAAGTTGGACCAGGTAGCACTGTCAATAGATATAGCCAGCTCTTGTTTGCCTCCGTTAGTGATAGATTTAAAGCTAACCCAAAACTACTTCGTATTGCCTGTTATCAGTAGCTGTACTATGTTTTGTCAGTTGGTTTTTCTATCAGACATCAATTTACATTGAGTCCCATTTCTGTGATTGTTCTTATTCCTATGCCTGCCTTTATATAGTGATTTAGTTCTAAGGCCACTTCGCTCACATACTCAGAGGGCTCGGTGCATCCTGGTTTTCATATAACTTATTACTTTGTCATAGGATCTCGCATTGACTGCCAGGTTTAAACGGACATAGCTTACCACGATGGGCATCAGATCATACATACATGTGGAAATCATACATATAATTTCATCAGCAGATAGCATAGCCAAATGATCCACCTGTAGCCTATGACACCAGGCATGAGCCTTAGCGAGATTGAGATCTTTCCATCCTAACCTGTTACCTTTACTATTAACATCCACCTCCCCTATTCTGTCAAATTGCCCCCGTTTACATTTGAGCCCAATGGTACGCAGCATTACTATCCTTGAAGTCATTTGCAATCTGAAGTTCAATATCGGATACGAAGATTTTCCACCTTTCGGCCTTTATCATGGCCGTATCTCGGCTGATAGAGGATTTGTTGTATAGCGAGATATTGGCATTAGTCTCCTCCCAGTATCATATCTGGCTCACCCTTAAACCTATAGTTCCGTATAAGGCATTCATATATACACAATTAGATTGCAACACTATGCTCATCGCCGGGAGGATCGTATATATTAACCAATAAGATTTTACAGCCATCATTCACTCTCACTTCGACGATAACTAAATTCGAGTTAGTCATCATACATTCCCTAGATTCAGTCATTCGAAACCGATATAGTTAGCCCTCCAAATGGTCTGCCCTTTAGGCCTCTTTTAGCATATTTATGATAAGCAGTATATCCATCAAACACTACCGTTTCGATCAGCCAGGTCTCCTGCAAAGAAACTATCTGAGCACTACTGAAAGCACCATAGGAGCCTGATTCATTCATAAAATGGCAATGGCATGAAGCTATAGTGAGAACAACTCACTTTACATTATTAACAAGTGGCAGAAAGGAACACAGCCATTCCCAGTGTGATTTCACTAGATCATCATTATCCCCCAGATACTTTCCCTGATTCTTAGGTTCAATCTTACTATTCCTCCCCTTGTCCCCCCCACCCCCTCTTCCTCTTTATTGTAATGGCCAGTGTCTAGGGCATATCCTTTTTCAATTCATCACTACCGCCTCTAATTGGGCATACCACTGCTTCAGAGAAACAATGTACCTTTGTTATATGGCCAGAGCACTGTTCTACAAATTTAAAGTCCTCGCTTTTCACAATCCTCAGCTGCAATGTATACTGAGGATTTCCAGAAGCTTACTACGGTTTATGGGTTTCTTATTCTTCCTTGCAAGCCCTGAAATAGTTCACTATTTACTGGGAAGATATGTATCTTGTTTCTCATTAACGCCGATCCCTACACACTTAATCTTTCTTGTAGTGTTCTTAAAGGGCTCCTGATTAGGCGTTCCAAACTTTACCTTAAACTCGTTTTTGGTGTAGGAGTCTCAATAGAACCAACACTACTGTCAAAAGAGCTGCCAGTGGAATCCATTGAACTAATATTAGATTCTTCAGTTACACTCACCATCTCATTTTGATTATGAGAATCTTTGGACTTTTGCCCATTTTTTGCTGCGAGAAGCCATGTTGTAAGATTTGTTTTGAGGGCAAGTCTTTTCGCTTTCCTGGCAGCCCTCTTTCTGCCACGTTTGGACAAAGATTGCTTAATAGTAGGTTTGGCATTTCCCTCCGTGGGAGCTTCATGTATCTCTATAGGCTCAATAGGTTTGTGGTGCACTTTCGCCCTTCTCTCTTTTGGACAACTGACACCCTTCCATACTCACTCCCAGCTAGAATCTCCACCAGAGTAGATTCTAGGCTAGCCTCACCCACATTATCTATGTTAAATTTCACAGGCATATCATCTTTTGAAGGACTAGGAGCCACTGTAGATGTAACTTTCTATAGCTTTCAGCAGTTCAGCATTGTTTCTCACTTGACATGTGATATTGTGGCATTACTTCAATAAGATTTTCAAAGCAAAACTGGTAGCCATGTTATGGACATCCAATTCTTTAAATTTAGTTTCGATATTAGTTGCTACATTCATGATTGAGGCTCAGGGGAACTGTCTGGTGGTTCAGCAGTTATATCCCCGGATTGGTCCGCCAGACCTGTTAGGCGTGGAACGTAAGACAGTCTTTCCGGAGCCAAAGCCTTGGGGTTTGCGATAGACTGATTCTCTGCCTCCATATCTGGGCCTGGCATATTTACAACAGCTGTACCATCCCCTTCCAGATTGTTCCGCTCAATGCTGGCAATCTGACCCTCTAAGCTAAAGCAAAGGTTCAGAAGTGAGTTATTGGTATCATGCATGTCGCATCATTAGCGGGTACAACCCCGCCTTCAGGTTTGTTGTGAACCACTGCTACAGCTACATGCTCCCTGAAAAAAATATGTGATCTTATTCTCTTATCAGTATAGTTTGGGTACTTTTTTTCGGCAGTGCCCATATCGGCAGCCCTCACACCTGTTCTTTTTGTTACCTTTAACTTTACTTCTAAGTTTCATTTTGCCAACTATCAGACCACTCCTGTTGGTTCAAAGATTTATATATCCGCAGTTACCTAAAGGAGTGTCTAGAAGGATCTGCTTAGAGATTGTACAAAGATGTCAGAGTTCAAGACAACTAATGACGCTGGTGTAAAAACAGGACTAGCCACAGTCACCAGCAGACAGAAAAAGAAAATGCCTCTGGTTCAAAGATAGCACTACCCAAAAACACCAGTGTACAGAGGGCCGGGCCAAGCAGTCTTCAGAATAGACACTTAAGTTGTATTACCGCTTCTCAAATCCGTTAGCTTCAAATACAAAGTTTCATTTTTTTAACCAACTGTCAGACCACTCCCATGGGTTCAATGATTGATATATCCGCAGTCACCTACAGGAGGGTATAGAAGGATCCGCTTGGAGATTGCACAAAGTTGTCCGAGTTCGAGCCATCTAATGACGCGGGTGTGAAAACATCACTATCCACAATCACCAGCAGACAGAGAAAGTTAAACGCCACTGGTTCAGAGCTGCCGCTAGCCACAAACACCAGCATACAAAGGGCTGAGCCAAACGGTCTTCAGCGAGCAACAAAAAGACTGTTAAATTTGTATTGCTGCTTCTCCAATACGTTAGCTTCATAACGAGCACCGTCGGATATGAGATTAACATAAAAGGTAGAGAGAAGGTAGAATGCCCTACTGCTTACCTCCCCTTTAAATGTTATCAAAATGATCCTCCAAATATCCAGACACCTGCAGTAGCGCGGCACCAGGCACACAAGCCGTACGCCGTACAACGAACACACCGCTGCGCTCTGCGCGGTATGAAGGCTTTGGAAGTCGTCTCCTCCTCAGTGGATCAACAGCGAGAGCAGACTCTCAGGAAAGCGAACGTTCCAGCGTTAATGTTTCAGGAACCACTCGTTTCTGAAACTGTGTCGATATTGATAATAGGCGGCATCTGTCTCTGGTTCAAACTTCCTGAAATTAGAAATCATATCAAAATCTTTGTCCGACTATGACTAACTTAAAATTCCTGTTGTGTGGCAAGTGGCCTACTTTCCAAGATACTTATTCTTCACTTAATGTACACATATACCACCTTCCAAGGTAATCCTGCTAAAGGTCAGCTCACCAATGACTTCAATGGTATGAACCTACCCTAACCAGTCATGAATCTAATAGAAATCCACACCCTCAAAATTTACGTCTGAACAATGCTAGAGTAACCAAGCAAAACTTTGTGGAAACTTCCAACCTTTCCAAAGTACAGTCCTAAGACTGAGTGACCACACACCCTACTCCAAAACCTCAACCAAAAATTATACAAAATCCTAGATGTGGTAGATCTTAAAAAAATGCCAAAAAAAGTTTGATCTTGAACTGGTGTAACTGAAAAGGAAAATGAGTGCACATCTTAATCCCAGGGTGATGGACTGGTTTGTGAAATCTACAACAGAGGGTTTCTTCGAACACAAAAAATCTTTCTATTAGAACCAAATGTTTTCAAAATGTGCATTGAAGTCTGTGAACGCCAGGAAACAAATAACCCTGCACCCTCCCAGGATTTAGCCAGCAAACCTCAAACATCAAATTAAATCAAGTCTACCTTCATCTGCTAGGAGCGTGTGTGCTAAATTCTAGTCCTACCCAGTTCCAGTCAGAGTAATTGAAGTAAATAATAAACTAAAGGCATTAGTGGAACAATGGCACCCATCCCTGCTAGATTCTTCAACTAATAAATGCTCTTGTTGGCTCAATCTGTGATCCTAATGTGCAGCACTTGTCTTGCAAAAGATGTGGTCCTGGTCAGTCTAAAGTCTGCCACCACTGCTCTTAAAAATTTTAAAAAACCTGATACAGACCCAACAATTCCTGAATATTACCACCCATCTCTACCAATCCTTTCATAGCTTAAACCATAGAGAATAAAACATCCACTCAGCTAACTAAATATAGCATTGTGCTTCTGAAAAGAAGTCCATGTCCAGTCATTGCCCCACTGAGGGAACAAGGATACCTGCCTCTTCTTCATGAGTAAGAAATACTTAACATTCAATAAGAGCTCTGCATGCAAATAAATGCATTTTATGCAACCTTTTTTAGTCGCATTTTTAGAAGAACATATGAACTGTTGAACGGTAACAATAGCCCATACAGTGGCTATCAAAACACAACCCCCCACCCTATCAAGCTAATCATGACATATCCATTAGTAATGAAAATGTTCCTAACAGTCCCATATGTTCTCGTTTACGTGGACGATATCCTTAAGTTTTATTACTTTTTCCTGAATCATAATTGTGGGGGGGGGGGGTGGGAATTGCAGTGTGTGTTTTGCTATGTCCCTGTGCTAAGCTATATTGTTTATGCCCAGCCTCGTTTTGAAGTGCTACACTGTCTTATGTTATGCTACGCGTCATGTTTTAAGATGTAGAAACAGGTTTGTTATATCTTCCTCTGCTGGGATCAAAGTGTTATTTTCCAAAAGATAAATGCACGTTAACTTGAATCTACCTCTGTGCTACTGTATGTACTCATTCACTCCTTTTGAGGGAAGGCGGGAGAATATGATGTCGGTTTGCTTTTATAATATCTGGTTAGGTCATGTTATACTATATTGAGGTTTCATTATAATGTTTTGCTTTAAATGTCTAATTTTGTAGCAGCCATGAGACACCAGGTATCGCCCCTTAAACATGCAAAAAACGAAATCAGAACGTAGACCTGGAAATATAATCTATTAACTAGACTGTAGCCCCCTATTCTGACCAACATTTTCATAATGCCCTCGATTAACCGTACATAGTAACTGCCTCCCAGAGTGAAAAGGCTGGATTATGTAAATTAACACCCAAAAGCGCCTAGCCGTAACCGAAGAAGATTCCTCCCTCACACACACGTAATAATTACCTTAAATGCACTAGCAGGGCTCAGGAACCTCCAGGAAGGCTGGATTGGGCTTCTGCTCCCGTGGAAGCCATGGTCGAAATCCCACCTTCAGTTAAACGTGCCCATATTTCCCCCCCAGTTTTTCCATATATAGAGTCTGGCTGTTCAGGAGCTAGGGGAGTAAGAGAGGCTTTGCACGCTGCGTTTTCTTGGACATGGTTTCTTCATGCCATGGCTCGCAGTGACACTGTGAAAGGCTCAAAGTCTGCCCATAAGCACTTTGGACGCAAGCGTAGGATTTTTGTAACCATGGCATAAATGAGGAAACCAAATAATGAGTTTATTTTACTTGCTTTTCAGGGACCTTTTGCAAACTTTCAAAATTCGAATTTCTGAAATACGGCTCCCAAATGTTGTTGGGGGCCTAGGGAATTAAGTGTAAGGGCTTTGCCGCATTTGTGTTCTTGGGCATGGCTTCAACATGTCTAGGTTCATCATGCAGTGAGTAATTTTCAGACATACCCTCAACCTTTGCACAGAGAACACCTCTCCAGCTATCCCTCCTCTTGCTGCTGTGCCCCATAGAATTCAGTTGAGTCCCATGGTTAGTTTGCTCGAATTGTAGCTACTCTACTTTTTTCTTCTCGTGCCTTTTTGTGCATCTTATTTCTCCCGCATCCCAACTATTTACCAGACGTTCCTTCTCGCTAACACTACTTCATGTTCTATCATACTCCTTCTTTGCCCCTGTGACAGGCAAAGAACTTTGAAACCATATGAAACTATGGCAGGAGGTGCTATATACAAATGCAAGATAACAAACTACTCAAACCTCTCCTTTCTCTTTTATCTCCTCTCACCTCTTGTGTTCGCTATCCAACATCCACATTCCTTTTCTGATCGTACTCCTGTTTACATTTCTTTGCAGGCTTTAATTGGGCTTCTGAATGCATACATTGTGACAGCTGTCGGGCAATGTGAAGAGGAAACTCTGATTGGCGGGTCTCCGATTTTACTGCCAGTATCTCTGCTGAGCCTGCTTGGACTTGGGGGTTATGTCCCCGTTCTCCACATCTACGGATCAAAATGATGTCTGTCATTTTAGCGTCAGACATTCACTTCCTCTGAATGGTGCTTCTGGTGTGTACTGCTGCTGGGATTCTCTCCACATGCTCAGCTCTTCTATGGTACAAACTTCAAGCATTCCCCTGCCAGTGCAGGGAGGCTTTGTAGTGTGCTTTGCAAACTGTGTGCATACACTCGTCATTTCATGACTTAACCTGTGGCTTGTGGAGCCCTGCAAGCAGGGGCTGTGAGCCGGAACGGAGGCCTGATGCTTCTCCCTCTTCTAAATGTCTACTACAGTTCATTGTTTGGGCCCATGTAGAAGGGACTTAAGCAAGCTTATATGAAGTGACTTAATAGGTTTCAGGTACTGACTCATGGGATGACTTTGTTCAGAAGATTCAACGGCCATAATGACATTTCAAAAGCAAACAAAATGTTTTGAAGGCAAGTCCCTTTTTAAGCACCCTCCAGAATGAAGACAACCCGCTAGGGAAATAGGCCAGGAGATAGCGTTGCAAGGATAACCAGGCTTCTCCAGCATGGGGTCTGGCATGGATTCACATGCTCATGAATATTCCCTGTCGTCAGGCTGGGAATCCTCGGTAAAGAAAAATCAGTATCAGTTTCGTTTCTGATCTGACTTTCGTAGCAGTAACCAATCACTGATCTGAGTCATACTGACCACAGCCAATGACTGCCCGGTCCCTAAGCCCCGCCTCTGGCAGCCATCTTCAGATTTTTACTGTACGTTCAAGTGTTGGAATCCTCGTGCTATTGCTCTCGAGCTTTAGTGCATTTTTGCGCTTTTTCATAGGAAAATTCTTTTTTTTCCGTCAAAAGAGCCTCAAGCTCCACCGTTTCTATATCCGATCAACGGGGACCCCTTTCAGATTCTTCTACGCCCCTCAAGGGTGAAGATTTCGTCGAGCCACGCTTTTGGAGGACTCCAGAAGTTTCTCAGGCCCATCTCGGACATGGCCCAGGAAAAGGGAAGCTCGACGCCCGGAAAGCTGTTCAGGGTCTGCCCTGCATGCCAGCTTCAGAATGTCTACAAGGAGGACGAACACTCCCTTTGCCTCTACTGCCTGCATGAGGACAAGACGCACGTGGAGAAGGACTGTGCGTTTTGCGGGAACATGTCGGAGCGGACCATGAAGGACCGCCATCTGCGTCTCGCCAACTGGCTGGAAGGGAAGAGCCCGTCAGGCGAGAAGAAGTCGTCTGAGTGGTCTTCTAAGACCTTTGAGGGCGCCCCGGTGACGGTGGCCCAACAGAAGGCCAAGCATCGCGAGTCCGGGGGCACCGGGAGCGCCCAACGGTCGGGCTCTTCGGTTGCCAGGCAGGGCGCAACCTCCCCGGCACCATCGACCACGAGCCAACGCTCTGGCTCGGGTAAGAGGAAGTCCGAGCACCTGGCAAAGCTTCTGGAGAGGCCCCGGTTGAGCTCGAAGGCCCCATCGGAGGGGGAGCGAGGCGGTGACCCCCCACCCCAAGGAGAAGGCGGTGAGCGCACCTAAGGTGGCGAAAGCCTTGATCCACCCTGCCAAGGCCTCTATCGAGGCAGTCGCGACGGCCCTGGTTCAGCCTGTGGAGGCTACAACAGTGGAGGTGACCTCGGGGCCCAGAGTCTCCCTGCCACCGCGGAGGGAGTCCTCTTTCAAGCCCATCGACAGGACCCCTGTGAAACCTCCGACGGAGAAGAAAAAGGGGGGGCAGGAGGCCATCGTGGATTCGGCCTCAACCTCTGAAGAGGAGCTGATCGAAGTCTTAAGCCACGGCATTGGCGTGGAGGAAGGCCAGCCCTTCGGGAGGGACCCCGATGAGGAAGACGATGAGAACGTCGAGGGTACCGACGAGGTTCCTGTCCGCCCGTCGGAACCCCCTCAACCAGTGCTGCAAGACAACTCGGCGGCCATTTTGTTGGCTATACAGTCCTTATGCTCGGAGATAAGGACGAGATTGCCGTTACCACCAACGGAGGAACTGCTCCCGACGGGGGACCCGGAGCCAGGCCCCTCTGGGAGCCCTCCTCCTAAGAGGATTCATCCTCCACCTCCTTTTCAACCATCGCGCCCTTCTCAGCCCTCCTCCCCGTCCACAACCCGGGGGGGATGACACGGGGATGGACACGGCCACGAGGGGTACAGACGACGAAGTTTACGACGAGGATCTTCCGTCGTCACCTCCTCCCCGGGCTTCCCCGCCCGACGAGATTGGATCGTTTCATGCCATGATCGCCAGGGCATCCAAGCTTTTCCAGCTCTGCCCGGAAGAGGAGAAGAAGGAAGGCTTCCTTTATCAACGGCGCGAGGCCAAGAGGAAGACGGTCCTCACTGTTCCTCTACTGACGATATCTGGGATGAGGGTCTCGCCCTCCTCAAGAACCCATCCACAACGCCTGCGAGAAGGGATCGGTACGAGAAGAAGTACCGTGTCCCGGACGCGGCCCCCTTGTGCCTTCGGGCACAGCCGACCCCGAACTCGGTCGTCTCTGCTGCAGCCAGGAAGAAAGCGGGGGGGGCATCGGCCTCCACGTCAACTTCCCCCCCGGATGGCGAGGGAAAGAAATTGGACACGATGGGACGCAGAGTCATCTCATCGGCAGCGACGACGATTAAGGCTGCCAACGCCTTGGCTATCGTAGCCCGCTACGACAGGGAGTTGTGGTACAAGATCGCCCCCCTGCTGGACTTCCTACCGGACGACAAGAGGGCGGAGGCCCTAGAGATCTTGCAGGAAGGAGAAGTGGCGTCTGACCACGCCATTACGGTAGCGACGGACATCGCTGATACTGGTTTTTGCCAGTTGGGCAACGGCGTGTGCCTTAGATGGCGTGGATGGCTCAAGGCAACGGACTTCCGGCAGGACGTGCAGACCAAAGTTTTGGACATGCCGTTCGACGGGAACAACCTGTTTGGGAAAACAGTGGACGATTCCCTGCAAGCCATCAAGGCGGAGACGGCTCGGGCTCTTAGGGCGGCCGTCGTTGCTGGAGAACACTTTCGGAGCACCGGCGGCAAGCAGGGTGCCTCCGAAGGTTCCGGCGGCGGATATTCCACCTACCGTCAAGCGGCCCGTTCGTCGTCACAGGAAGCCTACAGGGGACGAGGCAAGTCGGGCGGACCCTGCCGTCGTCGCCAGGGAGGACAAGGTGGCAAAGCCTTGTCGAAGCAGGACTGAACCGGCCGTGGGGTCGGGCCCCCACAAAGCACCCCGGTGGGAGGCCGGCCGGCGAACTTCGTCGGCATGTGGGAGTCCCTCTCCACCGACCGTTGGGTGCTGGATGCCCTGGCCCAGGGTCACGCACTCAAGTTTCTAAAGAAGTGCCCGCGAGTCCCTCCCGAGGCCAGGAAGGAACATCACGTCCCTCAACTTCTCTTGGAGGTAAAGGCGATGCTCAAGAGCGCCATCGAGCTCGTCCCAAAGAGGCTTCGGGGCTCCGGAGTTTACTCAAGATACTTCCTCGTGAAGAAGACAGGTGGGTGGCGTCCCATCCTGGACCTACGACGACTGAACAAATTCATCAAGGCACAGAAGTTCCGGATGGTCACCCTCCAACACGTC
Source organism: Ambystoma mexicanum (assembly GCF_040938575.1). NCBI lineage: Eukaryota > Metazoa > Chordata > Amphibia > Caudata > Ambystomatidae > Ambystoma > Ambystoma mexicanum. The sequence goes on along the minus strand of NC_090937.1, from coordinate 1,451,270,989 downwards.
CTGGGTCAGCTGGAGGAGGGCGATTTCCTGTCGTCGTTGGATTTGGAGGATGCTTACATATCCCCATCCTAAAGGGACACCCAAAGTTTCTCAGATTCGTAGTCCAAGGGCGGCACTACCAGTTCAGAGCCCTCCCCTTCGGATTGAGGTCGGCACCCAGGGTGTTCACCAAGTGCCTCGCACCGGTGACGGTGCGGCTGCGCATGGAGGGGATCCACGTCTACCCCTATATGGACGACTGGCTCATCCGAGCAAAGACAAGGGAGCTCGCCGCGGAGCACACGGCGAGGACCGTCCAACTACTCACGGACCTGGGATTCTCCATAAACTACGGCAAGTCCCACCTGGTGCCCGCACAAGACGCACTGTTTCTGGGAGCGAAACTCGACACAGTGGCGCTTCTGGCCTCGCCGTCGGAGGAAAGGACGAGGGCCATCTTGGGCAAGGTGCAGCGGATGCTGGTTGCGGACGTGGCCAAGGTGAGGTCTATCAAATCCCTCCTAGGAATGATGTCTTTGTGCATTTATCTCATCCGCCTGTGCAGGCTGCAGATGCGCCCGTTGCAGGAGTTCCTGGACGCTCGCTGGATCCAGACGACGGCACCTTCGAGGACAGGATCACACTCAACGAGAGTTTCCGACGAGCGATCCGGTGGTGGGGCACCCACGCGCATCTGACGGCGGGCATGGACTTCCAGACCCGGAGCCACCAGAAGACTGTGACCACGGATGCCGCCCTGGAAGGGTGGGGAGCGCACACCGAAAATCTGCACGCGAGAGGCCTTTTGCTTCTGACGGAGAAATCCCTCCATATCAACGTCCTGGAGCTCCGTGCAGTGTTGGGCCCTCGGGTCCTTTCTTCCGTCCCTCAAGGGCAAGGTGGTGAGTATCTTCACTGACAACACCACCACCATGTTCTACATCAGGAAGCAGGGCGGTACCAGATCCCCAGCCCTGTCCAAGGAGGTGCAGGATCTGTGGCTTTGGGCCGTCGCCCAAGGGATGTTTCTGGTGCAGTTTCATCTGGCAGGAATAAAAAACACCATCGCCGACTCGCTCAGCAGAGAGCTGCGCTCGTGCCACGAGTGGGAACTACGACAGGATCTAGTGGACCGCCTCTTCCGACGGTGGGGCACACCCCAGATCGATCTGTTTGCGTCGGCGACGAACTCCAAGTGCCAAAGGTTCACCAGCAGGTTTCCCCAGCCGAGGAGCATGGGCGATTCTTTCTCGTTCCCCTGGGAGGGCCTGTTTCTATACGCGTTCCCTCCTTTGCCGGTTGCTGATCCGGCTCATCAACCAGCTCAAGAGGTCGCAGTGCAGGATGATCCTCGTCGCACCTGCGTGGCCGAGGCAGATATGGTTCCCGGACCTTCTGGACTTGTCAGCGTCCCCGTCGATCAAGCTGCCAGTGGACGCGGATCTTCTCTCCAGGGAAAGGAGGCACCATCTTCCATCACGACCCGAAGTCGCTGAACTTGCAGGCCTGGCTCCTGCCGCGCTAGAGTTTGGAGGTTACGACATACCGGCCGACTGCAGAGAGGTTCTTGCAAAGGCCAGGGCGTCCTCAACTCTTAAATGCTACGGACACAAATGGAAGAGGTTCTCTGCCTGGTGCTACGCACAGAAGATTAAACCTCTACGGATTACGGCTCCGCAAGTACTGCCGTACCTACTGACGCTGGCCAAGCGCACGCTTCCATCAAGATTCATCTTGCTGCGATCTCCCGATACACCAGAACCACGGGACGGACGTCTTTGTGGTCTCATCGTCTGGTGAAAGAATTCATGAAGGGACTGTTCAGATCATTCCTGCCGGTAAAGGCTCCGGCCCCGGCGTGGGAGCTCAACGTGGTGCTGACCAAGCTCATGGGACCTCCGTTCGAGCCTATGCACTCAGCTTCGTTGAAATACTTGTCGTGGAAAACGGCGCTTCTTGTGGCCATCACCTCCGCACGACGAGTGGGAGAGATCCAGGCCCTTTCCTGCAAGCCCCCGTACCTGACTTTTCACGACACGAGGGTAGTGCTCAGGACGCACCCCTCCTTCATGCCCAAAGTGCCGTCGGACTTCCACCTCAACGAACCCTTGGTGTTGCCTGTTTTATTCCCGTCGCCTTCGTCACCGGCTGAAAGGACATTGCACTCGCTGGATGTGGCTAGAGCGCTGAAGTTTTACGTGGACCGCACGAAGAGTTTTCGGAAGACGTCACAACTTTTTGTGAAGTTTGGACCTGTCAATCGGGGGAAGGCTCTCTCAAAGGCTTCCATTTCCAAATGGCTCTCCGGCTGTATCATGTACTGTCATCGGTTGGCAAACCGACCGTTGCCCGGCCGTCCGAGAGCCCATTCCACCCAAGCGATCGCAGCTACCACGGCGTTCCTATCTGGTGTGCCCCTGCTTGACATCTGCACGGCCGCTACTTGGAGGTCGATGCACACCTTCACGATATTCTACTGCGTCGACCGGGATTCCAGGGAGGAGTCCAGGGTCGGCCAAGCAGTGCTGCGCAACCTGTTCGCCTAAGGTGAGCCTGGTGAGGAGGTAAGAGGTTTAATGTTGAGTTGTATTGCTTAATGTTGAGCCTGTTGCCACCTCCCGTTGTTGTGCATGTGTGTACTGCTATGTATTCTTTTATTCATGAGCATGTGAATCCATGCCAGACCCCATGCTGGAGAAGGAACAAGTTACTTACCTGTAACTGTTCTCCAGCATGGGTCTGGCATGGATTCACATGCGAACCCTCCCGCCTACCCCTCTGCGGCTCTTCACTTGTTCATATTGCCACTTCACGTGCTACCAAAACTGAAGATGGCTGCGAGAGGCGGGGCTTAGGGAGAGGGCAGTCATTGGCTTTGGTCAGTATGACTCAGAGATCAGTGATTGGTTACTACTACGGAAGTCAGATCAGAAACAAAACTGATACTGATTTTTCTTTACCGAGGAGTCCCAGCCTGACGACGGGGAATTTTCATGAGCATGTGAATCCATGCCAGACCCATGCTGGAGAACAACAGTTACAGGTAAGTAACTTGTTCCTTAATTGTACAGAATACAAATATCCGTAAAGGACTTTGCTGCTCGATAATGCTCCAACTATTAGTCACACACATGTGCTTAAAAACCCTAAACACGTCATGAATATAGTCCAGAAATGGGGTGTCACTGATTGGAGGCACCCTACACATGAGCCGGCATTATAGCGGTTGCCAGGCTGTGATTGGTTGACATAAACACCAATTTTTGAAAAATGTACTCCAACACTCTCGTTGTACAACCCCCTGAAATAACACAGAGGGCCACTTCTAAAAACACACGAGTGTTGGTCATTTTTCAGAAATTGGTGTTTGTTTGGGGCCAATCACTACCCTTTTTCAAAATAGGTGATCATAGGAAGATGGTATGAATGAGTTCGGTATGAATGATGTATGATGGGAGAAGTTATATATAGGTTGAGCCTTTGTAGTACATGTAAGAATTACCAGCAAGTATTCATTGCTTATGTTAGGTAAAATAAATATTATATTTTGCTAAGATTTTGGAAAACTGAATTATATTCCTGTCACCTCCATTCTATTGGTCCATATTCTGCTTTTGTGATAGTGGAGGCACTATAATGAGCGCCCCATCTGTTAATGGATCTTTGGAAAGCACACCGGCCTAAGGAAAAGCATGGTTGGAGTGAGCTGTCAAGGAGGTGTGGTACTGTGGAGCCAACGGGCGTGCTCCAAGGATGGAGTCCCTATTATGTAGTGAATCTCCAGTTCTGAGCGATCGGCCGACGGCAGCAGAGTGCCTCGGTTCTCCTATCTTTGGAGTACCTTTCAGCAAAGATGCTTTCATCAGAGTGATGACCTCAGCAGATGATTCGGTGCAGGGCCCCACACGCCTTCCAATGGCACAATCGCACAGGGTAGGCCCCAATTGTTTAGGGAAACCAGAAGCAGTGTATCTGGCCTGCGGCAGCATGAAAACACAGCTGCCAGGTGAAAATCTGTAAACCTGCTCCGATGGTGGTCACTCAGCATTTGTTGTCAGATGAGCCGGCGTTTGTTCCAACATTGGGGAAGAGGAAAACGTTTCCTTAATGTGAGGCAGAGGAGAAAGGAAGTTGCTATGCCCGTAGGACATGTCGATGTACTGTGGACGGCATGGATCCTGAGAATCTAGTGTATGCTGATGTTGGTGATGTTGCTGTTTGCCTTGCCGCTGTCAGGGGGTGTGGCATCCAGGCACACTATGCATCATATTTGGCTGTTCTTCTTGGGTTTTGACCCTCAGATAGTGGAGCTGCTGCAAGAGATTGGGGGCTGGTGGGGATAAAAGTATGAGGAGTAGTAACACCTATTTTAATTGTCAAGGGACCCATGTTTTGTGGTATGCTTGTGTGTTTGGTTGGGTTCTTGTTTACCTGTAGGTAGATTGCTAATGCATTTTGTTGTTTACGTGTTGTGGCTGCATGTTTGGGTAGGAGACGGGGGTTCCATTTAACCATGTTTAGGTATCAAGGTATTAATTGGATATTTGTATGCGGGAAGGTCCGCATTAAATGTTATATTCTATCTGTAGGTTGCAGGAGGTCAGCATGGATATTTGATCTTTATTTGTCCATGAGGGTGCAGGGAGAACAATATGGATTTATGATGTGCTGTTTCCTGATTGAGGGGATTTGTATGCATTTTGGGGCAATGCTGGGTGTATTCGTTTTTTCCTGTTATTGGTGTCCTGTATATGATTTGTCTTTGGTATATGGATGATGGGTGTTACAAATGTTACTAAATGTATCATGTGGGGTGGCGGGTTCCAGTATGGAGTGATGTTATCCTCTTGGATGCCGGGCAGGGTCCTGGAATGGTTGTGTGGCTTATTTGCCTGGTGATTCCATCTGCTGTGTGGAGTCTTAGGTTCCAGTATGGAGTGCCGTCATCCTCTGTAATGCCAGTTGGATTCCAGAAAGGGTGTGCTATTAAGTTGGGTGCTGCGGCTTCTGATTGATACGTTTGTGTGACTACAGTTGCTAGTAATGGCTTTAGTTTTTCTGGTCACCATGTGTGGTTAGCGGTTAGAGATATTGTTATGAGGTGTGCAAATGTGCATGTGTTTCACATTTGCAGGTTTAATGATAAAGGTTTATGTAGTGGTTTTGTAGTTGTTGACTTGGCAGGAATGGATCTTAGTTTTATATATTTGTTTGTACTGGTTACATGTTTTACGATTAACTGGTGCTGTTATGCTGCAAAGGAAGAAGGTACTTTGTGTATGCTGCAAAGAAAGGTCTACATGGATGCTCGTGTAGTACATGGATGCTCACGTGGAAGGTCCAATGGATGCAGTTGTTACGTTGCAGACGGAGGAGGTCCTTTGTGTATGCTGCAAGGGAAGAGGGTAATGTTTTCTCTTTGAAAGGTCTGGGGTCATGGGTTAAAACAGTTTTATAATGGCCCGTTGTATCCTCCGTGTAGGTGCGGTTCAGTGATGTTGATTGCAGTGTCTGCACTGTGAGTTTCTAGGTTATATTGCTTTTGGCCAGGTTAGCTTGCATATGTGGGAGTTGTGATTGCTGTAATTTCTGTGATTTCTGCAGCAGATGCTGTATCTCTGTGGCTGTGGTTTGGGTTCGCTGGTGCTGATTGTGTTTTGGAATTTTGGTGTTGATGTTTTGTGAGCAGTCTGATGGTGTGGTTTTTACCTTTGGTTTGTGTACGGAGGGAGAGGTGTAGTAGCCTGCAGGTCAGGCTGCATATACAGAGGTCTGGGATGCATGGCCAGATTTTGAGTGTGAAAAGCAGACTGTTGGGTGAGCATTCTGAAGTATGACAGTTGGAGAGTGAGTTAGCTGAGGTGTTGATGGACCAGTGGTATTGTTCCCATAAGTGTACCTTATGCCTTCACGTGTCCCCGACAGGAAACGATTCCTACGACGAGTGATTTTACTTCAGGGATCTCAGGAGCTCACTGTATATAATTCAACCTCTGTATCACTGACTCAACCTACCACATTATGCTGGCAGAGTTAGGAGTGCAATCCACGAAAGCTATGTAGGGTAACACAAGTGAAAAGCTTGTAGCATAGGTATGCCACAATAAACTTAAAAATCATTAAAATAGGCAAGTCACATGAACAGAACATTTTTGAGGAGAAGGCACAAGTATAACTTTATATTCCTATATTGAGGTTATTCATACCACATAACCTTTCTTTTGATGGTGTTGCAACTACATTATTTACATAATCCAGTTGTTTGACACCGTTCTTCATACGGTGGACTTGCCATGTATTATTTTAAAGGGTCAAAATTTTAGGCAGAGGCATAATAGTGTACACCAACAAATCCTCTTAAAAATACTAAGCAACAATGCAAGAAAATAGCACGAAGGAGACGTCGGATGGCGAAAGTTACTTTTCAGTGTGTTTGAAAAAGGTCAGACGTAGGTGTGCATATTAGCAACTTTCAAGCGTACACTGAAACAAACTTAATGGTTGGCTCTATTGTTTCCTACAAATATCACGCTTAAATCGAGGAATATTTAAGGTTCTAAAATGTTATGCTCATCATTGAAGCTGGTATTCAAGCAGTCGGAAGTTTTGAATCTGCAGCTGTGGTCAAATTCCACCATGTGCATCAGCCCTTCCTCTGACTTGGCCTGCAGATGTTCCACCTGACTGAACACCACATGGTTATTTTTATAAAATACTTTTATCCGTACTCGCTTAATTTATGATTAAAAATGCTTTGAGTTTTTGCTTTGAGCCTTTTCATTTGGTTGCCCTGTGGTTATATATTTGGGTTGAAGAGTACCCCAATATTGGATCCAGTCACAAACACAATTGCATTAACTATTACACATGGTATACTGTGTTGCTGGCCTGTTGTGAAGAGATGATTCGGTAGGTCGGACTCAGTTGTTATTTAGCCTTAGGCCGCAGGTAAATCTGAGTGGCTCTTTCTAGGTCACTGCTTTCCCTCACATTATAAAGTGCCTACATTACCATCAGTCATCTAATTTGAGCCACGAAATGAAAAACAAAAATGGAAAACTTCATTTGTTCAGGTCAGTGGAGCATTATCCAGTCTCACAGGTCACTTCCGCACTCGTATTGCATACATGTCATGTAAGCAGCATTGCTGAGGACTTTGCAGCACTGACAGCATGAGTGTGCAACCTCATTTGCAGCCTCCGTAAGGCTGCCATAGGATGCAGTCCGGTGAAGTTCCCTTTGTAATGGATTCTTTATTCCCACAGGTTCATCTGATATCCCTATGCCAGCACAGCTGTTCTCCGGAAATTTTTCTGCCGCACCGGATATAACGTTGGGGCCGGTATACATAGCAGCGCTGTGACCTCCATTCTTTTTTTCTGTGCATTCTGTTCGCTGAACGGAACACGCTTGTCAAGCATACATATTTTATTCGATTACGTCATGCCTACTACGACCAAGGCCTCAGGCTTCATGCCGTGTACAGACTGCAGCCAGCAGATGTCAGTCTCTGAGCTGCACCACATTTGTTTGTATTGATTGGGCGAGGACCATCGCACCCAGGATTGTGGGTCATGCCAGTCCATTCACTCGAACACCCTCTAGGAGAGGGTGGCAATGATCTTAACGCTTGTCCACAAGGCAAAGGGTGCTGCTCCGTGGTCTTGGTCGTGGTCACACAGCATGGAACGACGCTCCGAGGAGCAAGCGAATCTGCACAAGCAAAAGAACAAGCAGAGGAAAAAGAAGCATTGCGAGAGGTCTTTCAAGGAAACCACTGCTCCAGGGAGTGTCTGACGCAGGTACCTTTTTACTACACAGTCCTACATGCCGGGTGAATCGAAGAACTTCTGCCTGAAGATGATGCAAATCTTTGCCAAGGCACTGGCGGCCAGCCTCGGTGCCTGTGGCACAGGCGATGGCACTGCAGCGTTGTGCTGCGACCAGCAGGGTACCCTATGTGGGCCATCTTCCATGCCTAAGGGCTTGGAACAATTGGAGACAGCTGTCTCTTGGCACCGACAGGCCTCCACCTTCGATGCCGACCAGCCCCATGGACACTGTGGCTTCTTGACAATACATCCCAGGCCCTAGGGACGCCTTCATGTCAAGGATGGACATCTAAGACGAGGAGGGTGGCCAGGTCCCTTTTGGGCTTGAATCTATGGGTTCTAGGGAGGTGAGGTATTTCCCAAAAGAATTCTGCGGGGAAGGTGAGGCCTGGCAGAGAACCTGCAGGGGGCCGCTGGTCTTGACATCTACCTGGAGATGACTTTGGCAGCTCCCACCACAGTAAAGCCTCACACCGCCATCCAGCACTTGAGGGCTAAGGTGGCCAGTACTCTGGGGGTATCTGCTACATCCAGGTCCAAGGTTCAGTACAAATTTAACAGTATTCTAACTATGCCCCCAAAAAAGAGACGCTCCTGCCCTTTAAGATAACAGTGGAGGCCCACATATTGGAGGGGTGGGAGGAACCTGCCTCTGTTCCATCATTAAACGGGGATCTAGCGAGGAAACACTGTCCTGCTCTCCTGGTCCCTGCCTTTCTTTCCTCTTATCTTGGCCTGACAGCTTGGTGGTTCAAGCTGTGATGGCTAGTCCAAAGACCTCTACCCTTCCCATCCCTTCCTCTGGACAGGGAGGCAAGAAGGTGTTGTGTGTTGAGCAGTCTTGCGCTGTGGGCCGTGAATGCCTCTTGCACAAAGTTCTCTTTAAGATTTTGGGTGGCAGAGGTTGAGATGAGGGATTCCTTTCTGTTCTTTGTCTCTGACAGCAAGGAAGCAGCACATCAGATGCTGCTGCTAGGACTGGACACAGCGGACTGGTTGGGAAGGGCCATGGCAACAGCGGACTGCGTCGGAAAGGCCATGGCCATTAGCACAATGATCAGACCCCACTCGTGGTTGAGGACGTCGGGATTTGCGGCCGACGTCTAGACCAGGCGGTTGGATATGCTGTTTGACAATCATAACCTTTAAGAGTGAAGGCTGACGACACCCTGCAGAAGGTCCGGTCGTCAAAGGCGACTGCTAAGTCTTTGGTGCTAGAGGTCCAACATCCTTCTGCACAATCGTTGTGGGGCTGTGGTCAGTCTGCCCTGGGAAGAGGGCAAAGCAGGTGCTTTCTGAGAGGCAGAGGAAGGGGTGCCCAGCGAGGTTCCATGTAATTTCCCTGCAAAAATGTTGCCTGGCAAAAAAATTGCTGAAAAATTGCCATTTTTGCAGGGACGTTATTATATTGAACATGCTGGGGACAGCCCTGCAACCCCAAAACCTTTTTTCTTTTTCAAAGGCCCCATATATATGGTCATCATATCTCACCACAACCTTTTCCCGGTGACATTATGTATGGGGATAATCTTACCGGGTACCCCCAGCGATGGGGCCACACTACAGGGTGCCAAACCTCTGTGACTGGCTTTGCCATTACTGGTGAGAGGGGATGCTTTCCTTGTTCAGCCTGGAATGGTTGAAGACCCCGTCTGAAGTTTGGGCCTTACAGGTCATTGGGCAGGAATATTGCCGTGCATGCCTTCAGCTCCCCCGAACCTTGGCCCTCCAGCCACCCCTTTGTCTCCGGAGTCGGAACTCATTCTACTGGAGGATGTCTGTCTGCTTATGTCAAAGGGCGATCAAGCTAGTTCTGGGTTCTGACGAGGGAAGGGGTAGTACTCCACCACTTTTCTGATGCCGAAAGAGGACTGGGGCTTGCACTTCTCCCTAGATCTGCGTCTGTTGAACTTGTTCCAACACAAGAACAAGTTCAAGATGGTTACTCTAGCCCAGATCCTACAAGCCCTCAATCTGCAGGACTGGTTGGTTTCACTGTACCTTCAGGATGCCCACTTCCATGTGCCAATTTATCGAGGTGGGTCAACACTATTACCAGTTCAGGGGCCAAGAGTTTTTCACCAGGCTGCTAGCTGTTTGGTTGGCTCTCCTTAGGAGGGGAGGGCAGTCATGTCTTTTCTTACCCGGATGACAGGCTCATCTGAGCTCGCTCTGCAGACCTAGTGTCAGAGCACCTACTCAACCATGCACTCTGTTGCACAGCCTTGGATTTTCCCTGAACTTCAAAACCATCGCAGTTCCTCCGATTTATCAGTGCTGTCTTGGACACTTGCCTGGGCCTGGGCAGGGCCTTCCTGTCTGAGGATTGTGTCAAACATCTTCCGGATGGTCCAGGCCTTCCAATCCCAGGGACAAGTCCTAGCCTCAGCATTCCTGCACCTTCTTGGCCTCAAGACCTGCATCCGAGTGGTGTCAGTGGCTCCTCTGTTGCCAATGGTCGCAGTTTCAGGGCTCTGAGCAGGTGGCTCAGGACCTTGGCCCCAGGTAACGGTCACGGACACACCTATTACTGATTGGGGTGCTCACCTGTCAAAAAGAACTGTGAGCAGACTCTGGTCTCAGGTGGAGTCTCTGTCACATCAAGTTGCTGGCCCTGGTCGCTTTCCTCCCCTCTGTGAAACCTAAGACTGTGCTGATACTGACAACACAGTGGCCAGGGATTACCTCAACAATCAAGGTGGAGTGGCATCCTTGCCTCTATGCAGAGAAGCAATACGACTGTGAAGTTTTGTTAGGGCAGTCCTCCAGAGTTTTCTGGTTTAGGTGGTATTTTTGCTTCCTCGCTCCTCCAAGTTCATGTACTGCTTTGGGAGTCGATCATAGAGAAGTGATCCGTGGGAGGAAATAATCTATTCGAAGAACAAATGACTTGCCTCTCAGTATTTCTACTTGTATTTGTTTGCTTGTTAGGCGCTTATACAATAAGGATATACTGTTTCAAAGCTCCCAGCATTCGTTCTGATGGATGTTACCCCCACGGATTCCTCATTGCCCTCCCTACCTGCCCCTGTTTGCAGGAAGCTAGTATACCATCGTTTCTATTGATCCTCAGCTTCAGAATGCTAGGGGAAAAAAGGTGGAACCGAGGTCCCGGAGAGTGGCGCTGCTATATATACTGGCCCTGACGTCCTAACTGGCAGAGGGGCACGTAGAGGTGTCGGACAGAGCTGATGCGCTGCCGTGCTGCGCACCCTGGCAGTGGATCTGTTTCCAGAGTACAGTTATGCTATTGCTGTGGTAGGGTTATTGTGAATGAGGAATCCGTAGGAAGAACATCCATCAGAAAGAACATTGCCAAGAGGTAAGTAATGTGTTTTTCTGTTCGGGTTGCACCAGTGGGGAGTGCAGCATTTCTGCCTGATTTCTCTTGTCTAGTGCAATGACTCTGACATTTCTGTTGGGGGTGTGAGGGGGGGTTACAATGGTGAGCACCTGCCGGTTACATATACAATTTTAATTACACTGAACCCCTCACCACTAGGCTATTGCCGTCACTGGTAACGGTTTCCCAATATGAAATTTCTATTTTTCACTTTTAACCCTGTGTGTTTTGACGAATCCATGCATGTCGTCACTTCTCCCATAGGGGTAGCCCCTTTCCATGAAGCCAGCGAGGTGAGGCCGCTACCCAAGTTTCCACCTCGGGGTGATACTCAGCCGGTGGATCTCATGGGGAATTAAGCCCCTTAAAGAATTAGTGACAATCCGGTGAGAACATGGTATCCCCAAACCCCACCTAACCAGCCTTCTTCTCTAACCCCCCTACAACACGGTCCCTAGTATTCCTATCTATTTCGTTAAAACCAGTAAATCGGGGAGTACTGGGAAAAGGAAGAGTCCAACTGACTCACTAGGAGTCCTCAAGATCAGTACTGAGACTAGGAGGAGGCGCCAAAGCATAGAGCGCGCACCTCTGTGAATCATACTGAGCCATCTAGTCTTTGTGGCCTTCCTATTGGCCAAGACACAAGTGAAGTAGAAGAGGGCAATTCAAACTCGGTGAGAGATCCTCCCTGGAGAAGCTGGGAGCTGCAGAGCCAGTGGTCAGGAGCCGCGCAAAGCAATCAGATGGGATGTTTACCCATCGGCAAAGATTCTCCAAAGAGCGGAGAGCTTCAATGTGGTCGGAGCCTGTCTGGAAGCAGGAATCCGAAGCGCCAGCAGATTGAGAAAGCTGTAAATCATTGGATGCCTGGGACACGACACCAGAAAGCAGCCACTGCAGAACTCTACCACAGGAGGTCGCCGAACAGAGGCCAGAGACCCAGAAGCAGCTGACAGACCGGTGAGCAACTGGAGAAGGGTTGGGGAAACCGGGAGGCTTGCTGGGAAACCCGAGAGACTATACTGCAATGGGATACAGATCAGGGACCTGCCTCCAGAAAGGAGTGTCCTCCAGAGCCATCTTCTTCGTGACAGTCTGATGAGGCCGCTAAATGTAGGTTAAGTATGTGCTTTATTTCAGCCCGCAGAGTGCAGCAACTAAGTGCCGACCCTATACATAACTGAATTCTTTAAACGTATACATTTGAACATATTACATAGTAGAAAGAATGCAGTGACACAGGAAATGCAGTGACACAGACACAACTTATCTCCCGCTCCAAATAATTTACAACCAAAGGAATGAGGGGAAAACAAGCCAAAAAATAACAGCGGGACAGAATCAATATAGAAAAGAAAGAAGGCGCGCATAAGGCGGCCGTCATAATTACAAAACCTGAAAAGTGGAACATTGTTAGGAGAATGACATTGTATGCATATTATAATACATTTAAAAATGGTGGAATAACCAGCATATGATCAAATTGCTGGCAATAAACATGAGGTCCTAAAAATTGTAACACTTCATTGCCTTCATTGTACAAAATACTTGCGTGACTTGGTGCCCTCTTTACCCTTTTGCTAGCTCTGACACCATCATACTCGTCACCACGCTCCAGCACAGGCTCACACCTAGTTGAGACAGTATTATCTTTGTCACCTTCTCCAGCATCTCTTCTCTCGACCACATCACACCCCCTACCCACACTCCTTTATATGGTGCATTTCCCTGACATAATCACCTTCCACACTCTTCCCCTCTATATGGTGCCAATCTGCCCATAGACCATACCACACCTCCTTCCACAATCAGAACACCATTGCTCACTGCCGTAATCTTTTGGGTCTCAGGAACATGCTTTTGACACATTTGAGTCCTACTCTAGGATTCTTCACCAAGACACAATCGCCCACGTATGATACTTCACCCCATGAAATTCATCAAAACCCTCTTGCAGTGTTACTGCCCCTTCATTACCACCTTCAAGATCTTACTGTCTACCCAAACTGAGACTGCTGAGCCCAACACCATGGACACCATTTGGTACCTGGATTGCTTCCATATTGTCCGCATTCATTCTCCTGTTCCTTAGGGCACATGCTTCATTATTAGGTGAATCAATTCTCATATCCCTCATGTAGAGAGCCATCTGTTCCATGCGCCGGGTCAGTTCTACGGCCTGCTCTAGCGAGATAATTTTTGGTAGCAGTTTCTCCTGAACTTTGTTATTGGTGCACCTTACAAGTTGGTCTCTAATTAGGGAGTTTAAGTGACCAAATTCTCAGGTGTTACTTGGGTTGAAGGACCGCTACATAATTCTCAGCTGGTTCCAGTGACTCTTGACACCTTTGAAAAAACCTGTGATGCTTAAAGGTGAAATTTGTTTTTGTCATCTTGGTCTTGCAATTTCTGCATTGCTACGGTTAAATCATCCATGTCACCAGCACTGTCAAGATCTGCTAAGCCGTCAAAATTGCCCAAATTATGAAGTAATGGGGCTCGTTCCCTTGCCGGTCCGAACTTGTCTCCAACTGTTTGTGTTTTTTTTTTTTTTTTTTTAAATATGGAAGTGCATTGTTCATGTTGATTGTACCGCTGCTATTTTTTATTTATACTAGTGCTTTTGATTAAAAGCACATTATAAATTTAATAAAATAAAAATGCACACATTTCATGTATTTGTATTTATTAGGTTTATATAGCGCTTAAATTCCAAAGCGCTTTACAATATAACTGGATACAAGAATAATGAAAGAAGCATATTTACAAACATGGAACAAACCTATGAAACAATATGTAGAACAATTTACCCAGGTAGAAGAAAGGTGAGGGGAGGGATGAGGTGTAAGGGAAAAGAGGAGGGAGTGAAGGTGGGGGAAGGATGAAGATTCAAGGGGGGGGGGGGGAATAGGAGGAGGCATAAAGGGAAAGGAGAGGGTGGGAAGGGGGAGACTAGGGAATAGAGGAGTGAAGGTAGTGAAGGATGTCAGGGGGGGAATGGAGAATAGATTTCAGATTTCAGGGAGGCAGGGAAGGAGTAGTAGGTGGGGATGGAGCGGATAGAAAGTGGTAATGTAGGGGGGGTCAAGAGCTGAAAGGAACGGAAACGCGAAGAATTGCATGCGGACGGGGGAACATCGAGTAAGAAGAGATCAGCAGAACATAGAGAACCGTAGGGAGTGTAGAATGAGAGGAGAGGAGAAAGGTGGGGGCGAGGACATGGAGAGATTTGAAAATGAGACACAGAAATTGGAATTTAAGTTGGGAGTGAAAGGCAAGCCAGCCAAGGCAAGAGAGCGAGGAGGAAATTGAGTCGTGAGGAGCAAGGAGACAAAGGGTACGGATAGAGTAGTGGTAGAGGGATTTCAGAGGGGGCTAGATGAGGCAGGGAGTCCAAAAAGAAGAGAAGAGCAGTAGAAAAGACGAGAGAAGATGAGTGAAGAGGTTGAGTTTAGAGGCATGAAAGGTGTCTGTAGATGGGCAGAAACAGCCATTTTGTAGACCTGATTAGGAGTGAAAAATAAAAAAAATGATATCACTGATGGGCCAAGAATCACTCCAACTCTCGTAGATGGTTCAAGGGTTTTTATTGGTCTTTTTGGGCCATAGTGCCATTCATCTCACTTTTGCCTTGTTTTGACCTGCTGCGCAGATGCAGGCATCTCTGATCCCTCTGTTAGTAGAGTGATGATCTGTAATCAGATGTGTCATCACTCCTTCCTAGCAGTGACCTCTACCAATGTGGCCAGGGGACGGCAGCCGCTACCTGATCCTGGGGGCGGGAATATGTGGGAGGATCAGATGGGGGAAGGTAATCCTCAAGGGACTGACGCAACATCAGACGTGACATGGTATCTCCTTTTTCCTTTCGGGGATACCCCTTCATTCCCCATGCCTTAATGGCATGTTGTCATAACTCCCTTTGCCACCAATGGAAACTACAAGGAAACCTTCCCATGCTCTGTATATGTCACCAAGAACTAACCTCCCTTTTCAAGAATGTAAAAGTACTGTGAAGATGAAGCTGAGTTGATTGATGAAGATCGACAAAGACCAGATGCACGAGCTGTGCGCTAGTGGTTGCAAGCACATAATTGGTGGTGGGACATTTAAAACGCCAAACCATCTAACAGGAGGCAGACGCTGGCTGGGAGAATCTTGTCCTCAGTGCTAAGGGACCACTGTATTGCTGAAAAGACCGTGGAGCCAACCGGTTCTCGGAAAAGGCCAAGGAAGTAAGGCGGCAGGGGCCGGTCCGCAAGGACACCACAAGAGGAAGTGAAGCAAAGTCTTCCTGGCATACACGGGTACCGGAGAGCAGCCCACACACACACACCACTTGAGCACAGAGAAGCACCTTGCTGGCAAGCGGGAACTGCGATGGACGCTGAAGCCACAAAGCAATGTCTGCGAACCTAGGGTGATGTAACGGGACGCAGAAGAGCTGCTGTATGTTTACCGCTGGGTAATCGAAGCATGCCACAGGGAGCTGGCGAGTCCACAAAGGGAAGGCTAAGACACTGAGGTACTTCGGCAACCCTACCGAAGGCGAATAGGACTACATTAAGCATATAAGAGAGAGATATAATGGAATGAGTGCAAGAGATTGTCAAGTTTGCAAGTGTGGCAAGTGAAGTATGAGAAAACCCTGACAGGATATACCAGGCAATGTCAAGTTGGACATTGTGTAAAGTAAATCACATGAGGAAGTCCTGATAAGAGGACATTTCAGGTAGAGCAAAGACTGTGTTTAATTTATATTAGAGGAGAAGAAACCTGACAGGGGAGTACACAAGGTATCCTACAAAATTAAAAGCCAAGTTGTTTGGCATTCAAGTTGTTTGTTGACCAGAGAAGCCCATGAAAATCGCATATCCTTAAGAGTTTAAAGTGCATGGAAGAGCAATCCAGGGGAAGGGAGCCATCCTCTGGAACTATGAACTGTGTCCATTGGGAACGTTTGTGTTGGAGTTATGCATTTTCTTTTTGAACATATGTACACTTTCAAGGCTAAAGACATTTCCCTTTTCACTTCTTGCAAGGAGAACAAGGTTTTATTTCCACAAAAATAAAGATGCGCATGCAAAGTACTCTGCTGCCATTGAATGTTCTGGTAAAATCAGCATGAGCAGCACTTTAAAAATGCACTCAGCATCATCAATGACGTAGGTTACATACAGTACAAATCTGAGTAGCTGGTTGGTGAGACCTTATACATAGGCTACCTGCTCCATATTGGGATAGCACACCATTGGTTCCAGCCCCGTCTGTCCATCTTCTCCCACGTTGGCCTCTTCTCGAACGTCATCAGAAATGGAGCTACAGCTAATTGATCATTATGTGCAGAATAAACAATACAGTCTTTATCTTTGTCTTAAGGTGCAGCAGGTACTGCAGACAATAGCTAAGTGGATATTTCGAGGTCAACTTGCACACATAAAACTCTGTTCCAGACATGTTGACCCTCATCCAAAACTTTCAGGGCACACTTCTCCTGGGATACGAATGCTGGCAACATGAGACAATGAAAGGTCTGAATCTCTGCAGCTCTGGCCATTCTCACCGGTCCCAAGATACAACCTATTCCTACATACACACGTTAATTTCGATTTTTGTGGCCTAGGTTTGTTGGCTCAGCTGAAGCGCAGAATCTGGCCTCGATTTCAGTATGGCTGCTAATATCTAGGATGACGTTTGATTCCCTATGTATTCTAAACCTACAGCATGCGCCCCCCTCCCCACACTATATACCCTGCCTTCCCCCTATAACCTCCCTGAGCCCCTACTGCACATTTTCAGGCCTCTGCCTCATCCAAAAGCGATTGAGGGGGTGGGGGGGAGGGAGTGTCTGGGTCGATCGTCTCTACTTCCCAACATTGGCCAGAATAGAACATTGGACATCTTGACATCGGACAGACCCTTCGTTTTTGTTTATGTAGGGAAAATACCTCTAAGAGTAGGGACAGCAAGGATTGTTCGACCCCCGACCCCCACCCCCCCCACCCCCTCTTTCAGTTGAAATAAGTCTATAGCCAAAACTTAAAACTCTGTGTCTGTGTCTTATTCCTGGCTCCTCACAGTAGATATTGAAGGTTGGTGCCTACTGTCTAAATCTGTCTTGTCCTGGTGCAGAGGAACTAAAGGTGGATTCGACTTTTCTATCTAAGACTCCCTCAGGGACTTTCCAAATTGTGCCCCACATTGTTTGATTCAAACTCTGACTCACTCACCCTTTCCCTTTCCTACTCTTTCCTCTTTTCTGCTCTGCCTTACTCCTCACTCCAGTCTCCTTTCCTTCGCTGTTCTCAGTCCTCCCAGGTTTTGCCTCCCATCCTTTGATACCCTCCATCCTCCACATTAGTCCTCCCTACGTCACACTACTACACACCTGTCCACACTACTCGCCCGTTCAAATTACTACTCCCACCCACCTCTCCACTACTCCTCCCTCCAAACCACTACTCAAATGCCCTTCTTTCATTCATTACCATCTTCACAAACACTCCTTATACTAACCTTTCTACGCACCCGGCACTCGCGCACGCCCCCATTTCGGTACCACTTTCACTCAGCATCACTTGCCTCTCCTATTCCAAACATCGCCTCCACAGTCCACTGCTCCTTCCTCCATTCTGTGTGTATCTTGGTCGTCCTTCTCCTCTGACCTCCCACAAGTAACCCATATCCTGTTCCTGTTATTTTCCCTCTTTCCCGGTGCATTGGGATTCTCTCCCTGGCCAATCTGACCGTTTCTTCCTAATCCCAGCGCGTGTATGTGTATTGAAAAGGCACATGTATTGAATTAAGTTCTTCCAACTTTCCTCGTGCATGGTTGCAACAGAACAGCCAATGCAGCCAACCACTATAAGTGTTTGTATCGCAGTATTTTAGTGTTAAGCTTCCCAGAGTTATTGTGACCCGGGAGGTGGGCGGGTAGATAATTTTTACCCCTTCAGTCTCTGGTGATCATGTGGGATTCTGTCTTGTTATGCAAGCATGCAGGAGCCTTCTGGCGCCCTGCAATGACTGTCGTGGCCGCGTATAGGGGCAGCTCCACCCAGCTCCTCTTTTTCTCAGTGGTACACCTCTGAAGTGGCAATGTAGGTCTGCAAGGCTGCTGTCTCTATCCGGCATTCTGACAGGCTCCAGTTTTCCCGCTCAGAGTGTGTGGTGCTTGTTCTGGTTTTGCTCCTCGGCTTCTCTGCTTACTTGCTGGACGGAATGCGTTGTCTTTAGAAAAAAGACACTGGAAAATATCTAATAATTAAATCAAGGCTTGAGCAAAAGGTAGTCTGCAAAAAACATGCTGGCACAAGGCGGGAGAGAGGAATTGGGGTCCCTCTCAGCTGCCAGCCCCTACCTCGGGTAGGACTGGCTCTGGAATTTTCCCTAGTAAGCCTCCTACCCCCCCTAGCTGATATTTTTTATTTGTATTGCGCCCATACAAAAGTGTTTGAGTACAAGGTGTTCCAGTCCTCTCTTGACAAAGCCCCATTACTGATCTTGTCACAACTATTTGAGAGGACCTATTTGATATTGTGAAATGATTTCAAGTCATAGGGCCAATTCTAGAATCGAGGGTGTTCATTGTATTCAGACTAGTGCAGTGAGGCATATGGGCTGCTACATACGTAGGTTCATTTTCCATCCATGTTTGTGCTTTGATCGATTTAGGTCTTCTTTTCTAGATTAACCCCTCACGTTATGTTTATAGACGTGGTTTTAGTTGATAAAGCACTGAACCCATTGGATCAAGAGATGTTCATCTTCCTTAGCCTATTTATTCCATTCCTGATTCTGATAGCTGTGAACACATTAATGTGTAAATGTATTTGCAAAAATCTTCAAATCGGCAAGGGCATGATGTTTGATTAAAAGGTTTTGTAGAGTTGAGGATGTGTATGAGTGGTTACATAATGAGCTCATCAAAAGAATGTGCTCCTCAAAAGAACAAGTCGATTATAGGGAGCGGAAATGATATATATATCTGAGGCTTGTGGAAGCTGCTTAGATCGCATGCTATTCATAGCTGACATCTAGTGGAAGCTGCAGAGTATTACAGTTGTTTTCGAAACCCGAAAAGGGACTTTGACAGGGCATGCCAGTAATACTATCCCTAGTGTGATGTCCACTGTACCCATGGTCCTTCACGCGGCGAGGTCCCTTGGATTGTTTTTTCCGGCCATCGTGAGCGGACGCTTATCGCGGAGTTCCATTTTGGCTAACACCAGTTGCTTATAAAAATTAAAAATAGTTTACTCTTTCTGTGCTTTTCCTTCCGACTTTGACAAATTCATCGATGCGGTGGAAAAGACAGCCTTCGGACGATTTTGAGATTCAACTAACCCTTTCGGCCTTGGAAGGCCGCCCCGGGCCTAGGCCCTTACAGTAGGGAGAGTGGGGGGCGGTCATTGAAGAATGTATTTTCCGACCCATTCCCTTTCTCGCCTGGCTGCCTTTCCTAAACATGGATAGAACACCATTTGAATTCTGCCCCACGTGCAATAAAAAATTCCTGTGGGTAGATGAACACTGAGTGTGTAATTTGTGTCTGCAACGCAACCACGACGAGGGGAATTGTCGAGCCTGCAAGCTTTTCAAACCTTAAGCTCTTCAAATCTAAGGCTCTTCAAACCTAAGACTCTTCAAGACTGAAGAACCAAGCACTAGGCCCACCACGCAATGCAGGCCGAGGCCGCCATTGACGTGGAGGGAGCTTCCAGTGATGGCAGCATTGCCGTCTTTTCGGACGGCAAGGGCGACGGGGAACAGCATTGTTCCAAAGTGCTGGCCTCCGACCCCAAGAGACAGATTTAGAAGCTCTTAGGAAATAGAGGAAGGCTCGGAAAACAGATTGTATTATTTTGCCTGAAGAAATACCTGCTAAGGGATGGAACACGTGGCATGAAGCGGAGAGCTTCTAAAGCTACATATTTAAGTCCTTGCTGATTTAGTCTTGCTTTTATGTAAGATGTGATTTTATTTAATAAAGATAGGTGCTAACTTAAGTTGGGTTGATTGCTCTGTTACTATTTACTCACTAGCAATGCAATTGATAGATTATAAACAGCTTTGTGTTTGAGTAGTTTGTTGATATATATCCATGAATTTGGCTAATTACAATGAGTGTTTCTTAACCACCTTTTCATTCCGCCGTTTTACAGATTGTCCTTAATGGGAGCACAGTGAGTGGCTTATAATAATGCACACCATAAACCAATGTGTTTCTTTTGTCACCTTGCCTTGTTAGAACCTAAGCCACAGTCTCTGCACCTGCCCAACTAAGCTCTGAGCACCCTGTACTTTGCTTAAACAGCCATGAATATACTACCACCTTGCACACTATCCACCTTGAGAAGCAAGCCACACTATGCACTTATGCAAAGTTCCTCTTTTCACACCTTCAGCAATGCTCTACATACTGTGACGAATCCCATGGTATAGTCGCTGCTTCCATAGGAGAACCCCTTTCCATGAGGCCAGGGAGGTGAGGCCATTACCTGATGGTGCCCTTGGGGGAGGCACTCCGTGGGAGGATCTTCTGGGGAGGGAAACCCTTGATTGGACCAGTGCACCTCCTCCATCTCTGTCCCCTCTTTCCACTCACCCCACTCGGTCCTCCTTGGTCTCTCACACACAAATTATCTATGAAGGGTAGAAGACCCCATCCATACAGAATATGCTGGGACAAGGAAGAGTGAAGGCTACCCAGATGGAGTACCTTTACCTACTGACACGAAGATGAGGCAAGGAGGAAAAAGTCAACTGAGGAACCAACATACACGGTACAGTCAACTAAAGTCAGACACAAACATAAAAAGGGAAGAAGGACCGTGTAACCAAGTGCCGACTGGCGGCTTGCCGCGCAGGTCAGAAAAAAATGATTAAGCCTTGTCGAACACATGATTCTTCAAGGTGGACAACTGGGAACACAGCAAGGTCCCGGAGCAACCCAGAGTTTGACCACGCGGTTGGACTGAGAAGTGCACGCCAAGGACCAGACCGGGGAATACGGGTAGGGCACGCAGAGACCGCACGAAGGCATGTGGACGACCGCAGCAGGAAGAATCTGTTCCATGAAGCCACCTAAGCAAGCCGGTAACACCACAAAAGGTACCTAGGTTACCATAGCTGGTGGTAGAGATAATGGACAAAGAAGGAGGTGGTTGGGGAAGGATGAAGAACCCCATCTCCCTTGTACCAGTACTAGAGGAAATATAAGAAACAGACATATGAGAAACAGTGCGTATCAGGTTAGTGATCCAGGCCTGGGTACGACATGTGATAAACCTGATAGAAGGGTCTGGGACCCATATGAAGTTTGGGAAGCCCAGCAAGAACAGCACTGTGAGGGGTTTGGGACCCGCGCAATGTCGAGGTTGCCCCGCAAGAACAGCACAGAGGGGTCAAGGACCCACATCAATTGGAAGAAGCATGCAACCAAGGGACAGAGGCCCGCAGCAAGTCCTGAGACATCCCAGAGGGGTCTGGGACCAGAGAGAGAGAGATCAGGACCAATTGCCACAGTAAGGGACACATTTTCTGGAACACTAAGGGCTACAGTCCAGTGTGGCAGGATAGTGAACCAGTCTTGATGATACATTTGCGAACTGGAGAAAGAACGGGGGAAGAGACTCCCGCCACCCCCCCCCCCCCATGCTTGGGAACTCTCTTTTTTGAAACAAGAGCAACCGATCGAGAAGAGAATGAAGATTGCCCATGCTAACTGCACTGGTCAGTCTTGATTCTATTAAAGACAAGGAGGCGAGCATTATGCTTAACTCTATAATTTGCCACCAACACAGCAATGCAACATTTTAATAAACTTTTTCAAAACAAATGTTTCTTTCTGCTTTCAATAGAACAAATCTTTAGTTTAAAAGTTTGTTTCTCTTTCCAAAGGCTCTATATCGATCTCCTACAAATCCCAAGAGCCTCCTTGTAAACGGTAGTCCTTCCACCACCAATCCGGTGCCTGCCTCCCCTATAAGGAGTCCCCATACAAGGTTCCTTCCTCTTTCTTTGTCTGCAGAAATCTCAAGTCTGAATAACCTTCCAACTTTAAATTCCTCCTCGAGGCAGTTGCGGTCCTGGCTTGCTATCCATAAGGTCCAACGGGACAACTGGGATCACTTTAGCCTTAGCTAGCAATGCTTTCATGCGGGTTTCTGTTCTTCTCCTACGAGAGACACAAAATAATGTAAGGGAGGGAATGTGATTTTCTGACTCGATCTGAACAGTTTCATATACATTACCAAGTCAATCTTAATTCCTCTTTTTTTGCATTCATTTGGGTGGGATATAATGCTCGCCTCCTTGTCTTTAATAGAATCAAGACTGACCAGTGCAGTTAGCATGGGCAATCTTCATTCTATGACAAGACGGAGGCGAGCATTATGCTTGTTCAAAGCTCTGTACCACCCTATTTGCCATTTCTGACACTGGCTTAAAATAGAAAGTCTTAAAAGTAGATTCTGAGGACCAATCAGCTGATTTCATGATGTCTTGTAAAGACACTCCTACTGAAAAGGCTCTAGAAGCCATTGCGCATCTAACAGAATGTGCACCAAAAAGGGTTAAATCAATGCCTGCCCACTGCATCACTTCTTTCACCCATCTAGCGATTGTCGCTGTAGCTATAGCATGATGGGGCTTCCTACACGCAATTAGCAATTGAGTGACGCATTGCGGCTTAACCAGCGCTGTAGCAGCCTCGTAGTCTTTAATGCACTGCGCTACGCATAGCTTTTTGTTATCGGGAAAATAGGGATAGGAAATCACTCTGGAATTGGATTTCGTCCTCTGCACAATAGTAAACGCAATTCCTTCAGGATAAAAGATCTTTCTGTCTCTAATGCTTTTACATTTGAAACTCTTTGACATGCTGTCAGACAGAATAATATTGCCAGTTTCCCTGAAAGCTGAGATCTGGATAGCTGACTATTTTCTGGCCATCTCATAAACAACTGTAGGACGTCACGGACGTCCCATAAGGTAGAATATTTGGGCTCCGGTGGCCTCTTTAATCTAATCCCTCTCAGTAGCCTGTGGACTGCTGGGTGTTCTCCTACTTGAGCTCCTTCCACCCTGTTGTGTCCTGCGGATAGGGCGGATCTATAAACTCCCAGCGTCCTGTAAGCACAACCTTCGAGAATTGTGTTCGCTAGGAAGTTAAGGACTTGTACTACAGGTGCTGAAACGGGATCCAACTGCAGGTTTGTGCACATTCGCGCCCAGGCATCCCATGCCGAACTATAGCTACTAAAGGTGGAAGGCACCCAGGAATCTCTGATACAATCTGCAGCGATCTGTGAAATTCCTGGCAGTTCCCATCTCTTCCTGAAATTCTGCATGCTATGAGATGCAGGGAACTGCCTCCACTAGAGGGCGATACTGGCCGGAAGGGCTGAGGAGGAGGTCCGGGTGATGCGGAATCGTCCTCAGAAAATCCGAGGAAAGTTCCATCAGTACTGGAAACCAGGGCTGAGATTTCTAAAGGGGGACCACTAGTACCAACTCTGCGAGGTCTCTGCGAACCTTCGCTATGAAAGGTGGGAACGCGTAATGAACTGCTCCTGTCCACGACTGTAGGAACGCATCTGTTCCCGCTGCACCCGGGTCCATCCTCCAACTGAAGTAATTGGTTGTCTGCGCATTCAGTCTGGATGCAAACAGATCTGTGTAGGGGACCCCACACTTGGTTTAATTCGTGAAAGACTTGGGGAAGCAGTTTCCAGTCGCTGGAATCTGTCAGCTATCCAGAGTTCCAGTCTGCTACGTCGTTCTGAGCTCCCGGAAAATATTCTGCTGCTACGGTTATCTGATGCTGAAGGCAATAGTGCCAGAAGTCTTTCGATAGCTCTGCAAGCATTCTCGATCTGGTTCCCCCCAATTTGTTTATGTATCGTACTGCGGAGACGTTGTCCATCTTCAACAGTACGGAGCACTTGACTCTGTCCTTGGTGAAAGACTGAACCGCGAACGAGCCTGCTAATAGCTCGAGGCAGTTTATGTGCAGATGTAATTCGTCCTCTGACCATTTTCCTCCGGTCTCTAACTGACCGCATCTTGCTCCCCACCCTGCTCTGCTCGCGTCGGATTCTATTATGAGCTCTGGCCCGTCGCCGAAGATGGCGCGACCGTTCCAGGCTTCCATGTTTTGCAGCCACCAGTGAAGCTCTGAGATTGCTTCGCTGTCTAAGGTTATCAATTGATGGTAGCCCAGACCTCCTTGCAAGTGTCTGGTCTTGAGCCTCTGAAGGGTTTTGTAATGTAGGGGGCCCCGGAAGATGGCCTGAATGGAAGCTGCCAGAAGCCCTACTATTCTGGCTAGGTATCGAAGAGAGATCGTCTTCTTCGTTAGGACTGTCATGATTTCCTTCTTTATCGCTCTCGCTTTCTGGTTCGGGAGTTCCAGTGTTGCTTTCACTGTGTCTATGATAAACCCCAGGAATTCTATTCTTTGAACTGGCTGTAATTGAGACTTGTCGAGATTCACCAGGAATCCCAGTGAAGATAGTAAGGTGACAACCCAACGCACATCGTTGACTAGAGAGCATTTGTTCTGGTTTAGGATCAGAATATCGTCTAGATAAATTATGATCCGAATACCTTTCTCTTATGGCCGCAGCAACTGACCTCATCAGTTTGGTGAAGACCCATGGGGCTGAGGCGAGACCGAAAGGAAGGCATTTGAAATGCCACACTTCACTGTTCCAGCGGAACCGTAGGTACCTGCGATGGGCTTCTGCTATGGGCACTGTAAGATATGCGTCTTTCAGGTCTAGACGTGCCAGCCAATCTCTTTCGCACCAACAAGTCTCTGAGAAGATGGATTCCCTCCATCTTGAAGTGATTGTACTTCAGCCATTCGTTTAGATTTTTCAGATTGATAACTGGACAGACTTTTTTTTTTCTGTGGACGAGGAACATATTGCTTATAAACCCAGGGGAAGACTGCGTCTCGCATTCTATCGCACCTTTCTGGAGAAGCTTCACTAGCTCGCTCTGAAGAAGCACTGCTTCCTGCCCTGATAGGTGTATCGCTTGTGGCTCTTGGCATTGAAAGGGGGTGCCTAAAAAGTCTGTGCAAGCCTGCTACGGCATTTAAAACCCAAGCATCGCTGGATAATGCGCGCCAAGCGTCCAGAAATTGTAGGGTCCTGCCCCCCACTTGCGCACACAAGGTACTCACCACCAGTGGCGCCTGCATGTCTGTAGGATCCTCTTTGCCTGCGACCTCTCGGAAACCTCGTCCTGGAGGGGAAGAAGGCATCTTGTTGTCTTCCCTCCTAATATTGTGCTCTGTGACCTTGGGGCCTGCGATGATAGGAATATCGACCAGACGCTCGGCCCCTTTGTCGTCCGGTCCCGGCAAAAACTCTTCCTGGAAAGATTCTTTTAATCGAGCTCTGCGCTTTTTCGAGGGCTGAATAGGTTCCTACGAACTGCGACATTACCTTCGCAAATGCTTCACCGAAAAGCAGACCTTTTGCTCCTTGCCCTGCTTCATACGATGCTATGTCGCTTAGTTTTGAGTCCATTTTTAGGAGCACTCCTCTTCTCAGAAGAGAGGGCGCAGTTGGCATTCCCCAAGAAGCACATGGCTCTCTGCGCCCAGTTAGCTAGTACCAGAGGATCTATGGGGGTCCTGGTGTCCTTGGCTTTCTCCGCCCGATCCATAATTTTCGCAAGTGGACCCGCTAAATCCAGTACCTTGTCTTGGCACCCTCTCCACGCTCTACCTACACCCTTTCTAATGTCTTTAGAAACTTTCGTTACGAATGTGACCATCTTCAGGTCTATATTGGGGGTCTCCGATAACTTGTCAGGGAGGTCTGGCCGGGGACATTCTGCTCTCATGCGAGATCTTACTTCTCTCTCAAGTGGTTTGCGTATATGTTGCGCCATGTAGAGCGCCACTTTCGGGGAGGATATCCACTCAGATGATTTTGGATGCCTAATGGCCTCCGGATTATACATATCATTCGTGTCCTCCTCTTGATCTAGAGTCTCCTCTCCTGCTGCGGGGTGCCATGGAAGGTCATCCTCTTCCCCCTCCTTCATCGTCGGGCGAGTAGCCTTAGTCTATGTCCCCTAAATGATTCACCCCTGGGGCAGGGGGTCTGGGCAGACCTTCTGCTGACTTTTCCAGGAAGGCCTTTTTCAATCTTGCGACGGGGTCGTCTGTCTTGTGGGGGTCTTGGTCAACCCTCCTTTCTTTGCTCGGGGGGGTCAAAGAGACTTTGCTCTTCCGAGCTTTACACCCCTGTTCAACCCCACTATGAGGGTGTACAGTCGATGGGCCTTCGCCTGGGCTAAGTGCCCTCTCTTTCCTAGGGGATTCCTGCTCTTTTTATAATATCCATGCTTCAAGCATGTCAAGTCTCTGAGCAATAGGTTGTACTCCTTCCGAAACTGCTAGTGAAAGGGAGTCACCCAATACTTTTTTAAAACTGAGACACAGGTCAGTTTCTTGAAGAGAAGGTTCCTCCTCCCACTCTTCCTCGGTATACTCAGGAGTTGTAGAATGTTCCCCTTCATAATGAGCAATGATGTCCTTTAGTTAGCCGAGCTAACATTCTTTTTGTCGACTGAGAAGATCAGGCTCACAAAATGAGGCAGCTGTAAGACTGCAGGCCTTCTAGAGTCACGCAAGAGTTTCTGTAATCGTACATGCTCCGTGACAAAGTAATTATTATTTTTTTTAATTATTATTTTTTTAATTTTTTTTTTTTTTGTCAGAGGACGCTCCACGCAGCTTTTCTCCTCTCGCTCGCGATCGTAATACGAATGCCGGAGGGCCTCTGGGGAAGACGGGAAGGTTCGAGACCTCCCGCTTCCCCAGGGTCCTAGCGCACGCCTGCCGTGCAATGCGCTGTGGAGCGGGCTAGATGCCTCTCACAGGCAAAAGAGTGCCCGTGGCTCCGGCTCTGCCTCCAGTCTCCCGAAGTTCGGGTTCTATTCGTGGTGCGGCTCTTCCGAGCCGCTTTAATATGATTTGGAGCGGGCACAATGGCGTCGCTCTATAGATGCACTCGCTAGAGTACTAATCATGTAAGAAATATAATATAAATAATATTCAAAACTAGATATATTCTTTTTTTTATATATATACGCTGCGTGCTAACTTTCAATATAGTCGTTTTAATCGAATTCAGAAACGAAATTAACTTTAGAGTCACATTTAATAGTGAAAATAAGCACTTATCTCGTATGTTGGCAGCAAAAAGAAAGAGGAAGGAACCTTGTACGGCGACTTCTTATATTCTTATAGGGGAGGCAGGCACCGGATTGGTGGAGGAAGGACTACCATTTACAAGGAGGCTCTTGGGATTTGTAGGAGATCGATATAGAGCCTCTGGAAAGAGAAACAAGCTTTTAAACTAAAGATTTCTTCAACTGAAAGCAGAAAGAAACATTTGTTTTGAAAAAGTTTATTAAAATGTTGAATTGCTGTGTTGGTGGCAAATTAAAGAGTTAAGCATAATGCTCGCCTCCGTCTTGTCATAGAATGGAAGACAATTCCCTGCTAATCCTGTCATGGTTTTGGATACATTGGGAAGATGATCATCCAACATCAAGAACTGTTAGAAATAGGGACAGATAGGGTTTCCTTTTCTTCACTTTTATATATAAGTAAGTTTTTACCAACTAACACACAACCACTGTGTCAGACACATACTTCTGCTTTTACAATACTCTCATCCACTTCCTCACCTGTACTCCAATCAGCAAGCATGCTCTGTGCACCCTATTTGTGTCCCTCAGACACTCTGCATTGCTCTGCAGCTGTGTGTATGCAGACCTACCTGCGTCATGGTGCTGCACAGACAGCTTGGCCCTGTGTGCCGGCAGCCTGAACTTGTTCCAGTCCTTGCCACCTACGGCCAGATGTGTGTACCTGCTTCTCTGTCCTTTGTACCTATTGCCCTGCTTACCTGCTGCTCTACTGTAATTGCCCCCCCCCTTGTTTACCATTGGTCTGGCTTTATACACCTTCAGCTCAGCAAGCTCCTGGTTTGCAGGATACTACACAGAGAGAGAGAGAGGGAGAGGGAGAGAACTGCTGAATTTAATCTATTCAGATTGTAAAGAAAATGAATGCTCATTTTACACTGATTTCTCAACTGCTTTTATTGAAATGTATTTATTTTTTAAAGGACTTGGTAAACATTGAGATGTTCCTAACGGCTAAAGAAGTAGAAGAATCGTTGGAAAGGCAGGAGACTATGACCTGCTTGGCTTGGTGTCATGATAACAAATCAAGGCTCAGAAAGATGAAGGTATGCTTTCACCTATATAGAGATGTTTTTGCATAATATTGTCCGTGAATAATTTTTAGGACCTTAATAGCTTTCTAACACATTGTAACAAAGTTGCATCATTGAGGAATAAAGTACTTGTTTTTTTTTTTTAAACAATTTTCTTCATTTGAGGAGGTAAAGATATTTTACATTCAACATGTGGCAATGGTACAATATAAAACGATATAACGGTATGCACACCAATTTTTAACCATTCTTCTTAACCTTTTACCACTGCCGACCCACCCTGACCCCTTTTCTTTGGACTTGAGTTTTTAAGTTTTAAGGTCCTGAGCTTTAAAGAAATGGGCCTCTTTCCCTGACTAAGGCCTAGAACGGTTACCAGGTGGACAAGAACTTCTGGTATTTCCCTGTTTTTATGGCTGTAACGTTCTCCATTGCCATGACCCCCCAAACCTTGACCATCCACCATGGTGACGTTGGCCATCCTTTGTCTTCCTGCGCGTGCTTGCCAGTGTCATTCTTGCGGCCGACAGTAGGTGCATTATTGGGGAAGAGATGTGGCCTGATGCTGCATAAGAGCCCTCCGCCACTGTTCCTAGTAGGATAAAGTACATCTTGCAAATCCGGCACAATGGATCTGTCCAAAAGGCGGCCAATTGCTATTGTAAGAGTGCAATTATAGGCCACAATATGACCACTCTGTGTTCACATTTATGGACGTGAGGAGCATCTTGTAACAAAGATTTTAATTGTTCACCAACTACCTTTGCCAAATTGGAAGTCTAGGTCCTAGCCTCTTTTGAATGAAAAATAACCATACCAGACCATAATGTGTGCACATATTTTAAATGGGTGGGCATCTCTGCATTATGTGAAGGGTGGAGTCAATGTCATGTAGCCCATTTCACAATGCGGTCTTACTATCGATTATACACAGGAGTATTAGCTGGCATTTTACGCTCCACTCAACCCTACTTTTCCTCTGGGAGCTCCTCTTCTCCTGTACCGATTCCTCATTCCCCTATGCCCTACCATTCACCCCTTGGGTGTGTACCATTTGCTCAGCAGTCTGTTAATTCCCATTTAGGTCTGAGCTTTATATGTCCCATACATACATACCTTTTATCCTATCAAGGGCAAGCAGGATTAAGTTGCTATATTCCTGGGTTCCGGTGCAGGGAGGTGATTCATTAACCCTAACTCTGTGATGGAGAAGAACATAGACTATTTTGTGTCATGTAATGGGTTTGTGTGTTTTTTAGGTAGAAATTCATAGTAAACAATGCTCAATTTAATTAAGATGACTCGTGTACGGCTTTCAAGCATTTGAATCATTTCTCTACATCTTGCTGCTGTCTGAGGTATGTTATCCATCTAGAAACGCCTGGAAGCATCTGGCACGGGCAGACTATGACAAAAAATAGTCCCATATTCACATTCACCAACCACAATTTGTGAAATTCCATGACAAGTTTTTGAGTAGTGCCTTTAAGAGCATTTTATTATTAATCTTTGAAAATGGTGTATTTCAAGCCAGTAAAAATGTTTAAAAGTACTGGCAGCACAAGGTACAGGAGTATTTAATGTGGCAAACCTAAGCCATCGTGGGCCACTTTTTTGTTCAGTCCATGTCTGGAAGCAAGGGTATGCATTTGAAATTGAAAACTTGATGAGAAAGACCATATTGAGGAAGGTGTGGTGCCTTGCAAAGTCGAGCAAGATGACATTGGTGGCGTTGAAAAGTGGGTTTTATACAATGAAAACGTTTTTGTGTCCAAGCACACAGGAACATGTAGGAAGAGGACAGATACGTTGAAGGGGTATGCAGGAAAGAGAAGGGATGAGAAGGACTAGGGTAAAAGTGTTTGAGGAGAGGATCAATGAAACCACAGTAGGAAGTAGCAGCCTACAGTGATTGTCCCTTGTCCCTTTTCAGTGATGGATGCTGTGGACTTTAGTGACTGTCTTCCCTTCTAAATGGGATGTACTTAATATAATAAGTTGAAGACCTTGTTTTCTGATAGTGAGGGTGTGCAATCTTTTTACTTTATTTTTCAAATCTTTTTATTTATGGAAGAGACATAGATGAACATAGAAAGTGACTGAGGGTGTCTACGTCAAAGATTACAACCCCCTCCCATTGTGTTCTCTGTACCACCCTGCTTGAACTATTCCAAAAAACATTTGTTACTCTACTTCCATTTGCATATGTAACCCTTATCAATTGTTCTACTTACCCCATTTCCAACTGCAAATAATTGATATTTCTTTGTGGGATCATCTCCATTATGACGCAACCTGCACACGCGTGGAAAACAATCTAACTAGAATCAACCTCATTTCTTTTTACACAGATGTTTAATCTCCCAGCCATAAGCCATGACCCAGTCTGAAAAATATGGACTATGTCACCGGTAGAGAGGAACAGAACGCACAGACTAATGTAGGTGTGCTCTTAACAAGTTTATTTTCAGGATCCGTAAATTAAAGTTACCAAAAAAAAATTAACCTACTTGTCCCATATCTTTTTGTGTTTCCTAAACGCCCACACTGGAGAGTGATATACAAAAGGCTCCTCCCAAGTCATGTATTGGGAGGTTGTCACTGTAGTTGGGGATTCTCCCAAGCTGGGCTTTGTCTTTGGCAGTTTGTTTAGGGATGCGTTGGGTGGTGGCTTTCAGCAAGGGCACGCAACTGAAGAGGCAAACTAAGCAAAACAGTAGCATAAAGGAGGATCCATGTAAAGTTACGGAAAGGGCCTAGTCTAAAGGACGGAAGGTCCAAAGGCCAACCCCTAACCTAGTTTCAACAAAAACTGCTGTTCCTTTAACCCAATGTTTTAGTCTATCCTAGGGTCCAAGCTTTTTTCTTTCACAAGGGCCTTAATTGCTCTGGATCTTTGTTGTGCTCATGGTGGGCTCTTTGTTTTGGTCCTAGATAGCGGAATGAGATGCTGACTTCACAACAGCTACCTGCTTGCTAACTCTGTGGGTGGGAGCACCTCTTGCAGAAGGGATTTCCCAGTGGATATAACTGGTAGAACCTCTCCCCCAGACTGAGTACTTGTGGGTAAGATACTCTCGCTCCCATGGTTTGAAAAGTTAGCAAGACCTGTTTGGGTTGTTGGCTTTGCAGCCTTGCAACTCCCATCAGTCTGGACGATGGTCACCAGCTGCTGGCCTTGCTCTTACTGCTTAAAGATCTATGGTGTGCCCCCTGCCAGTCTGAGCCCAGATTCCCAGCAGGTCTCTCCACTGTTATTGTTATTTGGCATTTATATAGTGCTCTATATATCATTGGTATGATCGCAAAGTGCTTGTGGGTTGATCGCCCTTGGGGACCGTAGTCCAGGTCAGTCGAGAGAGTAGGGTAGCATAGGGTGCTTGGGTGCACTCAATATGTGAGCAGCTAATGCAGTGGCCTGAAGTTAGCTCCAGCCTAACATTAGGTGCAGTGGTATTGAGAGATCAGTTGAATGTGTGCAGTCTGGTGGATGGTCTCCAAGACTGCATTCTGGTGTCATTAGGCCTATGTAGGACACTTATGTGTGCACTGTGACTAATCGAGGGAATTCGTCCCTTCTCTGTAAGGGGAAGCCCACCTCCTTTGTGAGACTATGGAGGTGAGCCTGCTCCACAACACCCTCCCCAGGGGTCGAGGCAAGTGGGACCTCACCGGGAGAGACTCCCCCTTAGAGGACAAGGACTCCTGTACCTGTGAGGAACTCCCTAAAGCTGTGCACACCGTGGCCTACATGAGATGTTGCACAAGAGCAGAGACTGTTAACCATCAAGTCTGGGATGAAGAAACACTTGGTCAACATAATTATCACATAGGAAAAGAACATGTTCCTTGAAATCAATATATTCTATTCACTAGGACGAGTAAGTTCAATAACGTGTACTCACCGAGAGAGAGGGAGGAATGCTTATGCCGGCAAGGGAAGGCCTCGAGCTGTGTAACACCTGCAGGTGGCAGAGTGACCATAAGTGAGGAAGCCTGCGACTTTCATTCACTGGAGAGCGGGACTCCAGAGCTATGGCGAGTTCCCAGCGAGGGAAGACTGGAACCCAGAAGAATGTGGTGGCGAGACCACAAAGGATCCATCGGTCCACCAACCATTGTTGATACCACAGCAAATATCTCACAACAGGGTGTCCGGGCAGCCCATGAAACGGACATACAAGGAGGAGAAAAGGAAAGCCGAATGAGAAAAAGCTGACAGACAAGTCGACGGCAGAGCGAAACCAGAGAGGCGGTCCCTGAGGCACCAGTCTCCTGAGGATGTTCCCCTTCACATGCCAAGGTAACTGGGAGAACGGTGGGCCTTGAGGGAATCCTTATGCCGTGCAAGCCACTGTCTCCGTGGAAATGAGACTGGGTTAAATCTGACAATTAAAGTGTTATTATACAAGAGAAAGTATTACGCAAGAGTTAAAAATAGGGAGAGAACAGATAATAACAAAACCCTGATAAAAGGGGAACTCTACATTCAGTGCAAGAAGCACATAATAGAGAAGAGAGAAGATTATGAGGCAAGCTTCAAATGGAGTAGTCAGTTTGATCAAACACAGTAGCAAATTGAACAATAAATCCCCAGGAGGAAGAGCCTATGAGAGGTACAGTATTTCCAAAGGATACACAGTAACGAACGGTATTGGCAAATTTGACTGAATATATCTTTAGTGTATGGCCGATTTTACTGAATTCAGGCTGTATGAAATGATTGTACAACCAAAAATTGGGTTAAATAGGCCATACGTTAAAAAAATGTTCTTGTGCTGGATATGTAAAACTTGGATTCTGGTGTTGATTTTCACATTGTACACTTTCTGGGATCAGGATTATGCTCTGGGCCCTGTCACAAAGCTGGAGAAATTGTCAACCTAAGATTAGAATTTGAGTGTTCATACGGTTAGACACAACAAATGGGGTTTGTGCCCAAAGGAAAAGGGATTCCCTCTGGGCAATGGCTTGGTAGAGTGCACAATATCAGTGCCCTGTTAATGCTGAGGTTCTGTTTTCAGGTTGCCTGTGAGCCCATGATATCCAACAGTAAAGTACATCCCTGATTTTAACGCATTAGCTTGCTGGATGGCCTTGGTCGACAGATCTTCAGACCTTGTGAATTCCCCCATTTTGAGTCTCATCGACTCGTTGCGTGTGAACTCCTAGTTTTTCCCTACTTAAAAGAAAAAGAGTTTTCTATAACTTAAAAGTGTTGAGACTGGAAACAAAACAATATTCTGTATTCACTGCTCTACAAGCAAGTACGATTTTGAGTTCCAACATTTCAAGCCCTATTCTAAAAACCATTTTCTTGAGTGATTACACACCAGGCAACTACCAATATAATCACTTGGTCTTAGGGAGTTGGTGTCCCACTGCAGGACCTGTGGTGGGGTAGGGGGGAGGCGGGGGATATGGTACTCCAGTGCTAGATGTTGGTCCCTGGGATGCGTCGCCTCCTCTAAAGGTGAGATTGCCTCTGGCAATATTAGAACCTTTTGTATCCTCATTCGTTTGATTGTCTGTTGAGTGGACCAGGTTCATAGCTTCCCTTCCCTGCCTTGTCATTTCTCGTGTGCTTGCCTGCTTGAACAACTCAAGTTGGTATTTTCACCACTATGTGGGTACCTCCGAATAGTATAGGCCCCATCTGGGTGCTAATTAAAGGGTCATTGGGGTGGCCTACTAAGTGCCACCCTACTCTGATCCCCCAATTTTCTCTCTCAAGTCTCACTTTGCCGTATAGGGGCTATATTGCTGCACTCGCTATGCCAACTCTCCTGGATATAATGCCCGTAGTTCAGATCTTCAACCAGTCTCCTGCTCTGACGTGGGGTCTCAACCTGACTTCCTTAATACTTTGGTGCCCTGGAATATCAACATCCTTCTCACTGTCCGTGCATCCACATGACCCTCCTAGTATAGCTACCACAAACCCTGCCACTCCTGCTTTAATACTCTGGCTCCTGATTCCCCTACTGCTACTGCTCATGATGATTAGGAAAATGAGGGCTAGTTTGCTGGTCTGTTCCTCTCTGGGCTTTCTCTGATCCTGATTGGCCCGGGCACTATTGAGGTACACGTTCCCCTTGTGGATATTGCATTCCCCTTGCCTTACTCTTGGTGCAAAGTTTTGCAGTGTTTTATTTCAGCTACTTTCTGGGTCCACAATACTAAAAGCAGGCAGGGGAATCATAGTTGTGTTTTGTGCCTGCCTTTTGTTCCTGATTTGGTAACTGTATGCAGTGGTTTACGATCGTGCAACAAGTAGGAGCTTTGGATTACTATCTCTGAAGCCTAGTCTGTGACCCATTCCGGGATTTGTCTCTCTGGTGTGCATGGGTCTCACCAGTCATCCATTAGCGACCCAATATGTTTTGGTGGCATATATTTGGGGGGGGGGGGATCTCCTATTTCCAGCTTCCAGGGCTGACGTCATGATACTGGTGACTCTGTCCCCCAAATTTCACCTATCCCCCCCAGTCATAATCCATATCTTTCTATAATTTCCCTGGAGTCTGTTCATTCCTCTAGACACCATCTGTATGCCCCTCTCCTAAAAAGGGCTGGGGAATATTTTGTATATCGCATCCAGGGGATGCATCAGGGAGCAGCTAGCTTCCCCTAGTCCCTACATTCCTGCTTTATCAGCATTTGTAACGCTCACGGTCACCCAAGGGCATCATGGCGCGAGGACAGCACAGGAAACACAATGAGTAACAATAGTCTAGAAGAGCAGAGTTTTCTCAAAACTCGCTTCCTCTCTGTTCCTGTCAGCATGTATATGGGGGGTTACCATTGCCCCTTGGCCATGTTCTCGGTGAGTGTATGCACCTGAGCTTCATGATTACTTCCTGACTGATTTGGGGACCGCTGGCCTTGTTTTATCAGTTGTTCTGTTTGTGGAAGCATGGAATCACTTCAATGCAAAAACTGAACCTGCAAGAGGCTAATTTACCACCTTGAATTTGCTGTGCGACTCATGTTTGTTTTGTCCACCATCCCTTGGGCTGTCTGCAGCTACAGTGCTAGTCTTCCACTACCTCATGCCCCTGCTGCCTGGTTCTTGCAGTACAATGGGATTTACTTGTAATGCTAGTTACAGATGCCACGAGAATCGCGCCACTATCGAGTCTTCAATGGGCCTTGGGGCTATCCCTCGCTGTCTTGTAATTAACCTCCTCCCTAATCCAGGCATCCTTACCCCCAGGTAAATTCTACAGAATAGTGACTACTTTCTTCAAGCTGTTATACTTGAGATGATTATCTAAAAGCCAGCTATTTAAACCTCCTCAGGGACTGCTTAACTGTTTCTAACCCCATACCGTTATTAGTGTTCTATAGTGACATAGTAATTGTGCCGGTATTGCACAAAAATATCCTGAAAAAAAAGAATGGTTGAAATGATCGGATTTCGGCTGTACCAAAATTACATACAACCAAAAATTTCAACTATTCGGTTTACTTTATAGCGAACAATGGCAGCAGGGGTTGCAGCAGTTCCCGCCCCCCCCCTTGTTCACTATAATGGAATCGGGGTGGGGGCAGCAGGGTTGTCCCCCTGCTTCGAAAACAACAAAGCTTTAGGGGAAAAAAAGAGAAAAGGACCCTGTAGAACCGGTTCCCATCCATGGAAGTGAAGGGAACTGGCGCTGCAGGGACTCAGTGGCACAGAGCGAAGTGTGCTGCCAAAAGGTAAGTAAGGGAGTGGGGTGAGCGGGGTCTGTCTATAAAGGCCATTTAGCTGTGGGGTGCTTATTTCGAATACGAACATGTGAAATTCAACGTTTTCGTCTTCTAAATGTTCGTATTCGAAATAATCACGTACATCCATTGTGCCTTACAGATGCTGGGTTGAAATCTATCGCGCTGATTTTCTC
This sequence comes from Ambystoma mexicanum, assembly GCF_040938575.1. Taxonomy (NCBI): domain Eukaryota; kingdom Metazoa; phylum Chordata; class Amphibia; order Caudata; family Ambystomatidae; genus Ambystoma; species Ambystoma mexicanum. The sequence continues at coordinate 1,451,234,673 of NC_090937.1, read as the reverse complement.
CCCACCCTCTCCTGTTCTTGCTACTTCTTCTCCAGTCCCTTTCTACGTCCTGCTCTTCCCTTTTTTTGCTTTTTCCTCTGATGTCTCTCACTTGCCTCTAACCTTCGATGTTACTTTCTTTGCTTCAATGTCGATTTATCCCTTCTGCTCCCTCCTTCACATTACTAGTCCCTCCTCCACATTACTAGGCCCTATTCCACACTACTTCTCAGTCACCCTTCTACCACTCTGTACCATTCACTTCACAGTTACTCCTTACACTCCCTATTCCCACAACACTAGTCTCACAAACGAGCACATTCCCACTGCAGTACCACTGCCACTCAATAACTCTGAACTGTGAATGCCCTTTTGCTTTTTCGGTGGGAGATTTCAGGTAGAAACTTGATTACTTAGATAAGGTTATTAAGTTTATTTTCTTTTTCTACGATTTTATTTTTATTTACATTTCTTGAAATCCATTTTTTATTCTATGTTCTCTGTGGAAACTGGCTCAGTTAGATTTTCGGACAGTATTTTTAGGGATGGCGGTCTATTTAGTTTGTGGACTGGTATAATGTTCAATAGTTTACCTTCAGCATGAATGTAAACTGTTCACTGTAAAGTATGAGACTGTGTGGCTTTGTCTCGCATAAAAAATATGTAATATATATATATATATGTCGCAGTGCTATACGTTTTGTTCATGTTTACTTAGATTTACAGAGATTGTCTCATGAAGGTGGTCTGTTCGACCAAAATACGTTGGCTTTTACATAAATGTTAATTTGGAAACACCATGGATGATGGACTATGTTCAATAGATTATATTTGGTATTCTTTTGACAATATTAACAACTGAATATCTTCTTCTCTGTTATTAAGTTAACCTATGGAAGAAGAATCTTCTAGCATTTTTTTCAAGAATAATGATTTTTTTTGGTTAAATGGATTGTTTGGATTTTTAGGATTTTTTTTTAAACTACAGCTTTCAGAGCGTGGCTAGGAGCCGCCGCGAGTGCCATGTCTCCTTAGGAGCTCCTGGCAGCTGCGGTGCACCGGAGGGAATATCGCTGGCCCATCGCCCCATTTTCACCTGGAATTGGGCAAAGTTACGTCTGAATGTCTGGGGAGTGTTGGGGAGAATTCTCTGTTAAGGCTAATTTCCCAAACCTAGTGAGTCCCCCAGCAGCTTTGCTGGATTTTTGGGGTTTATTTTTTTCTCCTGCTAAGAGTGAGACTCTCTTTCTCCCACTCTTAGACATGATTTGAGGTGTTCCTTTGACGTTGCATGTGTTTTATGGGCTATGGGGTCCTTTACCCCATAGGGCTTCATATGTTTTTGGTATGTGGGTTACACAGCACCCTCCGTGCAGTAACCCAGGGGTGTCGTAGCGACCCCCAACATAGACTCCATACCCTGGGACTGACTACTGTCTCCCAGGGCATGTAAAGTCACCATTAGCTTTACTAGTCTTAAATTGTGAACAGAAACAGTACAAACCATCATATTGTGGACATACTGGTCGGGGCAATTCGATTGCCCCGGGGTCTGTTGTTCGAGGGGGCACTGTCCAGTCCCCCCCCCCGACTGAGTTTTGGCTGGTGGCAGTGGATACTACTTTTTATATTCGACCGCGAATATATTCCTATGGGATTTTCCCATTGTTCAAGGCTACCACTTTTTAATATAGCCTCGAACATAACGCCGGTTTATTAAATTAATATAAATTCAATGGTTGGTATTTTTTGCCGAAACTCGGTTCCAAAATGGCGTTTGTGTTCGATTCTGTGACTCCAACCCAAGTCGAGCCCTTTGTTCCACTTTTTGGCGGGCTTCTCCACAGAAGCCTCCAAAGGTGGTGCTACTCTGGGTACCACAGGGGGGTGTGGGAGAGGGTTTAGGCACCCTGGACTGAGTTGCCTTGGCAACTGAAGTCGCACTCTGGTGTTATTGGCCAAGTGGTGAGCTGTCCGGCTCACCACTTAGCATGTTTCAGTGACAGCTAGGACTGATTAATGGGGGTTTTCTACATAAAAGCAGGGCTTTTGGGACTGGAACTTCAGAAGTCGCTACAGGACCTAAAGAATCCGAGGAGGGAGAAGCCGAGCCGACCTGCAACGACGACGCCACCGGTGGAGCCCTGCTGAACCGTCTCACCACTTTTCCTGACGACAGAGGAGATCACCAGTCCGGAGAGTCTTCTTCCTTTGACTGGTGGGGATAACCAGTTTGCCCGTCTTTTCGCCTTCCTGGATCATCTCGTGGCCGCCTTGCCTGTGCCAAGCACCTGGCAGCCGATACCACGGTTTACCACTAGCCCGAATAAAAGGGTAGTACCTTTTAAACCGGAGAACTCCGCAGCTGGTTTCTTCCCTGGCAGTGTAACAACCTTCATCTTTCCTCCACGTTGAGACCTCCTCTTCCTCTGGATGAAACACCGACTTGCACCCACTGCCAGGAACAACTGCCCCGTTGGAGTGTTCTTCCCACCAAAGGTACTGTGTCCCACCTGGCTTCCCTTGCGACAGATCGTTCGGGGTGACAGTAAATCCTCGACTTTCTAACCTGGGTTAGCCTGGGGCCTGTTAACTATCTTTTCCTGACTTGTTCTCAATCTTTTGTGAACTATCTACAAAGACTCTTTGGGCATAACCCCACTGTGCGATCCTGGACACATTGCGCTTGCTCTCTCTAAAAGTGGGTCTGGCATTTGAACTTCCTTGCTCTCCAGTAGACCTTGCCTAACCTGCCTCACTGTGGTTCTTTTAAAAGTATTGAAATTGTGTGCTTTCATAACTCTGCCTTTTCCCCTCCCTTTTTTTTTATAACTTATTAGAGTGCCATCTTAGGTTAAGCGCTCACCTCTGTCTGAAAATAAGTGGTGTTTCTCACTAAGACTTGTCTAATAAGTAATCAGGGTTGTATATCTATAATAGTGATTGTGTGTTGAATTTACTTACCTCTTTTTGTGCTAGTGTAATTTACAAGTGTGTCTTTAAATAAATAATTATATACTTTTACACCAAAGCTCTGGTCAGTGTTTGCTTGTGCTACTGTATCTCTGTACCTATTGTGTATACTCTATATACTGCCTAACTCTTCTTGAGAGAAGTCTGACTGCTCAGCCACAGCTAGCAGGTAAATCTGGGTGGTACAGACTGCTACCAATTGGGTTTACTGCCAACACCTGTAGTCGTAAGCCTTTTGCAGTGGTCCCTAAGGGAACTGCACAGGTTTCTGCCTAACAACGATCTTGGCTGAAGAATGGCTTTTTCACCATCTGAGGCTCTGCTCGCCTAGGGCTCGAACCACTCATGGTGGAAAATGGCGGCCTCCAAAGAGCAACTCGGGCCTCGACGGGGGGGGGGGTTGTTAAAGCATTATCTAGCAGCCATAGACAGCCAACCTCAGCTCCCCGCCAACAGAGTTGAGTCCAGCAACGAGGAAGCCAGCTGAATCCACTCCCGGCCCACCTATCTGCCTACTCGTCCTCCCACCCTGTAGAATTACCGCCCGTGAGGGGGCAGAGACCACCTCACGGAGCAGCACACTGTGAGAGAGCCCTTGACTTATGCTTCTGGCTGCTCTGGACCCCGGCCTCCCGCGATCCGCCGAGCGCCGCTCACCCGCATCTCCTGAGACAAAGCCAAGGAGCCAACGGAACGCGAGGAGCCCTGCTCCCTTCATAACGGACCCACAGAAGGGAGAACAGAGGTGAGCGGAGGGGGCTTGGCCAGAGCCACTGACCGCCTCCACATTGGTGGCGGCCCACCCTTTTCTTCCCAGCATCAGCTAGTCGCGCTGTCCCAAGCCCCCCTGCCAACTACACCACCTGCACCACAAGGGGCCGGGCCCACGAAGCTTAGCCCGCTCCAGGGGGCCTGCACAAGATCTTGCCACACCACATGCAGTCCCGATGGGCCCGGGGCTGCAGAGGCAGCAGACTCACCGATTGCCAAAACTGGGTCAGTTCTAAATCACCATCGCACATCCCAAGAGCGGGCCCACCCCCCCCCCCGCCCCACCCAGGAAACAACCCCTTGCTGAGGAGTCTGCCCTATGGACTGCTGCTGGAGACCCCTAGTAGCGGGTAGCCGCCGAGAGTGCAGGCCCACGCACCACATCCAGCCCTCGCCCTCCGGAGCACGCTCCCCCCACCCCCCCATTACCGAAGGAAGAAACTTATATATGCCCATCCTGGTGGAGCTGCCCCTGCATCATTGAGCCAAAGAGGGAAGCCCCAGCAGCAGCTTGAGGCTTGGGGGGTGGGGGGGCTCGTAAACCCAACTGCTGGGGTTGCACCCCCCTGGATTTCACCAAGACAGAGGACTTGAGCGCAGACCCCTGAGGGTGCTAGCCAGAAGCGACCATCCTCCCGCAACCGCTATCACGCCTCCGGGATCAATGGCGAGAAGCGGGAAAGCTTCCAAGCAGGTGGATAGTGCAACCCTAATGAGCGGAGCAGCTGCAGAAAAAGCAAAGAAGGGGGACCCGCTAGGAGAGCTATCCGCAGGCAGCAGCCCCCCAGTGGAGGCTCCGGACTCAACACAATCAGCTACCAAGTCAGACCTGAGGGACCTGCTATCCTCCCTGACAAGGGAGATCCGAAAGGGCACTGAGGAGGTTACACAGAAGATTAACTCCCTTGACAAGCGGGTCGTGGCGGTAGAATCCCGAGCAGCCGAGATTGAGACTGAACTCTGTGACCAGAAATTGGAATGGGAGAAGGCGCTGGACCGAATCACAGCGCTTGAGGCGAAACAGGAGGATGCGCAAAACAGATTGCGACAAAACAGTATCCGCCTCTGCGGGATCCCATCATCAATCCCGGGCGCAGAGTTGAAAAGCTATGTGTTGGAACTGTTCAGATTTATCTTCACCCTTCCAGACGAAGCCCCATTGGAGCTGGACCGAGTACACAGAATGGTCCCGAGACGGGCGTCGTCCCCCCCCCCCCCCCCCGGATGTCCTCGTAAGGGTGCACTTCTATCAGATCAAGGAGGATATTATGCAGGAGGCCAGAATGATGCACCAAATCACCTTTCAAGGCTCCAGATTCCTTCTTTATCAGGACTTAGCAAACGCAACCCTCCAGAAGCGGAAAGTTCTTAAGGTGCTGACGGAATGGCTCCGGGAACGGAAAGTCCCATACCGCGGGGGCTTCCCAACATCTGTGAGATTCACTTGGGAAGGAGCCAACCGGGAGATTCACTCCCTAAGGAAGCAGAACAATTCATGGGTGTTGGAGGGGGGCCTGGAGGAGTCGGATGCCAAAGAAACAGCCCGAAACGCACCCGCGAAACAGCTGGGGACATCCTGGATCAGAGTGAGCCGAGGGCGTAAGATCCACGTAAGGCCCTTAAACCAGCTTAACCAACAGCTGTTTAGCATCACCAACAAGGCTGGAGGGGTCCTGAATCGGAGCCTGGTGTCCTTTTGGAGGCTCTGGCCCAGAATGCACACTCGGTGGGCGGGGGGGCGGTGGCGGGTTGGGTGGCAGGAAGCGAACGCCCTCTAGGGGTGGAGGAGCACAGGTATCCACACATGATCAACAAGGTTGCGGGTCCCAGGGTACCCTTACCTCTCGGAAACACCCACCCCTGTGCCCTAATTCTATCTTGCTATGTCACACCACAGCTTACGCGTTGGGCCCAGTTGGCCAGTTGATAGGTGCACCTGACCCGTCAGTTACCCTGTATAGTAGGATGAGTTCTATCCTGCTAGGGGGGACTTGGGGGAACTTGGGGGGGGGGGGGGGGGGGAAGGGGAAGAAAGTTACTAGAGAAGAACGGGAAGGGTGAATTCACCAGCCCCACCTCTGCAGATAGCCGCACAACACGGATCACCATCAGCGAAGAGCACCCTTGCACAACACAGACAACAGGCCGCCACACACACTGTCCATATCAACCCCAGGACCGGAGCCACACGAATTACCACCCCTTAACAGAATGACTGACACTCAACATTGTAATCCTCACCTGGAATGTGCAGGGCCTTAACTCCCCAAGAAAGCGCAGATCTGTGGAACATACTGTGGCAACTAGCAGGAGACCTAGTCCTTCTTCAGGAGACCCATCTACTGCGGGCTGACGAAAGCCGAATTAGATTTAAAAGGTTCAAGAAGGCCTTCTTTGCGTCCTCCGGGGAGAAAAAAACGAGGGGTAGCAATTCTCCTGAGTGACAGTCCCCCTAACTAAGATCACGGTCAAAAGGGATCCGGGGGGCAGATTCCTGCTACTAAAGGGGTTATTTGTGGAGCAGCCCATCACCATCATGGCACTGTACTGCCCAAACACCGCCCAGAACAAATTCCTCACTGACCTGATCCCTAGTATCCTGACATTTAAGGAGGGATTCCTCCTCGTATGGGGAGACTTCAACCTTGTCCCCAACCCTCAAATAGATAAAACCCTGGCACCCACCAACTCTGACTTCACGCACGCACTATCGCTGGCTAAGCTCCTGCTGGAAACCGATACAATTGAGGCATGGAGACTGGCCAGCTGGAGCTCAAGGGATTACACCCACTACTCCGGGGTGCACGGAGGCTTCTTGCGAATTGACCCATTACTAACCTCTAGCTCTCTGTTCCCTGTTTCAAAATAGAGATCCACACACGCATGATCTCTGACCACGGCCCAGTCTCCGCTAACCTTAGCATCTCGGGCCAGACAAACAACCCACAGCAGCAATGGAAACTGCATGACTCCATACTGCTGGATGACAGCATTAGAAGGGAAATTGGGGAAACCATAGGGAACTACTTTAAGGAAAACGCACTTGCAGACGCATCCTTGGGGGTAACCTGGAACGCTGTGAAAGCTGTGGTCAGGGGCTTCTTAATTAGCGCCGGGGCGGACCAGAGGCAGGTGTCAAACATTGCGGCAGCCAAGCTTGAAAAAGAGGTGAGGGTCTGGGAGGCAGAGTTGATATCCCATCGTTCTAGGAAAACAGAAAGGGCCCTTAAAAAAGCTAAAATCGCACTCGAGATCCAGTGGGCTGACCGCACTGCCAAATCGTTGGCCTTCACCAAACAATTCTATTATAGTAAAGGAAACAAAGCAAACCAGATACTTGCATATAAACTTTAAAAAACCCACAGCCGGAATAACATCTCGAGGCTCATAGGAGTCAGATAAATTGGAGGAGCTAGTAAACCACCACAGAGCAATTATGACGGGGGCCGCCCACGCTACTGGCAGACCTACCCAGATACCTTAGCCCCATGCACCCCCAAAAGAAATCTCTGCTAACACAACTAGAATCTCCAATCATATCGGAAGAAATAACCAAAGCCATCAAATCATTAAAGAACACGGCCCCAGGCCCAGACGATTTTACGGCAAAATTCTATAAAAATGACACGAACATCCTGGTTCCACACCCGACTGCCCTATTCAATTCCTTCCTAACTACAGGCACTGTCACAAACTCCATGGAATCCCTTACAGTGCTTGTACACAAACCAGGAAAGATCCTGAGCTTGGCTCCTCCTACCGACCAATAGCCCTAATGAACAATGACAGGAAAATATATTCGAAGGTACTGGCGTGCGGGCTGGGGGCGATCCTACCGGATATAATTGATCGGACCAAATGGGATTTATCCCCGGGTGGGGGACACATGACCATGTACGGCGTACGATCAATCTAATTGAGAGCGCCCACAAGACTGGGGAGGGAATGGCCGTAATATCATTAGATGCTCACAAGGCCTTTAACCGAGTGGACTGGGGCTACATCCGAAAGGTGCTGGGTCACTTTTGGTTCGGACCAAACTTCACCAAATGGGCTATGGCCAATTACCAACACCCCACCACACACTTGCGGCTCAACGGCAACAAATCCGAAAGATTAAAAATTAACAGAGGCACCCGACAGGGATGCCCCCTCTCGCCACTAATCTTCGCTCTCTCCATGGAGCCCTTTGCAGCCAGAATACGGCAGAACCCGAGCATAAAAGGATTGATGTTGGGGGGCCATGAATACAAAATTGTCCTATACCCGGATGAAGTCCTTGTAACCATAACAGACCTTGGCTGCTCCCTCGGCTCCTTTTGTAAGGAAATCGAGGAATTCGGGGCGGTTTCCGGTTTCAGGATTAACTTGGACAAATCAGCTGCCCTCCCAATAAACCTCTCTAAACAACAAAAAGCGACCCTCAGCCAAATATTACCGATTCCCTGGTCTACGAAACCCATTGAACACCTTGGGGTGCAACTTCCCGGGGTCCCCTCCCGCCTATACTCCGACAACTTCCCGCAGCTGTTCAGGGACTTCCTGGGCGACCTGAAGAACTGGGGGAATCGGGAAATCTTGTGGTTTGGACGCATCACTGCCATAAAAATGAACATAATCCCTAGGCTCCTTCACCACTGTGCTGCCCTCCCAGTCCACATTCCAAAGTCCGAGTTGCTTTCCCTGCAGAGGAAAATACAGGAACTTGTCTTTGGGGGGTGGGGAGAAGAGGCCTAGAATAGCCAAAAGAATCATGACCCGTGAGACGGCCCTGGGAGGGCTGGGAGTCCCCGATGTAGCGAGATACGCTCACGCAGCCCAACTCTCTCATGCATACACCTGGTCCCAATCATCAAGCCAGCCACTTTGGAAACAGCTAGAGGAGTCCTGGTGCCCAGTCCCGTTGGGATCTGCCACACCTCCCACCTATAAAATCCCAGGGCAAGGGAGGCCCCCCTCGCCTTAGCAACTAGAGTAACCATGGAAAGCTGAAGGCAGCATCGTGGAAATGGGGCATCCGGGGAACATTAGGCCCATTAACATCCATTTGGAATAACCCTGGGTTCTCCTCGGGTGGGTCGGCGAGAGGCTTCGAATCATGGAAGGTAGGGGGTTTAAAAAGAGTCGCAGAGATGCAAGGAAAAGTTTGGGGTGGGAGAGCCAGAGAGATTCCACTACGCCCAATTCCGGCATTGGCTGTCACACAAAGAGATCAGGGAAAAGGGGTCCAAGGACCTAACAGCGCTGGAGCTCTCGCTTGTTTCCCCTGCTCCAAAGGCAGAATCTCGACGCTACACCGCCTACTGAACAGAACCGATCCCTCCAAAAAAGAAAAATACATACAAGACTGGGAGAGAGACCTGGGTAGAGAGTTAGACGTGGAGGAATGGGGGAAAATTTGGACCAGACTCCATAAAAGCACGCAATGTATCTCGAACAGAGAATGTGGCTATAAACTTTGCTACAGGTACTACATTACCCCAGAACAATTAAACAAAGCCAAGCCCGAAACCCTGGCGAACTGCTGGCGTGGTTGCAGAGAGCGGGCTCATTGTTCCATATGGTATGGTCATGCCTGAAGGCCGAACAGTACTGGAGGGAGGTAGTGGGTCACATCAGTGAACTAACTGGGGTCACCTCCCCTGTGACCCTGGAATAATCCTTCTGGGAGAGACGGGGGAGGGGGGAATTCCCACTCTCTGGCCATATCCCACGCTTGTGCACCCACCTTCTCCATGCAGCAAAAGTAGCATTAGCTTGGCTCTGGAAAAAACACTGAATGCCCATCAACTCACCTATGGTGGTCAAAGTGTTGGGAAATAGTTGTGGCGGAGAAGGTCCCAGCAATCCGCATGGGCCGCCTGAACAATTTTCTAAATGTATGGGCCCCCTTTATGGACTACGCCGAAAAGTACCCAGCTCTCACTAAAAGACCACCTCTCACGCGCTGGTTCTAGACTGGCTTGGTTTATGGAGGCGGGCCAGCATGGGGAACGAGGGCGCGGGGCCTTGACACTTGTGGGAGATGGGGGCGGGGGGTGGGAATAGAGAGGGAGTAGAAAGTGCAGAAGCACGACCAAGTTGGCCTGCCGACATTTATAGAGGGCAACCTCTAACGCATCCCTCGAACTGTGCTGAATTACTGTTGTTGATGGCTATTTGTGTGATATGTACCTTTGCTGTTGGAAAACCTAATAAAATTGTTGGAAAAAAAATACAGCTTTCATACTAGAATATGAATAAAAGTAGGGAGTAAAGTTGAAAATGTCAATGGCCAATAGGTGGGGATTTGCTTGTTACATGAAAGATTATCAGATGGTGGTTAGGCAAATTGAAGACTACTTGTTCTTCGCAGAATAGCCAAGCTTTTAAGTGCTGACGGAATGCCCAGTAGGAAAGTTCAGACCTTAAAGAGGGGTTGGGGAGGTGTTTGCTGCCACTACTGGAAAGCTGGAACCACCAGATCTTTGCAGGTTGTATCTCGGAATGGCGAGAAGATGCAAGTAAGACGAGTGGCTGCGTCTGTTAGATTGGCATTTGGCGAATTTAGTAGATAGGTATTTGGAAGCCTTATTGGCTAAGCATCTGTGGGCGATGGCCAAAGGTTTTAACAGGATATGATCACAGATAGGTAGCCAGTGCATTTTTCTTCTGGTCGTAGATATATGCTCTTATTTTGGGAATGCTCAAGACTGCTCTCCGCGCGTTGTTTGGAATCACTTGCAGTTTCTTGATGTTGCAAGCGCTTGTGCTGACAAAGCGTTGCAGTAGTCTAGCCTGGATCGTATTAATGCTCTTGCTAGCATAAAGCAGCTATTGGGTTACAGAAAAGGTCTGCACGCATTATTTAATGTCGTACTGTAGGCTGCTGAGGAGGCAATAGCATTCACTTGCCTGGTTAGTGTTGGGTTAGAGTCCAAGTAGACCCTTAGAGTTTTGACATCATGAGAGACATAGATAGTATTGACGTCAATAATGAATGATTTGTAGGCTCCATCTAGTTTCTTTAGTCGAGTTTGTGGTCCGATCAAGAGGATCTCAGCCTTATCGTCATTGAGGCATTGTAAGTGATGCGCCATCCAGGTTTGGATAGAGTGATAATCTGCTTCTGGCGTGTTAGTGTGAGTGAAATAGTCACCTGTAATGGGTAGGAGAGTCTGTTGTCTGTGTAGTTGGTGCTGGAAATACACGGAAGGTCAAACAGCGGCTTTGTAAAGGCATTGTACAGTGTTGGTGAGACACAGGAGCCGTGTGGGTCCCTGCAAGTGACTGGGGAAGGCTGGACTAAGGCTGTAGGGAAGAAAACTCTTGTTGGCCTGTTGGCAAGGTAAGGGATAATGGTGGTGGTTGCTGCAATGGAAAAATTTGCAGCTGAAGTACGGTGTTTACAGAGTATTTGTTGATCAACCAATTCAAAGACTGTGGAGCGGTCCAGCAAGAGGAAGGCCATTCTGCCATAATCTTTGAAGGCATCCATTTGATTATTTTGGTCTAGGAGAGCTAATTCTGTACCATGACTTGGAAGGAATCCTGATTGGCGTAGCCCTAGAATGTTATTGATTTCCAAGTGTGACTGAATTTGCAGGCATACAAAACACGTGCCATTTCTGCAGGAATTGTATGCGGAGGCCAGACAGGGCCTGGGACCTTCAATTTGGAGGTGCCTGACATGGACTAAGTTAGTGTTCGAAATGTGTGGGAATCTCATGAAGCACTTGTGTGATCTAGGAATCGAGGAACTCGCAATTGGTTGGGCTCACTACATGTGACTTTATTTCTAAAGACATTTCAGCCTAACATAGGAGTCATTTGGACGTGGCTATTTACAGCCGATAACACCATAATTGTACAGAGAGGATCACAAGCATAGATTTAGGGAATTTTTGCCTTGAAAAAAACGAACTTGTTGAAACACATTCTGGCAAACTTTAGTAACTACAAATCTGTTCAATAGATTAGGTTGACATATCCAATATTCTGTTTCCTTGTACAACGTGGCAATAGCACTATATTCACTATTAGGGACAAGCGCATTTGAGCTTGGCACGTGTTTAGTAAACTTATTTTAATCTTAGGCAGGGATTAGCCTAATTAGTGCCAGGATCTGCAGCTGTTCCCATTTCTTACTGTTGCTTCACGTTGATCACTAACCCAAGCACGCCCACTTCCTGGTTTAGACCCCACCTTCTCTTTGTTGAATTTGCAGGTGGGCTGCCTTAATATTTTGAGTAGGAATGGGACAGTTGGCATGGGTGGAAAGTTGGTGGGGATGTTGGGGGGGTCTAGTGTTGGTTTCTTTAGTAGTGGCAAAACCCAAGTGTCTTTTAAGCTGGCCGGTCTGAGCTACTGGCAAATGAGGAGTTGATGAGAGAAGTAATGCATGGAGAAAGTGCATCTGTCCCCTTGGCATTTTGATGGTTTAAGGCCTTTTCTTATTTTGATTAACTTGAAGTTGGAGATGGGTTTGAAGTTAAAGGATTATGTGATGTTTTGTGTGGGGAGGAGCTTTGGCCTCAGGGGGCCATCTGTTGGTATTAGAATTTTTTTCTTAGTTTAAATTTATTTCTGCAGTAAGGCTATTTTATCCTGAAGGGCCATTTGCATGTTAGTGCACTTTGGTGCAGATATCTGGCAGAGTCGCAGGGGACTCCAATTCCTTTAATATGTTGAAGAGCTCTCTGGTGGATGATTTTGCATTGTTGATTTGAGGTGTCCGGTCAAACGATCGAGAAAAAAAAAGGCTTGAATGCCCTTTTTTTCAAAACCAAAAGGACCGGAAAAAAAGTTTCGAATGCTTTTATATTTATTTTCTATATTTTTTAGATTAGTGTGCAAAAAAGTTTTTTAATAAGGAAAACAGGGGTTTGGGGAGCACCCCCCCATAACTTTCTTTTGCCACTTTGGGTGTCACAAAAAAGGCATTTGATCCTTTTGTTTTAGATACTTTGACCTATAACCTTGATTCGAGCATTAAAGGTGGCGCTTTTTGCATTGAGTATAGCACGTTTGTATTCTTTTGCTAGCAAAGTGAAATGTGCTTTGTCTGAGGGATCCTTTCTCTATGCTGATAATGCGGTACGTTTGTTTGAGCTGAGTATTTTCAAGGCTGGCGTAAACCAAGTATTGAGGTGGGACTGTGGTTTGGCTCTACGCATTTCCAAAGGGGCTATAGTACCCCAGGGCCTGTAGTAAAGAGAGATTATAGGTCTCGACCAGCAGGTTTGGATTGCTTGAAGTAGGTTGAGGGCTGGTGAGGGCAGTTAGTAGTGGCAGGATATGTGCTGGAGTAATGCTCCTGGTGTTTCTGGTAAGTATGGCATGGAGAGCAGCTAATGAGGTTTGCTTGACTTTTTCAGAAGAGATACTGAAGGGGGTGACTTTGATCAGTCTAGGGATATTTGGGGTTGGAGGTGTAAGGAAAGCATGGCATCAAAGTAAGACGGAGACAAGTGACAACAGTTCAAGGTTGTTAAAACATTATCAAGGGGGTGGTAAATGCCTATCTAAGCCTAAATCTAAAATGGGAGCAAGCTAAGACCATCAAAATAATACTGTAGTCTAGTAGAGTCTTTGTCAAAATAAAAGGGACTAGCCTTACCGCTAAGTTACAAATGGTGTGGGGGGGGGGGGGAAATGGCCTCCTTTCCCCGCGTTTTCAGCACGGGACAAGGTGGTTCACTTGAGAATAGCACACGCTTGGGCTTCTTTGGCATGAGGACACAGTTCTATTGTACGTATCAGGGCCTTCTACGAACAAATCTCTTAGGTTATCAAAAAGTCTCTTGCTTCAGAGGGCCTGATGTATCAAACAAACACAAAGTTCCTTCCCAAATATTCCCATGGGGTGGTTCACTCTTCACCCTGGATCCCCCTCAGCTGAGCTCAGAACCCCTTATCACAATTAGTCTCCCTCAGATGAATTACAGTTTGTATTAGTTAACAATCTCTTCTCGGGTGACTGTTTCACCCCGGATCTCCCTCATCCGGGCTCAGACAAATTACAGTTTTTATTTAGCATTTGAAGACTTATGAATGTGCACAGGGTTCGGCTTGACCTGCTGCAGCACCATTTCGATTTCAGTTAACAATTTTACACTCACTTGGATGCCTAACTGAGTCCTTCGAATGTGCACCCACGTAGCGACGGACCACTCTGTATAGGGCATCTACCTTGGTTTCAAAAGTTCAGTCTTTCCTTAGATATTCAATTATATTTGCATTGTTCATCACATATGCCTTACACTCTGTTCTGTGCAGATGTCTTCATACAATGTTGCGATTTGCATCCTTGGTTCAAACACAGACCTGTCTGCCATCAGTCCCCCGATACACCGGCTGTAGTGACTTTACTGGAGCAGCTTTGTTGTGGGAGCCAAGGACAGTACCATGGCGACAATCGCTCCTCCCCACCTAAGCTATCAATGTGGGAGAGCCCCCAGCACTTTTGACACACAACGCACCTTTCTGCAGCTTTAATACCCGGTCTTGTTTCTTATCCCTGAGAGCTTGCAAAAGTAGTGCTTTTCTTCCTCTGAAAAGGCCAAGGGCAATTCCCTCTTTGCAGCCCTTTCTGGTCTTGCCACCTTCCTCCTCATGTTAAACCGCCATCTCCGAAACTGCTGCTTCCTTGTGTATTTCGCCTTGCTCAGAGTGTGTTTTTGTGCTCTGCTTTTTATCCATGTGGGGGAGTGTGATGGATGTCAGGTGTGTGTAATGATCCGTAATTGCCCGACTCTGCCCTTGTGTTGGGACTTGTCAGGCATACAGCTCGGGTGTTAGTCTGTTGTCACTCATGATGAACGGTCTGTGAGAAACTGTTCGTGTCGGGAAAGGGGGGGTGGGGCTTGAGCCTCTGGGTATCCTACCTGGTAGGATGGGGGAAAGGTGTTACAGGGGATGGGATACTGTGCCTCGCCGTTCGGTGTCCTACTTCCACTCCCCGAGGACCCCTCATCCCGGTGATCCTTCCACACTGGTCCACCCCGAGGAACTAGATCCAATAGCGATGGCCATGTCCGGGCCACCTGGATGACACATACCCATGAACTAGCGGGTGAGACACCTTCAGGTTTCTCAGAGAGGAGGAGTAATATTGCCATACTCTTATGTCCCGTCCCCTTACCTCCAAACTGTATGGGCGTCCCTCGCGAGGGACAGGAGATGCTACCCTTTTCACCAGAATACATCTTCTTCCTCTTTAAATTTCAAGGCACGCGGGGGCATAGCCCTCCGAGCATGCGCTCGCCTGACTCTGCCCACTGGTGCCATTCGTCAGTCCCCCTTTTCCCCCGTCAACTGGAAACGGGGAAGAGAGGAGATGCCTAGAGGTGATACCCTGGGTGAAAGACCCGAAAAACAAAAACGCTGAGTCGTCGAACCCGGCGAACATAAACCCTCGAGAGCGTCATGAACCCTCGAGTAAAGACAAAAAATCGAGAAGCTGTGTCATCGCCGTCGTCGAACCCAATGAAGGATACGTCCTTGAGGTCTCAAACCTCAACTATGCTACCGGCACCAGAGGTGTCGAAGGTCCCGGCCAAGGCGTTTAGAGGGGCGTCGACCGTATTGACGACACAGAGTAGGATTCTGGTCCTCTCGAATACCTCGAGGCCCTTTTCCAGTTTTTCGACGCCATTTGCGGGTTTGTCGAGACCGATAACTTCTACATCAACAACCACAACTTTTTCCCAATCAGTATCCACCAATTTGGCTCCTTCTCTGGAAATGGGTTTTACCCCGTATCCAAGATCTGATTATTTCAGAGCTTTATCCTCTATATATGAGGAAGGGGAGGACTCTGACAATGAGAGTCCTTTTGGGTTACAAAGAACAGTACCCATTCCAGAGGAACTAATTTCTGAGGAGAATAGATTGAAAGATCTACAAGAATCTTTACAAGATGTCAGTGGCATAGATACCTCTCCAGAGGCAGAGTTTGCCAGACCAGAACCTGGAGAACAAATGCAGAAATGCCTTAGAGCCCTTATGGCTAGAATTATGCAATTTATGGGGTGGGCAACACCTGCACCCTCTCTCCAGCAAGATGATCTTACCGACATCTTAGATAAAGGGCTTCAAGAAGACCCTATAGTCCCTTGTGAGGCTGCATTGCAGAGAAAAATAGCTGCAAATTGGGAGACACCTGAAGTTATCCCTGCAATAAATAAAAAGCTCTCTGCGAAGTAGAATGTCCGCCTCAGACCCTGAATATTTAAGTAAGCACCCAACTCCAGAAGGTTTAGTAGTGCAGGCAGAGATGTCATCAAATAGTAAGCAGCATACCCCACTATACTACAAGACAAAAGATTTGATGCCATGCCTAACGTCTTTTCAGCATGCAGTATGGCACTTAAGTCTATTAACGCCACTTGCACGCTAGCTAGATTCAGCCATACTCTTTGGGCGTGTGCTTCATCAGCGGCTGACTGTCTCCCAGAAGGGGAGGAACGAGCCGCATTCTTGAAAATCATCAAGGATGGGAAGGATGCGATATGCGAGTCCCTCCAAACTGGTATCGACTCTGCTGACAGCATCAGCAGAACCATGGCGGCGAGTACCACAATCCGCAGTTTGCGTGGTTGTGGGAGTCTGGTTTTGTTCCTGATGTACAAGCCAGACTTCTGAATAGGCCTTTTGACAGCACCTCTCTATTTGCAAAAAGGCTAATGACACCCTGGAGAAATTGCAAACCTCAAAGGCGGCAGCAAAATCACTTGGGGCTGCAAACCGTCAAACTCCAAATCGCCCCCACGGGTACGTCCTGGAGGGGGAAGCCCTTTCGTTTTTACTCCGCATTCGGAAAAGGCAGAGGGCAGCCAGCTCAAAGGGGCCAGAGTCGATTGACCCGTGGTGGACGGGTCAAAGGTACCAAACCCACATCAGCAGGTGCTGCTTTACCATCAGCATCTGTTTGGCCCGCGTCTAAACCCCTTTGAAGTCTCCCCTCACAAAACACCAGTAGAAGGCAGGTTAACTCAACATCTGACAGAATGGCAGGCTATTGCGTCAGATGCTTGGGCATTGGAAACACTTGCCCAAGGTTACTGCCTGCCTTTCCTACACGCTCCTCAGTCATCCACCAGGGAACAACTCTTTGAAGCTTCCAGACCCGCTCCTTATGCAGGAGATTTCAAACCTGCTAGAGAAAGGTGCCATAGAACCGGTATCTGTAGCGGAGAGGAACAAGGGTTAGTATTCCCCCTATTTTCTAATACCAAAGAAGGACGGAGGATTGAGACCCATCGTGGACTTGCGAGAATTAAACAAATTCCTCAGAAAAGACAAGTTCAAGATGGTAACCCTTTCTCAGATCCTTCAGGCCCTCCAGCTTCAGGACTGGTTGGTATCTCTAGACCTTCAGGATGTTTACTTTCATGTGCCAATCCATCACAGGCACAGGAAGTACCTGAGGTTTGCCATTGGCAACTCTCATTATCAATTTCGAGTTCTGCCATTTGGGCTGACCTCCGCCCAAGGGTCTTCACCAAGCTAATGGCGGTTGTGGCTGCAAGTCTAAGGAGGGAAGGGATTCATGTCTACCCCTACCTGGACGACTGGTTGATCAGAGCAGTGTCCCCGGAACAAGCTCAGATCCATCTAGATTATGTTTGCCACTTCCTCCACAAGCTGGGCTTCTCCCTCAACTTGGAAAAGTCACAGATGATGCCATCACAGAGACTCCAGTTCATTGGAGCAATCCTGGACATATCCCTCGGAAAAGCCTTGCCACCAGATGTGAGGGCTCAAGATATTCTACAGATGGTTATCAAGTTTCAAAATGGCCAGCGTCTACCAGCCTTTGACTTTTTGAGGTTGCTCGGCCGAATGGCATCCTGCATTTTTCTAGTGCCAGAGGCTCGCCTGAGAATGAGATCTCTCCAGTGGGCGCTAAGGACCCAGTGGTCACAATACTCAGGAACGATGTCAGTTCTCCTATTAATCCCAGACAGAGTGGCTCGAGAACTTCAGTGGTTGGCCTGCCAGGAGAACATCTTGAAAGGAGAACAGTTTTGGCAACCATGGCCGGAGATAACAGTAGACACGGACGCTTCACTCACAGGGTGGGGAACCCATGCCAACGACTTGACCATCAGCGGTCGTTGGTCTCCATCGGAGTCCAGGCTACACATCACCCTATTAGAGCTAAGTGCGATCAGACTAGCACTGAAGGCTTTCCTGCCATCAGTACATGGAAAGAATGTCCTGATGATGACCACCAACACACTGGCCATGCATTACCTCAACAAAGGAGGCGTAGGGTCACTGCCACTGTGCAGAGAGGCGATGCAGCTCTGGTTCTGGGCAAATGAAGGAATCTCTCTATCGGCAGTTCACCTAGCCGGAGAGAAGAACTTGACGCGGACGCTCTGAGCCGGCAGAACAGTCTCCCACGAGAAGGAACTAGCTCAGGAAGTCCTTCAAGAGATCTTCGCCCTTTGGGGAACCCCTCAAGTGGATCTGTTCACCACCAGTATCAACTGAAAGTGTGATCAGTATTGCTCAAGGGAATTTCCCCTGAGAGGAGCTCTTGTGGTGGACTGGGAGATTCACTTCTGTACGAGTTTCCTCCAGTCCCCGTCATTCCTCAAATGATCAGGAGGTTGAGCAGATTCCAGAAACCCATGATCCTTATTGCCCCGGATTGGGCCAGGAGAACGTGGTACCTGGATCTTCTAGACATGTCCATCTGTCCTCCGATTTGTCTTCCGCAAAGAGATGATCTTTTCTCACAGAAGGGAGGTTGGGTTCTCCATCCGGATATCGGGACCCTAAACCTTCACGCTTCGTTTCTGAAAGGTTGAGATACAAGGATTGGCACCTCCCGGATGACGTAATGGAGGTGTTGCTTTCAGCCAGAAGGCCAGCAACAAAATCTTTATACCGCTGCCGTTGGAACAAATTTTGCAGCTGGTGTAGAGAAAAGAATATTGAACCCTTTTCATGTAATAAACCGATGGTGTTATCTTTTTGCTATATTTGGCAGGTCTTCAAGTTGGCACAATCAAGGGTTACCTCACAGCGCCGTCAATCTTCAAGCGCACTGCAGAGAAGCATTCATACTTCAAATTGCCCATAGTGATTTAATTTCTGTTTCTGAAAGGGTTAACTAATGTTTCCCCCCCCCAACTCCTTTTCAAGTTCCACTGTGGGACCTATGCCTGGTCTTGAATTTTCTAATGGGTACGTCATTCGAACCCCTTCATTCCTGTTCATTAAGGTTTCTCACTCTTAAAACAGTCTTTCTAATGACTTTAACTTCGGCCAGAAGAGGGAGCAAATTACAAGCTTTGTCTTGCAAACCTCCACATACAATCGTTCACAGAGATAAGGTAGTTCTCCAAGTGAAGCTGAATTGTCTCCCAAAGGTGGTCTCAGAATTCCACATCACACAAAAAATAACCTTACCCTCGTTCTACCCTCCTCCCCATCATGGGTAAGAGGAAGAGAGATTGCACAGGCTGAATCCAAGGTGTGCCTTGAGTTTTTACATTAGCAGACTTGCAAGGATTAGGCAAGCAGACAAATTGTTTGTGGGGCATGCAGGGCACAAGTTAGGTTTACCCATTACAAAACAGACCATCTCAAGATGGATCATATAGTATAAGAATAGTATTGAAATTTGTATCATATTGCATTGTGATGCTCCTTCATATGGCATGCTTTACGGGCTGATCCCTGTAACTTGTTGAGCTCCACGACCTGCTCCATCTTGAAATTAGCCTTGTACACCTGATGTTTACCACTGTCTGCAATGCGCCGAAACTAGTTGGGAGAAGACAACTCCTATTGATCTATTGACTACGACCTCTCCGCTACATACTGTTAGGATTTAATTGTACCTAGCTTGCATTAAGGCACTGTTTGGTATGCTCTGTAGCTGCTGATAATTACGACTGTATTACCGCTCTCCTTAGTCACCTTATACTACTATTTTTCTATCGGAAACGCTGCTCATTTGAGTACTCCCTGCACAATGTTATCCCCCTGATGGATCTGAAAAGGATCTTTCCCATGGTTTTGTAGTAACACCTTTATGCCCCCTCTCCCCCAAAGTCTGGGTCTATAACCCCAGCTAACGCATCAATTCCAAATCTCCATGCTATCCCCCCTCGTCGAGTTTCTGGCTGGTGGCAGTGGTTACCACGCAAAATATTCCCCCAGAATATTTCCTATGGGATTTTCCCATTCATTTTAAACGCACCACTTTTTTGGTGCAATGTTAAAGATACTGCCGGGTTATTTATTTAATATTTATTCCCCGGCTGTGTCTTTTTGCTAGGACTCGGTTTTAAAATGGCGTTTGTGTTCGCCTCTGTAACTCCAACCCAAGTCGAGCCCTTTGTTCCACTTTTGGCGGGCTTCTGCACAGAAGCCACCAAAAGTGGTGCCACTCTTTCTGGCTCTACAGGATGTGTGGGAGGGGGGGTTTAGGCACCCTGGACTGAGTTGCCTCGGCAACTCAAATCGCACTCTTGTGTGATTGGCCCAGTGGTGAGCCGCCCGGCTCACCACTTAGCATGTGTGAGTGACAGCTAGGCTGTTGAAAGGGTTTTTTCTGCATAAAAGCAGGGCTTTGGGGACTGGAACTTCAGAAGTCGCCACAGGACCAAAGAATCCGAAGAGGGAGAAGCTCAGCCGACCTGCAACAATGACACCACCGGTGGAGCCCTGCTGAACCGCCTCGCCACTTCTTGACGACAGAGAATATCTTCATCCCGGAGAGTCTTCTTCCTTTGAACTGGTGGGGATAGCCAGTTCGCCCTCTTTTCACCTTCCTGGATCGTCTCGTGGTCGAATCGCCCGTGCCAAGCACCCTGGCTGCCGGATAGCCACGCTTCACCACTACCGCGAATGAAAGGGTAGTAACTTTTAACCAGGAAACTCCGTGGTTGGTTTCTTCCCTGGCAGTGCAACAACCTCCAGCTTTCCTCCACGTCGAGATCTTCTCTTCCCCTGGACGAAGCACCGACTTGCACCCGCTGCCAGGAACAACTGCCCCCGCTGGAGCTTTCTCACCATTTCAGGTACTGTGTCCCGCCTGGTCTCCCTTGCAACAGACTGTTCTAGGTGTCCCGTAAATCCTTGACTCTCTATCCTGGGGTGACCTGGGACCTGTTAACTAACTTTCTCTGAACTGATCCAACTCTTTTTGAACTATCTGCAAAGACGTTTAAAGTATAACTCGACTGTGTGATCTTGGACACATTCCACCTTGCTCTCTCCAAGAGTGGGCCTGGCCTATGAACTTTCTTGCTCTACAGTAGACTCTGCCTTTCCTGACTTGCTGTGGTTCTTTCAAAAGTGTTGGTATTGTGTACTTTCCTAATTCTGCCTTTTCCCTCCCTTTTTAACTAACTTATTGGAGTGCCATCTTAGGTTAAGCGCTCTCCTCTGTCTGCAAATAAGTGGTGTTTTAACTAAGACTTGTTCAATAAGTAATCGGGGATGTATATAAATATTGATAGTGACTGCGTTTGAACTTGCTTGCCATATTAGTGTTAGTGTATTTTACAAGTGTGTTTTTTAAATAAATAATTATATACTTTTATACCAAAGCTCTGGTCAGTGTTTGCTTGTGCTACTGTATCTTTGTACCTATTTTGTATACTCTATATACTGTCTAACTCTAATTGAGAGAAGTCTGGCTGCTCAGCCACAGCTACCAGGTAAATCTGGGTGGTACAGACTGCTACCAAGTGGGTTTACCGCCAACACCTGCAGTCCTAAGCCTTTTGCAGTGGTCCCTAAGGGGACTGCAGAGGTTTCTGCCTAACAGTGCCAAACTAATAGCACAACTGCTATTGGTGGCCCACATCACCTTTGTCCGTTGCCCCAGAGGGACCGAACACAATCCAATGGTGGGGAAAGATCTGGGATGTCATGGTCTCAGAGAAAGTGACAGCAGCAAAGGAGGGGCAGCCTTCTTCAATTCCACACGATTTGGTCGCCACTTATGGACTACGACGACAAATACCCAGCTCTAACATTTAACCCACACCTGGCACGGCTGTACTTGGGTCGGGAGGGGAGGGATTAAGAAACTGGGAGGAAGGAATAATAAGGGAGGCGGGTTGAAATTGCAGAATTGCCTACCCATGACGTAACTGCTTATGTTTCGATATTGTTGTATTGTGCTCCAATCATTTAATATTTTTTTTTTAAATCACAGCAAATACTGACACAAAATTGCATTAAAGTGATATAAATTCCTTAAAGTGGATTAATGCATGAAAGTGCTTGTTTCAAGTACAACAGTATTTCAATGGACTGTGTGGGAATAGTATATGGGTGTCCTATTATTGGGAATAAAGTCCAATAAACCTAGTTTCCACATGCTCTCCAACTGCTCACATGCGTTTGCGACAATTCTAATCATGAAAAGACACTTTATCCTAACACATACAATTTGTCAACGTTTAGGTTACCACATAGCCTACAAGAAGTCTAACTCCCTCTAGGATGACGGACGTCACGCATTAAAACGTTATTCAGGTGTCGACACTGCATGTGTCGACCCAAGTTAAGATGTAAACATTCATCCACGATGTTTCTGTCTTGATATTGGGCAAAATCTTCCTCGGGGCCAGCCCTTTGAGAGCAAAAATACCCAATTCAGCCCAAAATACAGGTTCTATTGTGCTGAGCAGTGATCTCATGCAAGTGACAAATGACACCCTCAAAGTGTTATTAGCATATTTATTCTAAGCAGTGAATTTCATATACATTTGGGATAATTCAAGTTACAGAATATTAGAAAGCATAACACTTAGAGCAATGCAAAATATAGTGAAACATGGAACTTAGATAAACATAGAGAAACATAGAGAAATATAGAGAAACATAGAGAAACACAGTCTTACGTCCCTTAATCAGCACTGGGGAGACCTTGGGCCCTCATAAGCTAGCTGTAAACAAGCCCCGCTCAGAGGACAATGCTGAAGGACACCGTATGAGCCAATGCCGGGCACCTGTTTCTGCACGAATCAAGTCCACAGGCGATCTCCCCCTGATCCATGTGTGCATGGATATTTTATAACTTCTTGCTGTCGGTCACCATGACGCACAGTTCCAGAACTTTCCCTGTGCAACTGGCTCATGGAAAAAAACCCAGCTCTCTCTGAGATGCTCCCTGCTCGCTCCTACCCCCTCCCTTGTTCCCATCTGCGCTGGCTGAGGAATGTCTTATCAGTACCTTCCCAGAGAAAAGGAAGATTAGCTTGGAGCCAGGGCCAACGTTAGTGAGGCTGAATATTCTAAGGGAAGCAGGGATGTATTAACCCCATCTGCAAGCTCTAAAAGGCATGCACTCATAGCTTAGTGTTTATAGCGCTTAAGACTGGCTATCTAAGCGCTATATAGGTGCCATGATGTTCCAAACACTCCAAAAACCTATTAGCTACATAGCTGGGGGCCCTCCCTGCCTGTCTATCATATTCCTTGTAGCTCACTACTGCATAATGGAAGTGCTACAACAGACTACTGTCAGCATTTTTAGCACATACTTTGAATACACTATTGGCTTTCAGCGGCTAATGCTGTCATCTAAAGCCCTGATTGGCAAGGTTGCAATTTCGTGTATCACTACATTCCACCCCTATTCAACGTTTGTGCGACAAATGCTGACTAATACCTATCAACATAGTATTTAGTGCAGTGATAAAGACCTAGGGGCTTTGCAAGAGGTTTAAGCAAACTATCTTCTAGCGGTTAGTTAGCGTGGCATGCAAGGTAAAACACTACCTAAACAAAAATGTACACAAAGTGAACAGTGACATATACCCTTGCCAGAACCTGGCCTACACAAAAATACCTACGCCAAGTGAACATGGACATTTACTCTAGCCAAAACCTGGCCTACACAAAAATACCTAAATCAATTTTGTATAACTGATTGTCAGTTAAAAAGCAGCATGCAGTTAAAATGTCAAGGCAATCCAGTGTAGTCTAATCTACAATGCACTATTGCATTTATGTATGGTTACCAATTCTAAAACCTGGCAGCCTTTCACCCTAAGGGCCTACCCTCCCCCTGATCCCAGGGCATTCAAGCGTGACTATGGGCTGTGTGACTAGACACTTCCCCCAGGTAGGTGGAACCCAACCAGAAACCATCTAATTTCTTGAACAAGGTGAACCCATGGGCACCAGGTTGTCTAAATAAAAACAATTCTACTAATTTACATCAAAGCATGGCATGTGTTATTCATGCAATCAAAAGCAAGCAATTCAATCCATATGTATGCTGGTAACTGTAGCTCTGCGTGCCAGTGTGTGGAGGATGGTCGCCCCCACCCAATAAAAAGCCAACACCTGCTGATTTAACAATGTTTGCCATACAATGCATTGTGTGTATTTAGCAGTCTTGTTGACCTGCCCTATGGCAGACAAAAATGTACTGTTATCTTCAATTGGCTGTCAATACTTGTAGCAGTGCTGGGCATATCAATGGGCCCCACTAGGCCAGAAGTTCTATAGCAGAGCTGGCATCAGAACCCATAGTGGCTAGCTTATTGTGCACAGTTTCTATGTCACAAGCATATAAAGCTCCTGCAATTAATGAATCTAGCTCCCTAGCTACGCGCACTCTAGTGATGGGCCATAGAAATGGACTCCATTTGTAGCAGCTTGGTAGTACTAAGGAAACATTGCCTCATGATAAATCTATGTCTAAGTGTAGCACTGTAATAATGAAGGTGTGCATTACCAGTCTACAATTTACATGTTGTCTTACTACTGGAAAATCTAACAGGTTCACAGTGTCTACCTTCTGTGACTTGGAGAATACCCTTCTTCAAGTGGGATATCTACCATATACAATATTAACTTTAGCCACAAACACCATACTACTATCCGGCAGTGGCTGTTTCATCACACCATGGAAAAAATTCATTTAGTCAAGTTATAGTTCATTAAATCTTGGCGAGAACACTCGCTGCAGTTCTTGGTCAGAAAAACATCACATTAGACAAATTAAACAAATGGTATCCATTCAGTGACAAAAGATGCCTGACAATGTGCCAGGCCAGTACTCTAGCAATTCCATGTGGATACTCATTTGCAGCGCTTTTCCAAAGAATTATTCCAAATGTTTACAATCAAAAGGTGACTCTTTGCATTAGTGTGCTGGAGACAGCTGTCCCCACAAAAACGTGAAACTGGTTGGTTTAACAAAAAACCGTGTCACACTCTGTGTCATAAAATCAAACATCAAGTCAGTCATGGTTTCATTTACCTGCCTTAAGCTGGCTGTAAAAGTATCCAGTGTTTCAAAGATTACCATTTCAAATTATAGCTCATACACTTGGCAGCATTACTTCAATTAAGAATCTTAACCTACGCACAGGTGACTTTGATGTGCGCACCCATCTTATCTCAAAATAAATTACGCTCCTGCTTGCATAATTCTGCTGCCCCAACAGTTCATAAATCATTCTCCTGCCTACGTGCAATGTAGAATATTTTTTTTTTTCAAAAAACAAAACATCTCTGGTTAAAGCCATTCAGTTGGAAGAGTAAAACCATTTGGTTTTTTCAGATTCATCTCAACAGTGCATTTAGAAACCATTTTTCAATGTGTTAGCATTCAATTGCTGTGTCACACAGCTGTATGTGGTGCCTGATGTTACAGTCCACAATTCATTGTCCATAGTCCTTTAAACAAGAAAGGGCAAAACATGTCATTTAAATGTGTAGCATCAAATACTTGATAATTAGCCAAGTCTGCATCGTGCCAGTTCAGCAAAGTTATTACTCTGTTGGACACTATTCGCAGGTTACAGCATTGAGTGCGGTGCAGGGCACGTTAAAGTTGAAATAGCATGTCGCAGTGGCTCGCTTTCTCTGAGAATGCGTCTGACCCTTCTTTGATCAGTGTCACCCACAAACTGCACATTATCTTCCTATATTATGAAATGTCTTGTCGTGCTTTGCCTAGGCAAAATACAAACAGAAATGTTAGGATGTCATCAAAACTTCAATATCAGCGTTATCCACCCCTTCCCATAATACCACCCCCATCTTCAAAAAGTCTCATCAGGTAACTACACACTTTGTCATTGCTACTGCAATTATTTATCACCTTTCTGCATGTTTCTGGGGGCTTATTTACACTCAACCATACGGGGTGTAACTGCCTAATCACAAACTCATTTGTGCAATGCAATCATAGCTGGTCAATGGTACCTCAGACTGATCTGTGCTTTTACAAAGCCATATAGTAAGTACCCAGGTCGCACAAT
The DNA here is from genome assembly GCF_040938575.1 of Ambystoma mexicanum. Taxonomy (NCBI): domain Eukaryota; kingdom Metazoa; phylum Chordata; class Amphibia; order Caudata; family Ambystomatidae; genus Ambystoma; species Ambystoma mexicanum. The sequence continues at coordinate 1,451,208,712 of NC_090937.1, read as the reverse complement.
GCTTTTCTTTTTTCACCAAAGCGAGCACCAATGCCAGGCGCCAACTTGCTTCCAGTGTCCCATGATCTTGGTTTAGGTTGCCCTGCTGGCATCACTCCATTTTTCAAAGGTAAAGTCTTTCAGTATTTATCTTTCTTTTCTTAGCAGTGTCTTTTCAAGCCTCTGGTTTTTTCACTTGTCATCATTTTTTTTTCAAAGGGCGTTTGCTGTTTTTGAACCACTCCTTTGAGTGCGATAGTCTGAGTCAGTTTCTTTTGTTGCTTCAACAAATCATTCATTCTTGCACTAAGCCGTGTGGCTTCTGGATCATGGCTAATGTGCAGTGTTCATGTTTTACCTCAAAGCCCCGCTCTGCATGTTGTCTCTTGCAAAACGGCTAAGCACTTTTGTCAGTTTTGCTTCCATCTGGAAGGCCATAATGTCTTTGTCAGTTACTCCATCCCCTGGCAATGTAGCTTGCAGTTTGCCAGATGTGTATTTTCTCTTCTCAAAGCGCCTAGAGGTTTCTTCTCCAGTGCACAGCGCTTTACTTCAGTTCACATCACATGGAGCATTGGAATGCAGCTTGCACAGCAATAGCGCTTTACTTCACTTCACATCACATCACATGGGAATGCGGTTTGCACAGTAATATCTGTTGGAATGGGCAGCTGTCTTTTCTTGGCCCATTCACAGATGCATAGGTAAATGTTCAGATGTGATGTGCCCGTCTGCCATCCTGCATGAAGCCTTTGCTCCGTACCACAGTTTACTAGGCAAATTCTTTACTTTTTGAACAGCTCTCTGTTTTTGCTCCCCCTTCCTCAGGAATGTAGGCATGTTTATCTTTCGTGTGCACCTGGCAGCGCCATTAGCACGCAGCTTATCTCTTTTGCCTATAACTCTTATACTGTGGCGGCTTCACTCTTTCAGACAATTCATCCAGATTAACTCTTTCTTGTACTGTTTCTGCTTTTGTTTGCCTTCACGCACCTCGCCCAAGACAGCTTCAAGGCACAAGCTCTGCACACACAGCAAGACTCTTGTTTTCAAAAGCGGCACTTTTCTTGTCCTTTTCTACTCCATGTAATTTTGCAAAATGTCAAAGCGTCTTTTTTTTCTTGTAATGTGCGATCTTTCAAGAGAACTCACAACCCATTAAATCTTTGTGCTATCTTATCACACACAGATGTTTCATTCTGTTGTACCATTGCCAAACTATAACCACTCAGTTCAGTGCATTTAAAAAAATAAAAATGCCATATTTAGTGCAGCTCCCTGCACGTTTTTTTTCTGCAAGAACAACCCACACTCTATTGCTTGTGGGCTGTTTAATGTGTCAACAACATTTTTCCCCATGTATCACAGTCAACAGGTCACTATTTTCAAAGCATACATCACTTTTGAGGCAACAGCACAAATCCATGGCATAGCATGGGGACAGTCAAAAATACTCCAGGGGCAATTTAGAAAAATATAAATTGTTTTTCCCCCCAACCATTGCAAGCTGGTTCTGCAATTTCAAATCAGTACACAAAAATCGAAAATCCAAATAACATTCACTCACTTTCCTTTTAAGTGAGTCTCTCACCCAATAAAAGCATGGCACAGCCTAAAATGCAATATAACCATTTTAGTGTGTTTCTTTTAAACAGAATTTGCCACCATTAGCACATGGAATTTTACAGTTGCCAAAAGAAAGAAAAAAAAACTCTTTAGGCTCTCAGCACAGATGTTACTCATTCTCCTAAGCATGGCTCATTCCCCTTCCTCATTATTCAGGAATGCCAACCCTTCAAAAGCATACATCAAAAAAGACGAACCTTCGCCTCCGAACATTACAGCCCCCACTCGCTAGCACACTGGGGCTGAGTCAATGGTTAAATCACTATTCACAATTTGCATGTCAAATCCCTGCAATTATTATTTTTTTTCCTGCCCTCATGACAGAATAGAGATGAGAACTCCGTCTCACTATGCATTCCAAATTACAACTTTAAACTTGGGAAACCACATGATAAAATTCTTTTTCTAATTGAGCATACATCTTTCTTAACCATTCATCGGAGTGCTTTAAACAAAGCCATTTCCCGCTTGTTTATTGCCTTGTACTCCCTGGCACCAATCCCATGCAACTGAAGGGAGTCTTAACCACACAAGCTATCGGCCACGGCAAGCCGACACAACATTGCTGCCTTTTGAAGTCTCAGAGCTGCAGTGAGACCATCAAGGAAATGCGACAGCCTGCTCCCCACTCTACACTGTGTTCTCTCACACCATTTGTCATGTCAGCATGGCACTGCTCTTCACAATCCCACAAAGCTGCCACCAAATGTCTTGATATTGGGCAAAATCTTCCTCGGTGCCAGCCCTTTGAGAGCAAAAATACCCAATTCAGCCCAAAATACAGGTTCTATTGTGCTGAGCAGTGATCTCATGCAAGTGACAAATGACACCCTCAAAGTGTTATTAGCATATTTATTCTAAGCAGTGAATTTCATATACATTTGGGATTCAAGTTACAGAATATTAGAAAGCATAACACTTAGAGCAATGCAAAATATAGTGAAACATGGAACTTAGATAAACATAGAGAAACATAGAGAAATATAGAGAAACATAGAGAAACACAGTCTTACGTCCCTTAATCAGCACTGGGGAGACCTTGGGCCCTCATAAGCTAGCTGTAAACAAGCCCCGCTCAGAGGACAATGCTGAAGGACACCGTATGAGCCAATGCCGGGCACCTGTTTCTGCACGAATCAAGTCCACAGGCGATCTCCCCCTGATCCATGTGTGCATGGATATTTTATAACTTCTTGCTGTCAGTCACCATGACGCACAGTTCCAGAACTTTCCCTGTGCAACTGGCTCATGGAAAAAAACCCAGCTCTCTCTGAGATGCTCCCTGCTCGCTCCTACCCCCTCCCTTGTTCCCATCTGCGCTGGCTGAGGAATGTCTTATCAGTACCTTCCCAGAGAAAAGGAAGATTAGCTTGGAGCCAGGGCCAACGTTAGTGAGGCTGAATATTCTAAGGGAAGCAGGGATGTATTAACCCCATCTGCAAGCTCTAAAAGGCATGCACTCATAGCTTAGTGTTTATAGCGCTTAAGACTGGCTATCTAAGCGCTATATAGGTGCCATGATGTTCCAAACACTCCAAAAACCTATTAGCTACATAGCTGGGGGCCCTCCCTGCCTGTCTATCATATTCCTTGTAGCTCACTACTGCATAATGGAAGTGCTACAACAGACTACTGTCAGCATTTTTAGCACATACTTTGAATACACTATTGGCTTTCAGCGGCTAATGCTGTCATCTAAAGCCCTGATTGGCAAGGTTGCAATTTCGTGTATCACTACAGTTTCCTCAAGATATTGCAATTGGCCTTCATCAGATATCTACTTAAATACTGTACTTAATTCTTGCACATATTGGTGTAAAGATGTTCTGTTCCAAAGTAATCTCTGTGAAATAGAAACATATAAAGAGATTTGTAAAAGATCTAAAAAAAAAAAAAACAGAACGGTTAAGACTTTTCATAGTTTTAGAGTGGTCTCTTACACCAAACAGCTACCTTAATTGGTGATCCACTTGAACATGGTGCTTTTTATTTTAAATTCCCAACTGCAAATGCAGACTTAATTCATGCCATCCTGACGTTAATATAATTTTATGGCATCTAGACCAATTTCTTCTCATACACTGTGTATAAATCAAATGGTGCTGTATTACTAAAAACATTTTTTTATTTAAATGCACAAAAAACCTAACTTATTTGCTAAAGAGACAATTTTACTTATGCTGTGAATGCCTTCTGCCACGTTTCTGTCCCTGATAGAGGAAACCTGTCATTTAAACATTTACCTCACAGATCTCTAAAGGATGAGATGCCAAAAGGTTTTCTTTATTATTCAACCAGGCACAGTCTTTTGTCTATCTGACACCATTTTTTTTCATACTATTTTGAATGCACCTTAACACATGCACACTACGTACTATAATACGTCTCTCAGTAATGAGACATCATGACAGAGTGATCTGACAATGAGTCCTGTGTGCCATTTTCCTCAAGGCATCATTGTATTTGAATAGAAACTTTACTAACCTCTAAGTAGGAGTGGACCTCTCCACTCAGACAGAATTGCACCACATTTTATTCTTCATAAACTGTTTCCGAAGCAGCCAAGAATGCCCCCCACAAACAAAGATGTAGGATAACATGATTGTCTTTGCTTCCAATTGTGAAATTACATCCACAAAACAGTCTTAGACAAATCAACACAGTACCAGAGTGCTGAGATATCTATCTGGTTATATACCTCGCGCTAAACGAGCTCATCTTTCCAGGATTCTTTAATTCTTAGGTTGCCCGCTGTATTATAAGTATGTAGCCTGAATTCCAATAAAATGCAATGTTAACTGAGACCCCATACGAGAGAGCCTCACTGTTTACCCCAGTACGAACAGCAACAGATCAATGTGTCAAAGCATGTTTGTCTGCATGTAATCTTTGATAGTAATACCAAAATCTGTATAATGTTTAAGAACAACCTTGTCCTTACCTTTCCATTACTACCAAACGCACAGCAAGTGACAACCATATTCATTGCCACACGTGGATCAACTTTGCAACAAACACCACAGACACTTTTCTTTGAAGAATGCCTAACTGGCAACATAGTATCACGTGTATCTCAATCAAACAGCATGTCCCTGTTCACTAGCTTGTAATGGCGGTGGCCATCTTGGAAAGGTCAGACACATCCCACTATTCATATCTCTCGTATGCATCAATTAACTACACTGATAGAAACGTATAGTGAATGCCATTCTAACTTATATCTTTCTTAAAACATGGAATACTTAACTCATCTTTTTGTATTTTCATTTGTAAAATTTCAGCTATACGTTTTTTGAAAAAACAGCAATCTTTGTTGGTCTTATCTATCTGCCGTATATTTATGCATAAAATCTCTCCCATCCTGACTCAACAGACTCAAAAAATGGTAAAGCAGCGACTAGCTGTCTGGTACTCTGTTTTTTTTATACCCACCTTCCAGCTGACATCTTTAGATGTACGAGGATGCAGTCACAATTATTTAAGTGCATCTTGAGTGCATCAGCTTAGTAATGACCGAGAATTTTTTCTTCTTTAAAAATCAATTTTTTAAGCAGACGAAATGTATCAGTATGGGGCTGCCTTCGCACCCGATGTCGCCAACTTACACATGGCGCAATGTGAGTAAAATGATGTGCTGAAACCAACCCCTTTCAGCCATTTATCAAAGTGTGGCGCTGATACACCAACAATGTCTTTCTGATTTGGACAGGCTCTGTAGACCAACTGAAGTTGGTTAGTTGAAATTGTTAGTTGAACTATCACCTTTTTGTAAATATTGCAAATTGAATAAAATAGTGGGTCATATTATGTCCGAGCTCGCCCTGATCTCTTCTGATATATATGCACAATTATGTAACACACATTTCCATTCAGCATTTATGCTCCGGAGGGAGCGACTCCTTTTCTACACAAACAGTTTATACCGAATCATTTATTTGGAAAAATTCCATGTTTCTCAAAGCTGTATGTTGTCAATATACTGACATCTGGTGTACATTCCAAAACAGCCACAGACAGGGGGTTTACAGTAAACCACATAGATGGTGTGACCTCCACATATAGAGAACATCTCCCTGATGTTTTTCAAAAAGTTTATCTGTGGTTCTGAAATATTGAAACCACATTATGTTCCAGTTTTAGCATTTTGTGGAAACCACCATTCCATATAAATTCATACCATCATATTGATTCTAAAAGATTGAAAAAACTTGTTTTCACCAAACACTGCTTAACGCGCAGAATGTGGACCATGAGGGTAAATCCTAAGGACAACAGAACCCTTTGGAACATTAGGGTTGACATTCAGTTTGTGTATTCAATCGCATTTCAACTGTGTTTAAACAGCGTATCCATTTCTGCTCCACACGGGTAAGTGCCTTGTCTCTGTCTCCCCCTCTGGGTTTTGCTTTAAGTGTCTGAATGATGAACCAAAAGATATCAGAATGTTTATGTTCATGTGAACAAAATGATCAATTAAAGGTTTGTCAGCAACTTTATCTTTAATACATGACCGATGTTCACATATGCTTTGTCTGATTTCACAACAAGTTTTTCCTATGCCGATAAGTGAGCATGGACATTTAACTGCTGTACTTGAAGCAAGCACTTTCATGCATTTTGCACTATGTGGAATCTATATAGCACTTTATGTAATGTATATAGCACTTTAAAGCAATTTTGCACAGGCACCTTTGGTCTGAGTCAGTATTTGTTATAATTTTAATGTGTATTAATAATAAATTGTTTAACAATGAGTTTGTGAATATGGATTTGAGTGATTTGTAGAAGTAACCCTATCAAAACATAGGTTTTCTCTTGAAATAGTGTGCCACTGGATTTATTATCCAATATAAAGCAATTATACAGACTGTCACAACCCTTACCCCAGACACCCACTGGCATGTCCACTTGCCAGGTAGGATCAGGGCTCAGGGCTCCATCGCCTTGAAGGCCTGGCGCCTATGGCGCCAGGCTCATACACTTTGAAGAACTTGTGTAAAGGGGGACTACTTTTTTCATTTGGGCCTGCAGCCAACATGGAGGCACCCACATAGCTTGGTTCCTAGGAACTAAGCTATGCGGTATAGTGTTTTGGGTGTGGTGGCCTGGGGACTACTTTACCTGGACTACTTTGTTGAGGCTATTTAAACCACACCTGAACAAGAAAGCATGCTTCGCGTCACTTTGCAGACTGCAACGTGACACTCACCGTGGCCTGTGATCCCCACGGGCCACTGAGAAGAACCTGAGGAGACAAAAGGGACATCGATAGCAGCATTTTACCTGCGATCTCCATCCTGTTATCCGCTCTTAACTCCAGTGACCAGCTTCTCCTGGACATGCTGGAGAAGCACCGTGACCTGTAAGGAAGGACTAAAACAGGTTAGCAAAGGCAAGACAAGGCAGAGCTGCGCATAGCGCTTACTTACCGGATTGTAGTGCACATCACACGCCATAATTTACCGGCGAGGCCCAACCCAACCAGTTTGCCACGCTGAAGCTCAGCACGCCTTGGACAAACTTGTGTATAGGCGCGTTACAAATGCCATATCATATCATATAACACCTAGGGGAGAAAAAGACATTATTAGACAAAGGAAGGCCTGCACGAATAACAACGCTATACAGAACTGCTGCAAAAAGACCTACCTGAGAGACATTTAAACAGGCACGTGCCAGTGGAGTAACTTTGCCGCACACGCCCACAGAAGACAAAGCGCTCTTGCCAAGAAGGCAGGACGGAGAGCACGCCTAATCCCACAACAAGGTGAGGAGAGTGCCCAGAGGGGGCTGAAGTCACACAGCGTGGTGGGAGGATATTTACCTCAGTTGGCCAGCCTTGAACCCAGCCCTCCTTTATTTTCAGGCTGAACATCCTCCATAGACAACATGTGGGAAACTGGGGAGAAGATGCTTTCAACCAAACTGGGCTGAGTGGCGTCCCCGTGGATACCAGGTGAGCGTAACACAGACTAAAGTGTGCCCCTTGTTCGATATATATGAGGGTAGGGCAGCCTATTCTGTGTTCTTTGGTTTGTGTCCAAAACCTATATTTGCCCTCACATCTAACTGTATTCAATGTGTAGGGATGTCGGCATCAAATATGAAGTGGTCAAATGAAAGTTCAGAGCTTTTTCTAGCTCTTAGATGGAAAAAGGGTTTTCCCTTCACCAAGGTTCACACAGGTCACTTTACCAAAAAGGGGTTCCCTTCCCCTAGCTTCCAAGTCTATCAAAGTTCCAAAATAACCAATTTCTTGGGACACTTCCCAGCTCTTCAGTTTGGTTACCTTTCACCAGTTTATAAAGTTCAGTTCAATTCGCACAAGTTTGCCTACATCCATTCCATAAGTGGTTTTTCTTTAGATGTGTTTATATGGTCTAGGTGCAGTTGTCGGACCACACAGTTCACCCATTACAAGTCATGCAACCGACGCACCTTACTTACATCTGCGTCATAGGTATTTTGCCACAATTCCAGCTTCACCATAAGGTTTGACTTATTCCATTAATTTGCCCTTGGAGCTTGGGTTCTTCTTTTCTCGCCATTCACTGGTATAGTAGCTTTGACTTTCAACGACCAACATAAGCTTCCCAGTACACTCTCCTGCTAGGCAACCTATTCACTGTTTCCTATCTTGTGGTTACAAATTCCGACGCCCCTTTTGCCCAGGGTTTTCTTGCATACAGGTTTACTTTTCTCAGTCATTCATTTCTTTCAGTAATGGGCAATAATATCTGATTGATTCTTGGCAATGCTCAATTGACTTTTTGGCAATGTTCATCCCAATCTTTCACTTATGCTTGCTTAATTGGCTTTGCTGGTATCCAATCTTTCTCTGGTTGTATCACAGTTCATTGCTTCATTGTTGATGAATTGAATGAGGGATTTCACGTAGTTAGTCTCTTTCCTTTATCCGCTTGTCATCTATGGCAAATATCCCCTTGAAACGCATGCCAGTACGCCCAGGGGCTCCCAGCGCTCTTGGGCACCTCACCGGTGTTGCTTGGCGTGTACAACGGATGGTGTGGAGCTGCAGCACTTGTGTCTCTGGGAAGCGTTCTCTGTCCTGCAGGCCCCCCACAGCTCCGTGGACAGCTTCTCTAGTACGCCGTTATAGCCAATGCACCTCTCTGCCTCCACAACACCACTAGCTCCTTCTCTGCTGCGGTTCGTTCGTGGTGCTCCTTCGGCCCTACCCCAGCCTCTCAAGATGCTTCTTCCATTCAAAGGGAAGTTCCCACTTTCCTCTGCAGAGCTTTCTCACGCTGGTCTGCTTTCCACCTGGCTTTACACACTGCCCTTGCTCTGCATCCCTCAGACTTATCTGAACTTCGATGGCTTCCACATGGCTGTTCTTTGCTTCACGTCCCTCACCTGCTTCCATCACTGTCCTCTATTGTGCTAGCTGGACTAAGCACTCGACAACTAGACTGCAAAGAGTTGATTCTGTAGTCTGTTGTCAGTCTTTGTTGCATCTTCCTCATCTCAGTACCAAAGTGGTGTTTGCATGGCTCTGGTGTGTCTCTTCCTCGTCTCAATACCAGAGTGGTATTTAGGTGATAAGTCATGCAAAATAAAAAGATGGGACTGGTAATAACCTACAATGGTCTGGATTCAAAGGAAAATGGAAATGGGGGATACCATATCTCACTCAAGGGGACCTCATCCCTCCACCCAGGTGATCCTTCTTCGAATATCCACCCCCAGGGTCAGGATCTGATGGCGATGGCCTTACCCTGGCCACCTGCGAGGAGGATATGTTGGGGAAAGAAGTGAGGACGCCCTCAACTTCCTCACACCACCCCCCCCCCCCCCGCGCCTGCTCACATGGCCTTGTGAGGGACTACCAATTAATCCTGGGTGCTTTCAGGCTCCAAACTAAATTAATCAGCCATGTTCTCATTTCTTTGAAAAATTGAGATCCGGTCCACGCAGGGATATTGAGAAACTGATATATATTACTTTGGAGAGGTTCACCATTTTTATCAGCGCTATTCGGCAAATAAGGGAAATTCGATTTTACCCCAAAATGACTCCAAATAAGCACTATGATTATCTTTCAACAATTGTGGGCCATTCCTATTGACTGTCGCACCCAAATAGCTAGTGAATGTCTGCTCCCAGTGAAACTGTTCTCCTCCCAAGGGATGGCGGGTAGCTCCATTCAATGGGGAAAAGATTTAGACCAATTGACACGTAAACACGATACTCTGCCAAAGTCTTCTACCTCCTTTGTGAGCGGGAGTACGTTGCAGTCCGGGTTTGTTATGCATAAAATAATGTCATCTGCATAGAAACATATGAGCTCCATAATCACCCCCAATGCAAGCCCACAATATCTGTGAAATTATCTTAAAGGAACTGCAAGTGGCTCCCTGGCTATAGAGAATAATACAGGGGCCAAAGGCCCCCCCCTGTCGCGTCACACGCTCCAGCTGAAAAGATAGTGAGTGTTTCCCAAAGAGACCACTCCTCACAGCGACACCTGAATACAGGAATTTAACACACTGCAAATAATATTCGCAAACTCCCACCAGCTCTAAAACCGCAAAACAAACCCAGCCAACAAAATTGAATGCTTTCTCCATATCTAAAAGCGCTCCACTTGCTTGCACAGAGGTGTCATTCTGAGTCAAGACCGCAAACAAGGCATAAATTGAGTGCTGTAGAATGGCCCTGGATAAAGCCTGATTGATCCAGGTGCCCAATGGATGGGAGAAAAGGGAGCAAGTCTGCCAGTACTTTAGAGAATATTTTTGTAGTCGGGTTAATGAGGGATATCGTCAACCCTCCATATAAGGTGCGTATGATTTTTTATGCACTTAATTCTTATGAATACGGCACCTTACTTTTTCCTGTGTTTTTGTATCCATTACGGGAATATTCTTGGCAGCACCCCACATAACGAATACTTTTAGAGTCTGTAAAGTGCAACACTTGGAAAGAAATTAGTGTGTTGCAATGTTATTTAAGAATTTTGCATCACTAGGGTGCGTTGCAAATTGCTTTGACAATTTGAAGTTTCATTAGAATTGGCATTCTTATTGAGCCTGATTTTGAAGATTTGGTGTAGTACAGTGTAAAAGTGTGTTCTAGTTTGCTAGTAATTTAGTGATTTGGAAAGGCTTTTCATGCTATGTTTTCTCTTTATCTCCCAAGCACATCAATGGCATTTAATGGCTTGTGATGCATTCGTTTTATGAGAACTTCTGAGCAAGCAGCTGTTTGGCATTTCTCATTGGGAAAGGCTTTTGATAAATTAGTAGATATGTTTGGTATAGTTTTCAAAATATTGTAAATGTTTGCATGTGTGCGTCTGTGTGTGAGTGCATGCATGAAAGGGCACATTCACTTGTTCCTCACAGCAGAGCGAGCAAAGAACGGCTGGACGTGTGGTCTGAATGTTACTTTTAGTACCCCACCTTCCCCTGCACTAAGCAGGTATAATTCATACAGATAAACCTACCAGCAATTCTTTGATGGACTTTTATATAATTTTAACTTGTAAAAGTCCATCAAACTTCTTATTATCCCATGTATATCGTGTGACACTGCCAAATCTCTAGTACCTTCTATAAATCTCCTGCTTTATTTGTAGGATAGTTCATTGAAAGAGGCATGGGGCTTGGGACGAGCCAGTTATGTCAGGTAAACCATGCATGGGACTGCTGATGCCCCAACTCTACAAGCCTTTCAGGCAAGTTAGTTTTCCGAATAAGCCTGTCAGGAAACTTAGTTCAGTGGGTTGATAAACCTGCTACACAGATCAGTGTTTCACTTCTGAGTTCCAAACCCGTCAATAACTCAATGAGCTCATGCATCTGCATGCAGTGATAGGTGTTTAAGATGGAGATGAAAGGTTTGAATTGCAGCAGAACTGACTACGCTTTCCAGAGGGTAAATGTTTGATGGATCAGAACTCGCACATCCCATCAGTAATGCCATGCTTGGCATTCAGTACAGGTAAAGCATTTGCATGGAAACAAGTTCAGCATCTGCTGATGGAGAAAACTAAATCTGCAATTGTCAGCCTAGCTCCCAAAAGCAAGTTTGACTAAATTTAAATTGAATCGCTGTTAGGACACCTACCTGTGCTGGGCGGCGGGGCCCTGGAGGGCGTACTGGTTCCTGGCGTTTGTACCCACGTCTTAGATTGTGGGGAAGACGCGTCGCTCCGGGCACAGTTTCCCGGCGGATTTGCTCTGTCCTGGCCCGTGCGGGGCACGGTTGTCGTTCGCGCATCGGTTCGAACGGGTTTGCGTTCCAAACCTCGTTCGCGCGGCGACGCCTACTCGCGCATGCGCATTGCCGCGCGATTCAAGCCTCGTTCTCACACAGGACCGCTATTTAAGCAATCCGAATTGGTATTCCCATCGCGTCTCAACGCGGTTGGTTCCCTTCCGCCACGCTCCCTGGTTCCGTGATCCGTTGGTCCTGATCCAGTGCTTGGGCCTTGTTCTTCTCCCAGTTTGATTTCACGATTTCCTACATCCCTCAGTCACGTAATTTGAAGGCTGACGCTCTCTCCCGCTCCTTGGAAAACAACGTTGAGCCAGATCATCGAACTCAACAATTACTTCCTTCCAAACACTTTTTGTTGGTCATAACTCAATGCTTGGATACCATTCTACGGGACACTCAAAAGGACCCCAAGTATTCCTTATTTCTTCAACACCCTTCTATTAGGGAGAACGGTGGTCTACTTTTCTTTCACACTCGGTTATACCTCCCCACTGAAGTACTTCGGACCGCCGTCCTGCAAGCATTACACGACTCTAAGATCGGGGGACATCGCGGCATTCGATCCACTCAGGAACTGGTTTCTCGTCAATTTTGGTGGCCAGGATGGGCCAGGCAGACAAGAGAATATGTGGAATGTTGCCCAGTGTGTGCCCAGGTCAAGATTCCACGAAAGAAACCCATAGGACTTCTCCAACCCACCGAGAGAGCACCTTATCCTTGGCATACTATTGCCACCGATTTCATCGTGGACCTCCCTCCCTCGGAAGAAAATACATGCATCATGGTAGTCATCGATAGTTTTTCTAAACTAGCCCATTTCATTCCATTCCGGAAGGTACCTTCAGCCGGTAGTATGGCTCAGGCCTTTTTACATTCTGTTTATCGCTTACATGGACTTCCTGAGAAGATTATTTCAGACCGTGGATCACAGTTCATTTCTGCCTTTTGGAAACAACTCTGCCGTCACTTGGGTGTCCAGCGTGCTCTCAGTTCCGGCTATCATCCACAAACCAATGGCCTGACCGAGCGGACAAATCAGACTTTGGAGCAATACTTACGCTGTTTTTCCAATGCTTCTCAATCCAACTGGGCAAAACATCTGGATCTAGCTGAGGTGGCTTATAACAATTCCAAACACTCGGCCACTGGAATGAGTCCTTTCTATTGTTCCTCAGGTCTACATCCCAAATTGATTCCGTTTCATCCTGTTCCTTCCAGTATAGTTCCCTCCGCTGATCAAATGGTTGCTGTCATCCAGAAGAATCAGACACAGGCCACAGGAGCTCTCGCCAAGGCGTGTGCGAGTATGAAGGCACAGGCTGATAGAGGTAGGAGTAGTGAACCAGCTTTTCTGGTTGGGGACATGGTATGGCTCTCTTCTAGAAACTTACCAGTACGCAATCTCCCAACTAAATTAGCACCCCGTTTTCTGGGACCTTTTCGGGTAGTTAGACGGATCTCTTCTGTAGCTTTCAAATTGGATTTGCCGCAGTCTTGGCGGATTCACCCCGTCTTCCATGTGTCTCTCCTCAAGCCGTTTCGGTCTGATCCGTACGGTCGTTCACATTCTCGGCCTGCGGCCATTGATGTGGGGGGCACTCCGGAATTCGAGGTACAAGAGATTTGTGACTCCCGTTTCTTCCGGGGTAGGCTTCAGTTCTTGGTGGACTGGAAGGGTTACCCTGCTTGTGATCGGACTTGGGAACCCTGTGTGAACATTCATGCCCCCCGTCTACTACGGGAATTTTTTCGTAGGAATCCTTGGAAGCCGGGTGCTCCGGGTCTTTCTGGTGGGGAGCATAGTGTTAGGACACCTACCTGTGCTGGGCGGCGGGGCCCTGGAGGGCGTACTGGTTCCTGGCGTTTGTACCCACGTCTTAGATTGTGGGGAAGACGCGTCGCTCCGGGCACAGTTTCCCGGCGGATTTGCTCTGTCCTGGCCCGTGTGGGGCACGGTTGTCGTTCGCGCATCGGTTCGAACGGGTTTGCGTTCCAAACCTCGTTCGCGCGGCGACGCCTACTCGAGCATGCGCATTGCCGCGCGATTCAAGCCTCGTTCTCACACAGGACCGCTATTTAAGCAATCCGAATTGGTATTCCCATCGCGTCTCAACGCGGTTGGTTCCCTTCCGCCACGCTCCCTGTTTCCGTGATCCGTTGGTCCTGATCCAGTGCCTGGGCCTTGTCCTTTCTTGCCCCAACTCCCCTCTCTGGCCTTTCCTTTCCCTTCCTGTCCTCTTGTGCACTCCTGTCTCCTTCCTGGGGGTCCTCCCTGCTTCCATCCTTGCCTGTATTGCCCGCCTCCTGCCGAGTCTCCTGTGGCCCTGGACTGCCTCTCCAGCTCCCCGTCTTGTTACCTTGGACCCCGGCTTACCTGCACCTGTATCTTAGACTCTTTGCTTACCGGCATTGATTCCTTGGACTCTCAGCTTGCCGGTATAAGCTACCTTATACCATCCTGGATAACTGCTTGGGATACTTTGCCGATACCTGCCAACAACATCTACGACCTTCCCAGTCAGTGCTTGCACTGTTCTGACGCCACGTTAATCTTGGGAAGCGTCATCCGTGGCGTCAGGAGCGGGCCCCAGTTCAATCCTGTATTACAGGACGGATCCGGGGTTGGTTCTTTACGTTACTACTCTTCAGTTGCGAAGACTTCATCAGCTACGAGTCTACCTCTACCACGACCTGGCTACCTCAGCACACAAGACTTCTGGTGATACAGGTACGCCCCGTCCTCGGGATACGCAACTTAACAATCGCCCACTAATTTTCAAATTGAAATATATCTATAGATGGAAAATGTGTTTTGAACTTGGATCACTTATTATTGCTATTCCAAATAAAACGAGAGGAAGAACAATTACATACCTAGAGGACACAGGACAACAAAGGGCTGAAGTATGGACAAACAGAGCAGAGAACATAATGGAAAGGAGGGAGAGTCAGAGTAATACTATATGAGAGAGAACTAAGGAGTTAACACAAGCGAGAGACACTGGAGTTAAAGCACTGGAGACAGCAAGACGGAGGAGAGAAACAGCAATCATAATATTCCGAGACAGAATATGCAGTGATACAGAGCAAGAGACCACAACATGAAGCATGGAAACACTCAATAGTGAGAGGTAGAGCATCAAAGTGGGAGACGGGGGAAACACAGTACCAACAGGGAAGGTAGAGCCAACACATGAGCAAGAGGCCATAAAACATAGGTAAAGAGGCAGCAACCGTCGGAGGGGAAAGGCATAGTGGTGATGCTGGTGGAGAAAGGGACTTTATTTATACCCAACTAGTTGGTATATTATTCTGTAGCTATAGTAAATTCTTAAGAGGTCCTCTGTCCTAATGTCTTGAAGATGCAGCTGGATAGGACACACTTACAAGTTATTGCGTGAGAGAGCATTTTCCACAAGTATAATACATCATTTGAAGCCAGACAACATGAAATAAGATTATATTGTTTCTAATTTAACTTAATGCACATAGTGGATGGGATGTCCAACACCTTTTAATCTCGTGCAAAAGTGAATCCTCCTTTTTACTCTCTTGAATAAGGAGTTACTCTTCAAATCTTAAAATATGGAGTAAAATACTCTCACCTCAAAATCCTATCTGGAGCACTGGATATCGGTCTATAAGAGGCACACTCCAACGGGTCCTTGCCAGGCTTTAAAATCATGGATATTGCACCCTCACACATCATTGGGTAGTGAACCCCACTGCAATGCATTTTGTCATTCCTGGATTAAATAATCAGCGACTTGAGAGCCATGTTCCTTAAACTCTGAGGTAATTCCATCTGAACATGGGGTCTTGGAGATTGGGAGATTTTTAATAGCTTTCATTGCATCTTCCACCGTGATGACGGTCTCCACCGCGATGGCATCCCCCAACAACCCCATAGATGTTGCATCAAGTGCCACCAGCGCAGCCCCACCAACAAATAGCTGCAGGGTGACCTGATTTCCACCCCCCCACCCTACCCTCTCTGGCTTTAAACAGTTTGGCGTAATACAATTGAAATTCTTCGAATCAAGTCAGACTCCCGATACCACTGTTCAGTCACTATTCCTAATCACTGGAATATCAGTTAGACATCTTTCACCCTTTGGCAACATAGCCAAAAATCTACTCGGTCTCCTTTGTTTCCCATATCTCTGTGCCCATTGAGGGGCTGCAAGATATCTCACCTCCCTATTCGCTTCATCTCTAAATTGATCGCTGTACATTTCCATCAGAGGGCCCATCACCACCACAGAACTGCAGGTCTTCCAGGCCGGCCTATAGGCCGCCAAACATCTACGTATTGCCTTGAGCACTCAATTTTTCAACTAAATGCAACACCCCCACAGGTAATCTTTAAATGTTTCCTATAGAACCCCAACAGAAGCAACCATACCCCACTTCGGTACTCCACATCAAGAAGAGCCTAACCCTTAAAACGCCAGTGGGGTAGAGTGATAATTAGATTTTTCAACCGAAACTGCTGCACTATCGGTGAGTGGTCAGACATCATCCTTGGCAGCATACATCAACTCACCGTATTACGATCCAACACCGGTCCCGCCATAATATAATGTATGCGGGACCTCATATCTTGGGTAGAGGAATAAAAGGAGTACACTCTCTAATCTGGATGTAGCATCCTCCATAGGTCCGCCAGCCCACAAAGCTCTAGCCCCCCCATATATGGCTTTAGCCGCAGATGGCAATGACTTTGCACCTTGTATAGATCGATCCCTTCCTAAATTCAGTATTGTATTGAAGTCATCAGCCACTTGTGTATACGAGGTGGCCAAGCATTTAACTCAGAGGGAGTTGTAGAAGCCTGGGGCATCAATATTCGGGCTATACATACAAACGTGACCAGACGATGAGCCAGAGTCCCCAACACAATTAAATATCTGCCTTCAGGGTCACATTCGTGGCACAGCAGACAAAATCCCAAGAACTTGTAAATTATAGATAACACTTGTGAGTACAAAGAATGAGGTGGAGAACCTATCACCCCCCCACGCCCTAGTGAATACTTTTTTTATTTATTATTTTTTTTTAATGTTTGGTTTGTATCTTAAACCTTACATTTCCATTCTACTAAAATACATTTATGTTTCTTTAATTCATCATTTTTCTTTTTTTCCTTCATTCCTGTTGGGTTTCTTGCTCGGTTTTGATGTCTTCTCAAAAATGGATGATGGTCGCAACCATTTTCCTATTGTTTCCCATCAGGATTTGGTTCCATCTTTCCTTTGTGGTCAGTTCTGCGGTGGCACTTCGGTATTTGCCACCATATATCAGGCGTTTTTTGTTAAGAGCCTCACATTCCATTAGGATATGATATATCGTTTCACTCTTCCCAGCAGTTCGGCAAAATCTACAGTCTTTGTTATCCGCCTTGTTTTGGGTCCAGTTTCCAAGTACTTCTCTTGTAGGGAGGAGAATCAATCTCAATCTTAAAAATTGATCTCAGATTCTTCTGTCCGGGTACAAGTTGAGGTAGTGTGGGAGTTGGTTAACCGCTCTTGATTCACCTTTGCATTTTAAGTTCATTTTGTATCGATCTTTGAGCTCTTGTGTCTCAATCCAATCTAGACGCGCTAGCTTATTTTTTTTGCGATCTGGGGCATTTGTCATTGTCTCTAATGTAATATCTCTTTTCATGCATATCCTCCTGGTTGCTTATTTCCATATATTTAATACTAGGTCATTGACTTCATATTTTGATCTTCTCAGGATGTCCAGGGCAGGGATCTTTTATTCACCGTTTACTTTCCTGAACAAATCTAATGTTTTCCATTCCACTGTCGATTGCAGGGATTGAAGTCCCAGTTCGTAGCATATCCGAATCATTGGCGTTGCTTACGGCAGCCCTAATGTTTTCCACCAGAATATTGCCTCTAGTTTTGTCCATATGGTTTGGTCCAGGTTAATCATTGTTTCTGCTCCATAGGTTAAAATCGCTGTCACCTTTTGTTTATAGATTGTCAGTACTGCTCTAAGGGAGAATTTTCCATATGTCCTATGTATCATGAGGCCATGTCTTGCTAAGGCTTTGGTTTTTGATTTCAAATGTTGCGTCCGTGGTCTTTCCGATATTGATTGGTTAATCCAGATTCCTAGGCATTTATATGTGGTAACCTGGATGAGTTTTTCTTTTTTCAGGAAGTATGTATACTTATTTTCTCCTTTTTTCTTTCTCTCTGTCAACAGCATTGTTTTTGTTTTCTTTGTTTATTGATAGTTCGTTTTGTTCCATATACTCCGGCATTTTATTCAATGCCATTTGGAGTCCGCCTGGAGTTTTGGCCAGCAAGATGTCATCTGCATATATTAAGCAAGGCACTATCATGGCATTTAGTTTTGGTGGGTTCATCCTTGGTTCGTTTATGGCTTTCTCAAAGTCTGATCTGAACAAACTAAACCATGCGGCTGCCAAGAGGCAGCCCTGTTTTAGTCCATGCCAAGTATTGATTAATTTTGTTACTACTCGGTCTGCTGTCATTCTTACTTGGATTTTAGTGTTTTCATGGGTTCCAGTATGTCACTCGGACATCCCCATTGTTCCAGTTTGGCCCATAGTAAGTCACGATTGACTTTGTCATAAGCCAGGCTGAGATCAACATAAGCTACATATATTTGTGTTTGTCTTCAGTGCTTCGTGTTTCAGCATATTTAGGATTATAAAGTTTATGTTCGTACCGACATTACGGACAAATCCGGTCTGTCTCACTGCCAAATGGTTTGTTTGGACCATATATTGAGTTTTGTGAGGAGCAGATTGGCGAATATTTTTCCTAGCGGATCCAGAAGTGCTAGTGGCCGATAATTCATTGGTTCTTTGGTTGCGCCTTGTTTGTATATTGGGATCAGGGTTGCCAGTTGCCAGGAGTCCGGCAACTTTTTAGTGCGGTTGATGAGCTCGATGATTTCTCAGCAGAATATTGCCCAAGCTTCAGGATTCTTTTTTAGGGTAGCGTTTGACATGCCATCGGGTCCAGGTGCTCTTGATGCATTTAGCTTCTTAATTGTGTTGGTGATTTCTTCAATGTTATATTCAACTTTCCAGCTCTTTTCGCATGGTAAGTAGTTCTTGTTGGTTTCTGGTGTTGTTTCTTAGTATAACTCTGTGAAATATGTTACCCAAGCGACTTCAGAGACGTCTACTATCATTACGTCTTTGCTGTTTTTATTCGGTTTTAGTAGCTCCCATAGGTGTCTTATGTTATTTTTGAGTGTCTTCATCATTTGTTCCGCGTTTTCTTGATCTTGCATCATTTTTGCATTATTCAGCCAGTTTTTAAATCTCTGTTTGGCTGTGTTTATCATTCGCCTTTTCGTACATGGAGATTCTGTTTTGGCTCTCTTTATTGCAGTTTTCTTCATTTTTTTTTGGCTATAGCTTTATTGTATGTATATTTGGGTGTGACTTGAGGCTGGTCTTTCTGTTTCTCTGTTAATCGAAATTGTTTGAATATCCATCCATAATTGACTGTCGGCATCTTCTAGTGATGAGGTCTTGAACCTTTCGGTGAGCATTGTTAGTTTGTTCATTGCAATCTTTAGTCTGTTCATTCTAGTCGTCACTGTAAATTGGGGGATGTTTATTCTTGGGCGCTCAGTGGTGTTCATTTCCCACGTGCGCTTGAGGATGTAATGGTCGCTTGTTTGCTATATATATTCGCCGCTTTAGTTCGAGATTGGGGTATTCGTTTAGTGGTGTAGATGTAGTCAATAATTGATTTAGTTTCCCCTCGTGACCATGTAGGATCTAGTATATTTGTTTCTTTATTAACTGCATCCCAGCGTTCAGAATTCCTATTGTGTAGTTCTGTGGCCCATGTCTGTGCTCTTTGTTCGAGAGCATGTTCTTCCATAATTTCCCCTTCGTCATCGAATAAATGGAGATTAAGGTCACCACATATGACAAATTATATGCCTTCATATTTCTGGCCAGTGCTATCTATCAGTGACATTATTGAATCTATCACGGTCTCCTCTTTAGTTTTTCTGGGGTTCCAATAGACGTTTGTGATACTTAGATAAATATCTGAGGTGCTCGGTGGGATTGGGGTACGCATTAGCTGATTCATTGTTTCAATTGTCAATATCAATAGTGAATACTTTATTCAGCCTCCCTGTTAAATGAGTCTCCTGGAGAAAAAGGATGTTGGCACCGTGGTGCTCCCCATGGGCTAAAATCTTGCGCATTTTGGCATGATTTTTCAGATCACGTGCGTTCCAACTAAGGAGGGTGCATGACTCCGTTGTCATAGTCTTAGCCGCCATCTATCCACCTTGTATATTTAAACAGCACCATACATCCCGTCCATCCATAAAAATGCATGCTTCTTGCAGGACTCGTTACAGACGCCGCTGCCCCTCACCCCCACCACAACGTGGCAGTGAAAGCCACATCATCTGAGCCAGAAACAAAACCAACAATGAATATGGGTAACAACCCAGAGATGCCAAGTGCACCGCCCACCACCCAACCGAACGTGAAAGGAGGCCGCACCAGGACTACATACAACAGTAAGACAAAACTGAACTGATTCACTACAGGCTTAATTGCAGCCTTACTTCCACCCTGAGAACATTCATATTGCAGAAACAAATGCAATTCTTTACATTAACCATAGGACCACTCCGGTGTTGATAGTGTGCGGTACATATATACATTAACATGATAAAATCCACAATGCTGGGCACCGTTTCAAAGGACCAACAGGTTTAAGGCTCTCTGTTAGGGAGAATTCTCTCTTTAGGCTGAATTTCCTAACCTAGTGAGTCCCCCAGCAGCTTTGCTGGATTTCTGGAGTTTGTTTTTTTCTCCTGCCAAGAGTGAGACTCTTTTTCTCCCACTCTTGGACATGATTTATGATGTTCCTTTGACTGTTAATGTGTTTTATGGGCTATGGAGTCCTTTAATCCATAGGGTCTCATGTGTTTTTACTATGTGTGTTACACAGCACCCTCCGTGCAGTGACACAGGGGTGTCATAGTGACACCCCACCATAGACTCCATACCCTGGGACTGACTACTGTCTCCCAGGGCATGTAAAGTCACCATTGGCTTTACTAGTCCCAAATTATTAACAGAAACCGGTACAAACCATCATATTGTGGAAGCACTGGTTGGGGCAATTCGATTGCCCCTGGGTCTGTTAGTCGAGGGGGCACGTCTCCGTCCCCCCTGATCGAGTTTTGGCTGGTGGCAGTGGATACTACTTTTTATATTCGCCCACGAATATATCCCTATGGAATTTTCCCATTGTTCGAAGCTACCAACTTTAATTATTTAATTCTCCTAGCCTCGAACATACCGCTGGTTTATTTATTTAATATTAATTCGCCGGTTGGTATTTTTTGCCAGGACTCGATTCTAAAATGGCGTTTGTGTTCTCTTCTGTGACTCCAACCCAAGTCGAGCTATTTGTTCCACTTTTTGGCAGGCTTCTCCACAGAAGCCTCCAAAAGTGGTGCCACTCTGTCTGGGTACCACAGGGGGCTTGGGAGGGGGTTTAGGCACCCTGGACTGAGTTACCTTGGTAACTCAAGTCGCACTCTTGTGTGATTGGCCGGGCCGGCTCACCACTTAGCATGTTTGATTGACAGCTAGGCTGAGTGAATGGGGGTGTGCTGCATAAAATCAGGGCTTTGGGGACTGGAACTTGAGAAGTCGCCACAGGACCGGAGAATCCGACGAGGGAGAAGCTGAGCCGACCTAACACGACGACACCACCGGTGGAGCCCTGCGGAACCGACTCACCACTTCCCGACGACAGAGAAGATCTCCCGGCTGGAGAGGCTTCTTCCCCTGACTGGTGGGCACAACCAGTTTACCTTCTTTTCCTCGCATCCCAGGACGTGTTGTGGTTGAATTGCCCGTGCAAAGCACCCCGGCAACCGGATAGCCACTTACCACTGGACTGCGAATAAAAGGACCGCTCCTTTTACCTGAGAACTCCGCGGCTGGTTTCTTCCCTGGCAGTGCAACGGACTCCTATCTTCCTCCCCGACGAGATCCTCTCTTCCCCCGGACGAAGTACCGACTTGCATCCACTGCTAGGAACAACTGCCCCCGCTGGAGTATTCTCACCACTTTAAGGTACCGTGTCCGCCAGGCCTTCCTTTCTAAAGATTGCTACAAGGTAATAATAATCCCTTATCCTTCTGGACTGGGCTGGCCGCCTTGACCCTCTAACTGGTCCCTTTCTTTTGGTCCAACTCTTTCTAAACCTTTGCAAGACTTTTGTGCACTTCAACCGTGTGACCTTCGACAAATTTCGTTCTGATCCTCTTAAAGTAGATCCGGCCTTCTGAACTCGTAACTTCACGGTTTTACTTGCCTTCCTCTCTTGCTGTGTTCTTATGGAAGTGTTGGGATCTGTTTCAAATTATACTCTGCTTTTCTCTCCCTTTTAAAACGAATTATTAGAGTGCCATCTGCGTTAAGTGCTCACCGCTGTCTGAAAATAAGTGGGGCTTTACTTAAGACTTGTCTAATATTCTTCTAAGGGAGTGTATATCTTTTAGTGACCGTGTTTTTAACTGCTTACCATTAGTGCCTGTGTGTTTTTCTAGATGTGGTTTTAAATAAATAAATAGATCTCTTTGACACCAAGCTAAGTCAGTGTTTACTTGTTCTACTGTGTTCTTTTGACCTATTGTGAATACTCTGTATACTGCCTAACTCTTCTTGAGGGAAGTCTGACTGCTCAGCCACAGCTACCAAGTGAATCTGTGTGGTATAGACTGCTACCAAGTGGGTTTACTGCCAAACACCTGTAGTCTTAAATCTTGTGCAGTGGTCCCAGAGGGAACTGCACAGGTTTCTGTCTAACACTCTCAGGTATGTCACGTATGCAACTTCATTGCTTGGGTAAAGTATCGAGAAAATGATTCACCGGATCTGTAATGAAGCGAGTTTAATCCTTGTGGATCACTGTTATCCTGGACGGATATAGCATCGCATATTGGAGACCTCTGTCTCGGATTTGGCGCTTCACCACAGCAAATTATTTATTTTTACATTTTTTTATTATACAGTATACTACAGTTAACAAGTAACTTCACATTGTGCTTTTCACATTAAAATATACTCTAGATGTTCAATACTAAAACTACTTTCAAAAACATTTTCACATTTAAGAACAATGAATAACTCGCGTATATCTATCGAACATGCCCATACAATCATTATTTAAGTTCAATTTCATGTATTTTTTAATGATGTTGAAATAAAGGCCAAAGCCTGTAGAACTTGAATAACCTGAAAGGTTAGATTAACTTCTTCGCCTACTATCAACCTATCCCAGAACATTTCTGAGTTTGGGATTATTTCCCTCTCCACAGACTTGCAAAATAAAACTACCTCCTGATATCCCATGAAGTGCTACATTCCAACAGGATGTGCTTTTAATGACTGAATTATTTTTCCATGACATAGATTGCAACCTTCTACCTCAGGTCCAGCCTGTTTCCGATGGCACATCACTTCTCCAGTAAGAACCAGATTCAAACAGATCCTCAAAAACTCTTTGCCTAGCTTTAGAACTTGGAAAAAGCCTCCAATATCAAAGGATAATTCCCAATTCTTTTATAGATTCAGAGGAAAGTTTTGCCAACACCTATCATTGCATACCGTTTTTGTACGGATCCAATCTGTTCTTTTAAGAATGCTCTTTACATGCATTTGATTCTCAACTAACATCTCATCACTTTCACAAACCTTCAGGATTCTCATAACACATTTCTTTAGCTTTAACAATATTCCAGACAGATTATTTTTATTTTTTTGGTCAGATTTGCCATTTTCTCATATAAAGACCCTGGACAAGGGATCTGTTTCCCTATACAATGACACCAGATGCCATTCTACATACATAAAGATCTGATGCCAAGTTCATACTTTACACTGGTCATAAGGAGTGATCTAGGGAGACAATACTTTTTCCATAGCTGGCCCTCAACTATTACCCAGTTCATTTGCGTTGAATAGGTTTTGTGTTGATCCCATTAATTAAGGCTGGGTGAATTTTTGCTGTATAAAATTTGGTCAGAGGTGTCATAGGAAACGTACAAAATGTTGATGAAACTTTTTTCATCTAGCACGCAAGTTGACGTATCTTATCTGACTGGTACATATCCAATTGTTTAAATGTGGGGAGTGCATATAATGTGACCATTTTCTCAATGGGAATGATCTTTTTCCCCTCACATCCACACATCCATTTTACTCTATGCGCTTTCTTTCCTGGTCTTTTGAAAATCACTGTTTTTATTTCTCTGTATTGATACTTAGATCATTCGCCACTGCATAGTCCCCCATGGCATTCATTAGTTGCTGTGACCCCACCGGCGAATGATCCAACAGCACAATATCAGCGTAGTCCAGCCTTCTAACCGGGACATCTTTTTTCGGGCTGCCCAATGCATCAGCGCTTAAATGACCATCCAGATCTGACAAAGGCTGAAGAGACGCGGGGGGGGGGTAGGTGGCCACCTTGCCTCACCCCTCTCTCAACCTTCACAGGAGCAGACAATAGGCCTGCTGTATGAAGGCTGATCTGCAAAAAAATGTTATCATGCATGCTTACCAGAATTGCCTGAAGTGAACTCTGGATACCCCAAGCATCTAGTTTTGACCAAAGACTCTCTCTAATCGTGTCGAGCGCCCTTGAAAGATCAATCCAGGCTCCATAGTGCCATGTCTACCCCCGGCCACCCGTGCCCAAGAGCTCTCCCCACCACATTCAAAGCCATGCCATTCAGGGAGGTTTACAAACCTCTTCTTAAACCATTCTGGAATTTTGCCAGAATCTTGTTTTTGCTGACCCAGTCCTCCAACTCTCTCAAAACCAGCCCTGCAAAGATTTTACACTCTACATCGAGGAGGGAGATTGGATGGTAGCTCCCAGGATTCGTCTGATCTCCCACCTTGAAAATATTTGTATTTGTTTGTAGTGTGCCTGAGCCTGCAGGCATCAGGGTGCAGAAAGAGAGCTGATCAAAATCAGTTACAGGGATAGGTCAAATCACAAATGTATTCAAAGAGTATTATTTTCAAACATTTCCTAAACTTAGAATGATTACTATCCGCATGCAGGTCTTTTGGGAGTTTATTCTGTACACATGCTGCCTGTGACTGGAAAGACCTGCCAAGGCCTTTCGACGTTTACTCGTGTGGCCAACCAGGCGTATGGAATCGCTAGACCTGGTCGTTCTCTTAGGGCTATGAACACTAATGGAATCTTTTAGGTACCTGGGTGCTTTACCATGGAGACATTTATGCACCACTGTGCAAATCCTGGCTGGCTTCCACTGGGAGCCAGTCCAAGTTTCTCATATGGACCGAGATTGGCTCCTGTCTGTGGATGTTTTTTAGGATGCGCACAGCTTCGTTTTGTAAAATCTTGAGTTTTCTCAAACTGATTTTATTAGCACCGGCTAGCAGCACCCTACAATAATCTATTCTTGGCATAATCAGGGTGCGAACTAATGTAATACAGTTGGTTTCTGAGACAAAGGGCTTCACCAGTAACCTCAAGTGATATTGTGTTTTACTGGTGATATAAGGACAACTCCCAAGGTCTGGACCATGAAGCTCGTATTAACATGGTGACTTTGAATAGTAAAGCTGAGTGCTTGCTGTCAAGTTTGGAACGTGCCTGGAAGGAGCCAAACATTTAGATTTGTGTTTTGGCAGCATTCTGGCACATTCCGTTGGTTGCCAACACATTTTAGATGGTTCCATAAATCAGAGAAATCTTCTCTGAATCTTTTTCATATTCTCCACTAATATTTATAATCGGCTGAGTATCGTCAGCATAATTAGAGAAGCGCACTCCTGAGCCAGGAGTTAGCATAGCGGGCAACAGTAAACATTGAAGAGAGCCAGTGAGAGGCAAGTGCCTTGTGGCACTCTATAGCCCAGTCCCTCTGGTTTAGACCATGCTTTGCCCCATACAACTTTAGACATTCTATTATGGAGAAATCCAGGAGGCTGCTTTGCTAGAACAGCCACATATATTCTTGAGGCGATCAATACGTATTTCATGATCAATAAAATCAAAGGCTGCTGAAAGATCTAATAGTATCAGCATTTACTGTTGTCCATGATTTTAAACATCTCTGTCTGCAAGTCCAGCAGGGCACTTTCTGTGCCATGATAACATTTGAATCCAGACTGTCTGGGATGGTAAACTCCAGATTTCTCCAGGTGTTCCTCTAGTTGAAGTGTGACCACTTTGTCTACCGCTTTCATCAAAAAAGGCACATTTCTTTGATAGGCCTGTAATTAGTGTACACCTTTGGGTCCAGTCCTAACTTTTTCAATAGCGGGGTCACTGCTACATTTTTCAGTGAGTCCGGATTTAGATTTTCCTTGTAGGTGGACTTGGTGAAACAAGTCTCAAAGGGGATGAATACCTTGAGCTTTTTCAAAATGACTTTGGATGGCAGGGTTTCACGTTTGCACGTGGCAGGTTTAATTTTATTAAGAGCTTTAAGCAAGGTTTCTTCAGAGATGGCTTGGAATGTGGAAGTTAGATTACGCTAATGTTTAACATTAACATCCTCCCTAGTCTGTACAGAAGATTCATGCTCTGGATTGGGCAGATATTCCTTAATTTGGGCATGGGCTGCATCGATCTTGGTTTGGTTTTTTATTCATAATGCGTGCTTGACCCGAAGGTATCTGGGCGCAATACAAGATGATGCAGGTTTCTTAGTTGCAACAAGCAACAGAAAAAAAATGGGACAATACAATATCTTAGTAACATAGGTAGGAGTAAACTATACAATCAGATATATAACAATGTACAAGGGTGGTTTCAAAGTTATTCACAACAGTTTCAGAGAATAGCAAGGCATTGAAGGATAGCATATATAGGTGTAGACGTAACAGGAAAATGGCGAGTATAGATACATATATACATAGGCGAGGCTGGGGCCCTCTAAGGGTCATTGTTTTATTTTATGTCTGAAGCTAGAAAGAGATTGGCTGGTTATCTTGTCCGCAAACACCTTCTGCACTGCATCACAATCCTCCTCTGTTGGTCCAAACTGATGGAGCATTGCTTTTAGTTTTTCCAAATCGCGAAGGATTTCAAATAGCTTTCTGGGATTGTTTTTTGAGTTCACTATTTGGGAGTTGAAATAGTATTTGTTAGCTGACAAAATTTTGCTGCAATATCATTTTACCAGGGTCTTCGAATCTTCTCTATTTACCTGTGTCTGGTCCCTTTGCCAAATTCTTCCTGCGTTCCCTTTTGTCCTTTTTTCTATCAGGGCTAGAGAGAACCATTTTTGATATTGGCCTTTAGGTACAATTATTGACGATTTTCAGGATGCAGGAAATCGCATCTCCCCGATTACCTCCTCAAGCATCCTCAACAACTCTGACAATAAGGGCATGTTTTTCTTCATGATTATATTGGTCAATCCATTCTGTCCCAGGGCCGTAGATGGTGAGGACTTTGTGATTAGTTCTATGATCGTCTCCTTCGCTATTTCTAAAGACCACTTCGGGACCTCCTCATTGTACTGAGTCTCATTTAGACATTTTCTGTAGATTTTAGTAAAATGATCATACCACTCGCTCTCACTCACCACATTACATTGCATCCCCAAATGGGACTTTTTTGAGCGAGTGGCCGACTCCCAGAAGTTACGGGAGTTATTGCCCAGTGTCTTCAACATTAACTGTCCATCTCTTTGATTAAAGCAAGTGTTTTTTCCCCTGCACCCAATTTGTGTAATTATTATGGGTTTTTTTTCTCGCAGTATATTCCACTACTCCCAAGTGCAAGGCCTTCAAATGTCAGAGGGCTTTATACAATGTATTTTTCGTTAAGCTATTTTGTTCATCACACATGTGTGGACATTTTGCTCGTTTCCTGCTCACAAATTCCTTCGGCCTATCCACAGACCACACGAAGCCCAGGAAATTGGCAGGGGTACAAACATTTACCAATTCATACTCATTCAAACATTTTTAAGATTGTTTCCAATTCCGGACCTTCCCTTTCCTTATGAATCTTGCTAACCTATTTCCCCCCCTCATTTATTGTCACTTGTGGACATTGGCCGTAAAGCACAGAGGGGGATTCCCATTGGATTTCACATGAGATACTATGATGGTCACTATTGTCCCGTGCTGTACTTGGAAGCTACTGCATAAAGACAAAAGCTCTGGTGAAAGAAAAACATAGTCCATTTTGGAGGAAGAAGCACCCTGACTCCAAGTTATGGCCAGTGCTATGTCCCCCTTAATCACACCATTCACTGGGCTTAAATTCCTTTCGGATAGACAAGTCAACTATTGAAAGCCTTTCACCAAAACCTTTTACGAGGCTTATAACCCATTCAAGTCACTAGCTGTAATACATTGAGAATTTAAATCACCCTCCAATACGATCTCAGATGTTTCACTCCGTGACCCTATCAAGAGGAGAAATTCGGAACACATTTTCCAAGAAAGAAGTCAAATCACCCCATGCAGCATTCCAATAGATATTGACCACTGCCACCCATTTTGGTGGCTTGCAAATCCTTGATCTTGGAAGGAATCTCCTCTGTACTTAATACTGAAGAGTTGCAAACCGCTATTGTTAAGCCACCCGAAATTGTCAATCACCCATGTTTCTTGATGCAAAACGAAGTCATTTCGGCCAAAGATTATACTTGTCATGCCTTTTGTCCTAAAAGAGTTAGGGTCATTTTTTTAATTTGGTCCAATTTTGATATGTATTCAGTACGCCATCTAGGGATGTCCGTCTTCCTAGATGGTCTATCTTTAGGGGCTGCCAGATCTTTTATTGTTCATGTAGTACCAACGTAGTTCATACCTCTCAGATTGTCCCGAACGGCAAAGATGGCCTACGCCGCTAGTTTAGGTTTTAAAACTGTTTCCGCCAAAGAGACTTCCTCCCTACCTGGAAAACAAATGAATTCAATCTTTTCACTAGATAGGACACCGAGGTCAGGCATTCTTTTAAAAATTGACAAAAAAGAACAGCGATTAAGCGCTCGCTGAACATTCTTTTGCTTCCTAGATTTCAGCCACAATCTTGGTATGGCAAATGGACGAAAGGATTGACCTCAAGGGATCCCTTTGGATTTGAGTGATCCGAAGTTACGTTGTTTCTCTCCAAATGTTCGGGCGAACATGCGACAGGCTCTTGCCTCACTATAACTCTATATGAAACACTGGTCGTATTGGAATTTGTCAACCCATGAGGCGAGGCTTAATCCCTCTTTGTTGCTGTTGTTGAGTCCGGACCATCCTCCTGTAACTGACTCTACCTGGGGTTGTAGTTTATTCCTTAAAAATATCAGGTCAGTTTAATCACTTTTTCAGGAGGTTTTGATTGTGTATTTGCAAGATAGTCCTTCCCAGCCCCCCGAGGCCAAATCTGTTTGAATGCCAATACTTATTTTAACATCAGAGGGGATACTTTACATTTCTCTGTCCGCTTTGGATGGTAAGATCTTTCCTCCGCCTACCTCCAACTCAGCAGTAGCAAACTCTTTTGATTTTGCACAGTTGGAGATCTTTATTTTTTCACTTCTGACGTTTACTTCTATGTTCTTCCACCTGTGAGGTAGAATTTTGGAGAGCTTGCAGCAATGGTATTTTTAATTATTTTGGCTTACTGATTTTTTTGGTTTGGAAAATGCTCCCTCATGCTTTTTGAGATTATTTTCACTTGGTTCTCTTTCCGGTACTGCTCTTTGTCTCATTCTCCATGATTCTTTCTGACACCTTGACAATCTGATCACCCAGCAATGGATCCTCATGTCTTACCACAGGGGCCAATACTGAGTCAGATAAGGGAGTACCATCGAAGATCATGATTGAGGACATATCAGCAAGGATATTTACTCCTGCAACCTCTTGATTGAACTGGTTTGGCAAGGTGCCCTTGGGATCTGCGTAGTTTTTTGACAGTTTTTCCTATGTGAACAGATCCCCAACCTGACACTGTATGGTCACTAACTCACATGCATTTGACTTTAGGTCCATTTTGAACTCCTGTATGTTTGAGGTAACCGTAGTGTTAAGTGCATTTGTAAGACCCAGCACTGAGGAATCGCAGGATCCCATCTCCTTTGTTAACTCCATTAGTATCCCTGAATGCACCTTTACATCACTTTTAATTTGCTCAATCACATTTACCAAGGAGCTTAAGACACAATTCAAGCCCTGGAGGGTCATTTCAGAATTTCACAGGCCATTCCCATTTCTCGCTGGGCTTTGCCATTGTCTAGAATGGATTTCTGCTGATGGGGTTTGATAGGTAGTAGTCATCTGAATTGGGCTCAAGAAAATACCTTTGTTGAGGGAATCGGCAGTATTTGTTCTAGTAGTTTGTTTCCCCCTCTGCTGAGCTTGTTTGGTCGGTCATTCCCTGCTACTCGGATCTAATTTGCTTTCGTTATTCCACATTTTCATGGGGACTATGTCTCCCTGACTGCGGCCTATTCTTCTGGAAAAGTAACCCTGTATTTTATTTTTCCTAGTTGTAGCTGTATCAGTTGACTCTAATCCAGACAGAAGATTAGCTCTCAAACATTGGCCATGGGCGGCAGGGTAAAACCCCCATCCATCCATCCTATTACTTGAACTGATCACTTATTTTAAGGAGTCACTTAGTGCATCCCCGTTATCCAGCAATTGATCTATTCTGGGCACACTGTCCAACTCCAGTTGATTTAGGCAGTCTATGTGGACTTTGGGTGGATGACCTTCCTGGTGATTGCCTTGTGCACTAATCACCTCCGGGGCCCTGAGATCGTCCAATATAGCTCTGCTTCTCAAAGAATATACCATTACTAAACCACTTCTGGTATAGACGAGTAAGCTGGGAACAGGCGAGGGGCAGGACTAGGGCGAAAAGATTCTATGTTAGCCCTGATTATAGGTGAGTTTCAGCTCTGTAGGCCCTCTTACCAATTGGACACCCTTACAGCATATGTTCAAAAGCCCCCACAGTGTATTCAACAATGACTCAATGATTTGCTGCGAGACTCAAGTGAGGCTAGTCATGCCCTAGAGCCAACTGGAGAGCAGAGCAGCGCTTGAGACCTCTACCGCACAACCCTACGCCAAATACTTCTGAAGCGCTCCGCTCCAATATGAGGCTTTTAAGTTTTTAGTGCTGTGGTATTCTCCTCCCACTTCCACCAAGGAAAACAAAGACCAATTAGTGAGTCTGCTTGGGGTCTCTCGCCAGCATGCCAAACACTCCCGCAACACTCTACAAATGATACTTCGGCTTTCTGCACTGTAGGTTGAAATCAGGATAAAAGGAGACACTGGACCCTTGATATTGCAAATTCCCCAGCTCGCGGGCCTTCCTGAATATTGCGTCTCTGTCCCGGTAGTTCAAGAGACAAGCAAACACTGGGCGCAGGCACTGACCAGGTTTAGGTGCCACAGGAAACACCCTATGAGCGCACACTGTCAGAAACCGCGGGTAAAGTGGTGGAACCACCAACATGTCCTTAATTAAACTTTCCTTAAAGACATCCGTATTCTTCTGCGAGACCAACTCTGGAATCCCAACCACATGAACATTATTATGGCGAGGCTGTGCTTCTAAGTCCTAATTTTTCCTCTGCACTGTCTTCACTTCTTGTTGCAGTGTGCAGAGGGTCTGGCCCGCCTCCTTCGAAACGCCCTTCATTTCCCCAATACTCTCCTCCGCCTCAGTGATCCTGCCACTCTCCTTTTCAAGCCAGTGTTGCATGCGCTCCATCTTGAATACCATGTTGTCTATTTTGTTATTAACATAGTCAAACCCTGCCTTCATCTGGGATAGGATGGTTTCTAAGTCTGCGCCGTGACTACGGGACCCAGCTCCCTCCTCATGGCCCACTAGTCCATTCTCTGTCTCCATATCGCAGTCTCCACAGCATGAGCGCAGGCCAGCAGATTTGCTCTTAGGCAAGGGAGTTGGTTGTGAGGAGAGCTTTACCTGCTCTTTTATTTCCTTTTGCCATTCAGCCCACCATTCTGAGACCCCTTCCCGGGGTCAACAAGTATCATAGTTGCAGCGAGTATGGGTGGCGCCTGAAAGCTAGAGACAAGGCTGGGATCCCCAAGCTAGCCCACTGCCCACATGCACAAGCCAGCAGGAGGTGCTGTCAGTCTTTCCCCGGGGCCCCCTTGCACCACAATGTTCCCCCTCACATCCGGGGCCCAAAAATTGCCACAGGCATGCCTAATTTGCACTGAAGGACATCAAGCCAGCTCCACAGGCTGCAGCTGGTGGCTTAGATCACAGATCCTCTTGCTGGGGCCACCCTACGTCACTGCATTCACCTCTCCCGGACCTCGACCACACTGGCAGCGCAGGAGTGCAAAATCCACCACCAGGTACTGACCTCCGCACCTGGGCCCTTTGTCCCGACTAACCTTCTCAGGGGCACTAGTACTCATAATTTCAGAATGGCAGCATTCTCCCTCCTGGCCCACACACTGCTCAGCTAGGGCCTGCAGCCCCTTGCTACATCAGAGCTACTAGTCTGCTGGATTCCGTAGGCTTGCAGGAACTGTCACCCCAAGGGGGCCCTGGATGTCCAATCCGTGGCGAGCGCCTTCCAAGGCCAGGGCCAGACTGTTTGCTCTGCTGTCACACACTCCAGGCAGCTGAGGCCAAGGCCACCACTGCCTCCTGCGCCGAGCCTCCTCTTCTCTTAGCACCTTCCAGCAACGGGCCTGCCGGGCTCTCTGCTCCTCTTAGGCACCTCCCACAGTCCTCCATTGCTCACCTATATGCATTCTATGCCCTCAGCCCACCTGCTGAGACCCGGGCTAGGGAACCGCTACTTTGTGCCCACTGGCACTGCTGCTGCGGTCCCTCAGGATCTCCACACAATATAAAGCAGTCAGACTCTCTGCTTCAGGGTGGGCATGTCAGTTTGCCCCGGCACAGGCCTGTGATGCTGGAAATGCTTTGGAGGGACAGGGCCTCCAAATCCTTGTACTTTAGTACCTTATGTGTGTTCTGTCTTGTTTTCCGTGCAAGAGTTCATGTGGGACTCCTGGCGGTGCAGCTCTTCCTCTTTTTGGTTTGGTGAACAGACACTTGGGATACCCTTATGGTACCCATGGGTGGGGGTACAACCCTGTACTCCCAGTGTGTTTTCTGGCACCTGTGTGGCCCACAGAGCAGGGTATGGACTGGTGGCAGCTCTGTGCTGAATTGAGAGGTGCCGTGCGCATCCTCCATTTTGGGATGCCCTGGCTCTGTCATTGGAATTGGGGGGGGGGGGGAGCTCCTGATGGGAAACAAGATGGCCCATTGTGGCCTCTTGCTTTCTATCGCCTGTTACCCTACTATTCCTGAAGTCCCGGAAGTCCTGACTCTATCCCTTCCCCTGACTGGCTGTTGGGTGGAAATTCCATATATGGTGTTGTGGGCAAAGCCCAGGCCAGATTGGCTGGAGCCTTCCCAATGACTGTTGTGGGTACGCCCGTGGGGTGGGACCTGGGTGAATGGAGTGTGTGATGAATATGCATTTCATATTATGAGTGTCTAGTATCTGGTGTTTGACACACTGATTGAGACAGCCCTGGCCGAAACTGTTATGAATGCAGTATGTAGTGCTGAATGGCAGAGTGCTTGTCCGAATCCACATTCTGTGTTGTGTCTGATGGAGAAGAATGGCCTGAATGCACTATGAGCCGATTGGCTGCCTGACTGCCAGAATGCCCTTCTGAATGATTGGTTGCCTGAGTGTGACCCAGCAGAGTGAATGGGAGATCAAAAGCATATCTGTGGGCCTCTCACTGCTAGAAATAGTTCAGAAGCTGAAGTTGATACTTCATGCTTACTCTCGAAGCCGAGCCAGAAGAAGGTGAACCGCTGTTCCCTTTGTTGCAATCTGAAAGCTGCTGTACCTTCAAGAACTGATCCAAAAGAGGACCTGGCTAGGAGACCTGTTCCCAAGCTATGAGGGACCAGTTTGCACTTGCTGATTTTTGCTAAAGCTCCCTGGTAGACAGACCTAAGAAAGGCTGCCGACCGGAGAAGGAGAGCGCCGAGGAGAACGAAGAGTAGCACCGGACAGCCGACCGCCGTCACCGACCGGAGTGCAGTGCTCCCTTTTCCTAAGTACCTTTTGATCCAAGGACTCCCTTGTTCATCACCGTCGACAGCTTTCGTCCTGCCGGAGAAAGCCAAGAGCGCCGACGACCAAGGAGAATCCACCAGTGGGGTTCCCACCACCCGAAGACCTCAGACTCTGATGAAGCTACTGAAGCCAGCCATGGTCCCGTCCCATCCCGTTCGCCGACGCCAGATGCTGACTACCTGACACCCTTGCTGGGCCAAAGTTCTTCATTGACTCTTTGCACGCCTCAGCTTGTTGGACGTTTGTGGCCATTCGTCAACGAGCACTGCAAGAACGGAAGCTGCTACCGCAATGACAGTGTTTAAATTCTTTTTTTGACCGAAACCTCGACGGCCCACGGTGCCTGCCTTAAAGGGAGTGCGCTCAAGAAGGGCCTGTCGACGACTCACCGAAGAATTCTACGAAACCAGGTACTTTGGGGCCGTAGAACTTTTTATTGAAGGAGATAAGACTCTAACAGACAATATATGGACTGGGCTTGTAGTACATCTTTATTTACAGGTTGCCCAGGTGGGGGGGGGGGGGTTCCTCATATAGAACTGTGCCTAGTGGTAGGGCCCCAGAAATCTGCCAATTGTCAAACCAACTCTTTTTCCTCCTAATTCTATGGTTGACATTGTTTTGTTGTGTTGATTCATATGCTATTTGAACTCAGTACAGTGGTTGCATTTTAATGAGATCAGAATAATCGTGGTACCACCTAGAGCTGCATATATTTACCATTTTAAAATTGTCAGAGCACAAAGTATGTTATTCTGATAGTGTATATAACATGAATCTTATTTATATAAAGACTCTGCTTTCACTAACATAGTGTGTGCACATTCCTTTGTGGGTGCTTGGAGACTACACTGTACTTACGAACCAACCCGCATCGCCTCCTGAGAGCTAAGCCTTGATTGCTCGACTAAGTTACCAATAATAGAGAATCTTGGCTGGGGTCCTCTGTGCCTCTCCTCTGCCATATAGAGAGCAGGAGTACAGACACCCCCGTCCAATCTCTTCAAGGCCTCCGGCAGCTCCCGTTAGAACAGAGCTCAGCACAGTGTGGCCATCTTGGTTGGCACCCACTAGCATCTCCCTGTGAGGCATTTGTTGATGGGTGTTTGGGTCTTTGGTGACAGTGATCTTGAAGATGAGTTTGGTTTTGTTGCATAGTTGTAGGCAGTCAGTCCATGGGTTTGAATTAGTTTAATTAGGGGGGACATGTAGATGTTGAAGATCAGCAGGGAGAGGCTTGATCCTTGTGGTACGCTGCAGGTGATGTTTTTAGTACTGGATGTAAATGGTGGTAAGTGTGTTTGATTTCGGTGGTGTGGAAAGATTTCAGCCATTGTAGCGCAGAGTTGTTTAGGCTGCATTTCTCCATTCTCTGTTAGTGTTGTGTATCGGATTGTGTCAAAGGCAGCTGATAAGTCTAGTAGTATGAGGGCTGATAGGGTGTTGCCTGCATTTATTTGTAGGTCCTTTAATATGGAGAGAAGTGCTGATTCAGTTCGTCTCATGTGCCGTAAATCGATTTAGGAGTGGTTGAGTAGACTGTTGCTTTCTACATGGTTGAGTAGTACTTTGTAGATGTTTCTCAAGGATTTTCGCGGAGTAGATTCGATACGGGTCTGCAGTTGATAGGATCTTCTGCATTTCCTGTTTTGTTTTTTAGGAGGTGCTTGATCTATGCTGATTTGAACAATTTAGGTACCATTCCTGTGTTTAGGGATAGGTTCATTAGCCTGAATATGAGCCTGGTGTCCTGTGGTTGAGGAGCTTTTTTGAAGATGGGACACTGAGGGATCCAGCGAGGTTGGTGTCTTTTATTGGTCTTTTGAAATGATCTTTGCTTATAGGTTTGAAATGATTGAGTGTTGTGGTGGTTGGTGGCGTGCTGGTTTCTGACAGTGTGTTTTTGATAGGGTGGCTTGCATCGATGACCTGTTGTGCTTCTATTTTTGTTCCTATTTGGGTTGTGATGTCACATGGGGATTGGGATGGTACGAGGCATTTGTTGCACGAGGTTGGGCTTCAAATTTCTTTGTTATTGAATAGATCTCTTTGTGGGTTTGTTGTTGATTTGTGTAGTGGAACATGGTTTTTTGCTTTCAGGACTGCTGAATTGTAAATTCGGATTTGTCAGTATTTGTTTTTGACCCATTGCTTGTAGGGATTTCTCAGTTTTTTTTCTAATTTGTTTTTTTTGTGTTCCCTCAGTTTTTCACTGAACCATCTTGTTGCAAATTTCTTTGGGGTGGGTTTTAAGAGTTGTGCAGGTGCTAATTAGTCTAAGGACGTCTGTGATCCAGGTGTCCAGTTTCTCTTCCGCTGAGCCCAAAGCTATTCTGTTTAGCCAGGAGGTATTTGGTTTGGTTGATTCTAGTAGCTCGTAGTGTTTCCAGGTCAAGACTCTTTCAGTTTGTTTTGTTTGCTGCAGAGAATAATGATCACTCCATCTGATTGGTACTGGTGGGGGGGACGGTTGAGTCCGTCTCTGCAGAAAATTGCCTCTAAGGTGTGTCCAGCACTGTGGGTGGGACTGTTTACTATTTGTATGAAGTGGAAGGTTTCCAGAAGGGGGCTGAGGGAGTTTGCTGTGGTTTCATTTTCTCTTTAGAAAAAGATATTGAGGCCCCCCAGAACAATTAGGTGGTTGGAGAGCTTGGCAATGTTGTCAGTGTGACTTAATGCAAAGTTGTGGTTGTAAGATGGCATTATGTAGATCAGAAGGAACATTAGGCTGGATTGATTATTGAGCTTGATGTTGATTGAGTGATTAGCCATCTTCAATTTCAGTTGATGGGAGTGGTGTGTAGCAGACATGGGTTTTGGGCGCTACTGCAATTCCTACTCTTTGGTTTCCTCAGGAGTGTCTCAATTCCATGGCTGCTTAGACTTTGACCACACCCTTGTGATATCTCTTTTCTGAGTAATAAGACTCTCTCTCTGGACTATATTGCAAGGAAGAGAGTGTGATCTTCAACGTGAAATGTGTACATCGGCTGTAAAACATTATTGAAATTTAAGATGTTGCACACACAGTGCACATTGTTTTTATAATCCATAGATTGATGGACTATGCAGGACTGTAATGCTGTACTATTTGAGCTGGTTACAAAAATATTTACGGCCCTTAATATAAAATTTAGAAATGAATAGTGTTTGGGTTAGCGGTGTTATTCTTATTAGATAATGTGCAGGTGAAGTTACTTCCTACAGTGACAATTTGCATTTATACCCAAGTGCTTTTGTCAACATTGTAATGTCAATAACAATTTATTTTATTTTACTCAACCGGCCACACAACCACAGCTCTTTTCCTTCAAATCATACTGATCTTACTGCACAGCTATTGCTGGATCACAATTATCTGGTCATCCTGAGTGATTAGGATCTCTGGGTATAATGGTGAAGAAATGTCTTACAACCAAGAAAGATATTACAATATATATATATATTTCTGAGGCTTATGGAATCTGCTTAGATCACATTCTATGCATAGGCCGACATATAGTGGAAGCTGCAGAGTATTCGTTTGCTTTTCGAAACTCGAAAATGGGCGTTGACACAGGGCGTGCCAGTAATACTATCCCTAGTGTGACGTCCACTCTACCCAAGATCCCTCAGGCGTCTAGGATCCTCAGATTGTTTTTTTCTGCCATACTGGTCGGAAGCATTTTGCGGAGTCCCCTGGCCTTAGCCATACTTTTGCTAAAATATTAATTTATTTACATCCTTCCCCATCCCAACGTCGAACTTCGACAACTCGACGCCAGCTGGAGAAGAAATCAACCGTCGGCTGCTGCACAACGGATTTGGGCCTCGGAAGGCCTCTGGCCTCAGCCCAGGCCTTGGAAGGCCTCGGCCCTGCATGTAGGGAGAGTGGGGGGTTGTACATACTCTACACTCTTGGTATATAGGTACACCGTATACATTTCCTACACTTAACAGCCCGCTGCCTCAAGGTGCGTATGGAGGGTACCCCTTTTCAATTCTGCCCCAAGTGCAATCGCAAATACCCTTGGGTCGACGGGCACGCCACGTGCAATCTCTGCTTGCCAAGGGACCACCCCGAAGCGAATTGCAGAGCTTGTAGTAGGTTTAAACCTAAGACACTTAAGGACCGTTCGACAAAGCGTTGGGCCCACCACGCCAGGCAGGCGGCCATGGCAGCGGAGCGCGCCTTCAGCGACGGCAGCGTCGCCGTACTTTCGGACGGCGAGGGCATTACGGCGTCGAAAGACAACTGAGCGCAGGTCACTGACCTCGGAAGGTCGTCCGGCAGGGCGGCTATGGGGAAGACCCCCGGTGACACAAGCGCTTCACACACCACACACACTAAACACACGAAGTCCAACTGAGACTCAACGACGTCGAGTTCTCAGAAAGAGGCACAAACGGTCCGATTCGGTGTCCTCTGGGCGCTCTCGATCGAGATCGCCGCATGACTCCAGGCAATCATCCACTCTTGCCAAGAGTGCCTTGCTCCCAAGGCTAACAGAAGTTCGATCGTTGGAAGACGAAGACGACTTCCACCCCCAGGCCACGCTCCTGCAGTCGGAGCCCGCAGTCAATATCAGCGAGGCCCCACGCTCGAAGGACAGGGATCCTACCCCCGATCCTCGACACCAGGCGTCAAAAACCTCCGGAGCCACAAAAGGACAGGGAAAACATTTTTCCACTCACGGGGAGGGGGAAAAACAGAAGAAGCAGCCTTTGCTCTCTTCCACACCTGTGAAACACACCACTCCCCCTAAACAGACAAAACCAGATCTGCTGATATGTCTAAAACCAGCAAATCTACTCAAGATAAACCCCAGAGACTTGCAGAGAGTCATTCCCAGTTCCAAAAATTGGTCGAGTGAAGACCTAGATAGGGTCATGTCAAGGATGTCTTCTTTGGCTAATTTTTACGATAAAAATCCAGAACATTTCCTTTCGTATGATCCACAAGGGGCGACACCCTCGGGCTCTAATGATCCTATCCCCCCCGAGTAAGAAGCCCCGGTTTGAAACACCGATGAGGTCTACAGACCCCTTCGAGGTACAACCATACTCAAGACATACCCTCTATCAAGTAGAGGCTTCCTTTGGTGAGGACCAAGAATTTGGCATGGTAGAAGAGCAAACCGGGACGGGCTACTATGGGGATGAGGACCAAGAAGAGGAAGACCCGGAAACCTACAGAGTAGATTCACCGGTAGAAAACAAAGCCCCGGTTACCGACTCCCCTGTCGATAACCAGCCCCTCCTAAACAAGGTTCTCGCACGTGCAGCAGAACATTTCCATATTGGCACCCACGGTGTCCAGGAGGAGAGGTACTTCGCAGAGGAGTTAGTGGGAGAAAGGAGGCCTGTTGCCCAGACCATCCCTATCCTTAAGTCCATTCAGCGAAGAATAGGCCTGTCCCTGGTGAACCCGAACCTCACCAGGGCAGTCAATCCCAGGGTTGAAAAACTTTTCAGGGCAGCCCAGTCTGACCCTCTCTATATAAGAGGACATCTGAAGCCAGACTCCCTAGTGGTCACTAACACTCGTAAGAGGGCTGGAACACCCTTGTCATCGTCCGAAGCTCCTCCCAACAAGGAGAGCAAAAATCGATATGGTTTCGGCAGGAAAGTAGCCTCAACGTCCGCCTATCAAGCAAGGATTGCAAACTCCACCACCCTGTTGGCCAGCTACAACTGCCATCAGTGGGAAGAAGTCGAGGCACTCATAGCCTCTGCTCCTGAACCTTTAAAGGGCCAGTTAGCTCGAATTTCCGCAGAGGGTAGAGCCGTGTCTGGTTGCATTTTGATAGCAACCTTTGACGCTGCGGACAACGCAGGCAGATCGATAGCAGAAGGCACTGTTATCAAGAGACATGCGTGGTTACGGCAGTCTGGTTTTAAGGCAGAAACCCAGGCATCATTGCTGGACAAACCGGTGGAAGCCGATCTGTTGTTTGGTAAGGCGGTCGAAGACGCACTGAAGAATGCCCAGGACGAATACAAGACACTCGTCCCTTGGCCAGTTAACCAATAAACCCCCTAACCAGAGAGGGAATAGTAATTTTCGTCGCCCATGGGTACACAGTGGAACAACAGCCAACAGTCTACCCAGGGTTACGACAGGGGTAATAGGAGAGGTCGTGCTAAAGGCAGAGGCAGCCCCAGCAAGGGAGGCGGCACGCCTCCACCAAAGCAGTAACGCTCATTTCAGGGTCCCTTCTCACGCAATCCCAGTAGGGGGACGCATTTCCAACTTCACCCAGGCTTGGGAAGGGATCACATCAGACAGATGGGTGCTGTCAACAGTATCCACAGGGTACTGTATAGAACTACTGCAGCATCCCCGGAACCATCCTCCACGACAAAGAGTACACTCTTTAGAACATCAGAAGATTCTCCTCGAGGAGATCGCCATTCTTCTACAAAAGGACGCGATAGAACTCGTCCCGGGACACCAGGTAAACAGGGGTATTTATTCAACTTACTTCCTTGTGCCAAAGAAAGACTTGACAATGCGCCCAGTATTGGACTTACGGCTTGCCAACAAGTATGTCAAGCACCAAAAATTTCATATGACCACGCTACAAGAGGTAATCCCCCTCCTAAAAAAGGGGATTACATGGCTACCTTGGATATGAAAGATGCTTATTTTCATATTTCCATGTTCCCAGCGCACAGAAAGTACTTGCGCTTCAAGGTGGACAGTCGCCACTACCAATTCAAGGTACTGCCCTCCGGATAGCTTCAGCACCAAGGGTATTCACCAAGGTACTGGCGGTGGCGGCTGCACACCTACACAGGGAGGCAATCCCGGTGTACCCTTATCTGGACGACTGGCTCATAACGGGGGAAACCCCTGGAATTTGCAGGACAAACATTCAAAGGACTATCGACCTCCTCAACGAATTAGGCTTCTCAATCAACGAGAAGAAGTCAAGCCTGGTGCCAAGCACCTCAAAACAATTCCTAGGAGCAATCCTGGATACCCAGGAGGGGTTGACCTTTCCTTCAGAAGAAAGAATTCGGAATATACTTCTGCAAATTCCGAATTATAAGTCCGGTCAACAAATAACGGTACGCAAAGCAATGCGTTTACTGGGAATGATGGCGTCATGCATTTACCTGGTCCCCCACGCGCGCCTGCGCATGCGTCCCATGCACGAATGGTTGGCGAAAATGGTCTCAGGCAAGTGGTCAGTGGGACGATCTAGTGGTTGTTTCGCCAACACTGGTACAAAGCCTTCCTGGTGGACAAGAGAGAATCTCGCAAAGGGGAAACCCTTTTACGAACCCGAAGTACAGGCAGTAGTCACTACAGATGCATGTCTGACGGGGTGGGGAGCTCACCATCTCCACCACACAGCTCAGGGTCTCTGGTCTCACTCAGTGGCCAAGAACCACATCAACCTGCTAGAGATTCTGGCAGTATTCAGAGCGCTTCAGGCGTTCGAGCCCCATCTACTAAACCTGTCAGTGCAAATCCGGACGGACAGCACTACAGCCATGTTCTACCTGAACAAGCATGGAGGGACTCGCTCGCCAAATTTGTCCAAGCTTGCCCAGAAAATCTGGATATGGGCACTCAGACGGAACATCTTCCTGTCATCACAACATGTTTCAGGGGAGCCCAATTCCCTAGCGGATGCTCTGAGCAGAGACTCCCTCCCAGAGGAACACGAATGGGTTCTTCACAGAGAGGTCGTAGAAGATCTCTTCTCTCAGTGGGGTTTCCCCACTATAGACTTATTCGCCACAAGCGAAAACAAACAATGCCCAGGATTTGCATCCAGGTTCCCCCAACCAGACTACCAGGGGAACGCCCTGTGGATGAACTGGTCAGGGATGTTTGCGTACGCTTTTCCACCAACTCCTCTCATTAGGAAAGTGGTGAACAAGATGAACAGGGAATCGATGACGCTCGTCCTAGTTGCTCCCATGTGGGCAAGACAACCGTGGTTCCCACACCTACGCAGGATGGCGGTGTGCGAGCCCATCAAACTTCCAGCCTGGTACAACCTACTGTCCCAGCACCAAGGTCAAACAGTGCACCAGCAACCCAACTCAATGAACCTGGCAGCATGGCTCCTGATGTCATAGAGTTTGGACACCTCAAATTGCAACAGAGGTGTATGGACATCCTAAAGGAATCTAGGAAGCCAAACACAAGGCACTGTTACTTTGACAAGTGGAAGAGGTTTGTTATCTGGTGCCAGAGTAGACAAATCAACCCAGTTGATTGCACTCCTTCCACTATTGTTACATACATGCTCCACCTGCTAGATGCAGGATTGGTTTTTAACTCACTGAAAGTACACCTGGCAGCTCTCTCGGCTTACACCACTTCCCATAGCAAGGTGTCGTGGTGGAAAGTACCAGTAGTTAAAACCTTCATGGAAGGAGTAAAGAGACTTCACCCTCCTATTTCAAACCCACCGCCAGGGTGGGACCTTAATGTGGTGCTAGCCAAGCTCATGGGGCCCCCCTTTCGAACCCATGCATAAAAGCAGTCTCAAACACCTGACTTATAAAATGGCCTTCTTAGTAGCTATTACCTCTATAAGAAGGGTCAGTGAAATTCAGACTGTCAGTGCAGGATACTTTCTTTACTATCCATAAAGACAAACTGGTTTTACACACACACACCCTAGGTTCTCACCTAAATTTATATCTAAATTCCATGTAAACCAGTCCATCGAGATTCCGGCTTTCTTCCAGAACCCGCAAAGCTCGGCTGAGGTGAAACTACACACCCT
This sequence comes from Ambystoma mexicanum, assembly GCF_040938575.1. Classification (NCBI taxonomy): domain Eukaryota; kingdom Metazoa; phylum Chordata; class Amphibia; order Caudata; family Ambystomatidae; genus Ambystoma; species Ambystoma mexicanum. The sequence goes on along the minus strand of NC_090937.1, from coordinate 1,451,165,981 downwards.
AGATGTGCGTAGGGCGGTCCTCTACTATGTAAATAAAACAAGACCGCTAAGGAAAACAGATCAACTGTTTGTCTCCGTAGCTACAGGCAGAGAGGGGGATCGCGTCTCTAAAGGTGCCATCTTGAAGTGGATTATTAACTGTATCCAGCTGTGTTACTCACTCTCTGAAAAGACTCTGCCTTTTACGCCAAGGGCCCACTCTACTAGAGGCACTGGGGCCACTCTGGCTTTCATTGCAAATGTTCCCCTCGACACCATTTGCAAAGCAGCTACTTGGAGCTTTATTCACACTTTTACTCAGCATTACTGCATTGACACCCATTCCAAGACAGATACACAAGTGGGACAAGCGGTTCTAAGACACTTATTTGCTCATGACCCTTCTCACATCCCACCTCCTTCTTCTGGTACTGCTCGCTAATCTATGCACAGCATGTGATCTAAGCAGATTCCACAAGCCTCAGAAGGGATACATTACTCACCGTAATCGTATTTCTGATGCTTGTATCTGCTTAGATTCACATGCGACCCACCCTTCCTCCCCTCCGAGAGAAGGCGCATGATTACTTGTTGTCTTACCTTTCTTTCTATCTGCTTGGATTATCTGTACTCGCGCTACTCCTCATGCTACCTCATGTCAGAAAAAATACAATCTGAGGATCCTAGACGGGTGAGGGATCTTGGGTACAGTGGACGTCACACTAGGGTTAGTATTACTGGCACGCCCTGTGTCAACGCCCATTTTCGAGTTTCGAAAAACAAACTGTAATACTCCGCAGCTTCCACTAGATGTCGGCCTATGCATAGCATGTGAATCTAAGCAGATACAAGCATCAGAAATACGATTACGGTGAGTAATGTATCATATATATATATTTTTGCCCCACATTTACTCTCCTGGTCGGATTATTTGGCTTGAACAAACTTGCTAATCAATTAAAATGCTAATAACTGCCTTCAAGGGCACAATTATTATGATTCATTTCTAAATAGAAAGCTTGTTTGGCTCAAAAGAAAATCTGGCTGAATGGATGCCTATAAAGTGTAAAACTAGCTAAACCATCTTTTTGGTTGAGATGGGATTCCTCGGAACTACTGCTAGGAAACAAAGAAAACGTGATAGATCTTTGTGCTAGTTATACCTGTCGGAAGTAAAAATTAATTTAGTGCAATACACCAGATGGTGCAAAAAGATTTTCACGAAGATCAAACAAAGATTGTACCATAATCGTTTTTTTTTTAAAAAATTTTTATTTATTGGCAGCATAACCGGAGTACATGGGATCATAATCGGCCATGTGATTTTACAAGCTTAGCAATTCTATGTGGGGCACCGATTAAGAAGCATCAGATGAAAATAGAAGGTTGTTCTCAGTGGCACATCATAAATATACACAGTTACAACAGACATTTAAATAGTGGGGGTAAGGCTGACAGGTAGGTCTTAAATTCGTCCTATGTGTCTCTGGGGCGAGATGTGGGAGGCAACAAGGCAGTTTACAGCTCCTCAGAGTTTTGGGCCCAGTTGAGTGCTACCAACCATGCTTTGCTATTCAGGGAGGAAACCTTCCATCTCTGTAGTATGCATCTCTTAGCCATCATACAGCTTTTTAATGAAATAACTGAGTCTCTTGTTTGGTAGGCTCTCCCATACCCCAAACAAAGCTCCCAGAGGAGAGCGCTCTAAGCAAGTGTCCACAATTTCTGACAATGTCCAACACAGCGTCCCAGAACACCTGTAGACGGCTGCAGGCCCAGAACATGTGCATGTGGTCAGCTTGGGCACAGCTGCACCTAGGACAAGCAGTTTGGTACATTTTGCTAAGTTTAATGGGTGTATAATACAGTCTGGTCAGCATTTTATTTTGCATACATCTAAATCTGAAATGTAGAGCAACATATTTGGCATGAACACACATTTGCTTCCTCTGCACATCCAATAGTTCAATCCCCACACTTTCAGACCAACTAATCCTCTGGTTTGGTTGTTTATTCAACAGTACTTTGTATAGTGTCGAGAGTAGCCGACTTCCACTGGAGTTGGCAATGTATACCACTACCTCAGTTTCAGGGGGTTCAGTCGGGAAATCCATCCATTGTGCCATCACAGCCACCCGTGTTCTATAATACTGCATAAATTCCACCCCTGTGCCAGTGTGCCATTGCCAGGTTAGGAGAGCTACATTTACCATCCGGGAACAGATCAGCCATTACTTTATAACCCAGGTAGTCCCAGTGCATTGCTACTGCAGCGTCCCTGGTCGGTCTGAGCTCAGGGTACCTCCACAGTGGGAGCCATTTATAATTTGGATGCAAAGTAAACTGCGCAGCAGAAATAGAGCGCCAAGCTAGCACCGCATAAATATTTGACCAGATATTTTGCTGGCATAGATTCCAGCTCCCCAACCCCGTTCTCCCCAAATCCCCCAACCCCCCAGATAGGCCCAAGGGACCAACAGTGGGTCAACATTAACTATTTGGCTAACGGTTGCCCTTTCGCCCTGCACTACACAATACCATCGGATCACAGAACAATATAATTAAGTGGCAGCATTTATTTACAATATTGGTACTTATTGCTAATCGGACAGAAGGTTACTGACATGCAGCCAGGACAGGTTGAATCAGCCCGGCTGTTGCACGACCGCCTCAGGCTCTATTTGATCTGGAATCGGTATCTGAGCTTCAATAAAATGTACTGCCTCAGTAGAGACTGTGAGAAAATAAAGTTTGCCCCGGAATTGGAATTTCATACGAGCCGGAAACATTGCATATTGTATGCTATGGTCATGCAGCATTTTCTTGCCACCAATAAATTGGCCTTTCTACTGCTGTACTGAAAGTGAAAAGTCTGGGAAGATCCGATAGTTTGAGAACCTAAGCACAGTTTCATCTTGTCTCTGGCAAGGCGGAGTAGATTGTCTCTGTCTGTATAACTAAGGATCTTTGCGATGATTGAGGAAAATCCCTTGGTTTTGGCCTGGGAGTTAGGGCTCGGTGTGCTCGTTCGACTGCAAACATGGGGACAACACAGGGGCCACCTAGTATATCTTTTAAGGAGGTTTTCCACCACCTGTTCCATGCCGCCAGAAAGTGCATCCTCTGGGAGCCCACTATTCGGATGTTGTTCCTCCTTGACCGTGATTCTAGGTCTTCATTTCCTTCGCAAGGGATGCTATCGTGACCAGGAGTCCCTACCCTGTGTCGTCCTGTCGCCCCAATCCTTGTTTCCGCCTCCGTTTTGCACACCACCTCCTTTGCCAGTTGTGACCACATGGATGCCATGTTAGCAGTGATGTCATTCAGCTTTTCATGCACTGCAGCGAAGCCCTTGGCTTCCATCATGTGCGTGAGGTCCATGGTGGATGCAATTGTGGGTTGAACCAATGCCGGCTGGGAGCCAGATGAAGGGCTGGGGATTCTCAGGAGGGGATGGGGTGTCATCTTGACAAATGCATCCATGGCACCTGACTTCTTCCCACTGCCGGCGCCCCTAGTCATGATGGGCAGATGTGGCAGATTTGCTCAGGGATGGGCACAGGACCAGTGATATTTTCGAATCACCCAGTCGGGCGCTCTCCTGCCACTGCTTCAGAGTGATAGCCAGGTACCGAACCCACACCCCCCACTTCTTGGTTACAGTATAGGGCAGGCAGCACTCCTGCTGTCTCCCAGATAAGTGGCCCCCACACTTGTGCTTCCTCCTCTTCAGGCTATGTGGGTGCCAAGGTGTATAATGTGTAGACCTGCGTCGGGCAAAGACCAGCAGTGGGTAGTGAGGCTCTACAGTACCCCTGATCCGGGGCCCCATCCCTGCAACCGTGCGCCTGATGTAAGTGGGTAATGGGTGTAATGCAGCTTGGGTCTGTGTGTAGGTTAGGATGACATATAGCCTGGGGGTAGAGGGAAATGTTCCCACCCGGCCCCTCCGTGTGGGCCTGGCCGTAGGAGGGGTGTTGGGATCTGCAGCATAGCATGCCTGGCCAGGGTAGGGTGGGCGCAAGCAGGTTCACTCACCAGAGGGAGCGGGTGCTCACCCCTTGCAGTCGCTTGGGGCTGCTTCACTCCACCTCGCACTGAGTTGTGTGTACGGCCTGCCATTGCTGTCCATGTCCCAAGTCTCAAACAGTTGCTGAGCTGCGGCTCAGCACCCCAGCTCCATCATGCGCTGCAGGATATGGAGTACTGCTGTCCGCTCCATACGATGGGAGCAGGGTGGGAGCAGGCCACCGCCACCCGCCCGATCCAGGCACCACCGAGTCTCTGCGCTCACCTGCCCTCAAGCTCAGGATGGCACAGGAGAGGCTCGGTTTTCCTTTTGGCGGCCAGGCCCACCTCTTGGGGGAGCGACTCGCAGGATTGCAGCACTCAGTGTCAGGTAGAACCGCCACCATTCAAAGGATTTAGCAAGCCGGTTTCAGAGCAAGTACACTAAGCAGCCATCTTGTTGGCTGCTCATCAACCTCCCATCATCTAATCGTTTTCTAAATGCTTCTTGACTGATTACATCCTTGAAGAGTTTCAGAAGCCACCTGTATGACACAGGGGAATATGCTTTCAGAAATTGTGATATTTTCACACATTGCACTGAAAAGATTATGGACATGAAATGTCAACCAAATTTGACACCTATACCTTCCTATGAAACAGCTACTGGAAAGCAAATACTAGGAAGGTTAAAATGGCTGAATCCAAGTAAGTGCACTCTTTAAGTAAAGCCGGCAATTGCTCACTTGCTGATCCTTTGCTTAAAGATTCCATGGTCGCAGAAAAGCTTTGGATGCTCTGTTACATTTGTTTCAGAACGGTGCATATAGGTATTAAATCCTTTTTTGACATCACTTCTAAAGAGACACCAAGTGTATCCATAACCTTTGGCTAATTTCAGTCCTGTTTCCAATCTGATTTTGCTCCCAAATTGCTGGATTCAACAATGAGTGAACAACTGCAGCAATGTGCAGACTCTAAAACAATTTTCACTGGACTCACCTTAAGACTTAACTTTTTCTACTATGTTTAAAATCGAACTAGTGGGCTACTCTCATTTTGTCAATAAACTCTTCAGCGCAAAGAGACTGCACTGGTGGAGGCAGTCGGCTGTATGTGATTTTTAACTTAACATTTCATAGCTACTGACGAAGAACAAACTATTTATTTTCTCGAATGCATCGATGTTGTCCCTTGTAGCACGTGTTATTTAAGGAAATGGGCACTAACAGGTCTCCAGTCCTTAATATTCAATGTTTGTGAATTCACCAAGCCAAAGTTTTTAAATGCACAATTTTGTTTCCCATTTTTGCGCCGTCAATATAACTTATAAAGATTTAACCTGTTAAATAATCTAAAGGGCCTCTCACCAGCGGGAAGTACTTGGCAGCTAAAAGAAATGGAAGGCCTGTTACCTATTGTTTTACAATGTAGGCACTGAACTAACAGTGCTTCTTCAACATGGAACAGTTCATCATGTGACAGTTCATCTTCAAAGCATACACCCGACTGTACCCCTGAAACAAGATCTATATAGGGAGTACAAAGGAGCAACAAAAGGTCTGAATTTCGGAACACTTGGCAGCAATGCGAAATCACGATGGTCTTTCTCCCTTGACTAATCTTTTTGCAGAAGCTCTTAAGAGCAGGACAGCATGTCGATTCCTATTGAATTGCGTGCAGTTTGCTACCCACGCATAGACCAAAGATGGATGTAAAATTGATTATTCCCCTATTCTATGTGGAACAAGGAGTTGACATGGGTAGAGGGCATGAGCCATCTCTCGCTTGAATTGAGAATCCCCCTATTCTCTACATCCCTTCAGACTCTTTCAACTTGGCAGATATATTCTCCTCTTTGGCCTTTGTTATTTCCACTATGGGGATACTTGCTCATTTTGAAGCCCACGATTTTTGGAACTCCTGTCGGGTTTCCATGTGACATGAGTAGACTTTTAGGCATACCTTTTCACTGACCTTGTAAGTTTCCCACATATATTTTTGTTTGGGGAGCCTTATTAGTGCGTGCACTATTGACTTTCCATTTTGCATATACTTTCCTTTAGAGACACTTCCACTACATTTACTTGATTTTACTTTTTCTAAGTGACAATCTCAGTGGTAAAGTTCTATTTTTGCTCTTTCCACATTTGGCAATTAGGAGGTGTTTCAGCGACACATATAAGCCGAAATTCAGGCACGGTTAATAAGGAGATGGGATGTGGGTGGTGATTGTCTATTTACCCATCCATTGACTGCCCATAGTAATTTCAATCCCTATGGCCTTTCCCACCCTCTACCTCCACCTACCCTCACAAAACACACCCACCTTGGATCAATTTTCTGCTAGAATTAGCATGCAATAACATCAACCTTTGTTTTTTAAAGGTTTTTTTTATTGATATAGTTGAGAAAATCTACTTTTCAATACAATTTTCTTTTTTTAAACAAAAAAAAGAAACAAATCACAGTTCATACATTGTAAAAATGTGATACATGTAGCAGAAATAAAATACAACTTTGTATACGAAATTACAATTTTTACCATAACTAAAACCCAGAATTTCTTATAACAATCTTCTAAAACGCATTGCGATCATGATCAAGAATAAAAAGAACTGCATGTGATTGGTCTACTTTATGTGTTTACACTTTGCACTTTTCTAGAAATCTAAAATCATAGTTAGGTTATTGTTAACAAACTTGCCTCAGGTATATTTCATTTATATTATCACGCCACTATCAAGTTTATCTTTAATTTTAGAGCTTTCAATAAATGTACAACAGCTATTCTTATAGTTGTTATCTGGGTATTATAGATTCGATACCAGAAATATTCAACTGTAAGAGTATATGTTTCAAAATGCTTCTTAAAACATTCTATTCTCATGGTCAACAGCGTAGGGCAGTCTGCTACTATTTTTTTCTTTTTTTTTTGCAAAATCGGCAGAAGCTCTGTTTTGCTAATGACCTTCCACTTGGCTAGATTGTTTTTTGTATGCCACCAATTCATTCTGAATCTTAAGAATTCATTTCTTGCTTCTGCACCAGGAAAATTTAGCAAATAGCTTTCTGTTGTCCTAACTTTTTTGATGGCAATTTTGTGATGCAAAGCATGACCAGTCTTTTGACATTGTTCATATGTGTTTATCCAATCCCAAATCATAATTTTTTCTTTTGCTCTTTCCGGATTAATCATCAATACCTCTTCTGAAACCTCTGTTTTTAACAGAAAGTTTTTGACTTGTTGGCGCCATGTGCTCATTGCTTTGTGCTCACTCGTTCTCATGTAACTCGACAATACTTGCATTAAAGAATTATTCTGTTGTGCCATGATACATTTTCTATAAAGACTGCTTAGTTTCCACATATACATGGAATTTAGCGAGGAAATGCCCAATTCGTACCTCAATAAACACATCTGTGAAGCTTTTGGCACATGTAAAACCCTCTTCCAAAATTGTCCTTCCAATCTTTGCCAGACCACCTCGTTTCTCCAGATCCTGGATTCAGCTCCATAAAGTACAGTCGGTACTACCTTTTGGCGGTACTACCTTTTGGCAATAAAATGAGATTATTGGTTTCATAGAGAATGTGCAGAATCTGTAGTTTATAATAGATGCTTGCAAAATAGAAGTACTAATTTTTCTTCTCAATTCCTCGAGGTATGGTGTGTCTACTCTGGAGGTGTTTACATTCATTCCCAGATATTTATATTGGGAGACATTCTCCAGGATCTTTCCCCCAAGAACGAGAAACGAGATGCTCCTGCTTTTTTGTTGGGTACATTCTTCAGGATTTTAGTTTTTGAGACAATAATAACCAATTAATTTGCTTGTACGTATTCCCCCAATTGATCAAGTAAATGTTGCAGTCCCTTTATCGTCTTTGCCAATAGAACTAAGTCGTCAGCATAGAACATCCATGGTATTGGATGTTTACCAAGACGAGGCGCATCTGAGAGAACTCTACTGAATTTCTTTACAACATCAGCAATTAAGAAATTTAAAAAGGGTTGATGCCAATAGACACCCCTGCTTCAGACCCTTGAATGTCTTAATCGATTTCTATAACGCACCGTCCATCGTCAAGCGCACTTGTATAGATGTTCCTGTGTGAAATTGCATTATCCAATGTAATAAGTACTTTGGGCATGCATTTTCCTTAATTTTTCGCACAATAAGGATCTTGACACAGAGTCGAAAGCGGTCTCGAAATCAAAGGCCATATAGAGTGGTTGATTGACTTGTAATTCGTGTTGTTTAATAGCTTCAAGAACCCGTAAATTCACCAATGTGCTGTCATGATCACTGCTTCCAAGGAGCCTGGACCAGCCCAACGTCCTTGGAAGCAGGCCCCAAACACTAATCCTAGGCACCAGCCGGTCCCCACGGGGACCTTTTGGACCTTGTCCTGGCGCCGGTGGCACCAGGCTCATCAGAATCATCGGTCCCGGCACTGGAAGCGCCAGGCTCATAATATGTGTGCAGATGTTTGGGTGGACTTACCTGCAACAGACCATGCTGCTTACTTACCAGCCACTTAGAAGTCCTCTGTAAACAGGAACTACTTTCTTACCTGGGTGGGGCAGCTCCATTCCCTGGATTCAGCATGGGGAAAGCTTCTGGAACTGGAACTCTTTTCTTACCTAGGCGGGGCCGTGGAGGAAGACGCCTCATCACTCCAAGGCTATTTAAACCACACCCGATGGATGACGCGTGCTTCGCGTTATTCTGCATCTGCAGCAGAACGCTCACCGAGTCTGTTCCAGCCTTTCTTCCTCAACCTGCAAGAATCATACTCGCCATTCCTGTATCCAGTCGACAGCAGCATCTGCAGAGACAAGAAACAGCAGGTTAGCAAGGCAGTCTTAACTCGCGGTGCTTACTCACCTGATCCATCGGCTGCGGTCATTTCGGCACGCTGTACTTTCGCCTGTGAAGACAAAAGCATTGTCATTACTTACCGGCACTCCGTGAACTCTGGAATTCTTCACGCTGCATCGCCACCTGCGGAGATAAAAGTATCGTATTTACTTACGGGCCTACCGCGGACTCCGGCGCTGCAAACAAGCTTCTGAAAGACAAAAGAAGAGACATTAGACAGGTATTTACTTACGCCCATCGCGCTCTTCACAATAGAACGCCTTCAAATACTCCGGTGCCTCTTCAGCACGAACTACGCTGCAAGGGAAAGAACAGCTAGAGCGCTTGCATTTACTCACGCATTTCCAGGCGCTTTATTTCATCTTCCTCAAGAGTCCTGCAAGCAAAAGGGGAGAAAAGCATCATACGAAGTCCTGTTCAATGTTAACGTGCCTTGCACCTAAAGACTCTAAAGACTATAAAGACTAAAAAGGTGTCTGGAAACTCACCGCTCGTGCGATTGACGGTAAAGGTCCTCTGAGTCCAAGAGGCCTATGTTTCACCAGTGAAGGAACTGGCAATAGCGCCCTGCATCAGACGCAGATGGAGAGTCCAGCATTCACCTATCTAAGGTGAGCACGTTGACCTGGGGGCTCTACGGAGAAGCTTGGGAGAGAGAGGAAGAGAGACATTAAACAACCCAGACCATTAACCCCTATATTCTTTCATCTGCAGAAACCTCACCCTACGAGTTTGTCACACAGTGCGAAGAGGTTCGACCCCAGAAGCCCATCGAGTCCTGCACATCACCTTTCGAGTCACAGACACCTTCCTGCCACGACCTGCGCCTCTGTGGGAATCAGGTGAGCGTTACAGAACGCGAAGCCCACCGCAAAACTCCTACCCAGGCGCAATGGAAACCTCAGACACTGATCACTTAGCCCAGTTGCTCGGAGAATTAAGAGCAGAAGTACATGCAGCTCGTCAGGAAACAAGCTCTCTAAGAAGAGAACTAATACTTTCCAAGGAGCGAACAGAGGACCTCGCTAGGCAATTGCTACAAACGCAGGCCGGACAGACACCTCTTCCCGCTCCAGGAGGAAGCTATCCTTCTGCACCATCTGTAAATCCAGTGCAAATCAATCTACCTGGTAATGTGCCCTTGGCTCCGCCCGAACGTTTTTCTGGTGAACCAAAGAAATATGCAGTGTTCATCAACCAGTGCCGCTTACATTTCTTATGTCGACCAGCTGCATTCCCAACAGATCAGACCAAAGTGGCTTTCGTGCTTTCTTATCTCAGTGGCAGCGCCGCAGATTGGTCGATTCCTTTAGTCACCCAGGATGATCCGGTTCTGCATGATTTCCAGGCCTTCCAGTCCAGTATGGAGAAACTGTTTGCAAGACATGCACAAGGGCAGGCCTTGGACAATGAACTTCTTTCATTACGACAGGGTAATCAAGACCTCTTGACCTATATAGCCTCATTCAACAGACTCATAGTGGAAAGTCAATGGCCCGAGGACAAGAGAATAACGCTTTTCTACAGAGGCCTGCGTGGAGAGCTCAAGGATGTGTTAGCTCAAGTTGTGAACCCTCCACAAGAATGTTCAGACTATATTGACTCTGTCGTCCAATTGGACCACAGATTACAGAACAGGAAGGCTGATCGTTCCAAATTTGATACCCGAGTGTTTTCTAAACCACAAACTTCTACTAAGGGAGCTGACACTGTGGAACCCATGCAAATAGGGGGGATGAAAGGTCCTTTAAGCCAAAAGGAGCGGGAAAGAAGAAGACCGCTGCAATTATGCCTCTCTATTGCGGGAACTCTGGGCACTTTCTTCGAGACTGTCCAGTGAAACCAGCTAAGAAGGCTGTAGGAGCCGCAAACACCAGTGCCACAAGTTCTAAGCAGGGAAACGACCTAGCCCGGCAAGTGTAGAGGTCCTCTTGCCGAGCGTTAAGATCTGTCCCGTGACCTCGCATTTCGTGGTGCCCATGGTCCTCATTAGTCCAGCACGTCCGGATCGTTTGCATGCAATTGAAGCTTACATCGACAGCGGAGCAATCGGCAGTTATGTGGACCGTGAAATGGCATCAAGGATGGATCTACCCCTTGTCCCTAAGGCAGTAAAGGACGTCATTACTACAGTGGATGGCACGGAGATAGCCTCCGGACCAGTAACGCACGCCACCCAAGAAGTGACGCTAGTGAGCCAAGATGGACACCGGGAGAAAATTGTGTTCGATGTGATCAAGGCCCCTCAGTTCCAGATCATTCTGGGAATCCCTTGGTTAGAGAAACACAATCCTCAGATCGACTGGCGAGCAAAGACGGTTCAGTTTCCAGAATGTTTTACCACTTGTTATCCTCGGCCTGAAGTTTCAGTGGCGGCAATTTCTTCTCAGGTTCCTACATTACCTCCCGACTACCAGGAATTCCAAGATGTCTTTCGGAAGGATCAAGCTAACACCCTGCCTCCTCATAGGTCTTACGACTGTCAAATAGACTTAATACCTGGAACAACTCCTCCTTGCAGTAGGATTTATGCCCTCACCGAGCCAGAGAATCTTCACCTCAGACAATATCTGGACCAATACCTAGCTAACGGGTTTATCCGTTCTTCTAAGTCTCCAGCTTCCTCGGCTTTGTTCTTCGTTCCGAAAAAGGAAGGAGACCTTAGGACTTGTATAGATTACCGCGCCCTGAATCAAATCACTGTTAAAGACAGATACCCGTTACCTTTGATCCCTGAACTCCAGGACCAAGTCAAAGAAGCATGTATATATACAAAATTAGATCTCAGAGGAGCCTACCACTTGGTACGAATAAAAGAAGGCGATGAATGGAAGACGGCCTTCCGCACCAAGTATGGGCTATTTGAATATCAAGTGATGCCCTTTGGACTTTGTAACGCTCCTGCCGCTTTCCAGTATTTTATGAACGATGTCCTTAGAGAACTCATAGATGTGTGTGTTGTTGTCTACATTGATGACATCCTTGTCTATTCACCATCTGAAGAGGAACATCAGAGACACGTTAAAAAGGTTCTCGGGAGACTGCGTCAACATAACCTTTTTGCCAAGCTTGAAAAATGCGTTTTCAACGTAACTGAAGTTGAGTTCCTGGGATTCATATTGTCACCTAATGTGGTTCATATGGATTCGAAGAAGGTCGATGCAATTATCAAGTGGCCATCACCAACCTCGGTAAAAGGAGTTCAAAGCATGTTGGGATTCGCTAACTTTTACCGCAGATTCATTCCTGAATTTTCCGGGATAGTCCAGCCCATCACCGCTCTGTTAAAAAAGAACAAACGTTTTGAATGGTCTTCTGAAGCAGAACAAGCTTTTCAGGACTTAAAAGCTAAATTCATTTCTGCACCTGTTCTGAAACATCCTCGCCCAGAACTCCCCTACATTGTGGAAACAGATGCTTCTATTCTTGCTATGGGGGCAGTTTTATCACAAAGAGATCCGGTCACACACCAATTACATCCTGTAGCTTTTTGGTCCCGCAAATTCTCGGCTCCCGAGATCAACTATTCCATTACAGACCAGGAACTTTTAGCTATCAGATCGGCCTTTAAAGCCTGGCGACATTATCTTTTGGGAGCCAGACACACAGTCACCGTAATGACTGATCACCGCAATCTACAATATCTGAAGACGGCCAAAGCTCAGTCTTCCAGACAGCTTCGCTGGGCTCTGTTTCTGGCTGAGTTTGACTTTATAATTACTTATCGACCCGGCAGTAAAAACGGAAAAGCAGATGCCCTCTCTCGGATGGGAGTAGATGAATATTTGACCAATCCAGAACCAATACCCATAATCCCAGAACAAAGGATTTTGGGGTTAGTCCACACTCAGTCCTTTGAAGACATCAAGACTGCAATCAAGTCACTCCTAACTCCGGCCGATTTGCAGGACTGGCAATTAAAGGGAAAAGAATTCTCAGTGGATCAAGACCTACCATATTTCCAAGGACGATTGTACTTGCCCTGTGAGAAAATACAAAAACAAGTAATCTCCGGTTATCACGACTCTCTGATGGAGGGTCACCCTGGCATTACCAAAACCATGGAAAAGATCAAGAGACATTTCTGGTGGCCATCATGGAAGAAGGATATTAGAGACTTTGTAATCTCCTGCGGTGTGTGTGCCCAGAATAAAAGTCAGAAGGAGAAACCAGCCGGCCTTTTACACCCTCTGGATATTCCTCCCTGTCCATGGCATACCCTGTCCATGGATTTCATCACGGACTTACCTCCATGCTCAGGGTATACCATTTTAGTAGTCGTGGATCTATTCTCCAAGATGGCTCATTTCATTCCCCTGAAGGGCCTACCTTCGGCTTCGGTATTGGCCCGAGAATTCTTAGAAAACATCATTCGGTTACACGGTTTTCCCTCGGTTTTAATCTCCGATAGGGGAAGTCAATTCATCTCCCACTTTTGGCGAAGTTGCTGTCGTCTAGCCCAAATTGATGTAAGACTTTCAACCAGTCACCATCCCCAAACTGACGGACAAACCGAGAGGACAAATCAGACTCTAGAGCAATATCTGCGTTGCATGCTCCAACAAATTGAAAACTTTTGGAACGATATTCTGTGGATCGCTGAATACGCTTACAACAATTCGACTCATTCTGGACCCGGGAAGACTCCCTTCTTCCTATTATACGGACATCATCCTAGAACCTCTAATTTGGATCCTCCCCAAGAATTCGAAACACAAGCTGTGGATCATTTACACTCTGAGATTACCCGTGCTTTTAAGGAAGCCACTGCCCATCTGCAAAGAGCTAAAGCTCAAGTCAAAAAGGGAGCAGATCGACACCGTAAAGAGGCCCCTCACTACGCAGTAGGAGACCAGGTCTGGTTATCCACTAAGCACCTGCCTCTAAAAGGATCCCGCACCTTCAACCCGAGATACCTTGGACCCTACACCATCTCTACCATAATTAATCCGGTGGCGGTCAAATTGGAATTACCTACGCATATGAAAATACATCCAGTATTCCATGTCTCCTTATTAAAACCAGTACAACCAGAAACTCGATTGACTGAACTCCCAGAACCTGTTTTGGTAGACGGAGAACTCGAATTCGAAGTAAAGAACATCCTAGACTCCAAAATCTCCAAATCTAAATTATACTATCTGGTTGATCGGAAAGGATACGGTCCCCAGGAAAGGTCTTGGGAACCCTCAGAATATGTCCACGCACCTCGTCTGGTCAAGAGATTCTATCTGAATTACCCCGACAAGCCAAAACCCCCGGAGAAGACACGCTTAGGAGGGGCCTTGAGGGGGGGTACTGTCATGATCACTGCTTCCAAGGAGCCAGGACCAGCCCAACGTCCTTGGAAGCAGGCCCCTAACCCTAATCCTAGGCACCAGCCGGTCCCCACAGGGACCTTTTGGACCTTGTCCTGGCGCCGGTGGCACCAGGCTCATCGGTCCCGGCACTGGAAGCGCCGGGCTCATAATGTGTGCAGATGTTTGGGTGGACTTACCTGCAGCAGACCATGCTGCTTACTTACCAGCCACTTAGAAGTCCTCTGTAAACAGGAACTACTTTCTTACCTGGGTGGGGCAGCTCCATTCCCTGGATTCAGCATGGGGAAAGCTTCTGGAACTGGAACTCTTTTCTTACCTAGGCGGGGCCGTGGAGGAAGACGCCTCATCACTCCAAGGCTATTTAAACCACACCCGATGGATGAAACGTGCTTCGCGTTATTCTGCATCTGCAGCAGAACGCTCACCGAGTCTGTTCCAGCCTTTCTTCCTCAACCTGCAAGAATCATACTCACCATTCCTGTATCCAGTCAACAGCAGCATCTGCAGAGACAAGAAACGGCAGGTTAGCAAGGCAGTCTTAACTCGCGGTGCTTACTCACCTGATCCATCGGCTGCGGTCATTTCGGCACGCTGTACTTTCGCCTGTGAAGACAAAAGCATTGTCATTACTTACCGGCACTCCGTGAACTCTGGAATTCTTCACGCTGCATCGCCACCTGCGGAGATAAAAGCATCGTATTTACTTACAGGCCTTCCGCGGACTCCGGCGCTGCAAACAAGCTTCTGAAAGACAAAAGAAAAGACATTAGACAGGTATTTACTTACGCCCATCGCGCTCTTCACAATAGAACGCCTGCAAATACTCCGGTGCCTCTTCAGCACGAACTACGCTGCAAGGGAAAGAACAGCTAGAGCGCTTGCATTTACTCACGCATTTCCAGGCGCTTTATTTCATCTTCCTCAAGAGTCCTGCAAGCAAAAGGGGAGAAAAGCATCATACGAAGTCCTGTTCAATGTTAACGTGCCTTGCACCTAAAGACTCTAAAGACTATAAAGACTAAAAAGGTGTCTGGAAACTCACCGCTTGTGCGATTAACGACGGTAAAGGTCCTCTGAGTCCAAGAGGCCTATGTTTCACCAGTGAAGGAACCGGCAACAGCGCCCTGCCTCAGACGCAGATGGAGAGTCCAGCATTCACCTATGGAGAGTCCAGCATTCACCTTTCTAAGGTGAGCACGTTGACCTGGGGGTTCTATGGAGAAGCTTGGGAGAGAGAGGAAGAGAGACATTAAACAACCCAGACCATTAACCCCTATATTCTCTCATCTGCAGAAACCTCACCCTACGAGTTCGTCACACAGTGCGAAGAGGTTCGACCCCAGAAGCCCATCGAGTCCTGCACATCACCTTTCGAGTCACAGACACCTTCCTGCTACGACCTGCGCCTCCGTGGGAATCAGGTGAGCGTTACATGTGCCTATGCCTACAATAAAGCCTGTCTGGTATGTATCATTAAGTTCTGCTTCTTTGGTCCATTTGTTAAAATATCTCAACACAAGACGAGCAAAAAATGTTCCTGGCGCATCAAGAAGCGCAATGGGTCTATAATTTTTTGGGTTCGATCTGTCCCCTTTCTTGTAGATTGGGACAATGATTGACTTTTGCCATGAAGTTGGAATTCTTTTGCTATTAATGGCTTCGTTGAAGATTACTCCTAGAATGGAGGCCCAGATCTCAGGATTAGTCCTTAACATTACATTAGAAAGACCATCCAGGCCAGGGGCTTTCGACTTACTCAGTTTTTTAATATACATTTCAATATCCAAGTTTTCAAAGACCAAGTCCTGGATCTCTTCCAAACTATAACAAATTGACTTTCCGAAAAATGGGTTTCCGCATACAAAGAATTGTAGTATTGTACCCATATTTCCTCTGGAACCGCATTTATTTGTTTTATGGATTGTTTGGTTCCATAAGTCGTTTTAATTAAGCCCCATACTAAAGCGGAATTCTTGGATGCGATAGAGTAGAGCTTAGAATGGGCATCTTGTAGTAACATTTTCGCTCTCTGCTGTTTTATCCAATTTTTATATTTGTTTTTACATTTGGATATCATGAAAGCCTTATTAGTAGGATTCTGTTATATATCGAATCTCTCTTCTGAGGTCGTCTTTTCTACTGTTTATCTCTTCATCATAGGAATGTTGGTGATATCTCTGGTCCGAGTTAGAAGTTCTAAACAGTTTTTTAAATAATTGTAGAGTAGCCACATAGTCCATCTGAATATTGTAAATCCAGCTTTAAAATATCCTTTGGGTAGGATACTGCTGAAAGCAGATCATTAAGATTTTGTGAGGACCATTTGAAACTGTGACCCTTAGTGGACACTTTTAAGTTGGTTATAAACTTACATCTTGGGTGGACAATAACTTCACTCGGCCGGGTCCAAGTGAGGTGGAGAAGATTGTGGTCGCTTTTAGTCTATTTTAATACTTCAAAAGAAGAAACAGTGGAGAAGAGCTCAGAATTGGTGTATATATATATAGTCTATAGTTGAGGCATCATTGCCTTGTTGCCATGTTTTATAAGGGATGTCACCATATACAGCACCATTTAACATATTGAGCCCCCTCTCATGCATCAAAGTTTTCCATTTTCTCTTAGTTTCTTTCATTTTCCCCTCTTTGTCATTCATGCAATCCATATTCAAATCACATGCAATAATAATGGATTGAACCAGCTGATTTTTGTCAAACTTGTCCAGCCATTTGGTTAGATCTTTAAAAAAACGATTTTCCGAAATGTCTAGATGGTTCCAGTATATGTTAATACATGCGATAACATGACTATTGCAAGTAATTCGTACTAGTTGCAGTCAAACCACTTGTTAGCTTTACAGCAGTGAGAAGTCCAGCCTTTGGGCGACCCCTTGCTGATTTAATAGCAGGTTTGAGGATTACAGAGTGATTTTCCCAGACCAGGAGGGTAATAAGCCGTGTTTCTTGCAACATGATTATATCGTATAAACCTAGAACAGAGTCAAGAGGACGTGAGATGCATATGGCCTCTGGTGTTCGAGGAGGCAAGCTGAAGAAGGCTTTTTTTTTCCTTTACAGGATAGCTAACATTGATTCATTACTTTGTTTTGAGAAAAGGTCGTTATCGTTTTTGTTTGGTTGTCACCTGCTGTGAAGTACTTTATCGTCATTGGGTCGAAATGTCTTTCAGCTAATTGTATCTTCCTGTCTGTATTATTCGTGTATGTGTTCACATGCTTTGAGGGGTATATGTTAGCTACATTTGGGAATGAAGTACTATTTGCGTTTGTTACAGGTGAAGGGTTATCTAGCAAGAAACCTAGTTGATAAATTTCCGATAGCAGATTCCAAATTTTAACAGACCTATCGTGGTCATTGATCAATTCTATTTGCGCAAACTCATCAGACTTGGTCTCTTGAAGCGCTTGCACACTTTGCATGATCAATACGGAGGATCGATTCGATTCATATAACCCAAAATCGCCTCCTCTGCATTGCAAAATAAGACTCACATGAGTAGTGTCATTGCACTTGTTGTGTCTGTTTTTGAGCGACATCTTAGTTTCTTGTTGTTTATGCGGCGCCAGTTTTTTTGCGTGCTCGAGTCCTATTCTGTCACCAAAACGGGTGCTATTTTGATATACCCTTGTCTCTTGAATTCTCGGGGTAAGTTCCCCCATTTGTTTTGGTTTTATTTACACATGGCATGGATTTCATGATTTCCTCTCGCCTTTCTTCTAATGTTGTAAATGAAGTATCTCGATATCCTTTTTCATTATCACCACACTTTTCCTTTGTTTGTAAGGGAGGGAAAGTCTTTAAGGTGCCCACAGTTCATGTTTGCAAACTTGAGTTACTAAGTTATCAAGGGGTTCATAGCTCAATTCATCGGGCATTGCATTTTTGTCACCTTTTAGGGACCAATTGGATAGGAGGTGGATTCGGTTTGCTTCTATTAATAGCAATGTATTTTCGTACTATTGCCGCACTTTTTTCTTGCGTTCTTTTGTCAGGTGTATTGAGCAGTTTGATAAATTGTCTCGAATTCTTGTTTTTTTGATTTTTCGTCAGTTTCTGGTTTAGTTTTTTTTATTCTCAAATTGCGTTTTTGGCATTTGTTTTTGCCCTTTTTTTTGTCACACTAAATATATATGTTTCACTATTTACCAAGGAAGACACGAATTAATCTTTTTTTTTTTCTTTACCCCCTGTAGTACCAACTCCTTCTAAACTAGTTTCGTTGTGTTTTGCATCTTGTTGATCAATAATATCAATCATGCTCTTATCGTGGTTAACACTGCCAGAACTGACTTTTCACGTTTATAGATATAGAGCTTATGTCAGTTTGTTGCTGTTTTAACTCGCTGACAATCACGTTATTGACCACTTTCTTTACAATACTAGAGGATGCAATGGGTGTTTTTTGAGGAGTTAAATTTTTAGGTAATATAGGTTCTACATAATGACACACGACATTCTTATTTTCCAACAGTTCTTTAAGCAAAACATTTTGATCCACTAGTCTAGCATCAAGTGTTGCATACAATTTGGCTAACGAGAAAACAGCCGTGTTCATAGCTTGCAAAGTTAGTTCGGTTGGGGCCAAAGCATTTGGTAATTGATTGTATTGCGATCCTGTCTTACTGCGTTCAGAGTGTTAAAGGCAGTGTTGAGTGAAATTGATAAAATAGAAGTCATTAGAGCATTCAGGAAACATTACGGGTAATTGGAACAGATGATCTACATTGGCCTCCACACAAATGTGTTCATCTGGAGCATCTTGATTTAATGGTTCTGCATCATTTTGTGATGTTTGCATTACATCTCCAGTTCTATTACTGTCGTCACCCACTGCGACTTCATCAACTGTAATAACGCTAGGTTGCACTGGCTCAGTGTGAATCATAATTTCAATCACTGATTTTTTAGCAGTTGGAATAGCAAAATCACCTAGCAAACTTTGTTCAGAAAAGGCTGCAAGTAATGATCAGATGGAGTGCACAAGTCTATCGGTACAGAAATTACTGGTTCAGTCTTTTCGGGACTTGCCATTCCCTCTCTATTATCATTGATAACATTTTTGCAGCTTGTTACATTCTCTTTGTTCAGTTCATCAGGCACTCCTGGCATTTTCTCAGCGTAAAATGTCCTTATGTCACTAGTATGTGACAGAGATCGACCCCTTGCAGGCCCACGACTTGGGGGGGGCCATTGATATTCCGCTTAGGGGTAGTATGGAAATCGTAAGGTTTGTCGGACAGAGCTTCAATGGTCGGCGGCATATTAGTCCGCAGAGACTAGCGTTTCACCTTTGTGGAGTTGCTTTGCACTTAGATTAATATAAAACAAGTTATAGTAAATTATAAATTAAAGCACCGCTCACAGTTAACAGTAAACAGTATACTTCAGGTTACTTCCGGGCGCGCTGCACACTCGGATTTTGAAGCATGGAGGGGGCGGAGACAGAGGAGTGACACAGAAGCTTGCTCCAATCACAGGGGAGCTGCAAGAGGTAAAAATACAAAAAACAAAGAAGGGAAGTAGGTCAGAGAGCAGCAGTTCACAAACGGTTCTCAGCAACGCTGAGAACTACAGATCACAATGTTTAGTTATTCACTTGAACAAGTTCGTAAATGATTACTTGATAGTTAGGCAGAGTCTGTGTTGCCTTTAAATGTGTCCTCCCACAGTTGAGCCGCAACAATGATAATCACCACAAGTAGGATTGCGTCGGAAGCGCAGCACGATTAGCAAAGTCCTCCACAATAAACAGTATACTTCAGGTTACTTCCAGGTGCGCCATCAACCTTTGTGCTCAACAGGGCCTTTGGGTGTTTTTTTTAAATTAATTTATTTTAAATGTATTTAGTCTTCTGAGAGTTAATGGCTTAATTGCCGCTGCAAATGAGCTTAAACCCAAAACCTAACCAAGTGTGCTTTCAGCCACTAGACTTAAAAGCAATATATGTCCTTGTATCTGTTCTTCGCAGTGAAGTCTTGTTAAAAACAAGCATTGACAAAGCCAGTGTGTTGGCATGGTTTTAAGTATTAGATATGCCCAGATACTCGCACCATTTTCCATTTTATGGCCAGGTGTTACCATTACGGCAGTCCCAGGCAAATGACTTGTGCCTGCCTTTGCAAAAACTATCGCTGTTTTCTTTGCCATTGCTTATTTTTTTTTTATCTCCTATGACATTAGTCCCTCCATCTCCCTACCTTTCTCTTGTATTGATAAGGTTATTGTTCTTCCCTCTTAGCGTTTTCTTATCATACTACTTACACTTTGACAGATGCCCATTAATCTTTGTTTGGCAACACCTTTGCCTAGGATCACAGTCTATGGTCTTTCCTCATGTTGTGTATCGTGTACTGCATTCTGGGTCTAGCATTACTATTTACATTTGTAATCCTCTTGCACCGTTTGACATCTTGAGAAAGAGCTGCCGTAATGTATTGGTTATTGCTTTAATAAACATCTCAGCATTACTTGTGACATGCATCTCCTTCTCTTCAGTACTTTCCATGAAGTTCCTATCTACCTGGCATAATGCTTTTCCGAATTGTGGGATTTCGACATCGATTTCAACATCGTCTGCAAGCTATGTCATTGATGTAGTTTAGTATCATTAAGTTTACATGTTCAGAAGGAACCCCGCCTGATCAGCGCTAGCGTTTAAGACCTAATAGGCTTTGTTCGAAAATCTTTTTCAAATTTAAGTGAGAGGTCCCATGCTTGAAGTTGCACATTCGTCTTCCATGATTTGAGTATCGCCATCCCTTTTCGTTGTGCATATGTGTAACAGTTACTGTGGTAAATTTCTTATGAAAGAGACTTCGGTAACCACCTGGACCTAGGCTGATGTTAATTTTGAAAGACTTGGTTGGTATCTGAATTTCATGTTAGTTTCCTTTAACACTTCTCATTATTTTTGGAGAGAGCAGCTTCTACTTTTTAAGCATTTATTTGATGGGAGGAATGGCCAGTAGACCTTGCATGAAACAGTGTGAAGAATTCCCAGAGTCTTACGGCTGTTTGACAGTAAATTATCCTGATTTCGCCCAGGAGCATCTGTAGCGTGAAGGTGGAATAGGAAGGGAAGATACCTACATTTGGTTGGTGATGTACAGGAGTAGAGTGTGGAATGGCGAGGCTGCAGGTCTCTATAAAGGACCATGCGCCATTTGCCATCTTTTGGACATAACATGGCTAAAACGATTAGAGTGGTACAATCCTGGGAGGTGGAGGATAACTAGCCTCCCTTGATAGTCTTGGAGCACAGTAAATATTGCTTGGCAGGTGCGGTTAATCCAGCTTGTTTTCCCAGACATGGACTAGCAGCGAAGGGACAACATATGAGGAAAGTGGCGGGCAAACAGTACAGACCTGAGCAGGGGCTTTGGAGTGAGTGCTCCTGCTCCCTGCTTTGAAAGTAGGCTGGCAGTGGTACTGAGGCAAACAGGTTGGCAGGTGCCGGTTGTTGGCAAGTGAATTGGTGAAAACTATCAACGGGAAGGAAAGACTGAGAAGCAGAGTGACACACAGCATTTTGTGAGCTGGGGAGACGCTGGCAACTCCCTAGGTCTGCACCGCGTTTGTGCAGCTGGCTGCAGCTGAAAGGGCATAGTAAGAGGGACCTCCTCGGATACCTGAATACTGGCTATAGGTGCAGTACAAGTGCAAATACCATAAACTGAAGGTGAAAAGTATTTGGGTGCTGATTCTAGCAAGAAGTTAAAGACAGAGGTTTGGCGAAATACTGCATGGACAGCACTCGCAGGGGAGCAGCAGCAAGTGATATAATTTCATTCTTTCTTAAAGCAAACTGCATTTTTGGACAAGCAAGAGGCATTGTACTTGAATACAGGAAGCACCAGGGCTCCAAGAATGATCATACCCTTAAGGAACAGAACTAATTATCACTGACTTCAAATCCTTGTATGCCTTGCCGCTGCACAAGAGTTTTAGTTTTGGTGGCCATATTTGCATGCAGGACTTTTAAAGGCACTCCCAGAGTTCATTTTTTCCTTGTTTAGACAATTTCTTAGAACAAGTTTTAACCGGGCAAGTGCTCCCGATTGTCATAAGACGTAGTTCCTATGTCTGGAGCAAAGGTCAATGCACTTGATCTTGGCAATTGATTAAAAACTGAAGAACCCTCTTACAACTCTTGACAATTATGTTAATCCAGCCCAGAGAGACATTTGCCAGTTGCTGAGATTAAATAACCAGCTTTAAGTATTATCAAGCAGAATTAATTAATAGGAGGAAATTCATACACTTCACATTTGGATTTTATTCCTCCCTGGACTTTAATTGATGATGACATCTATTTCTGGCAACATGACCTGTACAAAGAAAGGACTGTAAACTTTACACAATTTTCCTGTATGATACATATTTTATAACAAACACAATAGCATCAAATGCACAAGTTACAGAAATAACAAAGGTAGTACCTGATAACATCACAGGGGGAACAAGTGGGATGTTAGATAGACAAGTCAGATAATATTTAGGACATTGCTAACGTATGCCCTTGTGCTTATTTCCAGACCTTGCTGACTCCACTTCTTCGTGAGAAGACCAGACGAGAGACAGGAGACTATTCCTTTCCCGAAGTTTCTTCCCAAACCCCATATCCCCCGGTGAGTCACGCTCTTGCTTTGCATTTACCATAAGAGGGGGAGCGTGAGTACTTGGGAGATCTGAGGCACAATTGTTGTCTGAGGGATTCACAACGCTCTTATGGATCGGGTATGCCATGCTACAGTATGTGAAGACCACAATAAAAAAATCCATTTGGGCGATCTGAATCTGCCAGACTCTCACAGATGCTTACAGCAGGTTGATTATAGCCCTCCAGTAATTGCAACAAGAGAATGCCCTTTTTGGACAAGTGTTGATGATGACCCATAGAAGTATGCAGTGGTGGTCGAATGAGTATTTGATGGGAGAGACCAAGTGTACGTCAGACCACTAGACACTAATTTCCTGGTAGCTTGAATGGAAACCCTGAGGGGACTAAGTGAAAAGGTTTGTAGGGTCTTTGTTACCATGCAGATAGTCCAACAAGTAATACCCCAAGTTATTCCTTTGTCCCCTCCTGAAAGATCACACCGGGTCGTCAGTAAAAAATGACAATCTTTTGACATTAACAGAAATATCCTTAATTTTATGTTGATGTTTTTAAATGTGTAATGTACTGTAGGGGGCATTGATGTTCAGCCATCAAGATGGCTACTGAATAGTGGCTCTGTGAACTGCCACATTATCCTGACAATTTCACATTATTTAATCATGCACTTTAGTGTTGGATCCCCATGCCCTGTTTGACACCCTCCTGCCTTCAATGCCACATTGCATAAGCCTGAAGATTCCAGCATTCATGAATACTAGAGATGCAGCTTGTGGGGCGTCTTCGCTCTGTTTGTGCCAAGCATGAGTTTCTTGTGTTCACCAGTGGAAATCTACAGGGCACCAGTTAATCTGATCACTGCATGGAACCCCCAGCCACGGAGCCCCTCTTGGAACCCCTATTGCTCACCTTTTCTTTCTCTGTAACGGTGGGAGCTGGAGCAAGCACCGTTCTTTGTCCTTGAGAGTGCTCTGGGATGCTGTGATAGACTTCAACTGGAGTTGTGTCTCATGAGACACTAGTATATCTAACAATGCTGATTAGAAATTGAACTGCAGCGCCCTGTCAAGTCTCCATTTTGATATACAACTAATGTGCCCTGAAAGATCTTTAGATTTTCTGATTGTTCTTCAATTGTATAGTTGTTGCAGGCAGACACCGAGGCATATGATTTCATCCCACACTGCGTCACACAACACCTCTTTGACTGTACAAGTGCTTAATAAACCATGTGTGCTCATGTCTAAGTGGAATTCGGTTGAGGGCAATTTGATTGCATCCTGCAATGAAAGACCCAGGATTTCCATCCCACTGTCAGTAATGGCTTTGCGGTTTTGGTGATAACATTTTGCAGTATCTACCGGGCACTAGTTGTGTGAATCTCTTATCTGTTCGTGTACAGTAAACCTGTGGTACATTTGATAATTAATTCCAACTGTTTCTCTTTGCTGGAATCCTGCCTACAAAGTCGGTGAGTTGGTGTTAAAACACATCAACTATATGGAAGGTAACACTGAGGTCTCCATGGCAACACTTTTCAGCTTCCCTCTTTAAATGGAGGAAATGCATAATTGACCTGGTATGAATGCTACCAGAACTGATCAGCCTCCATTTTATCATTAGGTTTGGTGAACATGCCGGGATCGGGCAAACTGCAACCGAAACTAGACTGCTATATGAAAAAATATAAAAATGTAACATAGTGAAGGGTGTAGAAGGGTCTCCTGTCTATTTCCACAAAGTAAATTGCTTTGTGGAAATTACCTGAAATACAGAATTGATATGCGTTTGTGGGTTAAGTGGTAAAGTGGGTGTAATGAAGGCTTTGCGGTAGGGGTTTCTAATGAAGGGACTAAGGTGATTTCTGAGGGGGGACCCAGGACCCCACCCCTCATAAAAAACACAATATCTGCATCTTTGTGCTGCTCCAGGGTTACCACCACTTCTGATAAGTGCTGAAGCTTTAAATTACAGGGATTCTTAACGTAGCTGGTATAATAGGGAACTTGCAATATCAATTGTAGTGGGTCGGAAGAAGGAGGCGGCCACTTTGTGCTCTCATTATTATTCTAAAAGAATAAGGCCTATCTCTCCCTATGACTAAACGGATACCCTACCTATGTAAAGAAACTAAAGGTGCTTGTCAGGAAGTTGGAAGGATGGCAGCCCAAAATCCGGGGAATAAAAACAATCCAAAATTACAAAATAATCACTTCACCACTTTGCAAGGGAAAACAAAATGTATTACATGCATAAAGGGTCTCAGACGGTCCAATAGAACCGAACTGGCACAGAGCTCATCTTATCTCAAAGGGTTACTGCTTATATAGCGTACATTTCAGCAGATTAATAATATTATGCCTAATGAGTACAGCATAATTCCACCACCCTCATTGGCTACCACCAATGGAACATGCCAATCCCCCCAATAGTCCCTTGACCACATCTATGTTGCAATCATTCCCTGAGACACGTGGTCCCCTATATCATCCCCGTCGAACCCATGTATGTGATTGGTGGGTTCTTATCAATAGGTTCGCAAATTTTCAAATTTAACTTGGCAAGGCCAACCCTGCTTTTGATACAATAGGCTTCCTCATTAACCCAGACGCCATGGTGCATACGAGCTGCACCCCCAACCCTTACTAAATTTATTGGCATCCCTTCCGCTCCTTCTGTCCCAAATCACAAGACGTTCCAGACACGGCTACCCCTTATCTCCGCCCATCCACAGTTGCCCAGGAATGATGTGACCAGGGCACCACTCGCTAGTCTGAATTTCAAGGATTTGTTTGCTTAAGTTGTGTGTCTAGGTCTAATTCATTTGGGGAGGGGGTTCTGCCCCAGGGGGTGAGGGCAGTAGTGTTTTAAATATTTGCCTGGCTTATTGGCATCACAGAGCGGCATGCTCATACATTTGTCCTTTAAAGGGTGCATATCTTCCTTCTCTTCTAACAGTCCATTCCCAGCGTATTCAGGCGCCACAGCTGGATACAATTAGTGCTCATCTGGGCGCCATCAGTGCCTCTGCCCTCTGCTTCTCTCCTGGGGAGCGGGAAAGGGGATTTGTTTTTTGAGCTGAACTACCGTATCCGCAGCTTGACACCAAGTCCTGTGTTCTGTTCTGTTCGTGTACTAGGCCTTATCAAAAATGGCAACGCTTCTGAGGGTTCTAAGATGGCCGCGGTGCTTTGAACACCACAGCTGCCGAGCTCCGGCCCCTGAGAACCTGACTGCTACCCATCTAGCCGGCGCTGCCCTTCCCAGGCGACGGGTTACGGTGGCGGGGGACCCAGGAGGCTGAGGAGCTGCACCTGTGCTGTTTGAGCCCACTCCCGTGGCAGTTCGGGGGGCGGGTGCTGGACATTGGTGGCCTGTGACTGCGGGGCAGCCCCAGTGGTAGTGAGCGCTCCGTGACTGCCGCGGTGGCGTCAGAGCGGGGGACAGCCTTCACTCCGCGGGTGGCTGAGGACAGGAGGATTATTGCAGCATTGGGGGGGCGTCTCCCTTCCCCTCCGCGCCTTACTGGGAATCGCTGTGCCTGCCAGTCACGGAGCAGCTTGGAGGGGCTGGTGAAGAGGACCGCAGCAATCAGCCGACGGGAGGCCGTGCTGGCTGATACAGGAGGGGGAGCTCAGAGGAGGCCTCGGGAGAGAGGCAGGCCCTGCCGCGGGCCGCCCCCTCTGCGTCCATTTTGGCGGCGACGCCCATCTGGAATCAGACCGGCCCGCAGGGTGAGAATTGCGGAGGCTGTCGGGGGGTGGGGAGGGTTGGCCTCCCTGGAAATAGCATCACAGGTATGGTTGCTGCCGTGGTGAGGGCCCCTCCGGCCAGTACTATCACGCCCATCCATGGAGGTCTCTGCATTGGGATCCGGCAGCACCCCCTCCATTTGTATTTCACCAAGTGGACTGCGGCCCCCTGGGGGCCCCCCCTTCCTCAGGGCCCCCACCACTCCTCGGGGTGGAATTGGTTGGTGCACCAGACAGTACGGCCCGGGAATTGAAGGTGTGGTCTGGGGACTGTTTCTCTACATCCGTGCATTTTGGGTGTCTACTCGCGTTCGCCGTACTACCACAGCCAGCAGATCTCGGCCTAGCTTGTGCTTAGTGGCTTGCAATGGGACGCTGGGGACTGGAGTGACCATCGGACCCAGAGTGCCTCAGATTGGTGTCCAGACATACCTTTTTGGCCCTGCGGGGATCCCGGATCTCCAGTTTCTGATCACGCTAGCCTGAGTAGTTAGCAGTATGTCCAAAAATAAACTCAAGGACTCCCAGCCCTCCTCAAAGAACCCTGAGCAGGCTGCAGGAGAATGCTCTTACTAAGCTATGGGCTAAAGATATGGACGACTCTCAACCAGCAAGCTCTAGCGAGGGGTCTTCGGGGGACACGAATGCCTTGGAACAACCTGCCACCCAGGCTGCATTGAAACTCATGCTGGCCGACATAGTGGAGAAGATCACCACGGCGGGACAAAAGCAAATGGATGCCCTTAGGGAAGATTTGGCGGAGGGTCTCCAGGAGATCAAAAGGGACATTAGTAAGTTAGAGGAAAGGGTGGACACTAATGAGGGCGATCCAGGACATCGCCGAAGATGCAAGGAAAACCGAGACTCTCCTGGACACGCTGGCGGCCGCCACTCATAATCTGGAGCTCCAGGTCGAGGACCTGGAAAACGGGTCTAGGCGCTCGAACATTCGGATAAAGGCCCTTCCAGAGAACATCTTGGATCAAGATCTCCCCCAAGCAGTGAAAGGGAATAGGAATGGTCCACGGCCCGCTCCATGCAGTCGAAGAAAAAGGCCAGCCAATTGGCCATGACGAGTCAGCACACGGGAAGTGGCCAGGGGGTGCAGAAATGATTCCTCTGTATGTCCTATTGCCGGAGAGGTAGAAATATGATCCCTGTGGTGGGCACGATAGCAGCAGAAATTCAACTGTCTAGATCGGCTTCATGCGCCCGAGTTAGCTGGGGTCTTCGGTCTTTTGGGGGAGGGGGTTGACAGGGTCTCACATCTTGGAATGGGATTGGGATATCCCGCGTTGGAACTTTTGGGGAGCATTCGATGGGACGAGACTCGAGGTTTTGATTCGAGGCGAACTGATGCCAGTCGTTCCATTTTTTGCTAGGGGGAAGGGGGAGGTCTGGAGAGTCATGGGTTCACAATGCATTCAGGGGCTCTGCAGCGAATTAGATAACGGAGGCCCATCAAGGGAGACCCAAGCCATAATGTGCTCAGTAGGGGACAGTTTTTTCTTTTTCCTTCTCTGTATATTGATCCATTAGGTGTACCCCAGCGAGCATTGAAGATCTTCTCTCTTCACGTCAACGGCCTAAATTCGCCGATTAAGCGTAAGAAGGTGGAGCGCTTTATCAGGCGAGAAAGGCTGGATATCGTTACGCTCCAAGAGACACATATTAGAACGATTGACAGGGGAGGGTCAAGTTTTGGGGTTCTGCCACAGCGCTACAGGTGACGCAATCGGCAAAGAAAGCAGGAGTCCTATTGGCTCTCAGGGATGGGCTGGACCTACGTATAGCTGGAAAAACAGATGACCAAGGGAGGTTTTTAGCGGTCTCTCTTGCGGGCAATGACCTCTCTATTACGGTGGCAACATTATATGCTCCTAATACCGCACAGGCTGGCTTCCTGCAGGATGACTTGGTGAAGCTAGAAAAGTTTGCTAAGTCCCCTATCATCCTTACTGGCGACTTTAACATTGCTTGGGACCCAGCGCAGGATTGAACCCTGGGCGGGCTGGGTCCGCAGGGGAGACCATCACAGGCCCTGAAGGAGAAAATCACCAATCTGGCCCTAGTTGACGTGTGGCGGGAGGTACATGGAGAAGCTCGGGGGCACACCTTTTACTCTCACGTTCTATCGGTCCCATTCAAGAATAGACTATATCTGGCTATCAGTCAACCTTCTGGGGAGAGTGTTGGACGTCTCGTTGGGATCTACATTGTCGGACCATATTCCCCTGCCCATATCTTTGAAGATGGGGGGGGCCAGACCCGCTGGGTTGTGGAGGTGGTGCTAGCCTGTTTCCCTCTTCAAGGATCCTATACCGGCTTGGGAAGTTGAGGAAGATATAGCACGCTTCTTTGTTGAGAACCCCGTAAGGGGACACAACGCCACAAGGCTTGTGGGACGCTTTTAAGGCTACCCTGCGGGGGTCTATTATAGCAATCAAGGCAAGACGCGACAGGAAGCTGAGGCTGGAGGAGGTGCGCCTACAGGAAGTGCTAAGGGAGATAATGGCCAAAATGGGGCCAAATCAGACTCGAGCTATCAAAAGGGAGTATAGAGTAGTCCGTGGCCAACTAGACCTGATCCAGACTCGGGCAGTGGAGTGGAGCCTGCTGTATCTCTGACAGAAATATTACATCAAAGCCAATAAGACGACCAACTGCTCTCGAATGCTTTGAAAGGAGCAGGCAGGGAAGATAACCAAGATCAGGGTGGCGGGTGGGACTACCATTAATACTGAGGATATCCTGAGGGAATGCTCTTGCTTCTATTCCACCCTGTATTCGTCTGAAGCCTCGGTACAGGTGGAGCAGCTAAAGTACCTGGATAAGGTGCATTTACCCTCCATAACGCTGGAAGAGAGCGAACCTTTGGAAAGAGATATTTCAGAGGATGAGGTAAGGGAGGCGATAAGAGACCTGCCCGCTCTTAAGTCCCTGGGCCCGGACAGTTATGTGGCAAAATTTTCTAAGAGCCATAGGGAAGTTCTTGCCCCCATACTAGCTAAGTTATTCAACCAGATGGGTAGGGACTGCGCAATTGCGTGATCTATTGAAGAGGCAAAAGTTGTCCTTATTCACAAAAAGGGCAAGGACTCAACGGAATGCGCTTCCTATCGTCCCATTGCCTTAATTAATGTTGATTCCAAAATTGATGCTAAGATCCTAGCTAAGAGGCTTGACCATCTAATACCAAAGCTGGTCCACCCGGACCAATCAGGATTTGTTGGAGGCAGACAAACCAGCGATAACGTTAGGAGTCTGACCCACCTGGTGGAGAAGGCTCCTAAAGGAGGAATCCCTGCTCTCCTCATGGCAATAGATGCAGAAAAAGCGTTTGATCGGGTGGAGTGGGGATTCCTTTTGGAGGGTATGCTGAGGATGGGCTTCGGTCCTAAATTCATGGACAGGATTAGAGCCAATTACAGAAGCCCGACCCTCAGACTGATGGTGAACGGACAACTATCAGAGCCGATACGTGTTGAAAGGGGTACTAAACAACAGGGATGCCTGCTTTCCCCTATCCTGTTTGCTCTCTACCCGGAACTGTTCCTTGAAGCGGTATGCTCGAACCACCTAATAACAGGAATCCCCTTCACAGGGAAATCACATAAAATCGCAGCCGTCGCTGACGATGTGATACTCGCCCTTACCTGTCCAAGCACGGCCATACAGGCACTTGAAGCGGAACTGCCTCATTTTGGGAGCGTGGCGGGGCTGAGCGTCAACCCCTCTAAAACCGAAAATCTCAATCTCAGAGTATCGACCTCAGCACTTGGCTACTTGAAGGCCAGCTCACCCTGTAGATGGGTGGACCACTCCATTACCTACTTGGGAATAAAACTGACCTCAAAGTTGGAACACCTTTACTATGCAAATTACCCGCCTTTACTGGAGAAACGTAAGAATAAGTTAATATACTGGGGACCGCTTGCGGTTTCATTGCCAGGACGTATTAATACCATAAAAATGACAGTCCTCCCAAAACTCTTGTATAATTTTGTTGTCCTGCCGGTGAATGTTCCCCCATCCTTCTTTAGGTCTTTGAAAAAAAATCACTAGCAGGTTTGTGTGGGCTAACAAACCCCCAAGAATAGCGCTCAAGGTGTTGCGAACCCCAACTGACTGGGGGGGCTTGGGTCTACCCAACTTCAGGGTATATTATAGGGCGGCGCAGTTGAAGGTACTTTGGGATTGGCAGAAGGACGATCAGGGAAAATTTGTAGGACCAAGGATAGGGCAGTATTGGGGGAGGACCTCGAGGGAGTCCTGTGGAAGCCCAGGCGAGATAGGCCGATTAGGATGTACTGTAGCGCGATTCTAGCCCAAGTGGGTCGTACCTGGGATGAGGGGGTTCAGCAGGCCCATCTAACGATGCACCCTTCCCCCTACACACCTTTTTACCAATCCACAGTTTACCCCAGGCTACAACACGTCTGCGTCTCAGGCTTGGCACCAGTGAGGATGTAGAATGGTACGGGACATGTTTGGGGAGGGTCAGGTTAAGCCCTTTGACCAGTGTAAATTAGACTTCATTTTGTGGGGCGGGGAAAGGTTCTGTTACTGCCAACTAAGACATTGGCTCAGTCACCCCTCGATAAAGCAAGCGGTGACCCGACAGCTCACACCCTTTGAAAAGTTTCTTAGTAGGGAATCGGAGGGGGGATAAGCACCTGATCACTTATATAGGCTTATGAAGGCCGGTGAGGATCCACCAGTGCGTCATTACATGAAGGCGTGGGAGTCTGCTACCGGAACCGTCCTAGAGGACGAGGAGTGGGGTTGGTTGTGGAGACAGATACCCAGGCTGACCAGATCTCTGCAAATAAGGGAGATGTGGCTGAAGCTCCTTACCCTGTGGCACTTGACTCCTAAGCTCCATAAAATCTACCCGCGAGCCTCTCCCCTATGCTGGAGAGAATGTGGCGCAGAGGGCTCTTGTGAGCATATTTGGTGGGAGTGCCCGTCAGTGTCCAGTCATAGTTTCGAAATAAAAAATGATTGAATGCCCTTTTTTCGAAACCAAAAGGACCGGAAAAAAAATTCTGAATGCTTTATTTATTTATATATATTTTTAGTTTAGTACGCATATAAGTTTTTTTTTAAAAAGAAAACCGGGGTTTGGGGGGGGGGGCCGCCCCATTTAAAAAAAAAAAGCATTTGAAACTTTTTTTTCCAGCACTTTTGGTGTCGAAAAAAAAGGCATTTGATCCTTTGTATTTCGAACAAGTCTCTTACAACCGTGCCCGTCAACACAGAATTGGCGATGTTGGGGTTGGGGGGGTCGTTAGCAGCAATTAAGAGCAAGGCGGGCCGTAAGTTCTACGCAATAATGATGGCTGCAACAATGGTACTGGCCCGCAGGTGGAAAACAAAGGACCCTCCTTACGATCACGAATGGGTGGCTAAGCTTTGGAACTTAGTGGCTCTTGAATGGCTTACATGCTCTATTCAAGGAAAGCACCACAGGTTTAGAGCTGACTGGGCAGCCTTGCTGGAATATCTGTTGGATGGCTTGTTTGATAAGGAAATGCCAACAAAAACTAAAGTAAAAAAAAAAAATGCTGATGCTTCTGCCAAGTTAATACACTGACCTCTCTTCTACCACACTAACTTGCTGACTCCATCTTCCGGTTACTTCAATCCTTCCTGCACATCTGTGAGAAACCTGAGGCTTTTCTCCCATGCTTTTCCCAGGGATCCCTGAATCAGGTTGCCAGGGAAGGGCCATCGCTCTTGGATCCCAACCCTGGGGGGTGGAGAAGAGAGGGAGGATCACCTGTGAAGTGGACCCTGGGAGACTGTGGGAGGGACATCCTTGGGCGAGACACGTTATTTCCCCCATTCCAGTACATCCCTACCCGACTTGCCCTCTGTCATTATGAGTTACTTTTGTCAACAAATCATTTGTACACAACACTACAGTTATCCCCTTCACCTTGATGAAAACCCACATGGTTTTTCCAGTATTCTTCAGAAAAACTACAACTCCCATAATCCCTCCACACTGTTTTTCCCTAAACCACTGCGACGACGAGGAGAAAGATTGGGAGGATGAGGATTACCGATAGAGAACCACAGACACAGAAGACATACTCTCCCCTTTCTACTTCGGACTGTCCCATCCTTCACCAAAAACCTTGACTTCTGCTAGAAAGCTGATGCAGTAAAGTCAACACAGCCAGTGAGTCATGGAGATTGTGAACTATGGTAAGTGTGAACCCGACAGAGATGCTGCGCGAAAGCTAGGGGAAGGGAACCCTGCTTTCTTTCAGTGTGAACGTGACGGAGGATGCCCTCCGTCAGTTGTTAGTCTGATCCCGACTGAGGGAGGCCAACGTTGAAGGCCTCATGGGGGGCCCGACGTGAGGTGTCAAAGCGGTCATACGAGGGTCAAGTCAAACCCCTTTGGAGGCAAATGTGAACCCGACTAAGAGATGCCTTTGAATTAGGGTAATCAGTAACCCATCTGAGAACATGGTGATGGTAGAATTGTGTGAAGCCTGACTGGGGGATTTAGGGAAAGCCTGACTGGGGGCTTTAGGGAAAGCCTGACTGGGGGCTGAGACCTGCACTTAGGTAAATGAAAAACCTAAGGGGGTCTAGAATGACTATCTCATGAAATGTGAACCTGACGGAGGGATGCCGGGAGTAAGCTAACGGAAGTGAATCCTGCATTCTGATAAAACTAAGTGAACTGTGTTAGTGCAGCAAATGTGAACCCGACATATGGATGTGTGCGAATTAGGGTGAATAGTTATACACCCGTGAACATTGTGACAAGTGTGAACCTGACTGAGGGATGTCCATAATGAGTGGTGGGTCTGAGCTCGACTAAGGGAGGCCAACGTTGAGAGCAGGATTCGAGCCCGGCTGAGGGGTCTCCTGGGTGAAGAGCAAATCACCCTATGGGAATGTTTGAGAAGTAACTTTCTGTTTGAAGGAATTGGGTAGAGGGGATCAGAGCCTGGTTAAGGGGGATCCTGGGTGAAACCATGCCACCCCACAAACTGTGTGAGCAGAAGGAACTGTTTGTTTAATTCATCAAACCCGCTCAAACAAGAGACTTTTCGGATAACTTCCTCCTGACGTAGAAGCTCATGCTCTACTCAAGTGACCCGCCTTGCCCCGTGCTAAAAACATGGGGAAGGGAGACCTTGGCCTTAACATCCTGACGTATTCTTTTCTGAACACTGCTTTCTTTTCTTGTCAACATTATCCCACACTATTTTGTAGCATAGCCGTAAGGATTGGCAATAGTTTCTGAATTTTTTTTAAGTATAGGCTCTTTTTATTTGACTAGACTGCACTAGGACTGTATTATTATTATTATTTGATGGTCATAGTTTGGTCCCATTTTTAGATTTGGGTTCAGATAAGGCATTTCTCACTCATTTTACAGTTTAATAAACTCCCTTGAACTGTGATCACTTGGGTCTGTCTTAATTTGTTACCATGCCTTCTTTACACATCCCACTATCTTATGTCACTACAATGCATCAACTAAATACTGGGCCATTAATACTTCCCTTTCTATAATCTCTGCAACCACAGCATGAATACATGTGTTGCTCTTTCTATGTTTGCAATATGTGAGTATATAATATGTTTTAGACCTAACAAGACACTATGCGCTGTCCGCGGCACAACCTCCACTCTGCTCCCACGATATTACACTCTAGTAGGTTTTCCTCAACCTGAACCATCTTGCCTGCTTGGGATGCCAAAGCAATTATGTCCTCTGTCCAAGCTAACCCTCTCTGAACCTACCACTAAATATAACTAAAGAAAAAGAGGCCAAGCAAATGTCTCTTCTTCCCTTGGTATTCTCTGCATACAAGTAGTTCATTATGATGCTCTTTTTTTTTATTAGGTCTAGTAGTTCTTCAAGACAACCTTTAGTTCTTGACCTTTCTAGGGACGCTCTCAGTAGTTATCATTTCTTCTCCTCTTGGTGTCACACATACGTACTTCACACTCTTTCTGTTTATGCTTTTGAGAAGTGTCTGAAGTAGTATATCCTTTTAGGCGTTCTTTGTCAATTGTACTCTTTCTGGGACTTGGGGTTCTTCTATACTCTTCAATGGCGAGTCTTATCTTTCCTTTCTCATTATATGTTAGGCTTTTCCTTCTCGCACGCTTCAACTTTGCACGCATAGGGTTCTTGCCATTCTTCCCAGGGTTTCTGTTCCCAGTCTCTTAGTCCTCATCTCTGTTGTTTAAATGTCTCATCACTTGTTGTTCACTTCCTTTTATAATCTGGGCTCTTCCACAATATTTTGATCTCGGCATAGGGATGAGTTTCTCTTCATATATTCCCGGTCTTTCTTTACCGTCGGAATTATTTTGTGTTCCCTTCGAGTTTCACAGTTTCAGCCATTCAGCTTTCTCGTTATGGTTTAGTCCTTAAAACTGGGACAAGTTATTTCATGTAAATGATTCCCGGCGGCCTCCTGCTGATCCCTATTCTTCTGTTACCTCTCGTGATGTTGGAAAGGGTTGCAGGGCTCTGTTCTTGCTCGAGTACTATTTCTCGCTCTCTTCGCTCTTCTTTGGTCTCCCGTTCTCAGCTCGGCGTCGGACGTCTACCGTCTACATACGCTGGTGATCGGAAGGTGTTCAGACTTCCTGTCGCAGTAGTCCCGGCACTGTTCTTATGCCCACCCCACAGCAAGTGTGGTTGAGCCACTACCAAGTCCCTTCTCCTTCTCCTTCTCTTCTGGTTTGTACCACTTTCCTTGTGGTCCTGGACACTGGGATTCCAGCGTCTCGCAATCTGCTTGTCTGCTTCTTCAAAACAAGTTGGCTCTGCTATGTAACAAGATTCCGCCTCCACCAGGCGCTGTGTGGTCAGGGGTCAGGTCCTCCTCTCATTATCCTGCTCTGACCTGTGGCAGTTAAATGCACATCTTGACTTAAAGGGATATTTACCTTATTTTCTTCTGATGGATTTCTTCCTGCATTGTCTTCAGTCAGACATGAAGCCTCCATGATATTCTCCATGTATGATAGTCCCATATACACGGCTATGGTAGTTCCTTCAGTGAGTTCTTCAGTGAGTTCCTCACAGGAGTGGGAGTCCTCATCCCCAAAGGGGAAGTCGCTCCCTGTGTGGTCCCTCTTGCCTTGACCCCTAGGGAGGGTCTTGCAGAGCGGGCTCCACTCCATAGCCTCACAGGGGAATTCTCCCCATAGGGGAGAAGGGACGAATACCTGCAAGTCTTCACAAGGTCTTTGAAAATTCGTATTTTTGCCGATTTATAGCACCTTGGTCCAGCTCTTTAGGAAAAAACCTATGTTCATTATGCACGGAGGGGAAAAAGGAGTGTAATACTATGGCTAAATTGAAATGTATGTTTAATGACTGGTCCCATTTCTTCACTACACCAGTAGACTCAATGTTGTTAATATTATTATTTTACATTGCAGTCTTCTGCATCAATGCCTGAAATGTGTATCTGATGTAGAGGGATGTTGTCAATGTAACTGGAGTTTTGGATAGATTTCACCTCACATTTCTTTGTGTATGCCTCTTCCACCTAATCTAGCTACTCTTATACTCTCAAGACTCCAAGGTACATGACCCTACAAAACCTTGACGTTAGAATAATATGACTACTTTGGATATGGTCTACAATATGATCCTATTGTGAGATATATTTGTATACAGGGGTCAGTAATGATTGTATGCATGAACAGTGGAAGCATTTAACCATCCTTCTATATACCATTCAACATTTAATCCAAACAAATATAGTGTACCAAAATGTAAATGATCATACAGAGATGCATCCTATTATAATCGTGTCTTGTCATCTGAATAGTCAAAAACAGAATATTTATATACTATGTGATGCAAAACCTCAGATCTGAAATACAATGGGAAGTTCAAACGTGCACAGTAGACAGTTCTAATACATATTTGATCTCATAGGTATTATCCAGTTTATTAATAGCCGCCAGTAATAAAGATTGTAAACCGTTTTTAACACTCGATCTGTGTCATTGTGTGATGTACAAAAAAAAGCATAAATTGAATATATATGTAGCCTCACAAGTACACTGTAACTCCAAAATGTTTATGTAATTTATTCTTATTAATGACATTCTTGGCTGAACAAGATCTGAATCAGAGTCTTGATTAAGTTACCTGAATGACCACACGCTTAAAGTTGCAATCCAAATGATCAGTTTAGAAGATCCCTTTGTGATATGAAATTGGACACAAAGTTGACTGGAATATCACGTAATTCCTCAAAAAAATCTATCAGGAGATTGAAATAGTCCCCAAAGAGAAGTATGTTAGTTCAAGAGATGCGCCACTCATGATTGTCTTATACTGGGATAAAACCTTTTATTCTCCTTTTTTGTCCACTGATTTTTAGAGGGTAAACACTGTGTTACCTATGTTTGGTGATACCATTCATGTGAAGGATCTCTTTCAACGAGGGGGTTAGATACATTTATTTTCCTGGCCTGAAATATTAAACGATGAGATCCTTCACACAAGAAGAGAAGGTAGTAAGGGATCAGGGACCATAAATATTAGGAAATTCTACAATTCCTACATCCATGGTATCACCAAGCACAGTTAACAGCATTTACCCTCGATCTATCAGAGGACAAAAAAAGAGGATAATGGTTTTATGCTAATGGGGAAATCAAATACCAGTCGTAGAATGTTGGCTAAACTTTATGGGTGAGCGGGGACAGCCCTGGGTGATTGAAATGGACAATTAAGCAAGCCTAATGTGTTTGATTGCATAAAGTTCAGCTGAGGGCACGCTTATTGGAAGGGTGTAGGGTTGAATCAAATATTTATGTAATGCCATGAAAACTAATATTCCTCCCAGTTTTCAGTATCCTATGCAGAAATTAATTTTATCTTGGTCCACCCAACTTAGTTTGGCTAGAAGATGCACACTGAGATGTTTAATGCTCTGATCAATGGTTCTAAGATGCTTGAGGCTATAAATAGTATGTCTTCTGGCAAAGAGCCTAGTCCAGATAGTTTAAGAATAGTGTTTTAAGCAATTTGCATGGCTAGTGTTTGTGTCAAATCTGGGAAACTCTGCCCTTTTCCCCAAGGGGGAGACCCCCATTGAGGCTAGGGAGGTCATCCTGCTCTGCGATACACTCCCAATGGCTTTAGGCAAGCGGGGCCTCACACGGAGTGACGCACCCATAAGGGATGAGTACCCCAATGGCAGAGAGCAATCTCCCTTAAAGACTATACTTTCCGCCAATATGGGGGCCAAAGAAGTTGTAAAGGTAATGAGGACTTTTTGTTTTCCTGACACCACTGCTGAACCCTCCTCAGACTTGACCACTTTTAATCAGAAGCATGTTACTGCTCGTACGAGAGACCCCTATAAAAACACAGAAGTGCTCAGATGGAGGTCAAGATTCCCTGATACTAGTCCAGGGCAGGAGACGCAGTGATTGGCAGCTGCTGCTGGAGTGTGTGTGGAGTTGGACGACAGAGAGGATCTGGTGGACCAGGAGCCCCTGAAACAGACAATACAGGAACACCAGCGGCAAAAGCTCTACAGTCCCCGTACTGAGCAGCGCAGAAGGGAAATGTGACATGGCCCTGAAAGATCTGCCATGACAGTAGGCAATAATGCGGTGGGCAGAGACAAACACCGTCGATAGCAGATTTACTGACTCTCCCTGTCGAAAGCGCTGAGAGAGAACGGGTGCGTGGGATAGACGGGCAGAAGGGAGGCGTCCCGTTGAATGCTGCACCGAAGCCGAAATCCTTCACTGGTGAGAAAGTTGGTGAACAAACTGAGCAGGGACCGAAGTGTCCCAAGACCAGAGAAAACGAGGGTTTAGAGAACCGGTTAATAGCCTACACAAGGGCAAGGTTCCCGTAGGACACATGGACTGATAATACCAAAAGCCAAGCGAACCATATTGAAAAGTACGAAAAGGAGAAAGGGACGCAAATAGACAAGAGGAACACAGGGGTTGGAGAACCCGAGAATAGTCCACAGGACCAAGGTGCCCCGTAGTACACAAACTGATAGCAATACAGAAAACTAAGAGAGCCATAAACTGAAAAGCAGAACTTCTCGAGCAGTGGATCTTTCATACATTCACATGCTTCAATTTTCCTCTCGTCAGACAGGGAATCCTTGTAGTTTAAAATGTATAATTAAATAAACTTTTCCCATAGAAAAATGCTACACTTCAAGCCCTATTGGACCTGTGTAGCCACTCACTTGTGTAGTACACCTCCTTAGGTCCTTTTTAGACCGTAACCAATGAGGTGGCAGGGCTTAAGCTCCACCCCAGGCAGCCATCTTCAGATTTTACACTGTGTTCTGACTGACAGGGGAATCCTCTTGAGCGCTCTGAGCTATTTTCACTTAATTTTTTGAAAACGTGGATTCATTTATTCTTCACAGGGTAGGCTTACTGCTATCTCTGCCAGCCACCCTGTCGCCTGGCACCTCACACTGTTGCAGGATCCCTGAAGGTGTGTGCCAGCCTTCTCTATGTTTGGGAGCCAAAGAAAGAACTAACCTTGGCACTTAAGACCATGGAGTGGGGCTCAGGGCACCTGAAAGCCAGAACAGCCCACCCCAGATCGCTGTTTTCAACGTCGAGCTGTGAATATAGTGTTTTTGAAGGTGTGAACTAACCGGACCCTTCAATGCTACCTTTTGATGTTCCTTGGTCTTCAAAGCGGTGTTTGCCTGTTGATTCCGTTCGGCACCGCGCCAGCTAAAGCTCTTCGTTGCCTCAGCTCGATCCAATGAAGCACCACTGCATTGTATTGCTTGAGTCTTTGCCCGAAGAACTAGCCTTGTCATCACTGTGCCTGTAAGTCGATCAACCCCAACCGTGGTGTCTCTCTGAACAGCGACCTCCTGATTCTCTGCATTGAATCAACTCGCCTGCGCACAAGGTCCTGGTACCAGTTCACTGCCGCCGATCTTCAACTGCCAACCAAACCTGATGACCCCCTGATCCTCACAATGCTAGTATCCTATTTAAGACTGCAGCCACCTTACTTTCGACCCGGACTCGATGGCAGTTTGCCATCAGACCACCGTGCCTGCCACATATTTGTACTCTAACCTGCGATTGACACCGAGAAGACTAGTTCGATGCCGTCAAACCACCAAGACATTTTTAAAGGTATGCTTTGCTGGTATCTTCTCCCCTGGTCCATCTTTGGACCTTATCGACTAGATAGGTCATTGTAATCCCTTTTGCAACCTCTAGAACAATCTTTGCATAGTTTGCCACCAAGGGTGGGTTTTTAGTGTTTTCTAGTTATTGTACGTGGTGCGTTGATTAAAATCATTGTCCATCTTGATGAGGCTGGGGTCAGTGAATTACATCTGTGCTCCTGCTCTCTTAATTTCAGTGATTTTTTTTCCCCCGTTGGTGAACATTTGCGCATCTGCCGCATTGTGGTCTGTATTTCCCGATCCCTTTCTGTTCCTCCTACCCTCCCGCCCTACCCAGTCCCTGATTGGGCATGCTGCTCCACTTAAGTGATCCCAAAAGGGCAGCCCCGCTGCCTATGCAGCCAGCCCCAATACATGTGCAGCCCCTCCAGCGAAGGACCTGAGGCAAAGGGCAGTTCCAGACTGTGTGCCTGTGTGTGCCGCAGTGCAGCCTTCAACTAGCAGAGAATGACAAGGTAAGAAATGTGCGGGCAGGGGGGGGGAACAGCCATAACTGCTCATTTTAACTGTCCTTCCTCTCTTATTACTCCTATTTGCTGATCCTGCAGTCTGCTGCAAGTCACAGTTGTATGTTACTGAAGAGGGGAGGTCAGAATATGCTTTCTGTCCCAAAAGACCCTCCAACAGGAAGAAGCACCAGAAACAATATGACTGCCATTCATATGAACTCACATCAATTCCCACTGCTCCTACGATGGACAGCTATCACAAGAGGTACCCTCCCAGCAGGCCCTACAACGCTGCAGCAGTATAGACCTTACCCAGAGTGGACGAGGAGGCACAAGACTGAGCTGAAGACAGTTACATGGACAGAAGCGACTAAAGCACCAAGAAGCCATGACACGAGTAGTTAGTGACATCACAACGACTTAGCTACGTTAGACATGAAGCACACGTGCTACCCACGCACTCTGGACACTCGCACACCCAACTACACGAAGAACACCAGTATACAGCTCTGAGTTAGAGGACAGTGACATATACATACTGTCTGCATGTTTATTATTATTCTTTGCTATTATGCTTGCTACAGCACTGCGGTAACGCAAGAAGGGCCTGTGTAAAGGCTTGCAGATGCTTACATGCAAATAACCCCATTGTATGGCAGGAGCAATCAAGGGACCCGACAGCCATGACACACTAACCTATGGACACTATGGAAGACGTGTATAATAGAAGCCAGACCATGACTTAGGGAATCTAGTAGGCCACATTCGACTCAGAGAGACCCTAAGCCTCAAAGACTTCTGTGCAAACTGAACCTCTGCAACAAGGACGAAGCCACTGCCAAGGTCGCAATTTTGCAAATGACATTCCTCACTCTGAACCAAAGTAACACCGGCTGCAGGAAAGGTGCGCTCTCCGACAAATGCAGGTCAATATGGAGCTTCTGTGCTCCCAAACGTGGTCTCCAAGCATGTGATCTGGCCGAGCTGAGAGGCTGCCAAAATATGGTGACTTAGAAGAGCAACCTGTCTCACCGACCAGACAATAGCCGCAACAAAGCTGTTAGTCGTGCTACAGTTCTGCGTTGGGAAACGGAGCACACTCGCAGCTATGGGCTACACACAGTTATGATGCTGACACATAGTTGCACATGTACCATTCATAAGTGGCTGGAGGGCTGTGAACAGAGTTTGTCTTAGGCTTGGGGGTGGGGGGGGTCACAGATCTGCCAATCAAAAACAGGGGCCGTATGGGTGGAT
The DNA here is from genome assembly GCF_040938575.1 of Ambystoma mexicanum. Taxonomy (NCBI): domain Eukaryota; kingdom Metazoa; phylum Chordata; class Amphibia; order Caudata; family Ambystomatidae; genus Ambystoma; species Ambystoma mexicanum. The sequence continues at coordinate 1,451,124,483 of NC_090937.1, read as the reverse complement.
AGTGTGGTGGGGGGAGGGATCACTGACCAATCGCAGGCCTTGCTCACTGTAACAATTCCAAAGTAGCTGTTTTTGGGGATGGCCAAGCATAGCACCTGACACAGCCTTGTCCAATAACACTGCATCTCTATAGGCTTTTTTATGAGACCTACCACTCAGTAACCTATCCCAAGAAGAGATAGGTTTTGGAGATTGTCCTAGAGAGTGATGCCAATTGGGACGTCATATGTCATCAAAACTGGCCTGCCAGCCGGAGTTTGCAGAGAGATGCATGGACCTTTCTCCGCTCATGTAATCCCTGTTTGCTCGTTTTAATAAACCTCAGTTGCACCTTTTCTCTTGGGTGGTCCTGGCTTTCTTGATTGGGCAAAGGTAAGGAGTTAGGCCTTCCACGAGTTCGCACCTGCGGACTCCTAGCACGGCTCGATCTGCCTAGGGGTCCATCTCCAACATAACCCATATCTGGCATTAGGTGATTTGTCATAGTTAGTCATTGGGGATGTTTCCCTCTGTCTAGGAAAGTCGAATATGGGTGTTGGTATTGCTGTTGTGTTTGAAATGTAGGCTTTTCCCTCTACCTAGGAAAGTCAAATCTGGGTGTTTGCATTGCTTGTCGCCTCCCCCTGGCGTCCAAGGGATGGTTTTCCCTGGAATGCAACAACTCACAAGCAGTGGTGTCTGCCATGGTGCCTTATGCAGAGAAGGCCTCTATGCCCGCAATGAATGACACCTTCTATCAACCTTAGCGCTACCAGGTAACATGACTCTTTGCAACCTCAGCGCTTCTGCGTGTTATCAGGAAGTACTGCATTAATACCTTCCCAAACCGCAGCGTTCAACGCTCCTAAACAGTCACGCTTGCTTTCGGTATGGTTGCTTTGAGTTAATATCATTTTTTCGATCCTTGACCTCCTTTTACGATCATGGCTAACAAATGTTGGAACTGTTTGTGTACTTGTCCCTCATTCCACTTCCGGTGCTGGCTAAATCCCATGGACTGACTGCCTGTCTCCTCTATTTGGCTTTCTGCACTCCGGTTACTACTTTGTGTTGTCCCGTGCTGGGTCCAACGCTCCACCCCCTCATATAGGATCTGCTGCTCCCCTTAGAACTTCTGACTAACGTATTTTGGATTGTCTCCGCTCTGCCCTATTACAGTATTAAAAGCCCAGAAAGTGTTCTGTTTTTGTTTGTTTTTTTGGACACTCTGCTGAAAACCTCAAACAATTCCCCTGCTGTTTTGATTATTTTTTTTTTATTTATTTTTTTTTTGGATTGCCATTTTCTTTTGGAACTCTGCTTTTGGACTGCTGCAGCTGACCTTGTCATCATAGGACTGTACCTATTGGATTCTCCTCCGCCCTGCTGGAACTTTGGTGACCGCTCTTTGCCCCTAGACTGCGCCCTTGTGCATCCCAAGTTTGGTTTACACTCTACATTGAAGAATCTGCAAAGCCCTGCTTGTAGAGGCGGTAGGTGCCCCATTTGCCTGGACCACATGCCCTCCCTGGCTGGAGTTTAGTGCAAGCAGGTTTCCCACTTTGCAGCACTACAGGTACGAGTGGGGCTGCCTGGGGTTATACACAGGAGTTCTAAAAGAGATGCTGAGTTCTTGTTCCTGTTTTTTTTTTTCCCCCTCCCAGCTCGGCTGCTTGCTCCTGCCTTTTCACCTGAGCCCCTGCGCCTAGCAGTTTTGTGTTATTCTGCAGGCTGCGCTCTTGGGAGAAAAGTCTCCCTTTAACCTCTGAAAGGAGATCCAGTTGTCCCTTGAGGCTGGGGTTACCCGAGTGTTTCCAAACCAGGACTGAAGTGTCTTCGATCTTGACATTGCTGTTGTGTTTGAAATTTAGGCATATCCCTCTATCACACTATCTAGGTTTTTTTTCCCCTCTTTCCAGAAATAGTGCTTCGAGTGGTGTGTCCTCCAAAGTATTCCTCATCTTTGATGTATTCCATCCAGCTTTAGCTGCTTCGGAAAAGAAATGTCGGCACAGTGCGCCGTGCGTCGATGTCTTCAAGTCGATGGTCCCTCGAAGGCCTCCGTCGAGGGTGATGTCATTGGGTGTATAAGTAGCACACGCGGCACCCGTTGGCCTCAGTTCCGTTTTTCCGCAGTGTACGTTGCTTCGGAGATTCGCCACGCCTCGAGCTCTGTGAAGAAAGAATAAATAAAGAAATATGTCTTCGTCATCAACGCCGACCACAACCCCGAAATCGGGTTTCAAAAAATGCAAATCGTGCGGCTCAAAAATGTCGATTACCGATCTGCACCGAGAGTGCTTATGGTGCCTTGGAGAAGGCCACGACATGGAGGCCTGTATGAAGTGTCAGGCAATGACGGGGAAAGCCTTACGAGAGAGGAGGGGAAAACTGCAGGTAGGTCGTAAATCCGACCGAAAAGCTTCTAGCGTCGAGTCGAAGTCCCGTGAGGAGAAATCTCCTCGACTGCAAAGGCATCGGTCCAGGTCTCGAAGCGATTCCCATCGCTTGTCTTTGACAAAAAAATCGAAGAAACAACGCCACAGGTCCCCCTCCACTTCGTCTTCGGACGAATCCCCAAAAAGGATGAAAGGTCCCACAGAACATTCATCATCCAAAGAATGGGAAGCATTTAGGGTAAAAATGATGGAGGTGTTCGAGAAAGCGAAACCTCGGTCTGTGCCTTCCTCGGAAGCCGGCCGGGAGCGTTATCGCTCCGACACTCGGGCTCCCTCGAGCCCGGGTGATCAAAGGAGGAAGGATAGAGAACCTTCTAGGACGTTGAGCGAAAAAGATCGCTTGAGTCGAGTCGACCGCTTGAGGTCACCGACGCCGTCCGAGACCGAACATACCTCGAAGGGCAAGTCTTCGAAGAGTGCCTTGACGCCCTCGAAGCTGATGCCATCGAAGTCGGGTACTACGTTGACGTGATCGCCTTTGTCGATGCCGAAGCCCTCAACCCCCGAAACTTCCAGCTCGACAAGATCAGCTAGGAAGAGAGAAAGAAAAGGCTAAAACACCTATGTTGCATTCAGGACCAATTAGCACTCCGATACCTCCTCCAGAGAAGGTTTTCAAGCCTCTGCCTAGGAAGGAGTTTTTCATATCCCTGGCCTCAATTTTTGAGGAACAAGAAAGATGTGATGAGGAAAATGTACCTTTTGGGCTTGAATTTGGTACTCCAAATGTTTCTGAATGCCTGATTTCAGAGGTAAGCAGGATGAAGGAGTTGGTTGAATCATTGCATAATGCAAGTTGTATTGATACGTCCCCAGAAAATGAATTTGGTAGACCAGAGCCAGGTGAACATGCCAATCCATCATACCGTCAGTTAATGACTAAGGTAGTAGATTATTTGGGCTGGGCCAGGCCTACAGCCCAATTTGTCCAAGATGATTTTACAGACTTGGTCCTACTAAAGACCCAATTCTACCTTTCCATGTGGCCTTACAAAATAGGGTGGCCAAAAATTGGGAGACGCTGGGTTCTATTCCTCCAGTGAATAAATCCCTTATTTCAAAATACCGCCCTGCCAGTAGCGACCCCGGCTATCTGTCTAAACATCCCACTCCCGAAAGTTTGGTCATACGGGCAGCCACAGCTTCTAACAAACTTGCGTACGCATCTATCCCTCCAGATAGGGATGATAAGCGTGTGGATGGCTGGGCACGGAAGGTATTTTCAGCTGGGAGCATGGCATTAAAATCAGCCAACTCCACTTGTGCCTTGGCAAAGTTTTCGTACACTCTGTGGGAGTGCATTGCAATGGCGGCGGAGCACATACCAGAAGGGGAGAAAGGGAAGGATTCCTAGCCATTCTTAGAGATGGAAAGGAAGCTATGCAGGAATCCCTTGAATCTGGTTTGGACACTGTTGATAGTGTGAGCTGGTCCATGGCCACTAGCACAGTAATGCGTAGATTTGCATGGTTATGGAAGTCGGGTTCTGCACCAGACGTACAGAACCGTCTTCTGAACATGTCCTTTGACAGGTCTCAGCTTTTTGGCAGCAAGGCTGGCGAGAGCCTTGAGAGGTTGCAGACCTCAAAGGCAGCTGCCAAGTCGTTGGGAGCTGCTATCAGGCAACCTCAGCCCTTTCGTGCGACAAATCAATCTTGGAGGGGACGATCCTATTGTTACTACTCCTCATATGGAAGAACGAGAGGAATGGCCAGTCAAAGGGGCCAAAGAAAGGCCACTCGCGGTGGACGAGCAAAACGTGCAAAGCCAGCTCCAGCTACAGCCTCTTTGCCATCAGCGGCTGCAGCAACCGCCACAAAACCACTTTGAGGACTTGCATCACAAAACACCTGTAGGAGGCAGGCTGTCACAGCATCTGCAAAAATGGCGAGCCATTACTTCAGATGTTTGGTCTCTAGAAATTAAAGCCCAAGGCTACTGCCTTCCTTTTCTAACGCAACCTCAAAGCAATCCACCAGGGAGATACCCTTTGAAGTTTTCGGTCCCTCTTCTACAGCAGGAAGTTCTAACCCTGCTTGAGAAAGGCGCTATAGAACCGGTACCTGCAGCGGAGAGGAACATGGGATGGCACTCCCCATATTTTTTGATCCCTAAAAGGACGGAGGACTGAGACTCATCCTGGATTTACGAAACTTGAACAAGTTCCACAGGAAGGACAAGTTCAAGATGGTCACTCTTTCTCAGATCCTTCAGGCCCTTCAACTTCAGGACTGGTTGGTGTCATTGGACCTCCAGGATGCTTATTTTCATGTGCGATTCATCTCGAGCACAGAAAATACCTGAGGTTCCTGGTTGGCGACTCACATTATCAATTTCGAGTCCTACCATTCGGATTGATCTCCGCCCCGAGGGTCTTCACCAAATTGCTGGTAGTAGTGGCAGCACACCTCAGGAGAGGGGGATTCATGTCTACCCCTATCTGGATGGTTGGTTGATCAGAGCACGATCTGCTGAACAGGCACTGGATCACCTGAAAGTCACCTTCACTTTCCTCCACAGTCTGGGCTTCTCCCTCAATTTCAAGAAGTCACAAATGACACCTTCCCAACGGATCCAATATATAGTAGCTGTGTTAGACACATCCCTGGGAAAGAGCTCGCCTCCCAGGTCGAGGGCTCAAGACATTCTTCAGATGGTTTCCAAATTCCAAAACGCCCAAAATCTTCAGGCTTACGACTTCTTAAGTTTGCTCGGCCTCATGGCATCCTGCATCTTTTTGGTGCCAGAGTCACGTCTGAGAATGAGATCCCTTCAATGGGCTCTAAAGACTCAATGGCCCCAGTTCTCAGGTCGAATGACGGATCTTATCCAGATTCCGAAAAAGGTTCGTCAGGATCTTCTATGGTGGACTTGTTCAGAGAATATCCTGAAAGGAGAACCCTTTTGGCAGCCGTGGCCGGAGATCACATTAGTGACGGACGCCTCACTCAAGGAGTGGGGAGCTCATGCCAACGATCTGACAATCACTGGTCGTTGGTCTCCATCGGAGTCCAAACTACACATCAATCTTCTGGAGCTGAGAGCAATCGGACTAGCGCTGAAGGCTTTCCTGCCATCTGTCGGAGGGTGTGCAGTCATTTTTTCGAAAAAAAAATGTCGAAAGACAATGTCGAAAAAAGTCGTATTCCTTTTTTAAAATTATATATTTATTTTGGGGTCCGGGAATAAAAAAAGGGGTAAAATAAAAAAGGGGGTTGGGGGGAAACCCCCATTTCAAATAAAAACCGTCATAAAAAAAAATATTGACTCTTTTTTCTCTCGAAAAAATGACTTTCGACATTTTTCATTTTGAAAAAATGACTATGAACCCTGTCGGAGGGAAGAATGTCCTGATAATGACGGACAACACAGTGGCCATGCATTATCTAAACAAAATAGGTGTAGGGTCACTACCTCTGTGCACAGAGGCAATGCAACTCTGGTATTGGGCAATTCAAGAAGGAATCTCTTTAACGGCAGTTCACCTAGCCGGGGAAGAGAATATGACGGCAGATGCTCTGAGCAGGCAGAGCAGTGTCCCATGAATGGGAACTGGCTCAGGAAGTAATTCTAGAGATCTTCGCCCTTTGGGGAACCCCTCAGGTAGACCTATTTGCGACTGGTATCAACCAGAAGGGCGAAAGGTATTGCTCAAGGTAATTTCCCCCAAGGGGAGCCCTGGAGGACGCGTTCGTGGTGGAGTGGAATTTCCCACTTTTGTATGCGTTCCCTCCGATTCCCGTCATTCCTCAGGTCATCGGGAGACAGACGCTTGGGGATCCGCGTGATCCTAATTGCCCCAGATTGGGCCAGGAGAACGTGGTACCCGGACCTTCTAGACATGTCCATCTGTCCTCCAGTACGTCTTCCTCAGAGAGAGAACCTTCTCTCTCAAATGGAGGTTCAGGTTCTCCATCCAGAGGTCAAACGCTCAACCTTCATGCTTGGTATCTGAAAGTCTGAGATACAGGAATTGGAACCTTCCAGATGACGTTATGGAGGTGTTGCTTTCGGCAAGAAGACCAGCAACAAAGTCTCTATACCGTTGCCGTTGGAAAAAGTTTTGCAACTGGTGCAGAGAAAAGAATGTCGATCCTTTTCTATGTTCTATTCCGGAAGTACTATCCTTTCTTATGACCCGAGCACATAGAGGTCTTAATGTTGGAACCATTAAAGGTTATCTTGTGGCGCTTTCCATCTTCAAGCGCTCGTCGGAAGAATGCTCCTACTTCAAAATTCCTTTGATAGTGCAATTCTTAAAATGACTCACTAATGTGTTTCCTCCTGACCCATTTCAAGTACCAATTTGGGATCTCAATTTGGTCCTAAAATTCTTAATGTGTGCTCCTTTTGAGCCTTTGCACATGCGTCCATTAAGATTACTAACATGGAAAATTGCTTTCCTAGTTGCTTTAACATCTGCAAGAACAGTGAGCGAATTGCATGCACTGTCTTCTGGGCCACCCTATACTGTGTTCCAGAAGGACAGTGTTATGTTGAAGGTTAAACCCTAATTTTTACCAAAAGTGGTATCTGAGTTTCATTTAAATCAAAAAATTGTGTTGCATGCATTCTATCCTCCACCCCATCCTAGTAAGGAGGAGGACAGATTACACAGGTTGGATCCAAAAAGAGCTTTAAGCTTTTATATCTCTAGGCTTTCTAGGCTTAGATTGGACAGCCAACTGTTTATTGGCTACACAGGAAATAGATTGGGTCAATCAGTAACAAAAAGGACAATATCACGGTGGATTGTGCTTTACATTTCGGACCGCTACAGACTGGCGGGAATAGACCCACCAGAAGGTCTAAGGGCTCATTCCACCAGGGGCATCGCTTCGTCTATAGCCCTGCAAAGAGGTGTTCCTATAAGGTCCGTTTGTGAAGCAGGGACTTGGTCATTGCTGCATACTTTTTCAAAATTCTACAACCTAGATGCTTCCCAATCTAAGGAGCTACATTTTGGTAGAGCAGTCCTATACTCAGCCATCTGAAGATATTGAAAAAAATGTAATCCCTCCTCCATAAAAATTACCCTTACTGCTTTGGGAGTCTATCAAAGATGAGGAATACATATACAATCCACTCGAAGAACAAGTTACTTACCAACTGGTAACGTTCTTTCGATTGGATGTTCCTCCAACGTATTCCTCATCGCACTCCCAACCTACCCCTATGTAGATTTTTCCCGGGCTGTTGCCACTCCAACTCTCACAAGGCGAATACCTGTCTACCGGCAGTCTACACAGTGGAAAATCGATAATGAAAGGGGGGAAAAAACAGAACTGAGGCCAATGGGCGCCGTGCGTGCTACTTATACACCCGATGACGTCACCCTCGATGGAGGCCTTTGAGGGGCCATCTACTCGACGACATCGACACACAGCAACCTCTACCGAAAATCTTTTCTGAAGCTGGATGAGCTGGATGGAATACATCAAAGATGAGGAATATGTTGGAGGAACATCCAATCGAAAGAACGTTACGAGTTGGTAAGTAACTTGTTCTTCTAGATGTCTTGTTTTTCTGCTGTTTGCTGAAAGCTAGTCTTTTTCCCTTTATCCTGAACACCTGAATCTAGATTGTTGCATTGCTATGTGTTGAAGTTGGGTGTTGTGCAATGGAGTTCTTCTCTCCCTGTCGCCCCCTCCTTCTTTCCATTCTCTCCCTCCATGTGGCTTTCAGTCTCCCCTATCTTCTGTAACTGATACTCTATCACCTATCCTATCTCTTTCAAAATCTGGAAGGAAAAGGTTAAAGAAGGATCTCCTGGTCTCCAATGCAAGCCTGCCCATCGCTGACACCTATGTCAGTCCTTCCAGGCAGACTGTCCCCGACATCCTCTTTGTCATTCCCTCTCCGGACTTTGGATTCCACATATGGTCTCAGTGTTCTCCCCTTTCTCTTCCTCTCCCATTAATAGTGGCACCCGTTGGGAAGTACTCTTGGCACACTTCCTTTCTTCTAGGGCCATCATTGTCTACCTGAATGGCACTTTCATGGTCCAGGGCTCTCGGCCCAACCTCCTCCTCGACAGGTGTCTTCTGTCTCTCATCAACAACCTTACTTCTCCTGCCACTCCTCCGTCTGCCACCTCCGATGGTTGTACCACATTCCTGTATCCCTCCTCGGAAGACCTTCAAAAGTTGCAACCAGCTCCACTTAGCTACCCTCCACTCTCGCTCTGCCATCACACTCCTCTGACATCTGCCACCCCCTTGAACACCTCAACATCCTTGCTCTCATTGAGATGTGGTTCACGGCCAGCACTTTCCATGAGGGCTACAAGATCCTCTTTAAGCCCAGACCTAACCGGTCTGGGTCTCAGATGGCACTTATCTTACCTGAATGGGTCCCTGCTACTATCATACCCACTCAGTCAACTCCTCCTTTGAATGTCTTGTCTGCAGGCTTGGTGTCTCTCCTAACCTTTCGCTGACTCTGGCCACCATTTACAGGCCCCCTGGCCCAGTCTCCCTCTCCCTCGAGTTATCTGAACTCACCTCTCCTGGCCTCCACCTCCAAGCGTCTCCTTCTCTGAGACTTCAATATCCACCTTGACTCCCCTGATGTGGCCTCTGGACTCTTCTGCAATATCTCTCTCTCTCTCTCTCTCTCTCTCTCTCTCTCTCTCTCTCTCTCTCTCTCTCTCTCTCTCTCTCTCTCTCTCTCTCTCTCTCTCTCTCTCTCTCTCTTTTCTTCCCTCCGATCCGACGCACTCAGCCGGACACACCTTGGATGCGCTCATCTCAGCAGTCCAACCCTCTCACTACTCCCGTCTCCTAGTCTGATCATGCTGTCCTGTCCTCTCACCTGGACCTTCCTGGTCCCCTGGATAAGCACCTACTCGCACTGCCAGTCTTTCTTGCCCATTCAACTAATCAAGCGAGTGTCAGTTGCTGCTTTTGCCACCACCTTCATTCCCCATCCCACTCCTGCCACTGGCTCTCACTCGGCAAGGCATACATTAATTTAAAAAATTGATTAGCAGAGTTTGCTAATTAAAAGGTTCTTGATTAGCAAACAAACCCATTTGATTAGCAATGTTGTACTAACATGTCACGAGAAGGTATTTGTGCACACGACAATGTGAGCAACAATACAGCGATTTTGTGTACAGCCAAAGACATAAGTTAGACGAGTCGGGCACTGAATATTCTTTAAAATTCTACTAGACCAGCATGTCGAGTAACTTAGTTTACCTACTCGACTTGAAAGAAATGCACTTGACCCATGGCAATGGATGACAACAAAGTTAAATGTGCTTTCTTTGAAATGGTGTATGTCACCACAAACACACTTTGTTTGGCACACTGCTGCCACTCAGAGGCCAGGCTTGCACACAAACTTATTAGACATTTTCTACAAAGCACATGTTAAACAAAAGTTTCAAACATCCCCTCCAAATGGTACTAACCTTTCATAAAATCTACTCTACTATTTAAGTAGTCAGAGACTTTGCAATCCCTGGAAGAGTGCCTCTAAAATGCAAAATGTTAGTTCTCCAGCATGGGGTCTGGGATGGATTCACATGCTCATGAATATTCCCCGTCGTCAGGCTGGGAATCCTCGGTAAAGAAAAAATCAGTATCAGTTTCTGATCTGTCTTTCGTAGTAGTAACCAATCACTCATCTCTGCGTCATACTGACCACAGCCAATGACTGCCCTCTACCTAAGCCCCGCCTCTGGCAGCCATCTTCAGATTTTTACCACACGTTCAAGTGTTGGGATCCTCGTGCTATTGCTCTCGAGCGTTAGTGCTTTTTTCACGTTTTTTCTCAGAAAAAATTCTCTTTTTTCGGTCAAAAGAGCCTCAAGCTCCACCGTTTCTTCATCCGATCAACGGGGACCCGTGTCGGATTCGTCTACGCCCCTCAAGGGTGAAGATTTCGTCGAGCCACGCTTTTGGAGGACTCCAGAAGTTTCTCAGGCCCATCTCGGACATGGCCCAGGAGAAGGGAAGCTCGACGCCCGGAAAGCTGTTCAGGGTCTGCCCTGGATGCCAGCTTCAGAATGTCTTTAAGGAGGATGAACACTCCCTTCGCCTTTACTGCCTACATGAGGACAAGACGCACGTGGAGAAGGACTGTGCGTTTTGCGGCAATATGTCGGAGCGGACCATGAAGGACCACCATCAACGTCTCGCCAACTGGCTGGAAGGAAAGAGCCCGTCAGGCGAGAAGAAGAAGTCCGAGCGGTCTTCTAAAACCTTTGAGGGCACCCCGGCGACGGGGGTCCAACAGAAGGCCAAGCACCGCGAGTCCGCTGGCACCGGTCAGCACCGAACGGTCAAGCTCTACGGGCGCCAGGCAGGGCGCATCCTCCCCGGCGCCATCAACCACGAGCCAACGCTCTGGTTCGGGTAAGAGGAAGGCCGAGCACCCGGCGTACTATCAACGTCCTGGAGCTCCGTGCAGTGTTTTGGGCCCTCAGGTCCTTTCTTCCGTCCCTCAGGGGCAAGGTGGTGAGGATCTTCACCGACAACACCACCACCATGTTCTACATCAGGAAGCAGGGCGGTACCAGATCCCCAGCCCTGTCCAAGGAGGCGCAGGATCTGTGGCATTGGGCCGTCGCCCAAGGGATGTTTCTGGTGCCGTTTCATCTGGCAGGGATAAAAAACACCATCACCGACTCGCTCAGCAGAGAGCTGCGCTCGTGCCACGAGTGGGAACTACGACAGGATCTAGTGGACCGCCTCTTCCGACGGTGGGGCACACCCCAGATCGACCTGTTCGCGACAGCGACGAACTCCAAGTGCCGGAGGTTCGCCAGCAGGTTTCCCCAGCCGAGGAGCATGGGCGATGCTTTCTCGTTCCCCTGGGAGGGCCTGTTTCTATACGCGTTCCCTCCATTGCCATTACTGATCCGGCTCGTCAACCAGTTCAAGAGGTCACGGTGCAGGATGATCCTCGTCGCACCTGCGTGGCCGAGGCAGATATGGTTCCCGGACCTTCTGGACTTGTCAGCGTCCCTGTCAATCATGCTGCCAGTGGACGCGGATCTTCTCTCCAGGGAAGGAGGCGCCATCCTCCATCACGACCCGAAGTCGCTGAACTTGCAGGCCTGGCTCCTGCAGCGTTAGAGTTTGGAGGATACGACATACCGGCCGACTGCAGAGAGGTTCTTGCAAAGGCCAGGGCGTCCTCAACTCTTAAATCCTATGGACACAAATGGAAGAGGTTCTCTGTCTGGTGCCACGCACAGAAGATGAACCCTCTACGGATTACGGCTCTCCAGGTACTGCCGTACCTTCTGACGCTGGCCAAGCCTGGACTGGCGCACGCGTCCATCAAGATTCATCTTGCTGCAATCTCCCGATACACCAGAACCACGGGGCGGATGTCTTTGTGGTCTCATCATCTGGTGAAAGAATTCATGAAGGGACTGTTCAGATCGTTCCCGCCGGTGAAGGCTCCGGCCCCGGCCCCGGCGTGGGAGCTCAACGTGGTGCTGACCAAGCTCATGGGACCTCCGTTCGAGCCTCTGCACTCGGCTCCGTTGAAGTTCTTGTCGTGGAAGACAGCGTTTCTTGTGGCCATCACCTCCGCACGAAGAGTGGGAGAGATACAGGCCCTTTCCTGCAAGCCCCCGTACTTGACTTTTCACGACACGAGGGTAGTGCTGAGGACGCACCCCTCCTTCATGCCCAAAGTGCCGTCGGACTTCCACCTCAACGAACCCTTGGTGTTGCCTGTTTTCTTCCCGTCGCCTTCGTCGCCGGCTGAAAGGACTTTGCACTCGCTGGATGTGGCTAGAGCGCTGAAGTTTTACGTGGACTGCACAAAGTGTTTTCGTAAGACGTCACAACTTTTTGTGAACTTTGGACCTGTCAATCAGGGGAAGGCTCTCTCAAAGGCCTCCATTTCCAGATGGCTCTCCGGCTGTATCATGTACTGTCATCAGTTGGCAAACCGACCGCTGCCTGGCCGTCCGAGAGCCCATTCCACCAGAGCGATCGCAGCTAACACGGCGTTCCTATCTGGTGTGCCCTTGCTGGACATCTGCAGGGCTGCTACGTGGAGGTCGACGCACACCTTCACGAAGTTCTACTGCTTCGATCGGGATTCCAGGGAGGAGTCCAGGGTTGGCCAAGCAGTGTTGCGCAATCTGTTCGCCTAAGGTGAGCCGGGTGAGGAGGTAATAATTGCTTAATGTTGAGTTTGATGTAATGCTTAATGTTGAGCCTTTGCCACCTCCCGTGGTTGTGCATGTGTGTACTGCTATGTATTCTTTATTCATGAGCATGTGAATCCATGCCAGACCCCATGCTGGAGAAGGAACAAGTTACTTACCTGTAACTGTTGTTCTCCAGCATGGATCTGGCATGGATTCACATGCGAACCCTCCCGCCTACCCCTCTGCGGCTCTTCACTTGGTCATACTGCCACTTCACGTGCTACCAAATCTGAAGATGGCTGCTAGAGGCGGGGCTTAGGTAGAGGGCAATCATTGGCTGTGGTCCGTATGACGCAGAGATCAGTGATTGGTTACTACTACGAAAGACAGATCAGAAACGAAACTGATACTGATTTTTTTCTTTACCAAGGATTCCCAGCCTGACGACGGGGAATATTCATGAGCATGTGAATTCATGCCAGACCCATGCTGGAGAACAACAGTTACAGGTAAGTAACTTGTTCCCTGCATGACAGGCCGCAGATATGAAAAAAAGGTGTTGAAAATAGGTGCTAATATATCATGCAATTGTAATCCTAGAGCAAAGCAAGCACTGGAGATTAGTACAGTAGATATGTATATGTACAGACTGTATTGAACTAATCATTACTTTACGTAAACATTTTGAGCGTATGTATTCATTATGTAAGAGGAAAGAAAGTAAGAGCCAAAGCAGATTGGATGGCGTGGCAGGCAGAGGACTTGGCAATCTAGGTGGAATATTGTAGTTTGCGGCCATCTCACTTTAAGGGCAGCGGGTATAAAGGAACAGGGTGATAAGCTAGAATGTCAAGGAGTATGGAATCGGCTCATTTGCACCTGCTACACGATGTAACCAACAGGTCACAGAATTAGGTTTACCATCTAACACATTAGACTGTGTGATCATGTACATTTTTAAAAGTGTTCATTCATCAGGGTGATGCATCTTACCCAACAAATTGAAATATAGTTGACACTATGAGCTTTAGATACACAAACCTAAACTTTCCGGTAAGATTTGAGACCATGCAATGTTTTACAGTAGAAATACTGTAATTATGTAATATCTTACATTTTTAGGAATGGAATTGCATAACTGTCAATAAACAAAAAAGTTAATACGTCCCTGTCTTGGCCTCTCGGGCTAGGGCTACACTTGAATGCAGGTACCAGTCTTTTTCCATCCATGACTGTAGTATCTTGTTTTCCAAGAAGGTCAAAACACTAGGCTTTCATCTTGAGTCTTCACTCAGCTCCGAAGTCCATGTTAGTCAGATCATAAAAAAATTAAAAAACTGTTTGTATTATCTTCGTTTGAGAAACATACACCCTTTTCTATATGAGTCCAATTGTACATCCATAGCAAAGACAGTAATACTATCTAGACTAGTCTATGGCAAAACCCTATTGATGGGCGCAAAAAGAAGAGCATAAAAGGGCTGCAAGTGTCGCAGAATGATGCTGTGTGTATCATTAAAAGACAAACTAGGAGAGAGCATATTACTAGCAGTCGACAAGCTCTGCACTGGTTCCCCGTTGTTGCATGTGTATAACTTTAGGCAACTGTACTTGTTCACAGGTGCATTCATGTAATGCTAACAGTCTATATTAAAAACATGGCATTTAGAAGAAGGCTCATCGATAATAGCGCTGCTAAAAAAATCCAAGCTTAAAGCAGGCTAATGGCCTAGGAAGATCATTCCCGGTCACTTCAGACAAGATATGGAACTCCCTCCCCTTGGATCTGAGTCAACATAAGAAATACAATCTGGTCCGCCGACAGCTAAAAAGTACTCTGAGTGAAACCCCCTCTTTTTTTTTTTTATTTTTTTTTTTTATGGCGCGGTCTAGTTAAACTGTCTTTTCGAGGGGATTGGCTCCTCCGACGTATTCCATATCTATGACAGGTAATGTCCACAGCTGTGCTGCTTCGGAAAATCTTTGTCGTCTGCATCGATGACGTCAATGTGCCGTCCCCGAGGACGACCTCCGACGGCCGACTTCACCCAATGTGATAAGTAGGACGCACAACGCCCATAGCCTCAGTTCCGTTTTTTCCGCGAACGTGTTCGCTTCGTGAATCTCGGTACGCCTCAACTCGTTGGAGTTACTCTTTTCTTTCTCGGTTTGTTGAACCTGTTCGGTTTGTTTGTGGCGATGTCTTTCTCATCTTCGACCCCGCGTCCGGTCTTCAAGAACTGCGGGGACTGTGGGTCCAAGATGTCGGTCACGGACTCGCACGACGCCTGCCTCTGGTGCCTCGGGGAGGCCCACGATACGGAAGACTGTCGACTGCCAGTCGCTCACTGCGAAGGCCTTGCGAGAACGCAAGAAGAAAATGTCGGTAGGTCGGGTGTCTAAGCCCCGGAAGTCGAGGTCTGTGGGGCTTTCGACCGATGACTCGAGGGGTGATTCTCCGCGTCATCGTCGGAAATCCGGTGGGTCTCCTTCCAGGAGTCGGTCTCGCAACTCCTACGCCTCGTCTAGGCATTCCAGGAAGCGGCGGCATAGGTCGCCTTCCCCGTCCTCTTCCGAGGACTCCGCCCGTCGGCGGGTCGCTTATCCCTCCATGCAAGCGACACCGGAGGAATGGGCTTCCTTTGGGAAGCAGATGCTAGCGATTCCGGAATCGCAGGGCACCGGTCCGTCTGTGCCTCCGAGTGGGGTCGGTCGACACCGGTCGAGAGACGCTGCCCATACGCCTTCGGCTCGGGTGGTCGGCATGGCTCGTGGGAGAGGTCCCGCTCGGACAAGGGTAGCTGTTCTCGCCATGCCCGTTCCAGGTCCCGGTCCTCGACGCGCTCGAGACCGCGTGATCCTGTGCCGTCTTCGAAGAAGACGTTGACGCCGGTGGAGCCGAGGTAGTCGACGATTACTCTCGAGGTTCCGTCTTTGAGGGGGTCGTCGGCGCCCAGGCTGTCGAGAGACACGCTCGGAGCTCCGGCTTCGAGGACTGTGTCGACGCAGCCGATGCTGGAGGCGTTGCAGCTGACGTCGACGCCTTTTCTGCCGATGCCGACTCGCTTGGCACCCTCAACGCCTTTCGAGGCGGTGGTGTCGGAGGGTCCCCGTGGCACGTGGTTTGCCCCTAAAAAGGCTATGGCTAAGGTCCGGCACTGCTTTGGTCCGCAGAGGTCTTCCTCTCCCCGCCTGGAGTATATTTCAGAGGGTGATGAAGGCACTGATGGCGGTCTGGTTCCGGTTACTTTTCCGGATGAACTTATCTCGGGCCATAGTCAGTTTGATGACCTGAGGCAGTCACTGCATGATGCCAGTGGGTTGGACACCTCCCCGGAGGTGGAGTTTTGTCGGCCGCAGCCTGGCACTCATGCCGATTCGTCATATCGGCGCCTTATGTCTCGGGTTACCGAGTACTTGGGTTGGTCGGCTCCCCCAGGGGAGTTCGTTCAGGATGATCTCACGGACATCCTTGATCTCGGTCCACCCACTGACCCGGTTTTGCCTTTTCCTATGGCTTTGCAGAGAAGGGTGGCGGCGGCTTGGACTGCTCCGGAGAGTCTCCGGCAGTGGGCAAGTCTTTGTCGCGAAAATACCGTCCAGCCAGTAGCGACCCCTGCTACTTGTCTAGGCACCCCACCCTGGAGAGTTTGGTGGTGCAGGCGGCTAAGGCCCCGGCAAAGCAGGTGTCGTATCCTACCATCCGTCTGGATAGGGACGACAAACGTTTTGACGGCTGGGCGAAGAAAGTGTTTTCTTCTGGGGGTATGGCGCTTCAGGCGGCCAACTCCTTGTCTCGTTTCACACACACTCTGTGGAACTGTGTTGCATTAGCGGCTGATCATATTCCCGAAGGGGACGAACGGGATGGTTTCCTTGCTATGGTTCAGGATGGCAAGGATGCCATGTGTGAGGCCGTTCGGTCGGGTTTGGACTTGGCGGATTGTGTCAGCCGGTCCATGGCGGTGAGCATCGTAATGCGCAGGTTTGCGTGGTTGAGGAAGTCTGGGTTTGCTCCTGATGTGCAGTCCCGGCTCCTCAGCATGCCCTTTGACGGTGAACTCCTTTTTGGCAGCAAGGCTGACGAGAACCTTGAGAGGTTGCAGACCTCCAAGTCGTTGGGCGCTGCAGTTCGCCAGTCTCCGCCTTTTCGTCCTAGGGGACAGCAATGGAGGGGAGGTTCCTTTCGCTATTACTCGTCCTTCAGTAAAGCGAGAGGAGCTGACAGTCAGAGGCCATCGTAAGAGTGCCAGACGTGGAAACAAAGTAATTCGAGGTGCCAAGGCCGCTCGGGCAGTTGCCTCTTTGCCCTCAGGCAACGCCGCTACCACTCAGTCATGAGGCCAGGGTCCCATGGTTCGCCGGTTGGGGGAAGGCTGGCGCAGCATCTTGTAGAGTGGCGAGCCATTACTTCGGATGTGTGGGTTCTGGAGATCATAACCCACGGCTACTGTCTTCCTTTTCGGCAGAGGCCTCACGACAATCCACCAGGGAACCTCTCTTTGAAGAGTCCGGATCCGCTCCTTGCGCAGGAAATTAAAGCCCTGCTGGAGAAAGGCGCCATAGAACTGGTGCCTGTAGCGGAGAGGAACAAGGGATGGTATCCCCTTATTTTTTCAAAGAAAGACTGGGGATTGAGACCCATCATGGACTTGCGTGGTTTGAACAAACTCCTCAGGAAGGACAAGTTCAAGATGGTTACTCTCTCTCAAGTCCTCCAGGCCCTTCAACTTCAGGACTGGTTGGTGTCTCTCGACCTCAAGGATGCTTACTTCCATGTGCCGATCCATCCCAAGCACAATAAGTACCTGAGGTTTGCGGTTGGCGCCTCGCACTTTCAGTTTCGGGTCCTGCCGTTCGGATTGACCTCCGCCCCGAGGGTTTTCACCAAGCTTATGGTGGTGGTGGCAGCGCATCCCAGGAAAGGGGGGGATTCACGTCTACCCCTACCTGGACGATTGGTTGATCAGGGGGAGCTCTCCCGAGCAAGTCCTGGATCTGTCCGTCACCTGCCACTCCCTTCACAGTCTGGGCTTCTCCCTCAATTTAAAGAAGTCCCATTTGACACCAACGCAGCGACTCCAGTACATCGGAGAAGTGCTCGACACGTCCCTGGGGCAGTGTTTTCCTCCTCAGGGGAGGGCTCTTCACATTCAGCAGATGGTGCACAAGTTTCAGTTTGCCCAGACTCTCCCAACGTCCGAGTTCTTGAGACTGCTCGGCCTCATGGCATCCTGCATTCTTCTGGTGCCAGAGGCTCGTCTGCGGATGAGATCTTTGCAGTGGGCACTCAAGCTCCAGTGGTCTCAGTCCTCCGGCAGGCTGTCGGACCCTGTTCAGGTGCCGCCCTCGGCAGCCCGGGACCTTCTGTGGTGGGCCGTCGAGGGCAACCTGATGAAGGGTGCCCCATTTTGGCTGCCCTGGCCGGAGGTGACGATCGTGACGGACGCATCCCTCACGGGATGGGGAGCTCATGCCCATCACGGGATGGGGAGCTGACAGTCAGCGGTCGTTGGTGTCCGTCGGAGTCCAGACTCCATATCAATCTGTTGGAGCTGAGGGCCGTCAGGCTAGCCCTGAAGGCTTTTCTGCCGACTGTGCGCGGGAAGAGTGTCCTGATTCTGACGGGCAACACAGTGTCCATGCACTACCTCAACAAAAAAGGGGGGGGGCAGGGTCACTTCCGCTGTGCAGGGAGGCAATGAAGCTCGAGTTCTGGGCAATCCAGCAGGAAGTTTCGATCTCGGCAGTTCATCTGGCCGGAGACCACAACGAGACAGCGGAAGCTCTGAGCAGGCAGAGCACGATCTCTCACAAGTGGGAGCTGGCTCAGGAGAATCTCCTGGAGATCTTCGCCCTTTGGGGGACCTTCAAGTGGATCTCTTCGCCTCCAGTGTCAACCGGCAGTGCGAAAGGTTTTGCTCGCAGGAATTTCCTCCAAAAGGAGCCTTAGGAGACGCGTTCGTGGTGGAGTGGTCATTCCCACTGCTGTACACGTTTCCTCCAGTCCCTGTCATCCCGAAAGTGTTGAGGAGGTTACAGAGGTTCGGTTCCCGGATGATCCTCATTGCTCCGACGTGGGCCCGGAGGACGTGGTACCCGGACCTTCTAGACTTGTCCATCTGCCCTCCACGTCGTCTTCCCTACCGAGACGATCTGCTCTCACGGGAGGGGGGGGTCAGGTTCTCCATCCAGAGGTCAGATCCCTCAATCTTCACGCTTGGCTTCTGAAAGGTTGAGGTATAAGGATTGGGACCTCCCTGAAGACGTGATGGAGGTGATGCTCTCGGCCAGGCGGCCGGCAACTGAGTCTCTGCGACTGGTGCAGAGTTCAGAATGTGGATCCTTTTGAATGCGACATTCCCATGGTTTTGTCTTTTTTGCTTTCTGTGGCCCACAGGGGCTTGCAAGTGGGGACCATTATAGGTTACCTGGCGGCGCTGTCCATATTTAAGCGCTCGTCTGAAGAGTGTTCCTATTTTAAGATTCCTTTTAATTTCGAAGTTTTTGAAAGGGCTCACTAATGTGTTCCCTCCGTCACCTTTTTTTGGTGCCAGGTTGGGATTTGAACCTTGTTCTTAAGTTTCTTATGGGTGCTCCGTTTGAGCCTTTACATTCTTGCCCTTTGAGGGTGTTAACTCTGAAAACTGCGTTTTTAGTTGCGGTTACTTCCGCTCGCAGAGTGAGTGAGTTACAGGCACTTTCAGTTAAGCCACCCTTCACTGTATTTCACAAGGACAGGGTTGTCCTTAGAGTTCGTCCTTCTTTTCTTCCGAAGGTGGTTTCGGAAATTCATTTGAGCCACAAGGTCGTTCTTCCGGCGTTCTATCCTCCTCCACATCCTGGTAAGGAAGAGGAGAGGCTCCATAGGCTTGATCCTAGGAGAGCGTTGAGCTTTTATATCTCGCGCATGTCCCGGGTCAGAGTGGACGATCAACTTTTCATTGGTTACGCTGGAAAGCATTTGGGACAAGCTGTGACGAAACAGACTTTGTCTCGTTGGATTATTTTAGCTATCTCCGAGTGTTACCGCTTGGCGGGTAAGGACCCTCCGGGTGGCTTGCGGGGCCATTCTACCAGAGGAGTGGCTGCGTCTACTGCCCTGCAGAGGGGAGTTCCTATTCGTCACATCTGTGATGCGGCCACCTGGGCTTCAGTACATACTTTTGTACGTCACTATTCCCTCGATTCCATCAGGGGGCAAGATCTGGCCTTTGGCAAGGCAGTTCTCTATTCTGCTATTTGATTGGGCATGCTAAATTTGTATTCTAAATTCTTTCCCACCTCCTTGCTTGGTACTGCTTTGGGAGTCTGTCATAGATATGGAATACGTCGGAGGACCCAATCCCCTCGAAGAACAAGTTACTTTCTTACCTGGTAACGTTCTTTCGATGGGATGGTCCGACGACATATTCCATATCGCTCCGTCCCTGCCTTCCCCGCTGCAGAATTTCTTTTGCGATTGCGTTCCGCAAGGTCTTGTGTGTCTGACTGGCAGAAAACTGGTGGCACACGTTCTGGGAAAAAACTATAACTGAGGCTATGGGCGTCGTGCGTCCTACTTATCACATCGGGTGGCGTCGGCCGTCGGAGGAGGTCCTCTGGGTCCACGCATCGACGTCATCGACGCAGGACGCAGACGCCAAAGATTTTCTGAAGCAGCACAGTTGTGGACATTACCTGTCATAAATATGGAGTACGTCGTCGAACCATCCCATCGAAAGAACGTTACCAGGTAAGAAAGTAACTTGTTCGTCTCTGTTGTATTCCTGTGTTTGTTTCGTCGCCTTATAAAAAAATAAATACAGGATATACTTGGCTTAATAAAAGTATCATCCCGGTTACTCGGTTAAAACGCTCTTGCCTAGCACTCTGTGAAGCGTGGAATTATAGTCGGAGGCAGACAAGTGCTAAAACAATATTTATTCTGGCTTAAGGCAGCAGATGCTGAAAGAAAAACTGTTAAGTCCTCCCGGTTAGCTTCACCGGTATCTTGTCCTCCTGTAATACAACGGCGTTGGGCCTGGCTTGGTCCTATCTCGAGCCGCTGTCCGGATAGGCCCACCACTCTGGTTCGCTCTCCTCTCTCCTCCCCGTGTCCTGTGTAATGAGAACAACCCATTAGTCTCCCTGGGCGCTCTTTTATCACAGCTGGAGGTATCAAGCCCCCACCAATCCCTGAGGGTTTGAGTCAACCCCCTTCTTATTGGTTCCTGGGACATGGTCCCACCTCTCTTAAGGGTTGCCATCCCAGTGTGTCGCTCTTCCCGATCCCCTGGTGGTGGAGGGCGGTGGTGTTGGCCCCGTTCCCCTGGTGGTGGAGGGCGGTGGTGTTGGCCATGCGGTTGTGGCCGCGACGCGTAGGGACGCGGCCTGAGGCTGGACCCTCCCCCCCTGCAACGTGCAGCTCCGGCAGCGTCATGAGCAGCACGGGGCCAGCGAGCCGGGCGCTTCTCCCCCGCATCCCGGCGCCGTCGCGAACACCGCTCCCCCCCCCTGGACTGGGGCGAACAGGTGAGTGCCGAGCGGCCCCGCCGCGGCTGCACATAGCGGCTTCCTCCGCGGCCCCGCCGTGTCCACCTGAAGCGGCTTTAGCCGCGCGGCTAGCCTCCGCGGGTTTCCCTTTCCCCTCTCTGGCCGCGGACGCGGCAGCGCCTCCTGACTCGTGCGGGTCGGCTTCACGCCGCGGCACCAGCCGAGGCGCTGCTGCTTCACACACTCCCACATAGGCCTTTGGGCAATTGAGATGAGATTGGAGGCTCCTGCACTTTCTCTCCATTTGAACTTATAGAGAAAAGAGTGGAGAGAGCCCTGAAGGCAAGAGCGGAACTCAGGGCAGCTGTGCTTTGATTGAAAAGAGCAACTTAGCTAGCTTTGCTACACACTTGCCAATTTAATTGGCAAACATACAAAATTGCATAGCAAATTGCTATGCGACGACACCTCTCATTTTATGCCTTGATCTGACAGGGCTCTAACCTTCAACTCTCCATCTCCAACACTCTGCCTTGCCCCGGTCATGAGGATCCACATGAAGCCTGCCTGAAAGTGCGACATCTGGTATGACTCCGACCTGGCCTCTCTGAACACAAGTGAAGATCTGCTGAGCAGAAGTGGCAGCCTTTGAGCACATCCTCTGACAGACTGGCATGCCGCCTGCTACAAAGGCAATTCAGATTTTCCATCCACTCTAAGAAGACCTATATCCAAACCTGCATCACTGGGGCCACTAACAACATGGCTGAACTTTTCAACATATGCAAGGAACTCGCCAATCCTATTGCAGTCTCCATTTTTCCTCTGCCCCACTGCACTGGCCACTCACTTAATTACTAAAACTAAGGAACTCCTGTCCTCGCTCTCTTCTACACCTCTCCCTTCTCCCTCACCCGCTCTTAGGCCTCCCTCTAAGCTTCCCCCCTCCTCCCCTCTTTCTTTCCCATATCACCTGATTAGGTCTCTAGACAAGCACACTCTATGAAAGTTTCATCCGAACATGTTCTTCCCTGCTCCTCCAGAACTATCAAGGACAACATTGCCTCCCTTGCTCCTGCCATGGCTGATTTCTGCAATCACTCCTTTGCCACTGGATCCTTCCCTTTACTCCTCAAGCACTTCCTTGTGCAACCTCTCCCCGAAAAGCCTTCTGCCGACCCCTCCTGTCCGGCTAACTACCGCTCTATCTCCATTGCCCCCTTCCTGGGCAAACTCTTGGAGAAGCTGGCCATCTTCCACCCTATCCACCACACTTATTCTGTCAGTTGTCTCCACGACCGCCAGTCTAGCTTCAGAGCAGCCAGAGGCACGGACACTGCACTTCTGAACACCCTAAATTCCAACGATCCTTCTGCTGTTATCCTTCTTGACCTTTCCTCTGCCTTTGATACCGTCAATCATGCCACCCTTATTAATGAGCTCTGTGCTACCCTTGGCATCACGGACCTGACTCCTGACTGGTTGACCTCCTTGTTCTGACCGACCTTCCCAGGTTCAACTAGGCCCTTTTCTCTCCTCCACCTCACTCCACCTGTGGTGTCCCTCAGGGCTCTTTCCTATCTCCTGTCTTTTCAACACCTTGCCCCTCTAGCCCACCTGATCTGTCTTCTTTCCTAACTTCCAGTGTTATGCGGTTGAGATACAGATCTCCTTCAAGCTTCCCTCCTCTGCCGCCTTCTCTTCCTCTCGCATTCCTGACTGTCTGCTACTTAGGCATGGTGCACTGATAACAATATCTGAGTTAATGCGAGTAAGACTGAGATCCTTTTAATTGAGTCCTGTGAGGTATGCATGGTCAAAAGAGAGACATAAAAGATAACCGTTATGTCAAGGTAAGGGATTGCTCTAATGCATATCATGCCCTCTCTCTACTTTGGGTATTCCCTTAAATGATGTTTCTAAGGATAGTCGACATCCGTTAGTCCCAAAACAAAATATGTCTGTTAAACCTATGCTTGCCCTCACTCTGCAAATAAATGTTGTGTAGGGTTTCTCTAAAGGAAAAATAGTGTTTTAAAATGAAGTGTAAAACAAGACTGGGTTCAGATGGCCTTCTTCTCAGGTTCAGCTTTGCCATTTCCAAATATTTGAACCTAAAAGTTCCCTTGGAATCTCTCTGGTTCTTGTAGCTTCAAAACAAATCAGTTCACAAAAGTTCCTAGGCTGCTTGGATCCCCTTCCGCAAGCTTCTTCAAATTCACATTTCCTTTAGGCCTCTCAGAGCTCCCTTCCGCAAGCTTAGGCCTTTCACGTTTCAACAGTTCACCACAAAGTTCACAAAAACATGAAAGTTCTGCTTTTCAAGATTCACTTTCAAAACGCAATTCTTCTCTAGTTCAAAAAGTATTTTGGGGACTTTGCTCCCACTTAACCTTTGGCGTAGCTCCCCCTTTTTCACCTTTTCTCAAGTAGTGCTGTTTGTATTTTCCTTTTAACGCTGGGTCAGTATTGGAGACTTTCGAGAACGCACAGCTTAACTTTCCCCGCAATCCAAGGGGAAAAGAAAGCCTACTTGCTGGATGAAATGATAAATATTGCGGATCAAAGGGAAGAACCCTACCCCATAGTGTTCATAAATCGATCACTGAAGATCCCAGTAGGGGAGGAGAAGCACTTCCCGACGAATTTATAAGCCTGAATTGAGAGAAAGCTGAGAGACTTGGGGGAAGGGAACCCCTCCCCCTGAGTGTTGTGAAACCTTGTGGAACTTTGATTATTAATTTATTTGCGCACCTTTGAACTTTGTGTTGGAACATTGGAAAGCCTACAGATGGACAAGTGAAAGACATTGCTACTTTGCACATTTTTTTAAGTTCAGCTTGTAAGGGTCAGGATAGGATTTTTGGACATAAGGTGGAGAACTCTTTATTTTTGGACATTCTGACACGGACATCCTTTAGTTTTGTTCGGACTGGGAAACCATTCGTAGTGATAGGGTGAGAGAGGTCTTAATCCAACCCTTCTTTTATGTTAATAAATGTCCATCACAACAACCTGAATAGCCCCTGTGACTGAGTCTTACTCCTGATTTATTACCTAAGACATTAGGGTGATTTGATATTTACAATAACACATGATTTTGGACGTGAGTTTGTGTAGGAGGTTTGGGCATTAACATCAGCGCAGGTTTGAGGTTTAAAGGGATACATGCCTCCCAGTCGCATCCCTATCCCCAGGAGTCCCTCTCCATGAGATCATCAAGCATGTTGCATGACTATTGGTCAGCAGCCTAACATTCCTAACCTCATGGAAAGGGAAGTGACCTTAACTGAAGCATTCTCGCAAACTCCTTAAAGCATATCCTTCAAGTCAGTTCATTGTGACAAATTCAGGGTATTTGTCCCTTCTCCCCAGGGGGAATCCACCCACTTTGAGTCAAGGGAGGTGAGCCTGCTCAGCAAGATCCTCTGTAGGCCTCTGGACAAGTGGGACCTCACTTGGAGGGACTCCCTTCTCAGAGACATGAACTCCCACTCCATAAGGAACTCCTAGTATGGAATCGATTGTCTGCTCTGAGGGGTCAGAAATGAGAGGCAGACATAAAGTTGTATTATTTTCATTATTATCGGACCTCTTTATTAAAGCAAAAATATTCGACGAAGGCTATATGTCCTTATCCTAAAGAGGTTCCCCACCCAGGAAACTAAAGCTAAAGATCAGTCTCTGTCAAGCCGTCAAACTTAAAACCTAAAATTGTCCTTGTGTCCAAAACATACTTATCTGACCCTCACACTAGATACAAACTACTAAGGGTACAAGGAAAATGTCTCCAAGTTATGTTTGGCAAAAATATTTGCACAACTAAAGCATTTGAATGAAGAAACTTGGATCCAGAGGGTGGTTCCTTTCCCCTGGATATTTAGGTAGGATGGTCAAAGTGTCTTTTTCAAAGAACAATTTCTTAAGGATGTCAAAAGGGTTTTCTTCAAACAGTTTCGATGGTTCTTTATACTCGGTTCAGAAAAGTTGTTATGCAAACAATATGTTCCAGCTTTGGACTGCGTGCTGAAAAGTATTTAGTCAAACTAAAAACCCCTCTATTAGATTTCTCTGTTACAGCTTTCATTGATCTCCTTGTATACTTTCCGACCATTAATCTCCTTATGGGCTCTTCAGACCCCTGGTGTACTCTCCTGCCAGGTATCTTTCCCACATTCTTCTTTCAATTTTTATATATTATGTGTGGAGGGTCTGCCATACTTCCCTGCCAGGTATCTCCCCCTTTGGAGTCTTGTAAATCCTCTTAAATGTTATTTGTTGCTGTGCTCCTTTCACCATGACTTCTTTTCTGTTTAACTGACCTTTTTAGTATGGCACAGTTGTATCATTTTAGTTTTATTATTATTTGCTTGAGGTATTACTTATCCCAAACTTTCCCCACATTGACATCTCATACATGGGGACTTGTTCAAGTTTAGCCTTTGCGCTTTGTTTGGTCGGTATTCAGATGTTCTTATTGTATTTCTGCTTACATGGCTGTCGGTATGCCCAGGGGTCCACAGTGCCTTTGGGCAGACTCACCGGTATCCTGCAGCACTTTGATGCGACAAAGCTTCCTGCCTGGGGACAGCCTCCTCCACCTTGCAGATCTTCCTTCAGTGTTCCCAGAAGCTCTGCGCTTCTCTGCCGACTTCTCTCTGCG
The DNA here is from genome assembly GCF_040938575.1 of Ambystoma mexicanum. NCBI lineage: Eukaryota > Metazoa > Chordata > Amphibia > Caudata > Ambystomatidae > Ambystoma > Ambystoma mexicanum. Next base: position 1,451,098,787 of record NC_090937.1, on the reverse strand, counting down.
ACCGGGACCAAAGGCTGCTGCTTCTCGGCACAACTGTATTCCCAGTAGCTTTGCTGTTGCTGCCGGGACTCCGACGGTCTTCTGATGGTGCCTACAGCGTCTCTTCTGGGATCGCACCACGCCGGTAAGCTGCTTTCCCAGTGGCGAGCTGCTGCCTGGGCATGCCTGCATTCCCGCCCTGCGCCATCACGGTCCTTCCCCGTACTGTTTCCTTTCTGGTTCTTCTCTGGAGTGATTCTTCTTTAAATGTCCTGATCACTTGATCCACAAAAAAACGAGTCTTTTAACTTTCTTCCTCGTCTCAGTACTTGAGGCTTTATGGGAGTTGAAGTCCATAGAATATCAGGACTTCTAAAAGAATTCTGCTCAAAACTTTTATTAAGGTAAACCTTAGAAACAGGAGATGGAAGTGTCTTATTTGTGTGAGGTATGAATAGAGCTCTGTCTGCAGTGATTGGCAGAAAAAAGGTTTTCGTATTTTACACGGCGAGGCATTTGTTTGGCAATAACAATCCCTCAAGAACCCAGGAACTATGAGGTATTCTCTGGGAAGGGAAGAATATTGTGTCTTTCCTGACGTGATCACCACCTTCCCGCAACAGCTGTCTACTCCAGCGTGATCCTCACTCATGGTAACACCCGCAGGGTCAGGATTAGGTAGAGGCTGCCATACCCTGGCCACGTGGGAGGAGATCCTTGTATCAGAATTTAAGACTGTCACTCCTTACCAAGCATTGACACTTCTTCTTTCTCTTTGCCTTCAGGTAATGCTGGGACTCGCCTGAACGCCAAAATTAAAGAGCATAAACGGAGCCCTCTTAACTGTGATATTATTTTGTATTCACTGAATAGTGATTTTTCATCAAATACTTTGGCTTGAGGCAATGCTCAATTTTGTCTTAGCGCCATATTCCAACAAGGACGCACCTTTTTTGTTTGTGAGGTCTTCAATAAAACTAAGACCAACTTTGAATTGGAGAGAGACTCGTACCGATGGAGCAAATCAGCTATGCAGAGGCGAGCCTCACGCAGTATTGATGTCCTGGAGGGCCGGAGCAAAACAGGGCCACAGAGCCTGTGGCAGCGAGGAGGGCGAATAAAGTGCTCGCTGAACACCTGGAAGTTGATGCTATTCCCGGGTCGGAGTAGGAGCATAGACGGTAAGACACCCGCCTCGTCTGGTGGTGTGGCCACAAAGGAGCAGTGGTGGCCCGGGAGACCAGTAACGGACATAGAGACCAGATTGTATGAGGTTGCCTGGACCGCCAAATTCGGTACAAGTCGGACTGTAGCTATAGCGACACATCACAAGGAAAGCCGACTAGGTTACTGGAGCATGATAAACCCTACTGAGACATTCAGCAAAGACTATGAAAGCCAACAAAGTTGTGGGAGCCTGAGAAACCCGACAGAGAATACTGTTACAAGTTATGCAGGTTGTGAACAGCTAGGAAAGCTATATAGTTTCTGGGAGCCTGAGAAACCAGAGTGTGCAAATACGCTATGATAGGGGGATTGAAAGAGATTTGAACAGTATGAAGAATTGCTGAGAAAAGGTATCAAGGTTACATGAGCCTGAGAAACCAAGAAGGTGCAAATACCCTATCAAATGGTGAAAGAAAGCAACATGAATGCTTTAAATTGAGGCTGAGAACGGTACAGAAGTTAAACTCTCACAAACCAGGGTGGACCGCCACTCTAGATGAAACAACTTGTGTGCAAGAAAGCAACCTATCTGAGGATTACATGACTTTGTGGAGTCCCAACGCCTCGAAGGTTTAAAAGGCAGAGGTGTTTTTATATTCTAAACAATCCTGGAGGAAGAAAATTGTTTGCAAACAAGAAACAGTTTTCTTTGTTAAATGGAGAGACATTTTCGTTTGTATAAAAGAGACAGACTGGGAAGAATATCCTGCTGTGTAAAAGAGATTTTGAAGACCGAGAACAAGTAAGTATATGTTGGGCCAGGCAGAATCCCTGCTGAGGCTATTGAACAAAGTCCCCCCTTTTTTAATTAGGGGTTTTCTAAAGTGGTAGGGCCAGTTAGATGGATAGGATTTAAACTAAAGAGCTTTATTTTGGACTCGCGTAACTTTTGTTTTGCTAGGTAAGGATCTTCCCTCATAGAAATGGGGCAAGTTAGGCATGTTGATTATTTTATTTGCAATAAAACCCTTGAAGCATGTCACTAACTCGTCCGACTCCTTCTACTGGTTTGCCACATCAGACACTTGCTACCCCATGCCATCTTCTAGGTGATCCCAGTTCTATCATCTAGTGAAAACAAAGCACAGTGATAAAAAGTGATTTGCACAATTTGTACATAAATGTGGTCAAATGAGGAAGCAGAGATTTGTTCCCACGTAATCAGTTGGCAAGTCTGCAATAAATATGTATTGTTTTTTAAAGCTGCTTAAGGGTGATTTAAAAAAAAAGTCTGGCAGTGGTGTGTGGGTTCTGTAAAACATGGCCTTACATTTAGTCCGACTTCTATTTTGCCCAACACTGTAAGCTTCTAGGAGGTTGTCCCAATTTCAGCAGCAAGTACAAACGGCTCTGAGAGATGGTGGTTTTCCTAACATCACATAATGTCAGGTGATGCAGATGACAAGCCAGCATTAAATACTTGTTTGTGGCTAGTAGCTTCCAACTATATATAGGTCTTGGTGTAAAATAAGCCAGACAATATTATACCAGTTATTTCTTTTGTTTTACAGTTCTTTTTTTTTGCCTTTTTTCAGGGATGCATTCTTTTAATCCATGTGTTGCCACTCATTTTTTCCATTGAATGAAATGGCAATTACTGAAAGTTTTGCTTATTGGTAGTCTTACAGAAGTGAAGAACAGTAAAGTTCTGCATTGGTCCTAACTAGAAAGCTCTTTTATGTTTAATCTTTCAGAGTTGTTTGGAGTTCAGTCTTAGAATCCAGGAGTTTATTGAACTTATTCGACAGAACAAGAGATTGGATGCTGTGAGGTATGACCAGATGTGTTTATATTCACACTTAATGTACCAAAACTATGTTCGTGTTAACTAACTTTTATTAATGTTCTGCATTTCATTTTTAGCTCTATATATGTGCCCTTTAGCTGAAAAGATGGCAGATCTTGATGTTTCCTGGAATATTGGTTGGGGTCCTAGCGCAGGATGTACTTACTATTCTTCACGTGGCTTAAAGGACAATTCACGCTCATTCTAACTACAGGGGAGTGTCTCTTGTCAATCCACCAACACTTAGGCAATGCTGACCCCTGTTGAAATAGGGCATTTTCCTCACCTGCTTTAATCACAGGATACGGAAGCCAATAGGCACCCGTGATTTTCCCTTAGATAAGGTGAATTCCAAAAAGAAGTCATACATTTGCTTCTACGCCAATTACAAAACGCAATGCATTAAAAGAGGCTCCACATGCCCCAGCGAACAACTTTTATTCAGCACAGGTTTGCATACTTCTGTAGTCTAGTGTCTTTGCCCAGAATGCTTCTTGAAAATTAGGAAACTGGTATGGTTATTAACATGGGCATGTCTGTAATTCATCAATGCTGGCATTTACAGAAACCCATCAATCCTTTTGGTTTTAATGCCTTCTTCAGAAAAATGAAAGACTTTTATCATACGAATAACACAATGTCTCGGGAGGATAGCTCAGCGGCAACATGCTTGCCTTGGAAGCAAGACGACACAGATCAGCACAGGTTCGATCCCCGGGTCTGTGCTTGGAAACCTCTGGGTATTAAGTGCGTTATAAACAACCAATCATATCAATGACTTGGGCAGTAGAGGCATGCTTAGCAGTAGATTTTTGAAGATATTCGATATTTCAGCTTTCATATATTCAGTTATTACTTTTGCTAATTTAATCTTGTTAGACATTATTTAAGCAGGCTCACGTTTATTGCCCACTGAGTTAGTCCTACGTCACCAAGGGCTACAAAAGAACTTGGTGGCCGTATTTTTAATCCTTTGACCAATCTGGGCTAAAACCCTTGAGCTCTGATTAAGTTTTCAAAGCCAATATTCATGCTGTTTGCATTTACACTCCTTGTGTGCATTCCCCATACTCTTAGCATGATTTGCTTATAGTTTGGATTTCCTTCAGGGTCTACAGAAAGCAATTACAGCGAGCAACCCTGCTCGCAAACTTGTGTAATGCACTAGCGCTTTTTGTCACGCCACCAGCCACCCTTATGTGGCCAAGATGCAACTAAATAATATTGAAGCACGACCTACTACCTAAACAGAGAGAAAGACCTAAATATACTATTGGTGATATGATATGATATGATATGATATGATATTTGTAACGCGCCTATACACAAGTGTTTCAAGGCGCGACGAGGCAGGGAGGGAGGGAAACAAGGGGAAGACAGACAAACGATCCTACTAGGCCAGGTGTCATTCAGATCGCGCAAGTGCAGAGGTAAGGGGAAAAGGAGAAAGTGCAGGGGGAGGAGGTGGGGGGGAAGTGCGGTACAAGGTAAGTAGCGTAAAAATAAATAAATAATAAATAATAAATAAAAGGGCCAGCTGGTGGCAAAGTGCGAGGTAAGTGCAGAGCAAGTGCTGGGAAGGGGGCTGTAGGGATGCAGTGACAGTCCCACAGTGCAGGGGGAGCCAGGGAGGCAGTGCAAGTGGAGAGTGGCTGGGACCTGGACCGAGGTCGCTGAGAGTGGCTCAGATGCAGGTTTAGTGCAGAATTCAGTGGGGAGTTAAGCAGGTTTAGCAGGGGAGAGGGAGAGAGAAGGCAGAAGCGAAGAGGAAGGTTTTGAGGTGCTTCCGGAACCGGAGATGGTTCTCCTCAAGTTTCAGGGAGGCAGGAAGGCTGTTCCAGAGGGAGGCCCCTGCTGCGGAGAGAGATCTACCCCCAGCTCGTTGCTTCGAGAAGCGGCTGACCATGAGGGAGTTGGAGAAGGATGAGCGAAGGGCTCGTGAAGGAAGATATTTAGGAAGAGAGAGTTGAAGGTATTTAGGCCCCAGGCCCCAGAAGGCCTTGTGGACAATGCAGAGGGTTTTGAACTTAATCCTCGCAGCCACTGGGAGCCAGTGAAGAGATTTCAGTCCTGGAGAGATACGGTCCCTGGGCTTGAGGCCAAGGACAAGTCTCGCAGTTCTGTTCTGGATAAGTTGCAGAGGGCGGAGAGTGGAGGCAGGCAGATTAAGATAGAGGCTGTTACAGTAGTCCAGCCTTGAGAGAACCAGGGCTCGGGAGACAGTGAGCTTCTGGGGGAAGGAGAGGAAGGGAAGAATACCTCTGAGGAGGTGCAGCTGGTAGTGTGACTTCTTAGAGACGTCAGATATATGAGGAGAGAAGGAGAGTGTGGAGTCGAAGATGACCCCAAGGTTTTTAGCCTTGCAGGTAGGGGCAGGAAGGGGGCCAAGGGAGGCCGGCCAGAGAGCTGCAGGGAAGGAGGGAGTGGGTGTGCCGATGAGTAGAATCTCAGTCTTACTGGCGTTAAGGCAGAGGTCATTGGCGGCACACCATTCCTGGATAGCAGACAGACAGTCGGAGATGAGGGAAGGAGAGGAGGAGGCCGAGGGTAGCCTGACAATGAGCTGGGTATCGTCCGCATAGCACTGGAAGTAGGGGCAGAGAGCGGCGATGCGGTGGGCAAGGAGTGCCAGATACTGGTTGAAAAGCCAGGGAGAGAGGTTGGATCCCTGGGGGACACCACAGGTGGAGAAAAAGATGTCAGAGAGGAAGGAGCCCATTTGGACCTGGGAGGGTCGACCGGAAAGGAAAGAGGTCAGCCATGCCAGAGCCTGACCAGTGATACCCAGGTTATCACGGAGACGGTTGAGCAGGATGGCATGGTTGACAGTGTCAAAGGCAGAGGAAAAGGTGCAGAGTGAAGGTATTCCAGCAATCCTCTAAAGTAATGGCAATCTTTATATTTGTAATAATTACATCCAAGCATCGCTCTGGACTAATAATTCAGAGTCTTAGAACTCGACTTTGGGGTTCTTGTGTTTTCAAACTGAGTCCATGTCCCGATGAGGCCCTAGTGACAAGGGACGCGAGCGCAAGGGGAAAATCGCGTTGCGCCAAAGGGCGGAAATACCTGTCGACGACGATTATGCTGTTGCATATGTCTTGGTTTTATTTTCCATCTCCAAATATCAAGAACTGTTAGAAGTGGAGTGGCCACTTGACTTGCATCAGATGAATTTGTGAATGATGATTACGATACCCACACACCCGACCATTGGAGAACTAAAATTAGCGTGCTGTTAGAGTATTGATGTACAAGTCACCCACTACTAATCCCCAGCCACACTGATGGGCGCATTGTAGAATGCATACTTTTGTCCTATTTTTTTCTTATGATTGTTTGTGTGTAAATGTTTTTATGACAAATTGGATTGAGTATTTTTTCATAAACATTTGTCACTTTGTTTACTTTGACCAGATAATTAGGTCATCTCGAGGTGTTGGGTTGTGTATACACATAGGTGTTAAGTGCAAAGGGGAGGGGTAACCAGTTTCCTACTAGTTTTTTAATTTCAGCATGTGTACATTGTAGAGGACCCACTTGCAAAGAGTATTTACAGCTGCACAAGCCTCAGAGCAACAATGGCAGCCTTACCTAGCTTTGTCAGCTAGTACTCCCATGTCCCATCCCCTTTCCTCCATACTGTATGGGCGTCCCTTCCAAGGGACAGGAGACGGAACCTTTTTCACCAAAAAAAAACCTTATTCCCTTTTTAAATTTAGAGGCGCACGGCCCAGGGAGCATGCACTGCCCTGACCCTGCCCTCCAGTGCCACACCCCAGTCCCCTTTTTCGCATCGACGGGAACGGCCCAAATTCATCATCCCTCCTGGGTTTGGCTTTGGCCATGTAATTCCACACGCAGATACTGCTTCTTCTTTGTCTTTTTTTTTGTTGTTTTATCTATCATTCAGGTACTCTGTCCTCAGGCGTCGCGCTCCTCACCGGCGCATGTCGACTTCTGCAGGGTTCAGCAGGTGTCCAACCTGCAACGGGCTCTTCCCAACTTCAGACCCCCATGCCCTCTGCCTACGTTGCCTTGGCCGAGACCACCGTTGGCGTGTGACTCGCTGTCCTCGAAGGCGCTGAAGAACAGACCAGCCAGGTGGAGGAAGCTCTTCCAGAGGTCGCCTCCAGAGGATCTCAAGAACTTTGTGAAGCATTGAAACAAGCCCACGGTAGTGTTACGCTCACCTGATATCCCCGGGGGCGTCTGGAAGGCTCTGAGATCTGGAACCCTGGATGCATAGTTGCCCAGTGCTGAATAATCTGCAATTGCATAAGGGAGGATTTGTGATAACTGTCTCTAATGGGTGAATCTCCCACCTCCTTCTGACCGGTCCCCTTCCCACTGGTTCTTTCTCACCTTAGTTATTTGGAGGGTGAGCTATCCGTCCTGCGTTTTTTGTGCAGGGGCGCTTTTGACGTTTGTTGGCGAGCTGCCCGAGTTGCTTCACTGGTGCAGTGCGCCTTCCTTGGGCTCAGGCCTGCTGCGACCCCGAATCTGCTGATAGGCAGGTAGGTTTGTTAATTGTAAGCCTTTGTTCTGTTTGTGGTGGGATTCCATTAATGTCTTTATCACCTTATTTTCAAGTAAAGTGCTGTGCGGTTGTTGTAGATTGAAAGCGAACCTGAATATGTCTCCTTTTCCTTTGCAGGATATTGCAGTGGTTCTCAGGATGGAAGCGCATCGTAGCGCAATGGAATTCAGGTGAGACTGATGGAATTCGATGTTTTGGAAGCATGCGCGTTCTAATATTGTTTTTCCCTTTCTCGTTATTGCAGGTCGCGATGTTCGAGCAGCAGCTGTGGTAGCGGGTTGCCGGAAGTCTTTAAGCTAGTACTCACAGGTGAGTGATGTTTGTTCTTCTCTCGGTTCCACAGATTGCAACCCAGATGAGATGCTGAGTGCTGGATGTTGTATTCTCAGGTAAAAAGGAATAATCTTGTTCTTGCAGGACTACAGGAAGATGCTGAAGACCAGGAGCTGGACACAGTGAGCGTCACACTGCTAGTTAGAGAATAACTCAAAGCGTGTTCTGCAGTCAGTGTGGTTTATATAACCCAGGTAAAGTAGTACCAGGGAAAGTAGTTCCAGACCTGCCACACCCAGAACACTGGACCGCATGACTTGGTTCTTGTGAACTAGGCTGTGTGGTTGCTTCCACGTTGGATTTAAAGAACCATGTAGTCAATTGAAAGTAAGCCTGGTAAGTATCTCTTTACAGTACATGAGCCTGGTGCCAGATGCGCCAGGACTGGCTCCAGGAGCCTTTTTGCAGAAGTCTTAAGGCCCTCGGAGTAGATGTGGGGTCTTGCTTGTGGCATAACTTGTGGCCCCTGACAGTGCTCATGACAGGTAGGGCCAATATTTTCCAGCGCACCATGCAAGGGAGACTCCTTCCCAGGGACTCTCCCACGTGGAAGGGACCGGGCAGGTCCTTCTACCACACTTGCGCCGAGGCTGCTACAGCTACCGGCCTTCGGGTCGAGGGGTCCTCGAATCCTCCCGGGCGTAGTGTCGAGGGACCAGAAGGTTCTTGTACCGGGTCTGTGCCCTTTTACGGGCACAATGGCCGAGGGGCTATGCCCTAATATCGGCTATACGTCGGCTATACGTCCGAGGGGGCACCTAAACGTAGCTTTACCGACCCCCGGGTTGAGGTTCTTACACATACCGGGCCGAGGCCCGAGGAGCAGGGTAGGCCTTGTGATCCACAAGCAAGAGTCATGGACGAGGTCGGGCCCAGTGGGCTGAGCAATACATCACAGGCACGTGGCAGGCAGCTCGACAAAAAGGCCGCCGCGCTTGAAAGGGACACCCGTCCGACGCCATTCCACGAATTCGGAGAAGGAGTGTCAAGGTGGGACTGGCCTCAACCAGGTACATGGCCTACAGACTACCCTTCATTTGCACAGGGCAACTTTCCTTTGCATCCATATGGACAGGGTGTGCAGCGGCTCCAGCAGCTCCCCGCTACCCAGTCGGTACCCCCTGCCAACTCTTTGGCCAGTGAGGAGGTGCTCTTCGAGAAGTTTCTCGGCCTCATGAGGTCTCCTCGGATGGGTGTTATCATCAAAGACGCAGTCAGGGAAGTCCTCCCCGCCATGCTAGAGGCACCACAGACGCCTTCATCGGGTCCCCAGACCCCGGTGCAGTCGCCTCCTCCGGCTTCACAGCCAACTCTTCTACCTCCGCCACCTCCTCAGCCTCCAGCTGCGGTCCCTGTACCCCAGTCTCCGGCGCCATCTACCCCTCCTCCTCCACAAGATCCTCCAGATCTGCAGTATACGGACGAGGAGGATCCGGACACGCCATCCTCAGCCGGGGCCTTCCATGAACGTCTTGCTGGCCTGTCAGAGTACCTGGGCCTCCCCCAACCCGAGGTCAAAGAGCCGGCAGAGGGGGTTTTTGATTGTTTATTTATAATGCGCCTATACACAAAGTGTTTCAAAGCGCTTCAAGGAGGGAGGGAAACATAGGAAAATACAGTTACATTCTAAAAGTAATAGGCCTGACGACATTTCGGATAGTGCAAGTGCATAGAACAAATAAGGCAAAGAGGGAAGGGAAAGAAGAACAAAACAAGCAGTAACATTACTATGCCTGTCGACAATTTATGTAGTGCAAGAGATAAACAGGAGGAGGGGTGGGAGGAGGGTCGGGGGGGGTATGAGTGGGGAGAAGGAGATGAACAGACACGCTACAGTACACATTTGCCAGCAGCAAATTAATAGAGCAGGGGGTGAGGGGAGGAAGGAGGAGACAAGGGGGGGAGGAGGAGAGACAGACAAGCTGCTATCAGAAGTCACGGGAACAAATGATAAGAGTAAGTTCCAAGTGGGGGGAAGAAAGAGGAGGGAGAAAGAAAGAGGGGTGAGGAGTAGGAAAGTGGCATAGAAGGGGGTAGTGGAGGGGGGAGGAGCAGAAGGCAATTCAAGGGGGGAAGGAGGGTACACAGACCTAATGGGGGGGAGGCACATCGGTCAATCAAGGGGCAAGGGCGCAGACACACTACATGGGGGGCAAGAGGCAGACAGACACTACACGGGGGGCAAGGGGCAGACAGGCACTCAAGGGGGGGCAAGGGGCAGACAGACATTCATGGAGGGGCATGGGGGCAGAACAGACTTTCACGGGGGGGCATGGGGGCAGTACAGACTTTCACGGGGGGGCATGGGGGCAGAACGAGACTCACAGGGGGGCATAGGGGCAGAACAACACTCACAGGGGGGGCAAGGGGGCAGATAGACACAGGGGAATGGGGGCAGAACAGACACTCACTGGGCGGCGATCCAGCGTACCGTAGTGGACAGGGGTAGAGCGGGCCTTTGTTGTGGGCCTTAGGTGGTGTGGCCGGCTCCCGCCTCCCGGTTGCTGCCATTGGCTTAAGGGCCAAAGGCAACCAATGGGGCGTGGGGGGGGGCGGGAGCGGGAGCTGGCCCAGTAGCAGGAAGCAAAGACTTCAGCATTTTTCTGGCATGAGAAAGGTACGGCCATCTTGAAAGGTCAAACAAAGCATAGAATCAGCAGGCAGGGTAAAATGCATTTCAACACAAAGGCACGGAATGCACATGATGATAAAATCGAGCAAGGTCCAAAAGCAAGATTCAAATTTTGTAATTACCGGCTCAAATTCAGGTCGCTGACCGCCGCAACACAAAATGTAAGTCAGTGCCACTATGGCCCAAGCAATGCGCATCCGGATCGATTTCAGGTGCAGTTCTGGGTTCTGGCTGAAGTCCTCACAAGACGCCTCTCTGCCAACATGGGGATTCCATTGCAAACCGATGTAGTCTCCCTGGCCAAGAGGGGTTGGCTCAAGCCCCACTCAGTCCAGCCAGTCAACCGACGCCTGGACGCCAAGTACAGGCAGATAGAGGGGGATACACTCTTGCTCTCGACCCATCCTCAGCCACACTCCTTGGTGATCGCTGCAGCATCACTATACTCCAAGCCTCAATCGTCCTCCTCCTCTGCGGCACTGCTAGGCAAGGAGGAGAAGATCTTGGAGGCGTACGGCAAGAAGATCTACTCCAACGCCTCCTTGCACCAGTGTCAGGCCAAAGTAGATGCCATGCTGGCTGCCGCCTACCAACGGTTATGGTGGCAAATTGCCAACTTCCACCCAAAACCCCCCACCCAATGCCAATCACGCTTTAAGGTGGGGCTAGTGAAAGCCAACTTGTGGCTCATAACAATCCCTCATGCCGTGCCATCTACATTGCCACAGTTTCACGATCCATGCCCCTGACCCCCTCAGGTAGAACAGCCCCCTGGCAGCAGTGGGACTAAAGGCCTTCACACTGGACACAAGGGCCTTAAAACTCCATCAGAAACATACATGGAGTCAGTCCTGGCGCCTTTGGCGCCAGATTCTTTATCAGGAATAAAGCAATACCAGTTTTGGACCTTAATCCAACATGGAAGCCTGCCATGCGGTCTAGTGTTTTGGGTATGGCTGGGCCTGGAACTAATTTACCTGGGCTATTTAAACCACACACAAACATGCTTTGCGTTATTCTGCACTCCTGCAGCGTAACGCTCAGTGTCCAGCTCCTGCTCATCTGCTTCTCCGGTGGCCCGATCCTGAAGCCCTAGATCCGGATTCCCGGTTTCCAGATTAATAACCTGGAAGAACAAGAACAGTATTAGCGAGCAAGAACACTTACATGTGAAGTAACCGGCCTTGAATCCATCCTGCGCTTTGCTTACCTCGCCCATCTCCGGAGTTCGCCGCAACCTGCAAAGGTAAAGAAACAAGGACAGCATTAATAACAATTCTTACCTGGGCAAGCAGCGAGTCTTGGCAGCACCCTGCGCTTTTCTTATCTCGTCCATCTCCGGGTTTCACCGCAACCTGCAAGGGAGAAGGAACAACGTCAGCATTAACAAAGCACCTACCTGGGTAAGCAGCATCCGATTGCTCATCACTCCAACATCACTGCAACCTGTACAAAGAAGAGAACACAGGTTAGCAATTAACACCAATAAGCAGCGCTCCAATTACTCACTATGGTCTTCGCCATCGGCGCGGCAACTCCGAGATCGCAACCATCCCTGTGAAAACATAGAGAGACATTATTACGGGACAGCGTAGTGGAGCAAGACACCGAGAAGACTGAGAAAACGTAGGGAAATAAAGAGACAGAATGAAGATGGGAAAGACATTATAACTCACCTGGAAGACAGCAAGCAGAGTCGGATTCACAGTCGGTCTGGACCCGTCTTAAGGGCACACAGACCAGTGAAGCAACTAGGTCCATGGAACGCCTACACCAACCACGCGCCCTTGCACACAGACGCAGGACGGAGAGTTCAACGCACAAAAACCTAAGGTGGGCAATAACCCCAAGGGAGGAGATTTGGACCAGAGGGAGGTGGGAGTCCACCCATCACACAACCAGTATCTTAACCCTTCATTCTCCTGTGATAGATGCTACCCAACGTTTGGCACATAACCAAGCAGAGAGGGGTCCGGGATAGCGCTTAGACCTCCATCCAGTATCGTGTGGTGCCCCCGTGGATACCAGGTGAGCGTGACTCGCGGACTTGAGGAGAACAGCCCGGCTCCGGGCAACAAAATTCAACCCCGATGTCCAGTGTCCAGGAGCGCATTGTAGATCTTCCGTTCGAGGGGTGAGAGGGGACCTCTTCCACTCCTCTGTGGACTAAGAGCTGGACAAAAAGAACAGTTCACAAACGGCAAAGTCTTTATCCATTCTTACAAAGACCACGTCCAAATTGTATACCCAATCTCAGCAGCACTCGGAAAAGGGTCATACATATGGAGGGTTCCGCGGCTTCCAGGAACGCAGATCCAGGCAGCCGGACCGCTCGCCATCTCAGAGCCAGCGCAAACAACAAAAAGGGAGGGGGGTGTAAGGACTTTTTTCCAGTGGCCCTCCTTAGCCTCCGAGGGAAAGACGGTATGACGCGCCCCTTCAGGTCCACGTCTCTCCGGTGGGAGGGCAGGCTTGCTCTCCATGCACAATTCTGCCGCCCGAATTTTGCGGACTCCTGGATCCTCTCCGTAGTATCCACGGGGTACTGCCTTCCTATACCAGCCTCTCCTCCCTCGTGCCCTCCACTCCCACAAATTGGTACAGCAACTCTTTTGGTGGACATCCGGTCGCTCGCAGAGAGCCAGGTAGTGGAGGAAGTCCCAGCCTCCAAGCAAGGTTTTGGCTTCTACTCCAGTTTTTTCACCATTCAGAAGAAGAAACAGGCAGGCCTGAGAGTTGTGCTGGACCTTTCAACCCTCAACCTCTCCTTACCCCTGCAAAAATTCAAGATGGTTATGCCAGCTTTTATAGTGGAGACATTGGACAAGGGAGACTGGATGTCCTCCCTGGACCTGAAGGACGCGTTCCTACACGTCCCAATTTGGCAGCCCCATTGTTCTTTCCTATGGTTCAGGAACCTGGGCTACCATTTCCAATACAAAGTCCTCCCATTTGGCCTCAACTCGGCCCCCAGGGTCTTTACAAGGCTCATGAACGTTGTTGCGGGCCATCTCAAAGCGCTGGGCCTCCACATCTACCCTTACCTCGACTGACTCGTCAGGGCTACATCTCTGGAAGCGGTTCACCACTCTTCGCATTCCCCTTATGAATACACTGCACGACCTGGGGTTTTCGCTCTACCTCCAGAAGTCACAGCTACTCCCTACACAGACTGACATTCCTGGGACTCATTTGGGACATGTGCTCTGAGAGGGTTTTCCCGTCGGAAGACAAAATCTCGCCCATCAAGAGGGCCACCGCCCACTTACTCAGCAGAGAGGGGACCCCGGCATGGCGTTACCAACATCTCCTGGGTCTACTAGCAGCGGTCCTGTTAGCCGTGCTGCACAAAAGACCAAGGATGAGAAGGATTCTACTGCACTTCACTGCCTCATGGAATCGGGCCTGGGGCTCGCAATCCGAGAGGATCAGCATTCCGCCATCCCTCCACCTGGACCGAATTTGGTGGTTCATGGACTGCAACCTACGGACGGGCAAGCCCTTTCGGCCGCCCTCTCCACAGGCCACCATCACCACAGACTCCTCACACGAGGACTGGGGATCCACAGGACCTGGACTAGACAGGAGCAGGAATACCACATTGGCTAGAGCTGAACACCATCTGGCTAGCGCTCAGAGCATTCCTACCACTTCTCAAGGGAAGGGTTGACCTCGTCCAGATAGACAACTCGACCAGCATGCACTAAGTCAACAAGCAGGGAGGCACCAGATCCCCCTCCTCTGTGCCGGCTGGTGATCAGCATTTGGCAATTGGTCCTGGAAAACGACATTTGCCTCTCGGCAGTCCACCTTGGGGACTCCAACCTGGAGGCGGACAGGCTCAGCAAGATGGGAGCGGACAATTAAGAGTGGCAACTAAACATTATTCGGGATATCTTCAATAGATGGGGTAATCCCCAAGTGGAGCTCTTTGCCACCTGGCACAACAAGAGGTAGGCATCGCATTTCACCACCAGTGGACCGGCATGAAAGCCTATGCCCTTCCGCCTACCCCCCTGATTCACAGGGTAATTTGTAAGATCAAGAAGTGTCAGACTCCGCATCATTCTAATAGCTCCATGGTGGCCGGCCAGGCCATGGTTTTCGGAATTACTCAGCCTCTCGGAGGTGCCCCCGATACACCTTCGGACGGGCCCAGCACATCTTCTGGCACAGTAGAGGGGCAGGGTCATCCTCCCCGTTCCAGCGAAACTAGCCCTCACAGCGTGGTACCTGAGCAGGTAACGCTGCGGCACCTTGGCCTTTCTTAGGCCAATCTGGTGATCATACAGGGCGCCAGGAGCAAGGCCACCAGGGCCCAGTACAAAAGCAAATGGACCAGATTCTTCCACTGGGCAGACTCCAGGGGAATCGAACCCTTGGCCTGCAATTTGGACGATGTGCTCTCCTTTTCGGCACACCTCGCTCATTCAGGCGTACAGGTGGACACCTGCCGCACATATCTAGCAGCCATTGGGGCTAATAGGAACCTGGAGGAGTGCATCTTTTCCTCCTCCAACCCTATAGTCGGGAAACATCTGACTGGTCTCGCTAGGCTCTACCCACCCGTCAAGAGACTGCCCCCGGTGTGTGACCTTAACATAGTCTTGGGCGCCCTGGCACACAAACCATTCGAGCCAGTGGCATCCGTGAACATCAGGCTGGTTACCATCAAGACGGCCTTACTAGTTGGTCTAAACTTGGCTCGCAGAGTCAGCGAGATCCAGGCGTTGGTCGCCTCTGAACCATATACCACCTTTCACAAGGTCAAGGTAGTCATGCGGATGCACCCGGCATTTCTGCCCAAGGTTCTCTCTGCATTTCACTTGAACGAATAATTGTCCTTCCTACATTCTTCCCAGATCCAAAGGATGAAGCACACAGTGTTGCAGTGCCTGGATGTCAGGGTGCCCTAAAATTCTACTTGGACAGGACCAAGGGCTTCCGCAAGTCGGGCGCTCTGTGTGTCACTTTCGGAGGCTCGAGGTCAGGTTATCGGGCCTCTATTGCCTCCATATCCTGCTGGATGTCTCTGCCATCAATGAAGCGTACAAGGGCCAGCACAAGCCGCTCCCGGCCAACATGCATGCCCACGCAGTCGGGGCCAAGGCAATGGCCATTGCATTCCTGCACCATGTCCTTTGGTAAGTCATAAGCAGGGCGGCCACTTGTGCCTCTCCCCCCGCCTTTCTGCAAGCATTACTGTTTGTATGCCGGCTGTAGATCTGATGTGGCTTTCGGACAGGTGGTTCTCAGGAACCTTTTTGCTTAAGGACGGTCACCTCTCCACCCTGGGGCTACAATCAGTTGTAATCGCCCATACAGTATGGAGGAAAGGAGACTATGGACTGAGAGTAATTAGTTACTCACCGTAGTGACTAATACTCTTAGTCCATAGTCCCCTTTTCTCCATATGTCCCACCAACCTCCCCCTAATAATACCAGTGTCATTAGGCAATGTTAAATCTATTGTCGACGGTGAGACACCGGAGGGCGGAGTCAGGGCAGCGCATGCTCCATGGGCCGCTACCCTGCGAGCCTTTAAATTTAAAGGGGGAGGTTTTTTCTGGTGAAAAAGGTGGTCTCCCGTCCCTTGGAAGGGATGGCCATACAATTTGGAGGAAAGGGGACTATGGACTAAGAGTATGTTAGTCACTACGGTTAGTAACTTATAATTTCTTTGATACTCGAGCCATATGTGCCTGGGGTGCAATTCCCAAACTGCACTATCTGGCCGAGGAATGTTAACTTTTTGGCAGGTAGCCCGTAGCACTCTATAGCTACCATTAGGTGGCATTGGGGAGCAACAGGGTAGTCTTAAGTAGCATTGCAATTTTCTGTAGTTGGTGAAGAAACTGGCACACCACCATGTTTAGTTGTTTATCGACGCTTGAAAATAAAGCATATTTTTTAGCTAAATAAGCAATTTACCAGGATGATATGGTATGAACAATGTTCTGTGACGACGCAGACACATTTCTAGAATTCTTGAATTAATTGATTGTTGAAACCTGCATAACCTATTGTCGGTATGTGGTTAGATCTAGAGCATGGAAGAAACATTGGAAAGCCTGACGGTAGCAGATGCAAAGGAGGACAAACTTGTGCTGCCATGAGCAAGCATTTGAAGAATCGCCGGATACACATTTAGAAACCAGGAATATATCCAGATCTAGACCGAGGACGTTCCACAGTGTACAGAGGCTGTGGAGAGACAACCGAAAGCGGGACAAGCAAGTATGGCAGAGAGATGCAGAACAAAAGGATCCCAATGAAGAAACAAGATGGCGGCCTGCTGCTTAGGCTGCAAGGGAGTGCTAGCAAGCAGACTACCTTAAATGGCCAACCTTTGGGGCATGTGAAACAGTAGTCTATCTTTAGAGGAAACGGTCTACACCAATCATTTAGCCGATCAAATGGTATAAAAAAACGAAAGCTGTTGTGAAGCAAGGTAGGAGGTGTACGACTGCAGAGCTGCAAAACTTTAACTTTAGGGCGTACTGACCCATTAGACTGTACACATGAAAGGGCATAGGGACTGTGGTGGGGCTGAGCAAGCAGTAAGTACTTTAAACCCTACACCCTACGCATATCAAAGACTTTGTTCATAGCAGCCAGAAGATCATCGCATCGTACAACAAGTGTGACGCTCACCTGACTCCCACGGAGGCGCTGGTCTGGTCTGGGTTGCTGTGGCCTCTTCAAGCATGATGCGCAGAATTCGGACCACCGATTGAACAGGACCCCCAAATCTTGCTTGTCTAGCCCGTAGGAATATCCTTCTGCAGATGAGAAAGGGGATTAACTGTCTGCTGAATAGTGTGCTTGCTCCCTCCTCCCCCCCCCCCCCCTTCGTTCTTCTCCGACTTCCTCCAAATCCCTCGGTTTAAGCTCACCTTATGGTTTGGAAGGATGAACTCTCCATCTTGGTTCTGGTGCAGGGGCGCGCGTTCGTCCAGTTACTTCACTGGTTTTCAGAATGGCGCTGGCACATCCTCTTGACTTTTCTGATCGATACGCCGTAAGTATGAAGATGCAAAAGTTCAAGTGTGAGCCTCCTTTTATGTTGTTTAAACCCTTCACCGGCCAAAACACTGGAATGTCTGATGCCCACTAGACTGCTGGGAAACCTGTGAATGCAATCAATGTTAGAAATGCCCCTTGGGAATGAGGCACTGCAAAACTCTAATCTGTCTTAAATATAACATTATTGTATCCTTGATGAGCTTGGATAACCGGGCAAAGTGGGGCATGATATCATGCGAATATACCCTGTTGCCCGGAGCCGCATGAAATTGAGTTTGGACAGAAGCATAGCCATACACTCAAGTTGGTACTGGCGAATCTGAGTCCAAGGTCGTTTGGAAAAAGCATTGTGAAACACTGAGGTAGTGAAATGTTTTGAGTCCCGGAGTCTACAGTAAAGCATTGTAAACCACTATTGGAGAGTGAACCGCTTTCAGTTTGAAAACAGAGCATATTCGTATGCATTAAGTTGTATTTATTTACCAACATTCATCTTGCAACCAAAGAAGTATAATTCTGAAAAAATAGAAGCTATAACGCAAAGACCACTATCCAGTCTGAGAAAGACCTTGGTGTCGGAAGCATGCATTTAAAATCTAAGACTATGGGACTTGGTCAGACTAACAATTGTGTTGAAGACTGGGTCTTTTGAATGAGATACACTGTTTATTTAAAGATTTGCGACAAAGCATACAGGTTAACCATTTGTATCCAATAAGAGTATTTATGAATGTATATGCACACATCCAAGCCCTTAAAGGCTAAAGTTTACCCAAGTATCAATGAATTAATATCGGGACTTTTGTTCCATTAGGAGTGCATTTGGGGTCTACTGGGTAGTAATACACAGTTCTGTTTCTTGACTTGGTCAGACGGTGACAGACTGGAATGGAATGGATATATTTTAAATAACAGGCAGAATTTTTAACTTTTTGGAGCTTTGACTGGAACAGGTATCCCCAAGACGTGAAAGGTGACATTGAAACTGATTGAATAAAAATTACTGTTAGTTA